>NC_141106.1:21610684-22358184 GCF_041138505.1 Cibotium barometz
TGGTCCCTCGTAATGATCAGGTCATCTACATAGATGACAACAAGCACAACCCCTCTATCACTGTGCCTCACATACAACGAGAAATCTGCATTGGCTACATGAAAGCCAATAGTAACAAGATATTCAAAAATCTTGTCAGACCATGCTCTGGTGCTTGTTTTAAGCCATACAAGGCTTTCTTCAACCTGCAAACATGCTCGGGGTGACTCACATCCTCATAACCAGGTGGCTGCAACATATACACCTCTTCCTGCAAATCCCCATTCAAGAATGCATTCTTTACATCCATCTGCTGATGTAAAGACCATTGCTTTGACGCAGCCACTGCTATCACAACTCTCACTGTTGCCATCTTGGCAACTGGGCTGAAAGTTTCCTCATAATCAATGCCATATGTCAACCCATATCCTTTGGCTACCAATATAGTCTTGTACCTGCTTATGCTTCCATCACTATTATGTTTTACTTTGTACACCCACTTGCATTTCTTGCCTTCAGGCAATTGCACTAAATCCCAAGTCTCATTTCCATATAGTGCATCCATCTCCTCATCCATAGCTTTCTCCCAACACACATTTCAACAGCCTCATCAATGCATGTGGGCTCTACAACCTGTACAACTTTTGCCATGTATGCATAGTGATGTGCCACATAACCATCATAGGTAAACCTCTGCACAGGATTCTTCACTCTCTTAGATCTTTGCAGCTTTGCATTCATGGCTTCCATAGCTTTCTTTACACCAGGTGTTCTCATAGCTGGTATCCCAAGATCCTCATCAAGGCTCATCTTTGAGCCACTAGACTCTCCATCAACATGAGAATGCCCTGCATAAATGTCAGGCATACTAATGGGCTCAACCACTTTCTCTTTGCCTTTATGTGATGTACTAATCACATTTGCAGGACTAGTATTATGACGCAGCCTGCCACTCCATGGTTTATCAACTGAATCACTAGATGAGGACTCTCCTGGTCCACTCAAAGACCGTGATTGCTGACTTGCATTATGTGCAACCACTCACATCAGCCCCAACAGTTTGCTGACTTGCATTATGTGCAACCACATTTCCACTCAGCTTCTTTTTCAGCAGCATACCAGCTGCTCATCTCATCAAAAACATTTACCCTCAACTCACGTGTAGCAGGGTTATAACACCTGTATCCCTTTTGCTCAAGGGAGTATCCAATAAACACACATTTTTCAGCTTTTGGATCCAACTTAGTTCTGAGCTCATCTGGCACATGCACATATGCAATGCATCCAAAGACTTTCAGATGAGACAAATGAGGTTTTCTGCCAGTAAACCTCTCCTCTGGAGTTACATCATGTATGGCTGCAGTTGGAGTCCTATTCATGATGTAAACTGCTGTGAAAATAGCCTCAGCCCAATAACTATGCGGCATATTCTTCTCTCCCATCAATGCTTGCGCAATCTTAGCAATGTGCCTGTTTTTCCGGTCAGCAACTCCATTTTGCTGCGGAGTGTATCTACATGTAAACTGTCTCTGAATACCATTCTTCTTCAAAAAATCAGAGAACTCATTGGAGAAGTACTCTCCCCCTCCATCTGACCTTAGGCACTTTACATATTTCCCTGTTTGCTTTTCAACCATAACTCTGAAATTCTGAAAATGAGTGAACACCTCACTCTTCTCCTTCATGAAGTATACCCACACTTTCCTTGTGTGGTCATCAATAAATGTCACATAATACCTACAGCCTCCCATAGACATGGTCTTCGTAGGACCCCATACATCTGAATGCACAACATCTAGTGCATTTCTGCTCACATTTCTGTCACGTGGAAATACATGCTTTGTTTGCTTTCCAAATTGGCATGCTTCACATATTTTCTGCATACCTTCAACTTTAAACTTTGGCAGTCCTATCACAATTCCTTTAGTCTGCATAGACTTCATTCTCTTCACATTCACATGTCCAATTCTTTTATGCCAAATGTCTGTGTCTGCAACAATTCCTGAACCATTTGCAAACATCGCAGCACTCACTTCAGGCATATTTACATTCAATGTAAACATTCTGCCCACTCTGTTACCTTTTGCAAACCAACCTGCACTTGTCTTTAAAGTCTTCAACATACAACCATCAGGGTTAAACCGAACCTGCAAACCCTGCTCAGTCATCTGGCCAACTGAAACCATATTCTTTGTTATATTCGGAACATGAAGTACATCTGCAAGGTACTTCACTTTGCCATCCTGCATAGACAATGGCACATCTCCAACATGGGCAATTGGATGAGAAGTGTCATCCCCTGTTTCCACAAAACCTGGTCTTTCAAGGTTTTTCATCTCCTTGAACCACTCCCCATGACGTCATGTGGTTTGAAGCACCTGAATCAACATACCATACATCATCTTTATGTGCTGCTTCAACATTTTTAGACATGGCACTAGCGACATGCTGCATAACAAACAACCTTTCATTATCCTCATTGTTTCTGCTCGAGAATGCATAGTTGTTTTGCTCCAATTTTCCATTTTGCATGTCAGCCTGCTTCTTATAACAATCTGCCTGTACATGTCCAGGCTTACCACAATAAAAGCATCCACGTGTATCATTATACTGCCTTTGCTAATTTCCACGACCTCTTTGACTCCCCCTGCCTCTGAATTGACCTCTTCCACCTGCGTGTTGTTGTTGTTGTGAATTCTGGGACTGTTGTTGTTGCTGCTGTTGGCCATAATTCTGATTACTTGTTCGGCCACCTCCTTGGCCACGTCCACGGCCTCCTCTACTTCGTCCTCTTCCTGAACTTGTGTAGAAGGCATGTTGCTCTGAACTGTTTTTGTTTTGTGAAGGTTGTTGGTCTTCACCCAAGCTCTTCTCTTCTATAATCAACATAGACACCAAATCTGTGAAATTGGGAATGTTTTCCTGAGTCTGAATAGACGTCTTGAACGCCTTGTATTGTGGCCCGAGACCATGTAGACAGACTTCCACCTGATCATCATTATCTACTGAAATGCCAATAGATGCAAGGGATTCCACAATACCCTTGATCTTCAATGCATAGTCATTCACAGACATACTCTTTTTCTCCACAGTATGAAGTTTATTCTTCAACTGTATCTTTCGTGTATAGAGTTTTACCAAGGTGTCCCACGCCTCCTTGGGGGATTTGGCATCCTGTATGTGCCCAATCATGGTGTCCTGTATATTGATAGAGAGCCAATGTATAACTTTTCTGGCTCCTTGGTTCCAATCCTTGAACTCTTTCAGTCGGATTGATCTCCGGTGCCTCTTCATGCTCACCTTCTTCTATATAGTCCCAATAACCCTTTCCCATCAGGAAATTTGTCAACCTGAACCTCCAAGCATGGAAGTTATTCTTATCAAGCTTCTCAGCAATAATCTGGTTTATACCATCATTTGACATCTTGCCAGACACACAAATTTACCAGAAACAGCACTCTGGTTTATCTTGCACAAACTGCTGTATTTTTTGCAGCGGTACTGTACTACACTCAAATTTCACAACCAGTCACCTCAATGTGCATACATACACCCAATGGCAACTGTTGACCTCCTTGCAGTACACACAATGTCTACACAACCAATCTGTCTTCTTGCAGTTTTTAAAACAGAGTTCTACAGAGAATCGATGACTTACCCACAATAGGACAAAATAGTTGCCCTATAGCTTTACTCCTGCGAAGAAAGCTCCTCAATCAGAGATCTTTTGCCGGTGCCTCCTGTAGAGCTCCCGACAAGGGTGTAGTCGCCAACACAAATAGGGAAGAGTAGTTGAAGCTCCTACCCTCGTACCACTTCCTCTGCTTCTCTTGCTTGCAACTCAGCCCTTAGCATGAACCAAGCTCTGATACCATGAAAAGATGCAGGGGAGAAGAGAGCTTGAGCTCTTGCAAGCACACATACACTCACAAAACCCTAAGAGAGAACACACAAGGTGAGAGCCTGAAAATCTTCTTCTTCACTACACACCATATACAAAAGATAAGAGTACACAAAATATGAAAAGATACTCAAACCAAATACATACTAGGGTTCTCTATAATGTGAACCCAACTAAATGAGCTGGTGCTATAACTATGCTAGTCTCTAGAGAGGCTGTCGCCGCACAGCCTGTCATCCCACTGGCTGCATATCACCCATGATCTCACCAACCATGCCAGTGGTGTAAGTGTGGGGCCTATCCCCCAGGCGGATCATCAGTGTCCACCGCCTCACTATATGAGCTCGATATCTCAACATGTGATCAACCCCAAACACACACACACAAATACACTTTCTAGTAAAAATTTAAAAAACATTTTCTAAAATCTTTCAAATATATTTCAAATTATTTAAAAGAAAATTATAAGCTTCCATATTTTAATAAACATCCATAATATGGCATTAACAAACATTTTAATAAACTTGGAAAAACTTCTCTCTCTCTCTCTCTCTCTCTCTCTCTCTCTCTCTCTCTCACACACACACACACACACACACACACATCTCTCTCTCACACACACACATGATACTTTCATTCTCTCTCTCTCTCTCTCTCTCTCTCTCTCTCTCTCTCACACACACACACACACACACACACACACACAATCAACAAACACACACACACAAATACACTTGCTACTCAAATTTAAAAATCATTTTCTAAAAACTTTCAAATTATTCAAAAGAAAATTATAAACATCCATATTTTGATAAACATCCATAATATGGCATTTAAAAAAACATTTTTAATAAACTTGGAAAAACTTCTCTCTCTCTCTCTCTCTCTCTCTCTCTCTCTCTCTCTCTCTCTCTCTCTCTCTCTCTCACACACACACACACACACACACACACTATGCTTTACCAAATGCAGGTGAAGCGGGTTATGATTTACTAGATGCTTGTTGAAGCTTCTTTGCTTCAATAGAGACAATTCTAAGGGATCTTGATGTGCGCACATATACTTTGTAGAGATCCAAACTCAGAACAGATCTTGTTGCTATCGAGATTAGTGGTTTTCTTGGATAGATTTATTCTCTCGAGAAGGTTCACTTTGTATGCCGAAAGAGTTTGCTAGCAATATCTGGTAATCTTTCAAAAGACTTACGAGCTGAGGAGTGATGGATTTGTAAGACGTATATGGGGTAGGTTCTGGTGGTATAGGATGCCAGGATTTCTCACGTGTGTGGGTTTACAGGTTTAAATCAAGGCACATTTTTAGCCTCTCATGGAAGAATTCACATTTATTGAATAGTAAAACTAATGTTTTACTCGCCTTGTTAATGGGGTAGGTGTACTGATGTTTACCCAGTTTTTGTTGGCCACACCTCTAATGTGGTAGATGTATAGTTTATTGGCTATGCTTTTGACATGGCAGATATCCAAGTTATCAGCTTTACTATGGTTGTTATTTAGAACTATGTAGCAGGGTACTAAGATTGATGGGGTTATACTAGTTCGACCGGGTAGAATGTTGGTGTAGGTAGGTTTCGCTTGCATCTTCATTACCTTGACACAGTGGGTTGAGTTGGAACTTGAAGTTTTTGGATACTTTAACTAGTCATAGTTCAATTGAGATATTGCCTCCTACTCATGCTAATTTGTTTAGTCTATCAAGCAGCAAAGAGGATTTATTAGTTTTGGTAGAACATTGCACATGTTCAACACCAAGAGATCATTTGATTGATCATGATCTGCCTATGATGATACTGAACAGGTTATGTTTAGTATGGGTGTGAACCCAAGTTTTCCCTTGAGAATTAGGACTTGAAGATATAGTTCTAGGTGCAAATTACCCTAGAAAGGATTGACCTACTATACAATCAATTACATAATTGTGCATTTGACAGATGTTATGGTGCAAAAGGAGGATTATATCATGAGTGTTCTAGTTCGAACACGGTCTTGATGATGAGAACACTTTTAGAGGTCATTTATAAGACGAGAGTATTCAGATATAGTTTTGTGGTTCTCAAAGAGGGAAGGAATTTTTATCCCCTAGGTACGATAAATTACACAATCCTAATAGGATAGGTAATTTAGTTGGCTACAATAATTCTCTATGATGTCATATTTTCCTATTCCTCGAGAGTTGGATTTAGGGATTGTTATATTCCTCAATTGACTGTGGTTCGAATTGGTTCGTCCACTTAAATAGTTGTATGAACAGCTGGAGATCTAGCCAATTCCTATGACAGAGCTATGAGTGGAGAGATTAGACATATGAAGCAGATCATGGAGTCCATTGTCACTTAAATAGTTGCATGAATAGTGGTTGGAGATCTAGCCAGTATCTATGACAAAGTTACAAGTGGAGAGATTAGATGTATGAGCCAAATCATGGAGTCCATTGTCAAATGTAGTTTAAGTTTCTACTGTTGGTCCAATCTTTCATGTTAGTAGACTAAAAGAGATGCTAGGAGCTAAGGATAGCATTGTGATTCCTTAGGAGTTTGTTGGGGTTGAGGACTTATCTTATGTTCCCAAACTCAACTTGGGAGACATATACTAGTTTATAGTATAGGATCTCCAGTTTTCTTTCTTAGACAGATTTTGCTTCCAAAGAAGTGGAAACATCTAAGGAGGGGAAGTATTTTATGTACCTAGACTAATCCTCGAATTAGTGGGCCTAATGAAGCAGGGTTAGGGGAGCCCTGGGATCAAGAGAAAGCAGGCTAATATGGGTTATTATTAATAAATCCACATGTACTGGCTATTTATAACAAGTTTGGTTATTTACAACAGCAGTGGCACTATATAAGTGAACCATGGGTTATTATTGTTGTAACCTCACTATTGGTCAAAGTTGGACCAAGACTTCAGCTACATGTGTGGCAGAGTATACTAGCATGGATCTGTGGGACCTTAGCCCCTGGCTCGGGGATGGTTGAAAGCATAGAACCTATGATTTGGAGGTGAGCTAGTCTGAACCCCTCTCAGGGGCTTTGTACTAATCACTTGTATTTTGTGTTTAGGAGATCTGTGGAGTTGTAACATGATGGTACTACCCACTTTTGAGGTCAATCTCCGAAAACACCTTAGATTCATTCAGCCTCTCTGATATGTAGTCAATCTGAGGCATTCTGAACTTGCTTTTAATCATCAACTTGTTGAGAGTCCAAAGATCTACGCAAAGTTGGGAGGATCCATTCTTCTTTTAGCAAAAAAGATTTGGGCTATGAATGGAGCACACTACAATGTATGAAACCAAATTGCAACAACTCGTGGAGTTGACAGTCCAAGGAATGGCCTTGCTAAGGCGATATGGAAACTTGTTTGGGGGTTCGGAACCTAGAAGAAGTTCAATTTTGTGGTCCTCCAATTTAGATAGGGGGAGCTTAGGAGGGAGTTTGTCGCGAAGAAAGATCTTCGCAAAGTAGATGGGGGGAGCTTTGGAGGAAGGTTGTCCTAAGAAGAAAGATCTTCTGGAACCGGTCATACATGGACTTGTACTTCTCAGAAGCACTAGTAACCATATGGGTGGTCTGAACATAGATCACCACACACCGTGCATCTTTCTTAATCTCTCATTTAGCCTAGATATGGCTAATGACAGAAAAGTTAGGTATCCATGGCTCACATTTAATGAACATGGGAGCCTTAGACACATTTTGGGTAATCCGGAATATGTGCTACTCCCAGTCAACGTTTGGGTTAAACTTCTGAAACCAATGTATCCCTAAGATAATGTCTACACGTACAAGAGGTGCAACCATGAAATACTCTTGGTCATGGTTTCCCTTCTGCTTATCTTTGAGATTTCGGTTTTTAATGGCACCAACCGTAGGAGTGGGAGCTAGAGGACTAGCGACAACCTAGGGGGTTGGTGTGGGAGACTGGCTCACCATAGAAGCTATCGAGACCAGGATGGTGATCTATGCAAGGGTCTTCTTAGGACATGCCTTAAAAGTATGTCCTTTTGTATGATAAAAGAACATCGCCCCTCCTCATATTATTCGTGTTCCTCGGAACTGAGCTTACCACCTATCTTGTCGGCCTAAGTCTTCTCGTCTAGAGTAAGGCGAGGTCCATTGTTCGAGTTCTTGGAGCCAGAGGCTCCAACAGTAGACCCTGATTGGTTCTAGTTCAAGCCCTTGCCATTGGCAGTGGTGGCTGCCTTGGCTACCCTAGGAGCTGAGAGGTCTTTGGTTTTCCATTGTATTTCATCTCGGCACCTTGCGTAAGTGACAGTGCCCGATCAAAAGTATGCAACTCAAACACACGCACATCCCATTGGGTTCGTATGTCTAAACAGTATAGGAATTGATCTCTCATCCTTGCCTGATTTTTGCAACTGTAAAGCCACATGAGTGACGTTATTTGCAAACTGGAGGATTGGCTATATGTTCTAGCTGGCACAATATCCTCGAGCCGCTCAAGACAGTGAGGTACTAAGAATCACTTGGTGAGGTCCATGACAAACTGGTCCCATTCCATAATTGGAATTTGCCTAGGCACAATGTGTCCACCAAGAGATGGCTTCCTCTTTTATGTAGCAGCTAGCTAACACAACATTTCTATATCTGACTTCCTACTAGCAGCAAAATAGGCTTCAAAATGAATCCAAGAGTACAAAGTTGTGGGGTCGAGTTTACCGTTATACTTACTAAAATTCACCCTTCTATGAAGGTGAGTCAAAGAAGTGGTTGGTACTATTCTTGCTTCGAGAGCTGCAAGGAACTGCTTGTGCTCCACATGTCATCGTTGTTCCTCCAGTGCGACAGCACAGGATGTCACCTGTGTTTGGAGCTCTAACTCCCGTACTTGTAAATCATGTAACGCATGGGATTGTTGTGTTAACTCCGCAATGGAGATAACCGAAGCAGGTGTCTTGAAAGGGGTCTAGGAAGGGATCTCGGTGATGACTGGTGGAGGAGAGGGGGGAGGAGAATAGGTGTCAAGGTATCCTAAAGAGTTATCCTTTTCTCCAAGGCCTGTATAGAAGTCGTGCATGTGTGCATGTGTTCTCCTTGTTGTACTATGATGAGCATAAATTCCTGGAACATGGCATTTATATCAGCATTGGTAACTTGGCTTCTGTGGAAGCAATCCGTTGTCGAAGAAACAGTTTATTCACAGTTCTAGTGTTCTCTCTCATCATCAGAATTCGCCGTAGTGGGAGTGGTCAAGTTTTTCCTTGACCACAATATAACCATTCACTATGTGTGGGAGACATTTCTAGTCGCTTTTGGAGGCTATAAACCAATCGTCCTTCAAGGGATAGCAGTCACACCGGAATGGGAGTGCAACCGGCATCTGAAAACCAACCACACAAGTGGAAAAAATGACTTTTTTTGGCTGAATCTCTTCACCAAAAGGCAAAACTCTGATACCAGTGTAACACGAGGAAGCTAACAAACAAGATTATACTTTGATAAGGAATATTCAACACCTTGGTTCTTGACAATTGCACAATGTAGCATAGATAGAGCGAGCGAGAGAGAGAGAGAGAGAGAGAGAGAGAGAGAGAGAAAGAAGAAGAAGAAGAAGCCCTTTTTAACGTCATAGGAACAATCCCAAGAGACCAAATATGATCTATCTGACGAGAGTGAGATTCAAATACAAGACATGTTGAATAACAACACCATGAGCTAACCAATCTACCACATAGAAAGGTTAGCCCATTTTTGTTTATTTACCCACACACCCAATGAGAGAGAGAGAGAGAGAGAGAGAGAGAGAGAGAGAACACGATTGGGTCCCAAATACCCTCTTAAAGAGCCCCCACCAAAGATTGACTTCTTGGAGATCTTGCTTGGCTAAAAATATGCAGCCTGAAGATGACCTGATTCTTGACCTTCAAGTTCACCTTGCTTTGGTTCTCCCCTTGGCTGGTGTTCATGTGTACTTCTCTCAACAACCCTAAACTTTACAAATCAGTTTTCAACAAGTGCTAAGCATCAATATGTTATCATTAAAACATTTTCACAAGCGTGTGTGTTACAATTTGGCAGAACAAGAGACCTACACTCATGAGTTCCTCCTCTTGACATGACT
Organism: Cibotium barometz; assembly: GCF_041138505.1. Lineage (NCBI taxonomy): Eukaryota > Viridiplantae > Streptophyta > Polypodiopsida > Cyatheales > Cibotiaceae > Cibotium > Cibotium barometz. The sequence continues at coordinate 21,620,660 of NC_141106.1, forward strand.
TTGTTCCCAAACTTAAAAGCAAAGCCCCCTTGCTCCTTTAAAGCCCCTTTTAACTCCATCGAACCTATGGGGGGGGCAGGCAGATACCAAGTGTAGGATAGATACCAAGCTCCCTTTCACATGCCAACATGCAAGATTTTGGACAGAATGTTCCTGCTCCACCATTCCAATTCCATTAGAGAGCAATTACTACCCTAAACTTGGGTGATGTCCCCTCTCAAATACATCCTTGAAGCACCACATTCTAAAATGGGAGAGTACCCATTTCACTATTGCCGTATCTAGAGGGGGGCATTCCATTTCCCGTGCTTTGGGCCAAGATAGCTACATTGTACCCACTAAAGCCTCCAACCAGATGAATTCTCAAGACGTGAGCTATCATACCCTCCAAAGGCGTGTGCTTACAAGAGGTGCCGCTAGGCAAGAGGTTTCACCCCATGCTCTTCATGCCCATTTATCGAGGCAATTCCACCAAAGTGGAATCATCAACGACCTAGGGGGCAATGTATTAACGTGTGTGCGAGAGAGAGAGAGAGAGAGAGAGAGAGAGAACTCATTATTTACAAGATGTTAAAGAAAAAATGTTTATATGTATGTTTATATGTACCAAGGGGAGTGAAGACTTCCTTGTCTAGGTCCTCTCTCTCTCTCTCTCTCTCTCTCTCTCTCTCTCTCCAAGGGCAATTGGCTAACATCAAGACCCCTTGATGAGCACAGAGAATGGGCATTATCCCCCACAAGCCAAACAATGCAGCACAAGAGAACATGGCTTGCAAAATATCAGCCCAAACCAACCACACCCACCCCCCCCCCTCCCCCCAAAAAATAAAATAAAATGGCTAACATCAAGACCCCTTGATGACCACAGAGAATGGGCATTATCCCCCACAAACCAAACAATGCAGCACAAGAGAACATGGCTTGCCAAATATCAGCCCACCCCCCCCCCCCACCCCCAAACAACTCGCTAGACGTGATCCAATGAACTTTGACTCAAGTATGTATAACCTCCGAGTTCCAACAAACAAACAAAACAAGCATGCAATGTGAAATATGTAAAATCTCTCTTTAATTCCATCAAGATTCAACGATAACAGAAGATCCAGCTAATTTGAGGTTTGATTTAGATGAGATCGAAAAGCAAACAAGAATCCTACTAAAAATGTTCAATAATCTAAAATCCTCCGAAATAGGACATCCTCTCACTCGCCCCTGCCACCATTGCAGGAAAAAGGCTGCCTTTACTGTCAGACCGTCTTTTGCTACCCAAGCACCGACTACAAAGTCAGATCATCTGGGTTCTCCAAAATCTTCGCAAATGTTTGCAAGAAGCCAGCCAGATCTGCACCATAAATGATCCTGTGGTCTGCTGTGACATTCACCTACAAAACAGGAAGACGGTGAGCACGATTGTTGGTTGTTCACGCTAAGAGCATGCAGGCCGCGGTTTGCCATTGCAGGCAACCATGGTATAAAGAGGCGATGAAACTAACTCAAAACATTAAATTCTACTAAAAAAAATTAAGAGTTTTGGGATATACACCTGCATTTGGCTTTTTACTCCAAGGAGTCCATTTGATGTCGCAACCACTTTCTTTTGAGATGCGCCCACCGCCATGATTGCACCCTAACAACAAAGCCAAAAGTGTCACATTGCCAATTGTTGACCTGCACACCCATGCACACACACACCCAAAAATACCCTTGATACACGCACACACGACAATATCCTTGAAAAAGCTCACTGTTCCAGGAGGCAAAATTGCATCAAATCGATCCACCCCAAACATCCCAAGGTTTGATAACGTAAAAGTTCCTGTAACCAAAAAAAAAGACAGTATGAGACTATATCCAGTGCTTACATGGAGTTCAACGAATAAACCAATCACACTGATCATTTCAGAGTGGACTGAGACCTGAGTTATATTCATGAGGTTGGAGCTGTTTAGCACGTGCTTTGTCAACCAGCTCCTTCCACTTATTAGACAGAGTATACAAATCAACCTGTATCCGGGGATTCATAACACAAACAGCATAAAGTTACACAAACAGTACCAGATAACACAGACAGCATAAAGTTACACATGCTTAGCTCATAAACCAGATAATAAGAGCAGAGTGTGTCAAGTGAAAAACAGACCTTGTCAGCATTCTGAAGCACAGGAGTCAGGAGCCCCCCATCCATGGCAACAGCAACTGCGATGTTCACATCACTGTTGTAGGTGAAGCTTTTCCCATCCTTACAACTTGCGTTCACGACCGGATGCTCAGCAAGTGCAAGTGCAGTAGCTTTCGCCAACAGTGCTGTCATAGTCACTCCCTTATGTTTGACCTGTATGTTTGTGCTTCTATTAGCTGCTTCACACAATTTAAAAAGTGGAGAATGGCAGAGGAGACTAACTGAACATGATTCCAGATGCATAACTGGGAGCCAATGCCTGATCACATTACTGTCAGCTCAACTGTTACAAACTTAAGACAAAACATACTACGAGAATCCAACCCTAATCCTAGACCCTTATTACTAGAAACCTCATCTACACAACACTTGTCCTTTCTACCTTCTGCAATCCTCTTGGGACCACAATCTTCTCTGGTTCCTATTGCCTGCAAAAATTGACTCACTCACAGTTCAACTGCCTGCAAAAATTGATCGGCATGCAATCCCTTGCCAAACAGAATCTTATCTGTGAGCAATCAGGCCAACAAACTGTGCAGTATCAACAAAAGAATCCCTCATCAGAGGAAGATGAAATCATTTTTCACAGCCAGAGAAAAATCATATTTCAGCTCTGACATGGGTAAATATAAGAATCCGTACAGTCGTTTTTACCCCCTAAAGTTCCCATAGAAAAGATCTAAAGTTAATTGAGCCAGTCGTTTTCATTTTTTTAAATCTGATAAACATTTGTGAGAAGAGCTTAGCTCGCATGGCTGGGGGCACCTATTGGCCCATGCCCACCCCAAGTGCTAGGCCAGAAATCTTATCAGCATTGAGCAAGTGTATGCACTGTTCCTCATGCTTAATAGCTCTCCATCAATCCACATTCGAACACGTCAATGACTTGGGCATCTAGTAATGCTCAATCCTGGGCCCTGGCTCCCAATCAAAGCACCTATTGAGCCATGCCCCCCCCCACCAATGCTAGGCCAGAAATGATATCAGGAAGTGTATGCACTGTCCCTCATGTTGCTGGCTCTCCATCAATCCCATATTGAACTATGGGAGAATCACCAACTTGAGCATCTGGCAATGCTCTATCCTATACTCTAGCCCTAGCCGTGTAAAATGCTTTTATGCTTTCAAGCTTCATCTGATAGGGGATTTTTTGATAGAGAGCCACATTGCTGCCTCTAAACATGATGCTTGAAGTGTCAACTTTCCAAGGGTTTGAAGATGCAGACAAACCATCAAACTCCTTTGTCCTTATGCACCATCCACTTGATCTTGGATATATACCACTACCATGGCATTTGAAGCATTTATGCTCCTTGGGCAGGCGTCTCCTCATCTCACACATGTGAAGAATAAAAGTACCCCACCTAAGACCTAATTTGATAACCCTGTGTATTGAGAGCCAGCCAACACCACCTCCAAGCTTTGATCCTGAACCAACCAAGATAGAGCGTAGGGGGCATCCTGCACGATATTGGTTGGATGCTCAGTGAATGCCCAGTACTTCAAGGAAAGAAAATCATTTTCCAATCCAACTGAGGTTGCTGAGAGCCAAGGGCCACCCCTTTTGTAGGTAAAGGGCTGAAGCACTAAGAGCTGCTAGTCCAACAGAGGTTGTTGAGCAATGCCCCTTTTGTAAGTTTAAACATGCCAGCATATTGCGCTTCGAGTTATGTTAAATGTACAGATACAAAAAGCAAAAGCTAGATCATGAAAACTTTGGGCATACCTTCTTATAAAGCACATCCAGAGCATCGGTGCAAATGGTGTAGCCAACTCTAAAGGTAGGCACACTGAGGCTCTCCACCATGTTCCGTGAGACAGCGGCTTGCATTGTAGTGAAAGGGACTGCAGTTCCGGGAACAACAGCTGCTGCTGCACTAGAGGGAGAGGCACTTTTCCTTGTGGTGGGAACTTTTTCAGTTGCAGCAGGAATGGTGGTGGTGGCTGCTGCTGCTTGGGACCTAAGGGCAGGTGTTTTGCCTGCAGCTGCATCGACATCTGATGATGTGATGCGGCCATAAGGTCCAGAGCCTATGATGGAGTCCAGGCTGACTTTATATTGCTTGGCTAGTTTTTTGGCATATGGGGTGGCTATGGTTCTCCTCGGCCCCTTATCTGACAGGGTGGGAGAGGTAAGAGCCGGCACCGTTGCAGGCACAGCCACAGTCGAAGGTGGGGTTGGGGGTGGAGGAAGGGCAATGGGCTCACTAACATCAATGGATGCTGCTGGTGCTGCAGAGGACGTAGAACTGGCTGCTGATGCTGCTGCCTTGGACTTTGCCTCCGCAATCTCGTCCTCAGTCTCAGCAAGGAGCCCAATGGCAGCACCGACAGGAGCAACTTCGCCTTCTCCCACCACAATGGCAGCCAGGATGCCGTCATAAAAGGTTTCCACATCCATGTCAGCCTTGTCTGACTCCACAACCACAACGCTTTCTCCCTTGGAGAGCTTGTCGCCCTCGGCCTTTGACCAGGAGACGATCTTGCCTTCGGTCATCGTCGAGCTGAGGGCAGGCATGAAGATCTCTCTCACACGAGCCTCCACAACAGCAGGGGAGCCTCGGTTGGAGAGGCGGAGGAACCCGGCAGGGGCGGGGGGCATGGATGTGGCAGAAATTGCCTTCCTGTTGCCCAAAAACGAAGATGCACAGAGATGGGCGGGCGAGCTCATGAGGGACTCCATGGCTGCAGCAACCAAAACTGCAAAGGAGAGCACCTTGAAAACCTCAAAACGAGGGGCTTGGCCTTCACGCAGCCAGAATTTGAAGCTCTTAGGCTAGCATGGGATTAGCAGATGACAGCCTTGCCTTGTCGTGAGGCTTTCTAAGCTCTGATCGGATGTAATAGGTTCCCTTCCATGCCACCCACATCGTAAGATCCGCTATTGGGCTTCGATCTGGTCGCGAACGTAAGCCGTCCTTCGCTCGTTTTTGTTTCGATCTCCAGCCACTCGTCATCTACTGTGGGTTGAGCTAACTGTAGTAGTAGGTATGCCTACATTGCCTACCATCTTGTCACCTTTCACACATACATCTACACCATCTTGTCACCTTTCACACATACATGTCTTTCACACGAAAAGCAACACAAATAAGACAAGAGTATTACAGCTCCCATATCAATGTCCACCTTTACAGCGGCACCGCCACTCTTCTCATTTTTATGTGATTGCACCCTTTGTGTGTAGTTTGATAATCACAGCTAAGTGTCATGCTTAACTTGTAAGAAAATACACTAAGCGGAATTTGATTACAAGACAAAGTACTTGAATACGGTAGCCTTAAGGAGGGCACGCAGCTTGTCGGGGAGGCATGGAAAGTGATAGGCGATGTAGAGGTTCTTCATGCCAGGTCTCCATTGGGTGTGGAAGTAGGGTGGACCCTTCGACATGAGGTGGTGGGAAGAAGGCATCCTACATTTGGTAGAATGAGCACCAAGACCACTATATAAGGATTGGCATGGGTAGGGCATGGGTAGATTGCAGTCCAAAAAGTCTTAACATGATAGGGAAGTACGCTTAGAGATTAGGCTTCTTCATGGCAAATACGTCTTAACACGATAAGGGAGTATGCCTCGATCTCACAACATATGACGCTTAGAGATTAGGCTTTCTTGTGGTAAATACGTCGGTTTTGTTGGTGTTGAAATGGAGTCAAAGCAAAGGTTGCATGCATCAAAGTTCATTAGAGATACCTACAAGGTTAAGGGTTCTCTAGGTGATGGGTCGTACCATGGGCCAAGCTTTCCCCCACCATGGTCCCCCTATCCAGAGATGTACTTGGAGGTTGGCGTTGATGAGGTTAGGTACATGTACAAGTGTTTATGAGTGACGTGTGATATGCAAGAAGTGAAAAAAAAAATGTGCAAGTATTTATGAGTGTGCCATATGCAAGAAGTGAAAAAAAATGTGATGCTCGTAGTGAAATAGACAAGTGACATGCATGGGCAACGGGTGGAAGGTGTGCCCATGCCAAACAAGGACTTCTCTAACTCAACTTTCTTCTTTGACTTTGTGGGCTACTTTCTCTCCTTGCCTTTCTATGCATTTTTGGAGAATGTTGCGTTGCTACCATCTCTAGCTTTGAAACGCATCTCCTACTCCACCAGCATTAAGCCGAACTCCTCAAAAGTGAGAGGTGGGTTGCATACCTACATATTCAGTGAGGTCACCAAACTATTATACTTCGGGGGGGTAACACTCTGATGCACCTGAATGCTAGGTCCTCACTAGTCTTAGTGATCCTCGCTATTGCCGTCTGATCTTGCAGATTCTTATCAGAGATATGAATTGCTTTGTTGCTTCTCCATCAAAATGCCTTTCAATTGCATGATGTTGATTCTTAAGGTTTTGATTCCTTGTCTCATACTGGTTCTTTAGAAGCTGTGGTAGTATGCTGAATCAAGGTCATCATTGAATCAATTACATTGGTGATGATGGCATATAGTCTATCTGCATTCCTTCACCTCCATGCAAAAGCGAGAACAAGATCTGGTGGTATGGTCTATAGTGGATCTATTGCATCTAAAGTAGGACTTAGCTTTGCATCAATCCGTATTTATGGTTTTCCACAGCTCATATGAATCAAGAATGGACCTAATCTTGAACTTCCAAAGAGTGTAATTTATCCATCCAACTTCCCATCACCAAAAGTTAGAGGGTAGGCACCAGCAATTTACAATATGTACAACAAGTTGGGCCATCTCTACCTTCAAATAGCAAAAAGTGCCAAAAACAAGCATTGCCTAGATACTATACTCTGATACCATGTAAGAATACACAATAGCAGTTAACACAATATCAAGCATTGTGGAACAAGACGCTCACTCTACCAATGAGCGTTGTGGAACAAGAGGCTCACTCTACCAATGAGGGTTGTGTAATGAGTAATATGCAAAGGATCCCAATATAAGAAGAGGAGTTACATAATTAGCACCTATATAGGCTTTTGTGTGCCCAAGGAAATCTTTACCCATCCCTAAGAGAAAATCTCTTACACTCGTAAGATAAAGAGGGAAACGGAGAGACCTTTTGCCCTATAAGTGAGGAGATGAAAATAGACATGAAGTTTAAGGAGGCCAAAAAATTTTGCAAATCCACAACCAAAGGGAACAAGAATTGGATGCTAGAAGGGCCTTAGGAGAATAGAGACACCAAGAAAAGTGTGAAACTTAGGACCACACACAACCAATGAAAACAAGGAATGGATACTAGAAGGGCCTTAGGAGAATAGAGACACCAGGAAAAAGTGCCAACCCTAGGGCCATACACACAAGAAAAGGATAGATTAGAGGTTGTGGCACAAGCCCAAGCCCTTGCATAAGAATTGGAAAAGGGGATTCACCTCTAGGAGGAACCCAAGGTTGAGTGGGAAACAGCTACCCATCATGGGATGACAAAACCGAACCCTAACTCAAAAAAGGGAAAAATTCCAAAGAACAATTGTACACTAAGGAGGACATTAACAAAATGATAACAAATCTTGATTTCCTCGTGTACACGTAAACAATTCTATTACAAGGACGAGATATATTTTTGAAGCACTAAATGCTGAAATCCCATCCTTTTCCATGTGACCTCAAGTAGAGAGGAGTCTCATCGAGAGGCTAATCCAAGAAGAGGAGTGCTCCCACAATTTCCCTCTGTAAAAACTGACACACCATGGGAAGGTGTTGAGTGGGAGAATAAGAGTACTAGAGAGCTAGACTGCAGCTTGCCACGTATCGATTCACTAATGAATATCCCATTGGGGGCATTATTGAGAGGAGCAACCACTAAGGAAAATAGAGTGATCAAATCTCAATAGTTGAGAGTAGTAGAAGTGATAACCTATTATGGTGAAATGGAAGTCACTGTGCTACATGGAAAACCATCTAATTGTCTAGTTAAGCTATCTAATTAAGTAAGGGTGTGACCTCTACATTAAGTGTGAGACATGACAATTAGGACTTTGGGAATAAAGGTATAGAATTCCATAGGTGGTTTTATCCACATCTAAATTTCCCCTCTTTTGGTGCAATATTGGGAAGATCATGACTCATAATAGCTATGGCGGGCAAAAACTTAGTGTAGCTATGGAATAGAGAGCAGCAAATCAAGTTTGATCTGCATGTATGGGTTTCCAATCCACTGGCTCTTAGAGATTTTATGCAGCTTTAGACACCATAAGAGGATTCAAAAAATCTCTTAAAACAATACGAAGACATTCATGAGACATACATAGTGGTAGCATATCAATTGGATGCATGAATTGGCAATACTTGATATGTGGGGCATCCATTATCATGGGATAGAAGGACCAAGAGGTCATGACCATCATAGTTTGACCAGAATTCAAGGGAATTTCAAAGATGCAAATAATTGGTTGTGAAAGATCTAGGATTGCATCTCATCATGGTCTCATCATGGTAGAGCTAGATGAGTCTGCACAAGTCTAAAGGTTTGATCTGGTGTGCTGCACCAACATGTACCAAGATCCTATAATAGTATTTGTTTATAAAGTTGGACCTAGATCGGAGCTAAAGTATGAAGATTTTGGCACATCAATTGGATCAAGTGCAAGTGTGAACACTCCATGTGCCACCACACATTTCAAACACAAAATTTTCCAATGGCTCCACAGATCAAGGTGCACTTAGATAAATGCAGTTAGACAAAGCACAGTGAAAAACCAATAGAGAGAAGAGGATATCCAAGCTTGGTCCTTGCCAAAAACCAATAGAGAAGAGGATCTCCAACCAATAAATGTAGTTGGACAAAGCATGGTGAAAACCCAGTCGAGAGAAGAGGATCTCCAAGCTTGGCCCGTGCCAAAAACCAATAGAGAAGAGGATCTCCAAGCCTAGCCCATGCCAAAATCATCAAATTGGGGAAAAACATAGCAACTCAATAAGCTCTAAAGTTTACATCATGGAAGAAAGAGCAAGAAGCCCAAAAGGCCTAGGTACAAGAATTACAAAAGCAACTACAAAAATTAAAGAGAGCCAACTCCACGAAGCCCAACTGAATCATGAAAAATATTTTGTAATTAGAAGGGGCCATCTTGACCTAATGCAAGCAAAGCTTACACACACATAAGAAACACTCACTTTTTATGAGAAGAGGTTTACTAAAAAGTACATTTCCAATGTAAGAGATAACCATCTCCAACTATAATTACCAACACATGCCACCTCTTTTTGATGTGTTCTTGCTCTTGGTGGTGGGTGTGGAGATATTTGGGCCTTTTGTGGATGATGATTTAGGCCAACTCTACCAATGAGTTGTAAGGACCATTTGGAATCATTCATTTTACATTTCCAATGTAAGAGATAACCATTTCTTTTACTTGAGGTATAGTGTCTTGGATCTCTACAAATTCTAAGATATGCATGCCAATGTAAGAGATAAATACTTAAGCTACACATGCTATAGTGTCCTGGGGATCTCTAAATTCTAAGGTATACATGCCAATGTAAGAGATGAATACTTAAGCTACACATGATCTAGTGTCTTGGATCTCTATAAATTCTAAGGTTTGCGCGCCAATGTAAACTACACATGATAATGCAATAGAAAAACAAACATTTTGTGAGATTTTTTGGTAGCTCAACTATGGTACCTCATAAGGTAGGGCATGGTAGGTTTGCATCAAGAATATAAGGATGCTTTTTCCAAGTGCCTATTGGATATCAATCCCTCATATTGTATTGTCCAGGTGGCTAGCTCATATTATAACAACCCCCCTATTATGAGGAGTAGGCATGGTTGAGCTTGGCATCCCCGTATTCACACAAGAAGGTGGATTAGCTTTGGAAAACTACCAAATAGGCTACATGTTACACTAGATCGTTATCTCATATAACACTTTACAAATGGAGTATGTAGACTTTAGTCTTGTACACCGTGTCCTAACATTGGCCCTGACATTGGCAGGTCCCAAATGAGGCCCAAGACGAGCTTGGATGGCCATGGGAGGTGGGATAATTGCTATGAATTTTCTAGTACATCTTTATGGGCCAAGTCTACACCATGGATGGTGGCACCGACTATGACCATAGAGACCTACGTGGTCATGCCATGGTTGTCCTGCATATATAGGCCTATATAGATACATGGCTAGTCCTTTCTCCACATAGTTCATTAGCCATCACTGTGAGTTTACTCCCTAGCTTCTATTAGTATACAACCTCCATCTTAGTAGTTCTAGATCACCATCGAAGCTCTCCCTTCATAAAAGCACATGAGTGTGGGGATTTGCCATCTATTGTATCACTTCAGTAATATAGTATTCTTCTCCATCTCTCTTATTGTGCAATTTAAGCTTTAAAATTTTATGTTGTGAAAGATCCTACTTCTTGTGAGTGTTCTCTTGTATACATTGTAGGTTTTATTCTCTTACAATAGCATGGGGTGACCTTGCACATTAGTGCAAGGAACGTGCATGACCATTTCATTGCTTTTAACTTACATCACATGTTCATATATATTGTATCACTTAAACCATTCACAATCATGTACAGTTACCACTTCTTACATCACAAGTGCCCAAATCTTTGGGTACTCGTGCACAAGTGTATAAATCTTTGGGTACTTAAGCATTGTGCTTTTTAGGCCATTCATAATTGCAAGGAGCCATTTGTTTGCAATTCTGTTAACAACATCAAGCATATCAAACCCATTTATTAGGGTAAGGCTAAAAGGTATCAATGGCTAAGAAGTAGATATCTAAAATTTGAAAAACTTATTAATTAGGAATATTTTACTTATTAATTACAATGATTTAATTTAAACAATATTCATATATTCTAAAAATTATGCAAATAAAGAATATTTAAAAATGAAAAATTTTATTTAGGCTATTTTTATGCCCATTTTAAAAAATACTTTACTTAATATTCACTAAACTTTTGAAATTTTCTCAAAATGGCCATCTATTTATTTATTTTAACATTAGGTCTTTTCTTCATTTTTTATAAACATCATGATCTCGAGGAAGATTTAAGAAGAAACAATTGTGATTACCTGTTTGATCTCTAATAGCATTATAATAAGGTTGATAACAAGATATTTAAATAAATTTTTAGGTCCTTCAATCATGCTTTATGCTAGTAAAGGATGTTGATTTTATAGGCTAAAAAATACTCTCTCACTTGTCAATGGGCTAAAGTTTACATTTGTGGATTGATATGTATACATAGATTTGTATATAAATTCAGTGTTTTAAACAAGAATTAAAAAGGATTTGCCAAATTTTTCATACTTTCATGAAGAGACCATCCTCAACAGTACCCTCTCCTAAACAAAGTTTTTTATTGTATGTTTGTTCTAATGCCATAGGTCAGGCCACTTTTGGTGTGTGTGTGTGTGTGTGTGTGTGTGTGTGTGTGTGAGTGATAAAAAGCATTGTTCCATAAACTAGTATGAAGCGATGATGTGTAACTCTAATTTTCATTATGTGATAAGTATATTAAAAATAAAGTCTCAATTTTTTCCTAATGTACAAAGGTCTAATTTTCATTACACAAGGTTTATTAAAAATTAATGTCCCAATTTTTGTCCCAATATACAAAGGTTTATCTCATGAGATTTAGAGATCCTATCTAGTTTTCTATAAAATACTATATATTTTACGTTTTTCACATATTTATCTCATAAGATTTAGAAATCCTCTCTCTCTCTCTCTCTCTCTCTCTCTCTCTCTCTCTCTCTCTCTCTCTCTCTCTCTCTCTCTCTCTCTCTCTCTCTCTCTCTCTCTCTCTCTCTCTCTCTCTCTCTCTCTCTCTCTTAACTAACATCCAAGAAAGTCTATGAAACGAAGGAGGAGGTACAATTTGCATTCAATTTGGACTAGGACCATGAAGCATTAGTTTGCTCTTGCCACATGTACCTCTAAGAAATGGGGTTACAAAGGTAACTAGTTAAGAACTCGCTGAAGATGGTGAATGTTCCATGTGCCGACAGAATATGTTCAAGATCTTTGATGTGGCATCCTTTTAAAAAAAATCATGCTCTCATAAGAAAATCCTAATATTGTCTTGTAATATAGCCCAAATATTAATGGTAAGGACCAAAAGTTAAACTTGTTAAACTACATAAAAGTAGAATTCTCTTTGATTTAACTAGAAAGATCATGAAAGATAAACATTAAGCATCCTTTAAAAGAAATAAAGAAAAACTCTTTAGAGATATTTTTTAGGGGCAAGATGGTGTTAGAGGGTGTGATAGGGTCTGGGCGTGGTGTTAGAGGTGTGATACGGTGTGGTGGGGCACAACTACTTATAATTTAAGAATAATTATGGTTTGAAGAGGTAGAAAGGATGGCAAGAGAGTTAATTTAGTGTTAACTAGGTATTAGATTCATATATGGTTAATTTTAATTTAAGGTAATGCAACTACTCAAGAAAATCCATAAAGGACGTAAACGTGTGAAAGAAGGGGAGAGACAAGTAAGGGAACCAATTTAATTTAGCTTTCTCAAATTGGAGGGGGGGGGGGAGATGGGAGGGGATAACTATTACTATCGTAAAAGAACATAAATATAATGGGAATCACCTCAAGATGAATGATATACCCTTTGTCTTCTTCTAAGGTGGCTAAAACCTATGTAAGAACTATAACATAGTGTTTAAAGAATAAATTCTCAAGACCATTCTCTTTTTCTCTCATTTTATAATCTTATTAAAATTGTAATTAAATGGAAAAATCCATAGTCTGCTCTCTTTAGCACATTTCTTCAACAAGAGTAAACTATTTTTTGCTAATAGTTAAATATACAAAAGATATATTAGATTCACCATATAATGACCCCAATATTTTATACAAGAGATTACATTAGATTATAGAATCACCAACCCTTTATTATCAAAAGGACTACTAGTATTGCATATATCCCATGTTATCTAATGTATGATGCTAAGTTGCTAGAATTGATAACATAAAGCTTGTGGGTAGGATGAAAAGCTAGTGTCTCCATCATCATTCTAATTATTGTTAATGTAAGGCAACATCCCAAATACCAAGTCCCAGAATGCAGATGTGACTCCAAAAATATTAATATTAGATTTGAAGTGATGGTTAATATGATATTTTTGCACAAAGAAAACACCTCATCATAAGTAATGTGATATTTCTATATTCACAAGATATTTCATTAACATAGTAAACTTTAAGTTGTACTCAAAGGTTGGAAGAGATGTCATCTCAAATGGAAATACCTCTTTGGCATATGTAATAGAGTTGAAAACAATACCTTCAACTTTTGAGTTTTTTCATTGAAAGGATGTCCATGATGAAGATAACAATGGATTCATATCATATAGTATGTAGCCCAGTAATGACCCACTAAAAATAGTCGGGGCCACTTTGTGTGGGAACAATATATTTACTAGTGTCGAGATCTATGAAAACAACACCACATGAGTCAATAATTTTATTAACAATAAATAATTAAAGGAAATATTATATTCAATGAGATGTATATTATACCGGAACATATAGTGTGGCTACTCCAATTGGTGGGAACACGAGGCGATATCCATCCATTGGATGTTTGTGATGGTAACCATGAATGAGATAGTGTAATGTATTCCCCCTACAACCATGGTTGAAGTCATCAATGGTATAGAACGAAATGTTTTTAAAATAATCAAGAACATGTGTGTGCGTGCGCGCGCGTGCATTATATATATGTGTATGTATGTATGAGGTGTGTGTGTGTGTGTGTGTGTGTGTGTGTGTGTGTATTATATATGTGTGTATGTATGATGTTGGTTATGCACACATGTGTGTATGTGTGTATGCCCGAACATGCATACGTGTGCGTACATGCATGTGTGTGTACATGTGTGTGTGTGTGTGCACGTGTGTGTGGGGAGAGAGAGAGAGAGCGAGAGAGAGAGCGAGAGAGAGAGAGAGAGAGAGAGAGAGAGAGAGAGAGAGAGAGAGAAGCTAGGCAAAGTATTAAAAGTCCAGTCTACATGAACACTCACCAATAGCTAGATGTCTTCATGTGAAAAAGAAAACGATGCAAAAGATACTCAATTAAAGTCCATGCAAGGACTCCAAAAGCCATTGCAATTATTGATTGCATTTGTGGAAGGCCTCTTCAAATTGATAAAAGTTGATTCCAAGCTACCAAAGGAAGCCATATTAATGGTACAATCCACCAAGGTGCACGATTTAGCAACTCGTGATCATGAGAGTCAAATTCCATGCTAAGAATACACTTTGATAATTAAAATCAATGCTAAAAGTTAATAAATATAATAAATTAAAAACCACAACTCAAGCACGTCTTATACACAAGCTAAGAATCAAGTAACACCTCGCTTAAGTTGTTCTCAAAGAATCAAGGAGAATGTTTTGAGACAATTGGTTGGGGGACCCACTCCTCATAACCATCTCCCAAATGACCCACCTACATGAACATTTTTAATACTTATTTCTTGATTCCCACAATTTTAATGTTCAAGCTCTCTAGTATAAATGCCTAACACATGAGAGGAGAGGACTGCATTCATCTTGAAAAAGACTATGGAATCTCCTAGGAATCTCAACAATAGGGTGGGCATACACAAATAGTGCTTCTCTTTCTAGTGAGAATTTAAAAGGTCACTTCCTAATGTTTACATACTAATAAACAATGTAGAGGAAGACAAGATAAATCGTGCATAAACTAGAATTTTCTTTATATATTTAACATGAAAGAAATGCTATCTTATCTTATTGAAATATGGATGAGTGAGCTATGTAAGGAACTCTCATGGTGGCAGACAAGATTGACGTCCATGCGTATCACTTAGCCACTCCTACATTGAAATGTGTTCTCATACCACTCCCACTCTCACAAATGTGGTGGCAGACAAGATTGACGTCCATGCGTATCACTTAGCCGCTCCTACATTGAAATGTGTTCTCATACCACTCCCACTCTCACATGTTCTCCTACTAATTTAAGGTGGGTTACATGTTTATGAGCCTTTATTTGATCACCCAATAGATTTTTGAGAGTACCATCCCCCAATAAAGTTTTTAAGAGTAGCAAGCTAGGCTCTATAATATAACATAAGCAACCCTATAGGCATGATAAATCTCACCCACTTGTCCCTCATACGTAAGGGATCCCCTGTCTAGCCCTCTAGATTCTAATGGGTGAAGGAGATGTTTGCAAATGATGGAGGTTGCACCTACATTTTGGGCCATTGTTCCATGCCACTTATGTTTCTAGACCCACCCTTTTCCCTCAACTGGCTAGTTTGTGAAATTCACCAATCATAGGTCTAACATTGCAACTACCTTATCCAACAAACTTGATGAGCTACAAGAAAAAAATCACTAATTTTCTATAATCATTCCATATAAAGCATGAGGAAGAGAAGATTGAGTTTAAACCTGGCACACAATTGGCTTATTGAGATCCATTTTGATGCCATCCATGTTGGTTGATCACACCTTCATATTGCAACCTAGCAATGCATGAGACCAAAGACAAGTTGTTTATTAGGACGTGACGAAATAAACACTTACTCCATATTGAACAATTATATATAGCATTCTCTAAAAATATATCTAAGCCATTTTAGTATCTCAAGTAGTTAAAGAAAGGCTTATAAAGTCCAAGTGTGGCATATCACCACTAGCCTTTTATAAATAGAAAACCAGACAAACAGACAGATATACTGACTTTTTAATGTCATAACCAGGCCAATGAACCACAAGAAGCATTTCCTTTAAAAAAATGTCATTTAAGCCTTTGACCATTTGTTACTTATAGGAGTTAGCAAGGCTTGAGTGGAGTGTATATAATTGCTAGCTTTTCGTAGATATATTGATATTCTTTTAACATCATATCCAATAGACCTAACTAAATGTCATCCATATTAAGGCACCAAGCACGACCAACCTTGTTAATTAATTTTTTAAACTTTTTGTGCGTAAATATATTACATTCAAAAAAAATTTGTTGAGAGGATATTTTTCCATTGAATTTGTTTAAGCCTTTGACCCTAAACCCTAAAGCCCTCTCCTCCCGCATGTGCGTGTGCCTTTTTCCACTTTTCTCAACTCCCACATTTGACATTTGAGGTTGTCAAGGGCCAAGGCTCTCTTCAAATACCTCCTTCAACAACCTCACTATTATAAGTGGCCAAATCTCAACAATAATAACCTTTTATTCCAACATTTGTTCCCTTTCTCAAAACCTTTACTTAAGTAGAAAATGGTCCACAAAATGTGTGAAGACACATGCCCCACACATCACTTCCCAAACCCGATCATTATCTTATGTCGTCATAGTAAATTCCTGCCAATTATGTAACTAACTAGGCCATTATATCAAAATTCTTCGACTCAAATGTTCATCAAGACACTTTTCACTTAAATGCAAGCACATGAACTCTATATCCACTCTAAAAAGGTCCTAAGCACCATCAAGAGCTTACAAGTTCAATAGCCATGGATTTATTGTATAAAATCACACAAGATATACACATTCTTCTTGCAACATGCCCACTTAAAAGAAAACCCCCATACCCACCTTTAAGGAGAATATATAGGTCTATTTTACATGTTTTCACACACACGCACACATATCTATATACATACATACATATTCTTGTACAGATACATATTAATGCAAGAATACAAGTACACAATACTATATATGTATGTATATACATATGTATATATGTATATACGTATACATATATGTATGTATGAATATATCATAAACATATGTTATAGAAAGATTTATCAAATCTAACTCTAAAGTAGCACGTAGCTTTGTTAGGTTTAACAAGTAGGGTTCTTTATATAATTTTTTAGAAACGGATATTCGTAAAGATGCACCACCTTTAGTGACAAATTTTCCAAACTAGCATGCAATAATGACTCCCCTTTTTGCTCTTTCTTAAACTTGACATAGGGCCTTTATATAATGGTCCATAGTATTTCATGTACTTTCATTTAAGTGGCAAATGTCTTTAATAAATAATGTAGCCATAGCAGGAGCAAGTCTTGCACATTATACTAAGAGTTAAAAGCCAAAATCTTTCACCATGACCAAGCATTGTGAAGTACCTCTAAAATATCTTCTAGTAAAGGTGACACTTCTATCAATGCTAGTTCGTAAAGAGGAAGGAGAATGAAAGGGGCAACATGAAGGCCAATATCTTTGTGAGGCATCTTGCTTCATAACAAAAGGCCAATATCTTTGTTCATTAAGAAGTATCACAATATGTACAATCATAAAGGTAAGAGTAGCATCCCACAAGGGACAACAAGTTTCCATGAGAATAGGTTAGGGTTTAAAATAGTAGAAGTCTATAACTTCATATAGTATATTTAATTAGGTTAGAAAGAGAGTTAAATGGACTATGTTTAAGTCATGTCCAGCCAAGTGTGAATACTAGGTCTAACATGTATGCATAACAAGTTAGAAAAGTACATCGGGATAATTGAGCCAAATGTAATAAGAAAAAGCATCTAGACTTGATGCCAATGTAATAAAGGAAGATAAGACTCCATTTGATGAAGATTGTGAGAAGTTCTTTTAAGTGTATTTGTGTAGCTTTTCTCTCTAACTCTTAGCTTAGGATGTAACCATTCCTAATTGAGTAAGGTGGAAAGGCTCATGGGACAATAGGCACTAGGGTGGTCCATTTGAATTGAGAACTCAAAATGTAGACCATAGCATGCATTGGCATAAGGGAGTCCATCACTAAAAGGGATGCTAAGTCCAATGGGGTCCATTTTCTAAATTGCTAAGACATAGAGATTGAAGTATGGCAACAATCAACAAGAACTTGAACAAAATAGACTAAAAGATCTATTGAAGTTAGAGTTAAAAAGGTAGAGCAATGTGGAAAATTGAAGTGGGAGAGAGAAGGAGAAAAAAAACATTTTTAAGTGAAACACATAGTATTCTAAATTGTTCATAGCCAATTATTAGGCAGGATCTTTTAGGTAATATCACAGTGTACTAATAACAAAAAAATAAGTGGATTCATATTGTAATCATAGTATGCCTTTTCACATGGAATTGTTTTACTATGCCTATTCACCTTGAATAGTTTAGTATGTGTTAATTTTAACTGCGTGTGATTCCTCCTAACTCCACCTTCTCAAATAACACTCCCAGCCTCTCTTCCTCTTGCTTTAAGCTCTATAGGATACACTGTTGAGATGTTAAGCTCAACATGAGCTAACACTCACGAGGCGCCTGCATGACCGTTCAACATTTATATCACTAGCGGGTTTGGTAGCTAGCACTAACATTTCTTCGTCAGAGATTCTACAGGTGGACTACACTGACTAATCCACATCTACCCACTCCACTTAGCGTGTTCACATTATGGACCGCTTGTATATACTCTATTATGTGTGTTAGTCACTTTCTCTTCTTTGTAGACATCTTTTGTTGTGTGAAGAAGAAGAAGAATTTTCAGCCTCTCACCTTGTGTGTTCTTTTCTAGGGTTTGTGTGTGTGTGTGTGCTTACAAGAGCTCAAGCTCTCTTCTCCCCTACATCTTTTTATGGTATCAGAGCCTGGGTCATGCTAAAGGCTGAGTGGCAAGCAAGAGAAGCACAGTAAGCAGTACGAGGGTAAGAGCTTCATCTACTCTTTCCCCTTTGTGTTGGTTACTACACCCTTATCGAGAGCTCTTTGAGAGGCACCGGCGGCAAACGAACTCATTGAGGAGCTTTCTTCGCAGGAGGAGAGCTAGAGGACAACTATACTATTTGTTGGACCAAAATTTTCAAGCCAAAAAAAGTGTTTCAGGCATGTCGACCTTCGTTTTTTAGTTTGCAGGTGTTCACGGGCACTGCGGGCGGTAAGTCTTGATTCTCTACATAACTCTATTTTTGGAACTGCAAGAAGGGCGATTGGTTGTACAGACATTGTGTGTATTGAAAACACGTCTCAAAGTTGCCATTTGGTGTATGTATGCAAATTGAGGTCACTTGTTGTAACAGTTTGGGTGTAGTATAGTACCGCTATAGAGAATATAGGAGTTTGTGCAGGTCAAACCATAGTGCTGTTTTTAGTAAATTTGCGTTGCAAACAAGATGTCGAATGATGGAATAAACCAAACTATTGTAGAGAAGCTTGACATGAATAACTTCCATGCTTGGAGGTTTAGGTTGATAAATTTCCTGATGGGAAAAAGTTATTGGGACTACATTGAACTTGAGGAGGCACTAGAGATACCGACAGAGATAAATCCAACTATGCAGATGTAAAAGAATTCAAGAATTGGAATCAAGGAGCAAGAAAAGACATGTATTGGCTTTCTATTAGTATACAGGACACCATGATTGGGCATATACAAGATGTCAAGTCATCTAAGGAGGCATGGGATACCTTGGTGAAGCTACCTTGGTGAAGCTGTATGAAACTAACACCAAGGCATGAAAGATTTAGTTGAAGAATGAGCTTCATACTATGGTGGAGAAGAAAAATATGTCTATGAATGATTATGCCTTGAAGGGCATTTTGGAATACCTTGCATCAATTAGTGTTTTTTTTAATGATGATAATAAGGTGAAAGTGTGTCTACGTGGTCTCGGGCCACAATACAAGGCATTCAAGACGTCTATTCAGAATCGGGAGAACATTCCCAACTTCATAGATTTGGTGTCAATATGTTGATCATTGAAGAGAAGAACTTGGGTGTGAAGATCAACAGTCTTCACAAAACAAAAACAGTTCAAAGCAGCAGACCTTCTACACAAGTGCAGGTAGAGGACAAGGTAAAGGTTGTGGACGTGGCCAAGGTGGTGGCCGAACAAGTAATTAGAATTATGGTTAGCAACAGCAACAGTCCCAAGATTCACAACAACAACACACGGGTGGAAGAGGCCAGTTTAGAGGCAGGGGAGTCAAAGAGGTCGTGGTAATTGGCAAAGGCAACATAATGATCCATGAGGCTATTTCTACTATGGTAAGCCTAGACATGTGTAGGAAGATTGCTATAAGAAGCAGAGTGACATGCGAAATGGAAAAGTGCAGCAAAACAACTATGCATCCTCTAGAAAAAATAATGAGGATAATGAGAGGTTGTTTGTTATGCAACATGTGGTTAATGTTGTGTCTGGAAATGATATAGCAGCATGTAAGGATGATGTATGGTATGTTGATTCAAGTGCTTCGAACCACATGACAAGTCATGGTGAGTGGTTCAAGGAAATGAAGAGTCTTGAAATACTAGGTTTTGTTGAAACAGAGGATGGCATTGCTCATCCGATTACCCATGTTGGAGATGTGCCATTGTCTATATGTAAGATGGTAAGGTGAAGTACCTTGCAGATATACTTCATGTTCCAAACATTACAAAGAATCTGGTTTCTTTTGGCCAGATAATTGAGCAAGGTCTATAGGTCCAATTTAATCCTGATGGATGTTATGCAGAAAATTTTAAAAATAAGTGTAGGTTGGTTACAAAAGGCAACAAAGTGGGCAGAATGTTTATATTGAATGTAAATATGCTTGAAATGAGTGTTGTAATGTTTGCAAATGGTTTAGGAGTTGTTGCAGATACAGACATTTGGCATAAGAGAGACGGGGATGTAAATGTGCAAAGAATGTAGTCCATGTGGACTAAAGAAATTATGATAGGGCTGCCTAAGTTTAAAGTTGAAGGTATGCAGAAAGTATGTGAAGCATGTCAATTTGGAAAGCAAACAAAGCATGTATTTCCACATGACAGAAATGTGAGCAGGAATGTACTAGATGTTGTGCATTCAAATGTATGGGGTCCTACAAAGATTATGTCTATGGGTGGCTCTGCAAGTACTATGTAACATTCATTAATGACCACACGAGGAAAGTGAGTGTATTTCATGAAGGAGAAGAGTGAAGTGCTCACTCATTTTCAGAATTTCAGAGTGATGGCTGAAAAACAAACAAGAAAGCATGTGAAGTGCCTAAGGTCAGATGGAGGGGGAGAATACTTATCCAATGAGTTCTCTAAATTGTTGTGAAAGGATGGCATTTACAAACAATTTACATGTAGATACACTCCGCAGCAGAAAAATGGAGTTGCTAAGCAAAAAAATAGGCACATTACAGAGATAGCATGGGCATTGATTGGCAGAGAAGAATATGCCGCATAGCTATTGGGCTGAGGCTATGCCAGCAATTTATATCATGAACAGGAGTCCTACTAACAAACATACATTATGTAACGCTAGAGGAGAACTTTACTGGGGTAGGAAACTTGATTTGTCTCACTTTAAAGTTTTTGGATGTATTGCATATGTGCATGTGCCAGATGAGTTGCGTACCAAGCTGGATCCAAAGGCATAAAAATGTGTGTTTATTGGATATTCCCTTGAGCAAAAGGGTAAGTAGGGATGTTGTATTTAATGAGATGAGTAGTTGGTATGCTATTGAAAAAGATGTTGTTGGGGCTTATGCAAGTGAAAATGTGGTTGCACAGAATGCAAGTCAACAATCACAGTCATTGAGTGAAGCAGGAGAGTCCTCATCCAATGGTTCTGTGATAGACCATGGAGTGGCAGGTTGCATCATAATACGAGTGTTGGAAATGTTGCTTGTACATGACATAAAGGCAAAGAGAAAGTGGTTGGATGAGCCCCTTGGTATGCCTGATATTTCTGCAAGGCATTCTCTTGTTGATGGTGAAGAGTCTAGTGGCTCGGAGATGATCCTTAATGAGGAGCTTAGGATTCTAGCAATGAGGACATTTGATGTGAAGCCTTAGGCTATGGAAGCCATGAATGCAAAGTTACGAAGATCTAGAAAGTCAAATCCTATGCAAAGGTTGACTTATGATGATTATGTGGCTTATCACTATGCTTATATAGGCAAAAGTTGTGCAGGTTATAGAACCCACATGTTTTGATGAGGCTATTTGAAATGTGTGTTGGGAGAAAGTTATGGATGAGGAGATGGATGCATTGTATGGAAATGAGACTTGGAATTTGGTGCCATTACTTGAAGGCAAGAAAGCTATTGGCTGTAAGTGGGTGTATAAGGTGAAACATAACATTAATGGTAGCATAAGCAGGTAAGGTACAAGGCTACATTGGTAGCCAAAGGATATGTGTAGACACATGGGATTGATTATGAGGATACATTTTTTCCAGTTGCAAAGATGGCAACTATGAGAGTTGTGATTGCGGTGGCTGCACCTAAAGGCTAGTTTTTACATCAGATGGATGTAAAAAATGTGTTCTTGCATGGTGACTTGCAAGAAGAGGTGTATATGGATCAGCCACCAGTTTTGAGGATACATGTCACTCAGAGTATGTGTGTAAGTTTTGCAAAGCTTTGTATGGGCTGAAGCAAGTCATACGAGCATGACATGGCATGACAAGATTACCGAGTATCTTGTCTCTATTGGTTTTCATATGGTAGATGCAGATCACTCTTTGTATGTGCACAAGAGTGATAAGGGTATTATGATCATCACCATCTATGTAGATGATCTTATTGTTGGGGGGTGACAACTTGAATAAGATTGAGCATGTGAAAAGTCTTCTCAAAAGGAAGTTTGAGATGAAGGATTTGGGATATTTGCGCTACTTTTTGGGAATTGAGGTCATTCGCACACCTGAGGGTATTTAGCTGTCACAGAGATAGTATGTATTGGACATGTTGTCCAAGTATGGGATAGCTAATTGTAAGTCAATCTCAATGCCATTAGATCAAAATGGCAAGCTTAGTGCTACGGATACAGGTTATGTGTTGGAGGATCCATCTATGTACAGGAAGATTATGGGGAGTTTGATCTATGTCACGATCAGCAGGCCAGATTTGAGTTACACTGTTGGCTTAGAGAGCTAGTTTATGCAGGTTCTGCGTAAACCACATCTTGACAGTGTGCGATGCACACTTCAGTTTTTGAGGGCCACTATTGATTATGCATTCTTTTATGCAACATGTGTACCATTGGAGCTATATGGGTACATAGATGCAGATTGGGTAGGTAGCATCTCAGACAGGAGATCTACTAGTGGATTTATGTTTTCATTAGGGAGTGTTGCTATGACATGAAGCGGCAAGAAGCAGTCCACAGTTGCCTTGTCGAGTACATAGGTAGAGCGGTGGCAATGAGTGAGGTAGCTTGGTTACGCAAGCTACTTGTGCTAATTTGGGGTTGCATGTGGAGAGAAAGGTTTTCATATATTGTGACAATCTTAATAGTATATAGTTGGCCAGGAACCCAGTTTTTCATGTGCTAACAAAACACATTAAGGTACATTACCACTTTAGGGAGGCAGGTAACATCAGCTTGGCCTACATCAACAACACGCAAGATCAGGTTGCTGACACCTTCACAAAGGCCTTGGGAGAGCTGAGAAGCTCCGCAAATTTTGAGATATGCTTGGAGTTCATGAGCTGGAGTTAAGCTTGAGGGGGAGTGTTGAGATGTCAAGCTCAACATAAGCTGACACTCACGAGGCGCCTGCATGACCGTTCAACATTTATATCACTAGCAGGTTTGGTAGCATCGACATATCTTCGCTAGAGATTCTACAGCTGGACTACACCGACTAGTCCACATCTACCCACTCCATGTAGTGTGTTCATATTATGGACCGCTTGTATATACTTTATTATGTGTGTTAGTCACTTTATCTTCTTTGTAAACCTCTTTTGTTGTGTGAAGAAGAAGAAGAATTTTCAGCCTCTCACCTTATGTGTTCTCTTCTAGGGTTTGTGTGAGTGTGTTTGTGTGCTTGCAAGAGCTCAAGCTCTCTTCTCCCTTGCATATTTTCATACACCCCTTATGAACCTCTCCTCCTTATAGCCTCCTTCAAGTCCTACCTCTCTCCCCCTTGCCCCCTCCTTTGACCCCTCTCCTCTGATATACGAGAGACCAACCTCTCACCCCTTGCCCCCTCCTTTGACCCCTCTCCTCTGATATACGAGAGACCAACCTCTCACCCCTCCCACTTCCTTCCACCCCATCCTCTTGCCTTAAAAAAATGAGCACCACTATAAAATGCTTGTACTATGTGAGGAGGAAAAGAGGCAAGATTTGAGGCTCCACTTCATGCTCCTCGTACATGAGCAAGACAAGAGGCAAGATGATGAGAGAGAGAGAGAGAGAGAGATTATAATCAAGGCCTCGTTTCTACTCCATGTTGCTCCATGTTATGATGGCCTCTTGGTTGTGACCCACGCAAGAGAGAGAGAGAGAGAGAGAGAGAGAGAGAGAGAGAGAGAGAGAGAGAGAGAGATTTCCTATATAATATTATAAAAGGGAGAGGGGCCCATCATGAAGATTTTTCTTTCTGTTGCCATCATACATTTGTCAAAAGTTGCTAAAGGTCACCTTGGATTCCATACTAAAATGTTTTTTCAAGTAAAATCCAAGAAAGGAAAAATCTGAATGAGGGTATTTTCTTAACAAATTGTGAATGAGGGAATATTCTAAACAAATTAATGGTCCCTTGGAAGAAATCATCTTGGGACCCTATTCATTCAATATACTATATGCCTATTAATTAAAATGCTCACTATCACCACATATATTTTAATTAAATGTGGTTAAAATTTTAGTACAACCTCTCTAACATATCTTGATATCACTTATTCTCCCCGTCCCCCATGCTCGTTTAACCCTAGCCCCAAGGCCCACCAACTTTGCAAATGAGATAAAATGAGGCCCTAAATGCATAAAGATAGAGAGAGACAAAAAGGGATCAAGATAGAGTCCCCCAATTCTATGTGAAATGGAGATCTTTTATAAAAAAAAAAGAATCCCTTAACACTATCCCACAGAGAGAGAGAGAGAGAGAGAGAGAGAGAGAGATAAAAATTAGCAGAGAGATCCTACAAGAGAGCTCTGAATGCTTTGGCCAAGAGAGAAAACCTCATGGAGAGTGAGCCTGCAAGAGAGAGAAGTAAAGTAGCATGCTCCCTTTCCAACTATGTACAAACCACAAAGAGAGAGAGAGAGAGAGAGAGAGAGAGAGAGAGAGAGAGACGAGCACAATGCCAAGTGTCTGTGATTTGATGCTAGAATTGAACTTACAATTTTTTATATTAAAAATCTCAAAACTAACATTGTAATTGTATGCTTTTTTTCACATACACATAAACTAATTAATGCTTCCACAAAAAAACCTGTCGGGAACTAGCTTCTTATATAAAGTGTTAAAGGAAGTTTAATTGTCATAATTTAGAGTTATTCTCAGATGAGTATAGTGCAACAACTGAGGATTCAAGTTCAAAGCTTGGTAACTAGACTTACTAAATATGTTAGTATCTATCATTAGAATAGTATATGTTGCTTGAGATTTGTTAAGGTTAACGAAGGAAATCCCACTAAAAATGAAGTTAACAAATTTCTCAAGGTGTTCATAATGAAGAAATAAAACACTATTACTTCTAAGCAAATAAAACCTTAAAATAAAAGAGCTTTAGCTTCTAAAATAATTATAGAAAAAAAACATGTAAGAAAATTCAAAACATCTCAAGTTTAAAATAATTTAAAAAAAATGTAGCTTCCTCAAAACAAGAGAAAGTGATGTAATTTCATCTCAAGTGGATAACTAATGGTTTAGGTTTTTAAAAAAATTCAATTACATAAACCCTTGAAAGGGTTTCCAAGAGAAATTGCATCATCACAGCTATGTGATTCATAAGAAAACAAAATTTTCATCAAATCATGTTGACTAGATTGCACAACAATTTTTGAAGTAGGAAAAATATAATTTTAGAAGTGTAGGGTCCTCCATGTTTTCCTCTAGCCAACACTTAAATTTCCAAATTTGGAGGCTCAAAACTTCCAAAGTTAGAAATTAGCAAAACTTCTCAAAGTCGATTTATCTTTCTTCTTCTCTTTTATAACCAAACAATCTCAAAACACTCTCTTTAAGCACTTGGCAACCACAAAGCTCTCAATTTTGGTAAGGTATTCATCTACAAGCTTACATCATTCATGCAATTTGTAAAGAGAAAATTCATGTACATAGCTAGGATGCCTCATTGTCTGTTGCTCACAATTCATCATAGGTTAATGAGACCAATAGGAAATTCATAGCATCCTCCATTGATCTCCATAAGCAAGAGAAAATATAGAGGCATTTCATTTCATTACATTGCCTTGCTAGAACAATTGTGAGGGAGGAGGGTTAGTCATGCTTGTAGTAATCCCTTCACTAATATAATCAAGAAACCTTTACACATTCAAATGGCAAAATCACTTTATACATCCAAAGTGCAAAATCACTTTATACATACAAGCGGCAAAATCCCTTTACACATCTAAGTGGGGGTTTGGGAAAGGAGGTACTGAAGTGAGAAATACCCCCCCAATTTTTGACTATATCTACACGTTTCTAAAGGGTCCACCTATACACACTAAGCCTAAGCTCCCTACACAATTATAAATAAAGCCACACAATCCTCCTCCATAAACATAAACCAAACATAATTTAACCCCATCACTAGCAAGAAAATTTTATCTTGCGATTCCAGATTTTCTTTTGCACGATAGGAAGGATGTGTATGTCCACATATCTTTGCTATGCAAATGAACCCACATTGAGATACCATGAATGGGTGCTTATATGGTTTTAATAATGTTACCACATGCTTATATGTGGTTTCAATAATGGCACCACATGCTACATCAACATTAGTGGCATTATGCCTCATCCATTGTTACCACTTCATAAGGCATTGGATTATTTCATGTGTGAACTCTTGACAATTCGAACCAAAATACTAGACATCATAACTATCACATGATCCATGACCATGAGAACACCAAAATAACAAACATATTGTTGATTATTCTGCTGCTTCCTCTAACCTCCCATCCCCAATAAGAAACATCGAAGCTTCTCAAACACATCCTTCAATTGCCTAGCTAAAATCCCTCTACCCAAGGTAATGTAGTCATATCCCCATACAATAATGTTAGCCAATGTTAACCACATTGGCTAACATTACTCTCAAAGCTTCTCAAACCCATCCTCCTAGCTGAAATCTCTTTACCCAAGGTAATGTAGTCATATTCCCATACAATAATGTTAGCCAATGTTAACCACATTGGCTAACATTACTCTGACAACGTGGCACATTCTCAAGCCAAAAAAAATTTCCACGCAAATGCACTTCATGTAAATGATTATGAGAAATATATGAGCCTATACTCCTTGTGTAATGCTAGAAGATAGTCAAAACCCAGCTCACAAATTGTGTAATGCCAATAGTATATACATAAACTAGAAAATTAGCCTAGACTAGCTTTTGGGTCCCTAGACATTACTTGTGCAGTTGGGCATTGTACATATGAGTCTTGTATATAAGATATATTAAAATCCCATTCTCACAATTGAGTTTGAGTTTCTTGCTCTTATGATTGAAGTTTTCTTGTATGCTTTCTCTTCTTCATTGTACGCAAGCTAAGATTGTGTGGGTGATGGGGCGTTGATGCTAGTTATCTTCTCCCTCTCTCCTTCTCTCCTATGCTCTCACTCACACCGAGGCATTGAAGTAGAGGTTGGTCTCTCCATAGCTCTCTCTATCTCTTTCTCTTTGCTCCCCACCCATTCGCTAAGTGATAACAAGGGAGATAAGATTGAAGACTCTAGGTCTTGGGAATATATGTTCACAAGTAGGAATGCACATTCCTAGGTCTGACATGGAAATTTTTCATAATATTGTCATTAAGAAAAGGTCAAAAAAATATTCCCTCCATAAATAACCATAATGATAAAAATGGTTGGAAACTAACCATCACATGGCCTAAACTTCCACCACTACAAGTGGTAGACCTGTTAGAATTATGTACGCACGTACTAAAGTGGGAACACATGTTTTAATTTGTGAACACACGTTCTCAACAACTCAAACAGAAACATTTCTTATTACGTTTCCAACTCATGTTCCTAACTTTAGTCACACATTCACAAGAACTGGCTATGCACATTCTCATCTCAGAATACATGTTTGTAGATTAGACTTGGCCATGCACATTCCGATATTCACTGGCCATGCACATTTGATGCTCCCCATGCACGTTCCCAGACTTATGAATGCACATTCATAAGTCTAACTGGAACCAAGACATGCACGTTTCTAACTCACCTAGCCACACTTGTACCTAAGTGGGAACACGTGTTCTCAACTTGTGGATGCATCTTCACAAGTCTACCAAAGACTACAACACATTAAAAATCTAGCTAAATGTAGATTTTCCAAGACCTTCAATAGAATTGTGTTAGTGAAGGTTTGATATTGCTCACCCTAAACCCCCTTGAAACACATCTATACAAGAGATTACCTGGTGAACCACAACTGTCGTGAGGATATTTCCAATGGCCGAGCTCATAACCCTTGAGGTCTCCAAGCTCTACAATTCCTTGAGAAGCAATTCCACTGCACCTCCCACGAGCATTTGTTGAAATATGCAAGTGAATGGGTGTGTGCGGGAACAAGCCCTTAGCAAGAGACTGTAAAAGAGAGTATGTAATTAAGTGGGTAGTAGTGACAAGGTGAGAGGTATCTCCTGATGAGAGAATCAAGGGTAGCATGAGTGAATATAGAGGTGTGGAAAGATTCTAGGAAAAGGTGCCCTAGATGTAGGGGAGGTGGCACAAATCAAGGAGAAATCAGTGGGATTAGATGCTTGGCATCTTGTGGATGTAAACCCTATAAATTGAGGCATTGGCCTAATGAGTATTTGCTGGTTTTTTAGTATCCATGCCTACATTATTGATTAGATTAATTTCTCACTAATCTCTTCTTAATCATCATCTAATCACTTGCTAATTATGTTGATTCTTGCATTTGATCCACCATAGCCCACTCATGCTTGCATTTTAACATGGTATCAGAGAGATAGCTTAGGATCCATGTGATTTTTTAGTCTAATTAACTTGCTAATTACTCTACTAATCATAATTAGGAGTTAATCTATTTTTTTTAGCTTTTTTCATCTAAACCTCTGTACCCCCAACTGGTGGAGGGGCTTGATGTTAGGGGTTGACTTAGGGTACTCAGTAGTTATTTACTTTTCACTATTTATTTGAATAGTCATCTCGGAAGTTCAGTAGAAGTTCATTGGACTTTCAGTTATTATTAGAAAGTAGTTCTTGGTCTTTCCTCTAATGGTCATGAAGCCTATTTTGGCGAAAGCTTTTGTAATCTTTGCAGATGAATGAAAGACAGTAGTGTGTTTTCAAGTCTATGTTGTTTCCATGTCTGATATTCAAAGTCATGCTGTGATACCTCTCTTCAAGTACTCCTGTGTAGTGTTTGCTATTCTGATGCTTATTGAGTGTTGTTATAGTGTGGCTTAACACTAGCGATTCTGCTGGTTTCTATCTGATAGGTAGATTTAGAGCATGCTTAGAGCCTTTTCTATTCGAAAAATGAAGTTTGAGTTTTTTGTATGTTCGTATTCCTTGTTATGTTTGTGGTGTCTATAAGTGTTATGAATGTATGTTGCTTAAGTAAGGAGAGGATGGAGAATGTTATCCAGTATAGCATATGATATGTATGAGTCAGAGTGATAGAAGCTCAGTTTCTTGAGTCTATTTTACTCGCTCTGTTGCAAGGAATCAGAGCATACAATTAAGTGTAGAAGTCCCATATCCGTTTGGATACGATGTGGGCAATACGGAGCAACCAATGATGAGTGGAGGATCAATGGAGACTTACATTGGGGATTCAAGTAGGGGAGGAGATGCTGCTGGAGAAGAAGAACATTACACTGATTCATAAGAACATTTGAGTGAAGAGAAAGAAGAAGCTGTCCGAGGTTTTCATCAACTGGTGGGCACATTAGCCCTATCACCTCTGTTGGTCAGAAGGAAGCTGCAATTTGATCTGCTCAAGGGGAAGCCAAAACCAATGCGAAAACCTAAGCCAATAGTTCAACCCAACATGGCTACTTCAGTTTGCTAACTTGAAAGTTAAGTTCGAAAGATTGCAGGGCAAATCAAAACAAGACCCTAATTACCATGTCACGCAATTTGAGATGTGATGGCAGGCTAGCCGATTTGACGGAGTGTATGGCGATGCGAAAAAACAACATCAGTTTGAGGCAACACTGGAAGGTAAGGCAATGGAATGGTTTAGTAACTTTGGTCCTAGTCATTTTGTAGATTACAATGCCTTGAGAAGACTACATTCTTGGGGAGGTTTCAGAAAGAAAAGACTCCCAATGATGACTTGGTCAAGATTAAAGAAATTAAACAGAAGGATATGTTGGTGGAAGACTATGCATAGAAGTTTAGACAGCTTATGAAACAGGTTGGTGGGTAGAGAAAGACCGACTGATGAGATGTTAGCAGGATATTTTTTGACGGGATTAAGAAAGGATTTGAAGAATGCAGTTACTGGAGTCAACATTATAGGTGGTTTTGATGAGTTTGTGGTAGTAGGAAGCAAGAGTTGAGAAGAGATTAGGGGTTAAATCCCCTAAGAAGGATAAGAAGAAGAAGAAGAAATCAAAATCTGATTCAGATAGTGAGACAGATAGTGAATCAGATGAAGATTCAGATGGGAATTCTAGTTCTAATGAATCAAAGGACTCAGATGTAGATTGAGGAGATGAGGAGGACAGAAAGATGAAGAAGAAATCTAAAAGCAAGAAGAAGGAAATGAAGAAATCTAAGAAGAAGGCCAATGACCCAGAAATGGAGAAGCTCATTACAAAAAGGATCAAGGAGTTGGGCTTAACAACCCCGCAGGGAATTTTGAAAAACCTTTTTTCCAAATATGTGAAAGAACAGGGCATAATACATCAGGTTGTTGGTATAACCCTAACATTAGGGGTAAGGTTCCAGAAAGAGGGAGGCAAAATGTGCAGGGGCATCAACCTGTAGCAAATCAGATTACTGCAAAAGAGTCACCTGCTCTACGGATAACTAGAATTGGTATCAACAGGGGAATTGAAGACCACAATACAACAACTAGAGGCCACCTAGGTATGATAATTTTCAACCAAGGAATCCAGGGAGGCAGAATTTCCAACCACCTTAATGGGGAGGAAATTGGGAGAACCATGGGCCAAGGCCACCTAGGCCACCACCATTCCAGCCCCCACCAAGGCAAAATGCCCAGCCTGCACCTCAAGCAAATGTGATTATAGCTGAGGCTGTTGAAACTCTGGAGAATAAGGAGGATCAGTAATAGTAGGCGGAAGTTTTGCAAATAGGATGTGATCGTTCTAGATGTGTGATGGCGGTAGAGAGTAGCTCTGATCAGAATTCCATAGCAGATGCAATGGCAGTCACCAGATTGAAGTCGAAGCTAAAATCCCCTTTGGGCTGGACTGAACAGAGGGATATCCGAGAGTAGGTGGCTGAGAAGATTCAAGATGTTCAGACAAGAAGAAATCTGTGAAATGGGCAGATCAATAGAAAGAAAGTACAGAGGCAGATCCATTATTTAAGGAGTTGATGCAAACTCCGATTAATATCACTTTGGATCAGCTGCTAAGCCTGGTCCCAATTTTCAAAGAGAAGGTGCTGAGAGCAGTGATGATTCCAAGGAATGTCAAGGAGCATTTGGAGGGAATGGCTCAATCTGAAGTCTGCATAGTAGATGTTGATTTCAGTATTCCGACTATCAAATTGGAATTCAAGGGCAAGATGTTCTCAAGAGTTCTGTTAGATGGAGGCTCTAGGGTTAATATATTACCTGAATCAGAATTTTTGAAGCTGAAAGGAGTGGAGTTGGAACCTGCACCTTTCCAAGTGAAGATGGCGAATCAAAAGAGAGTCCAGCCTATTGGTTTGCTCAAAAAATAGGAGGTAATTGTTTCTGGATTGCCTTTTAGTGTTAACTTTGTGGTTGTCAAATTGGCATACAGGGGGAGCCTATCCTATATGCTGTTAGGAAGGCCATGGTTTAGATCAGCAAAGCTAAAGCAGGATTGGGAGACGGATGAAGCAATTTTGAGGAAAGGGAGAAAGATTGTGAAGGTTGGTATGAATAATAAGGTGGTCCTAGATTAGAAGGTAAAACCTTTGTGTGCTCATATAATTAGCTTGGCCACATATGTTACAGATGATGAGGAGGAAAAGTTTTTACACACAAATTCGACAGTTGTACTACCAATATTTGAAGTGGATGTAGCAGGTATTATGGACAGATATTGGTATACTGGACAGATGCAAAATGGCTATCATGAGGTGCAGCCTGATGAGTTGGAGGGTGAAGTGGAGATAGTTATGAAAGAGGAAGGGTCATCCACAGATTCTAGAAATTCAAAGCAAAGAATCTGAGCAGAGTGTAGAGGAGGCCATTAAGAAGGCAGAGGCTCAGTATAAGCACACCATGGAGAAAATATCAAGGGTTACAGAGGATGAATTGCAAGATCTAAATTTGGGGACTGAGGATCATCCGAAGATAGTCAAAGTTAGTGTACATTTGGAGGAGGATTTTAAGGAGGAGTTGTGAAGAAGCTGTTGCATGAATTTATTGATGTGTTTGCTTGGGATTATGCAGACATGAATGGGATGGATCTAGCAATCTATAATCATCAGATCAATTTGAAGGAGGATGCGGTTCTGATAGTGCAATAGAGATACAGGATAATTATGCAAAACAGGTAAAGGAGGAGTTGGATAGGCTGCTAAGAGTTGGCTTTATTAAACCTGTTGATCAGGCGGAATGGTTATCTCACCGATTGTGGTGGTTCCAAAGAAATCAGGGAAACTCAGAATTTGTGTGGATTATAAAAAGCTGAATGCAACTACTATTACAGATCCATTTCCTTTACCTTTTGTGGATACGCTGCTGGATGATGCAGCAAGACATGAGATGTACAGCTTTCTTGATGGATTTTCAGGATACAATCAGATTAGTATGGCAGAAGAGGATATGGAGAAAACAACATTTATCACATAATGGGGGGCATTTGTATACGCAGTTATGAGTTTTGGTCTGAAGAATGGGCCTTCATCATTTTCAAAGGTAGCTTTTAAAACATTTGAGCCTTACTTGACAGCGTTCATGAGGATTTTCATGGATGATTTCTCTATTTTTTGGAAAGAAGTGTTTGCATTTGGGGCACTTGAGGAAGTGTTTTCAGAGGTGTCGGATGTTCAGAATGTCATTAAATCCATTCAAATGTGCTATTGCAATCAAAAGAGGAAAACTGCTTGGGCATTATTTCTGCTGAAGGGATGTCTATTGATGCTGAGAAGATTGCAATAATTCAGAAAGGCTGTACAGCCTACAAATCTAAAGGCTCTTATGAGGTTCATTGGTAAAATTAAGTGGCACAACCGATTTCTGAGCTACTTGGCTAATGTGTGTGCACCACTGTCACATCTGACCAAGAAGGATATTGAATATGTCTGGCGAAAAGCACAGGAGAAGGCATTTCAAATTTTAAAGAAGATGCTGGTGGTTGCTCTTATTATGTAGGCTTCGGATTGGGATCTTCCATTTCATGTTTTTGTTGATGCATTTGATATAGTGGTTGGTGCAGTTATGATGTAAGAGAAGTAGAAGGGGTGGTTCAAACCTATTTACTATGCCAACAGGATGTTGCCCACAGTTGAGCAAAATTATACAGTGACAGAAAGGGAAGCACTCGGAATGGTATATGCTTTGCAGAAATTTAGACATTACCTATTGAGTAATAAGGTAATATTTCATGTGGATCATCAAGCTTTGATATATCTTATCAAGAAGCCTCAGTTGACTGGCAAGCTACCTAGGTGGATGTTACTATCGACTATCGGAGTTTGACTATACAATCATCCATACTCCGACATGCCATAGCGGATTATTTGAGCCATATTGAGCATGGAGAAGATCCCACAGGAGTTTCAGATCAATTGCCAGATGCTACTATTTATGAGGTAAGGGGCTTACCATCACTAAGTTGGTATGATCAGATGCTTAGTTTTGTTACTACAGACGGAGTACTCCCAAAGCATTTTTCTACGGATCAGAAAAGGAAGTTTGCCTTGCAGAGTAAACCTTATTTGGTGATTGGTGGTGCTTTATACAAGCAAGGTGTGGATCAAATCATCTGCAGATGTGTTCCGGAGGAAGAACAGAGAGCTGTGTTGCAAGAGGCACACTTTGGAAATTCAGGAGGGCATTTTTCAGGGGATATCACAAGGAAGAAGATATTGCAAGCAGGATTGTCATGGCCTTTAGTGCTAAAGGATGCACATCAGTTTACTAAAGAATGTTTCCAATGTCAAAAGATGGGTCAACCTGGATCCTCTGATCGGATGTTTGATCATCCGGTTTTGCCATTGGAGCCATTTCAGAAGTGGGGTTTCGATTTTGTGGGCCCCATTAAGCCTAAAGCCAAGAGGACAAGTAGCAAATATATCTTGGTGGCTGTAGATTATGCCACAAAGTGGGTGGACGCAGTATCATTGAAGGGCAACAAAGCAGCAAGTGTGGCTAGATTTCTGTACAAGAATATAATGACCAAGTTTGGATGTCCGATTGAGCTAGTGTCGGATTAGGGCTCACATTTTTTGAATTCAGTCATAGTTAAGCTGACAAAAACACATATGATAGCTCATAAGAAGTCTACACCATATCATCCAACAGGCTAATGGAGAGGCTGAAAGTTCTAATAAGGTGTTGGGTCAGAATTCTGAAGAAGATTGTGTCTAAAAATAGGGATGATTGGGATGATAAGTTAGATTCAACATTATGGTCTTTTCGAACGGCTTACAAAGTAGCAACAGGTATGACGCCATTCAAATTGGAGTTTGTGGTACCAAGTCTCAAATTAGCAGTTCATCATCGATTGTCACCAGAGAAGTCAGTTATGTAGAGGCAGCAAGAGTGGAGGAGGATCAATTGGTCAGTTCGTATGTCGCAGAGGTGGTGCAGAAGAGAAGGCAGGCATGGGTGAATAGGCAGATCAAATTCAAGTTGTTCAAGGTGAGTGATTGGGTAATGTTGTACAATTCAAAATTGGGACCTCACCTGGGTAAGCTTAAGCTAAGGTATATAGGTCCCTATAAGATCATTGAAGATATTGGTCAAGTTACATTCAAAATCAGAGACTACTTTGGCATAGATGTAGAGAAGCCGGTGAATGGGTTTCGCTTAAAGTAGTATTTTGGGTGGATTCCACATACCTCGGCGGAGAGGTCCGACGAGAAAATTTTGAGATCAGATTCAAATTCAAATTTTGTGATGTCCTATCGAATCTCGGCTAGTGTGTGTGAAAGGTCGGCCGAAGTTGGCTCACAAACTCATCATTATAAATTAGGGGCTGACAGCAGTCCTATGGGGTGGAGCAAAGCCTTGCGGAACCAGAAACTGTGGTTTTCATCAACAAAGGAAGTGAAAGATGCACATGTTGCAAATTAAGCTGAAGACAAAGAGGAGGAAGCTCAAGAGCAAATGCAAATTTCCTCTTCAGAGGATAGGGAACTTAATCCGTAGTACGAGCTAGTGTGCGAGTGCAGGATGGCAAAGTGCAGAGCATAGAAGCTTTAATGTCTGCGGCCTTTCAGGCTATCCTGGATAATTACCAAGATTAAGCACTGGTTAAGATCAAACTTTTTGGTTTTTGAAGTCAATATAGTCGGATCAAGGGATTGTGGGAACCAAGTTAGCCTGCGGCTCAAGCCAAAGAGCTGTGCTAGGTGTTAGGGGCTAACTTAGGGTACTCACTAGTTATTTACTTTTCTCTATTTATCTGAATAGTCACCTCGGAAGTTCAAAAGGTTCTTTAGAAGTTCATCTGACTTTCAGTTAGAAATTAGTTCTTGGTCTTTGCTCTAACGATCATGAAGCCTATTTTAGCGAAAGCTTTTATAATCTTTGCAGATGAAAGACAGTAGTGTGTTTTCGAGTCTGTGTTGTTTCCATGTCTGATATTCAGAGTCATGCTGTGATACCTCTCTTCAAGTACTCTTATGTAGTGTTTGCTATTCTGATGCTTGTTGAGTGTTGTTATAGTGTGTCTTAACACTTGATCTCCCTCCAACCTCAAAATTGGCTCAAGAGCTTTCAGCTATAGCTAGCCACAAACCCCAAGCATCAGGCCATTGAATCAAAATGTCAAACCGCCACGCAGGTATGCAGAAAATCATGATTTTGTCAGCGCTCCATTTCTGAAGGAAAACTTAGATCTACACTTACACCAATGGAATTAGTCTAATTCCTCTTAGCCCCAACGGTTTTCAAGGGTGCTCTACATGCTGGTGATCTCTTAGATTTGTGAAATTCCTCAAGGAGAAGTGGCATCAAGCTCTGCATCAAATCTGGTAAAACATAGATTAAGCATTCAATGTTTGGTCAAATCTTTTGTTTTTTAGCTTGATCCTCTACTATACTAACTGCTATTGATGACTTTGAAAGGATTGAGCTCATTTGAACTCTAAGGCACCAGATTTGGCCTCCCCCCACACTCTGTTTTTACACACAAAATAGGGGACTATTTTACTAATTAATGATTAATCAACACTAATCACTATATTTTGGTGCAATTGATGGTTTAAATTTACCATTCGGTATCTGATATAGATCCCTATCACTTTAGATTACAATTCGGAGATGGTTTGATATCCCAACCATTCAGTACAAATCAGTTACCCTTGGCTTTATGTAATTTTTGGTGAATTCATGCTAATAAACTTATTGTAATCATCAATAAACTTGTTGTAATCATCATTAAACATCATATTTAAGTTATAAAAGGGTATACACTACCCTTGAATCTTGAATTGGATCAAGAGGTAAGACCCCCTTCACATCATCATCATGAGAAATGCACAAGAAATAGCTAAATTTAATGGGGGGGGAGCAGTTTCATACATGGCAAACAAAGACCATGTATTTGCTCATGAGGAAAAATTTGTGGAGGCTAGTTGTTGTGAGGGAAGAGATGAATGTCCAGAGGAGCATGGGGAGAATGAGTGGAACAACAGGAATAAGAAAGCATTAGGACTCATTGCACTCAATTTAAATGATGAAATCATACACCACATTGTAGGGATACAACGGGCTAAAGATGCATGGGATGAACTTAATATATTATTTGGCACTAAAGCAAAAAATTCAAAGATAATTCTACTAATGCAATTCTACAAACTTGACATAAAGGAAAGTTAACCTCTAATCACACACTTGAACAAATACAAAAGCATTAAGCAACAACTGGCAGCCATTGGGAAGAAGGTAGAGGATGATGAGGCACTAGCAGTGCTTCTGAAGAGTGTGGACAAAGGAGAATATGAGAAAATTATGGCAACCTTAAAAAATGTACCAAAATTGAAGCTGCATGAGATAGAAGGGGCTCTACTAGAGCAAGAGACCAAGGTCAAAGAGAAGAAAGGGTTGGACCCAACAATTGGAGAGGAAAGAGCATTCTACATCGAGGAGGATTCTCACGAGGACAAGGACGAGGAAGAGGCAAGGGAGGAGGAAGGACCTTCACTTGCCACAACTGTGGGAAGCTAGGACACATGGCTAGAGACTGCTGCCTACAACAAACCCAATGAAGAAGGATCAGCATCGGCAAACTTCATGGAGACTCTTAAGGAAGAGGAGTCACGACATCTTTTCTGAGAGAGAAAGAGAGAGAAACCCCACAACCCAATGTAACCTGCCCCAACAGAGTAAAACCATCGCTGAGCCACCGATGATGTAGGCCATGTGGTAGATGTATGTGTGAGTACTTTAGTCAAGGTCATGGGCACTTGTAGTAGCCTTGGACACATAGAGAGAGAGTGTCAAGGAATACCAGTTACGGACTTGAGGCACTGGTCACGGGCTACCAAGTAAGAGGGAAACTTGGTATAAGGTCTAGGTGTGCTAGGATTATTCACTTGAGGGGAGGTGTTGAAATATGCAAGTGAATGGGTGTGTGCGGGAACAAGCCCTTAGCAAGAGACTATAAAAGGGAGTCTGTAATTAAGTGGGTAGCAGTGAAAAGGTCAGAGGTATCTATTGTGATGAGAGAATCAAGGGTAGTATGAGTGAATATAGGGGTGTGGAAAGATTTTAGGAAAAGGTGCCCCTAGATGTAGGGAAGATGGCACAAATCAAGGAGAAATCAATGGGATTAGATGCTTGGCATCTTGTGGATGTAAACCCTATAAATTGAGACATTGGCCTAATGAGTATTTTTACTGGTTTTTGGATATCCATGCCTACATTCTTTGATAAGATCACTAATCTCGTCTTAATCATCATCTAATCACTTATTAATCATGCTTGATTCTTACATTTGATCCACCATAGCCCACTCATGCTTGCATTTTAACAGCGTTTTCATATCGTCGTGTTGCACTACGGGTACTTGTCCCTTCTCTCACCTCACTTCACTCACACGCACTCACTATTATGCATTAGTGAGAGAGATTAGAAAGAGGATTAGTAAGGGCAAGACTCAATTGCACAATGGGAGAGTATGTTGTATTATGAGAGAAATTCACTTATATACATGGCCATAAATGTTCACACTCACTTAAATTGTGACCGACCAGGCACTTTAGGCTTACAAGAGGCCTAATGCTATTACCATGACTACTCTCATAATATATCCATGAAGTACATGACTTGGGACTTCATCCTACATGCTACCACATGCTCTTGAAGCGGGAATTGCCATAAATACTCTGTCACACCATTACGGATGCCCATCCAAGTTGTAACTTTGGACACCATTACTTCATATCTTGAATGTATGACCCTTTGGTGTATCTACCTTGAATCCTTAATGTAAGATAATGGTGGTAGCTCTTGTTAACCTTAGAAATGGGTTAACATCCCCCCCTTCTTGATGGCGATCGTGTCCTCGTAATCGCATTGAAGACCTTTATGTGGGGAGAATAGATAAGCTTTATCAATGGCTTTGATGTTGAGTAGCATTCAATGGTCTTGGTTCCTCCAAAGGAATGAGAAAAGCTAGTTAGTGAAGAAAAATATTAGTGGTTTATTAGGAATTCCTAACGGGTTTGGGGTGATGAGGTTTTTTGTGAATGATTGCATTTTTATATTTGTGTGAGTTTTTTTGTGGGTTTTTTGCTTACTTCGTTGTTGGCAATCATAAGCAAGGTTACATGTGATTTGTGTTAGTGGGAATGCTAAGAGTTATTAATAATGGGAGAGAAGAGATGGAAGGATCCGGAGGAACGTAGACATAATCGTCAGAACGAGATGGTAATTCTTAGTTCCTCATTTGATTCATTGAAAAGCGATATTCATCATTTAAAGAAATTGGCCTTTGATGAAGTCCCTTTGTGTGGCAGGGTTCTTGTCAAATGTTGTTGAGTAGAACCTTTTCATGCATGCTTCTTCCCATGTGCTTTTTATGTTTTTATGTATATTTAAGTGCTCTTATGAAGCATATATACATGAAGTACAAGAATTGAGTCCAATAAACTCTTATTAAGCTGCTACTTTTTGTTGAATTAGCCACTTATTAGTGAGGATTGAAAGAACTACGTCAACTTGCAAGGCTAATATAGATATCTTCACTAAGGATTGAAGATCATTGATTTGTGAAGATAGTAGTGTCGTTTGGAGAGGTTTGGAATTTGAAGGAAAATTCCAGGCGATGGGTTGTACCATTGACTAGGCTTGCACCCACCATGGCTCCCCCATCCAGAGAAGTACTTGGAAGTTGTCGATGGTGAGGCTTTGCTCTGCAAATGTTCTCTAGTGCATGAGTATGGATATGTACTCATGGAGAAACTGCTACATTATCATAGCCAAAAGAATAGTAAGCTATAAGCTTAACAAAAATGGAATGGCTATTTAAGATCCTTGGGAGTTTTTTGATAGGCCATATGTGTGACTCC
This sequence comes from Cibotium barometz, assembly GCF_041138505.1. Taxonomy (NCBI): domain Eukaryota; kingdom Viridiplantae; phylum Streptophyta; class Polypodiopsida; order Cyatheales; family Cibotiaceae; genus Cibotium; species Cibotium barometz. Next base: position 21,660,550 of record NC_141106.1, read on the forward strand.
CTTGTGTTTGTGTGTGTGTTTCTTTTTTGGTTACCACCTTGTGAGCAATAGGTTCTTGTGGCTACTCTCCTTTTTGAGAAAATAGGTTCTTATGTCTGTTGCGTAGCTTCTGCACTTGCGCTTCACATCCAAAGGGGTGAAAAGATCATTGTGAGTTTGTCTTTGATGCGCTCATAAGTCTCTGTGTGTTGCAGACATGGGAATTGATTCTTGAATTTTTGGCTCAAATGTTGTCGAGGCAGCAGTACGTAAGATTATTGCTTGGTTACCATTGGGGTTTCTTGAACACACAAGCTCTTATGTAGGTGCTAAATGCACGAGAGTGGTTGATTGACTTGCTTGGTGTTGCTTGGGCCTCCATTCTTGTCGAACTTTAGGTGAAGCTGTTGGGGTTGAAGTCGATGGCTTTCTTCACGTTGTTCGATTTTGGCAACCATATGATGGGATTACTATCATAGTATCCTTGTTGTTGAAGCACATATGCATTATAAACTGGTGGTTGATGCCTTTCATGATGCTGTGGTTTGTTTCTTTGAACAGGTTGAGGGGACTTTTTGATGCGCTTGGGAACCCAAGCGTTGGTATTATCTTGGTAGTACCCTTGTGCTTGTAGTAACCTTTTTGGTACCCACACTTGTTGACTTGGTGGAGTTCTTTGAGGAACTTGCATAGGCTTTTGTGGAGTACTGTTCTTTTTCCTTGGCCTCTAAGTGCTACATGAGGAAGAGGCTTTGACTGCCGAGACACCCAAATTTGATTAGCACCTTCGTAGTAGCCTTGAGTAACAAGTAGCTGCTTCTCCACCCACATTTTAATACCATTAAGATACCTTGATTTGTGTTCTCTTGGTGGATTTTTCTTTTTGGTGGAAGTGGAAGGTTTTGGGCCCTCCTTCACATTGGTTGGTGCTAAGGCTGCATGTTTGAGACTCATGTGCATTGTTGACGATGATGAGGCTAGAGTCTATTGTGGAGTGGCTATCGATGATGAGGCTTTCAACAAGCATGTGGTTTTCTCCTTTGGTGAGTTTTGACGATAAAGAGGCATAGGCTCCGAGGCTTTTCCTTTGAGTTCCTTGCTAGAGATAGATGGTTGCACAGGGGGAACTTCTTTAGGAATAGCTATTGATTGGCGAGGTTTTGGCATTGAACTTCTTTGGTGAGGATGGGGTTGAAGGAGCAGATGGTAAGTCATTGTGTAGAGGGGCTTCTGTGGAAGAGGCTTGTAACCTTTTGCATTCACCATCATAGAAATCCACTAAAGTTGGATCCTCTTCCTTGCAGTATGGAATTATCAACTTTTTGACTTGACCATCATAATGACTCTATTGCTCTAGCAAAGCAAAGTGGTGCTTGGGGAGCAATAGTCCATTTATGCCCCAAGATCAAATCTGCGTACAACACATACTCAACCACAAAAAACTTACAAGTAAGAGGGTTAGTTTCAATATACATTGTATGTTCAAAGTACCCCAGACATGGCATGTTCAAGTTTTGTGTAAAGGGAATTCTTTCAGGAGGATGAGCCATGAGTGTTAACAAATCCCATAACTCGAGGGTCATGAGATTGTGTTCTCGTGTTGGATAAATTTGTGCTTGAGCTATGGTGATTTTATTGGAAAGTTCCAATCCAACTAGAATTCTAGGGATCTTTTCAGTAAGATATGTTGGAAGTTTCAGCTCCTCCAAGGTCTCTTCCTCCCTAGCAATTTTACATTGCATGTAGGAGTGTTTAAGGTGATTGTTTTCATGGATTCATCTATTGAATACAACAAGTCACTTATCCAAGTTCCACCAAAAGGGAATCTAGGATAAAATGAAATGTAAATTCCACATCTCCACTGATTGTTTGAGTAGCATAGCTAAAGTGACCGAGAACTTCAATGTTTTGTCCATTGGCTCATCTTACAAGACCATTGTCTATAGGGATTAGTTTAGGTTGTCCCAGTGACACCCAAGTGTCTATTGTCATGATGTTATGACTAGCTCGAGTGCTAGTCAATGCATGCTTATGCTTAGCATCATTGCTTTAGGGAAATCCAACCATATCATGATAGAATCTTCAAGAGCAACCATGGATGAAAACCTGTAGGGAAATCCAACCATATCATGATAGAATCTTCAAGAGGAACCATGGATTCTTCAAATCCCATTTCTGTTTCATATTCCCATTCACTTTCATCCTCTTTTTGACTCTTAGCTTTTTCAAGAGTACCCAATGTGTACAATGGCACACTTGGTCCTCTGATAATTCTAAATAAGGTCTACTTGGAAACTTGCAAATCCACACAGTCTCGTTCTATGGAGCTCTATATGTCTTGGTATAACTCATGTTGAGCCCTTAAAGGTGTAAGTGCTGATGTTATGTTGGCTTCATTATTATGAGATAAGAGCATTCCTTGAAATGAGGTTTTGAGAGACTACTTTAATTTCATAAGGGATTCATCGAATTCCTCACATGCTTTCTCAACCGCATAATTCGTGCAATCTGTCTCTAATGGTATGTCTTCCTCTTGAAAGGGGAAGCGGTACTCCTCTAGGTTTTATATTTTGGTTACTTTTTTAGGTTTGGCATTTGTAGGTTCAATCACAATCGGTGATCCTATAAGACACTTAACCATGCTCAGCATGCTCTCTTGAGATTGCTTTTTGCGTTTCACATATTTCATGTGATCATGATTTTCAATTTGGGGTGGTTGGGCGAGTTCTAGTTTCTCAATTGGTCTATGAGGTGCACTGATGAGTGAAGAGTCAGAACTTGTTTCAACCTCACGCAACGACGTACTAGAGCTTTTTTGATCTTCTAACTCTCTTTGGATCGTTAGGTTTTCTTTATATTTGCCCGCGAGCGACGAGATCGAATTCTCTTTTGGGCTTTTGGATCCTCTGTCGTACGTATGGGAGTTGGGGTTTGTGTCGTAGCCTTTGAGGTGGATGATTCTACATCATGTGTTGCTTTTGGCTCTTTTAGGTCTATGTCCCCTTTTGTGTTTATGTCCTCCACATGCTCCTTTTCCCTGTCCTTTTAATAGTTTGTTATCCCTTGTTTTTCTTGGATTTAGAAGGTTTTGTTTTTTCTTTTGGGTTCTGCTTTAAAACATGTTCTTTTACCCATTTAGAGGTATGGACTTTTGCGTTCTTCTTAACCGTTTCTCGTGCCTTGGATTGTAAGCGTGTAAGCACATTCAAGCGTTACCCATTTTTGTACACTTAAGATGTTAAGAGTTGTATTTTGTGAGACAAGTTGCATTGAAAAGCAACTCATCTTGGTGGGAAATCTTGGAACATGTGATCAATGCCACATTGTTCACACATGGGTTGAAAAGTGTCAATGATCACGGGCATGGAAGTATTCCAAACTGTGTAGTCAGCCACCACCTTGTGAGGTCCACAACAATAGAAACACTGAAGTGTTTGATTAACTGCTTCCTGAGCAGTTTCTACCCTTTGGTCTGTTTCTATTTAGTGCATGGGAGATGGGGGTTTTGAGTCAATTGTTGATGAATTGGGACACTTTGTAGTATCATGATCAAAGGATTTACAATATATGCAGTATAGAAAAACAGGTGCCGTGTATGCATAATGGGGATTGGGATGGTCGTAGTGATTACACTTAACACAAGGCATTTTGCTTCTCATTTGTAGATGCATTAAGGATGTTTGGCTTTGAAGGATTTCATCCTCTCTTTGTTGATTGAAAGCTTTTAATCAAGGCTGCATAGAATTCAAGAAATGACAATTCCGAGATCGATCGTTCTTTTGCCATTGCTTCACTTGGTTTATATGAAGAACATCTCGTAGCATGATCATCTTCCAAAATGTTGTCATCTCGTAGCATGATCATCTTCCAAAATGTTGTCATCTAAACACACTGCTTCTTTACAACATTGATCGTCAAATGTTTCGAGGTTGGATACAATGATCAAGTTGTGTAAGCTGTTATTCTTTAAGCCCATCATGAAACATCTCTTCAATTGAGAATCATTTAATTTTTCCCATGACTCACATCGTGAGTCCAAGAGTTTTATCCGTAAAGTAAAGTCTCTAATCGTTTAATTTTTCCCATGACTCACATCGTGAGTCCAAGAGTTTTATCCGTAAAGTAAAGTCTCTAATGGTTTTGTTTGGTTTACGCTCAATTGAATAGAGTTCTTTCGCTGCACTCCATCGATCACCTTGCTTGGAAAAGCCATGGATAAAGATTGTTTTCAAGGTTCTGAAATTGGTCTTGATCGGCATCAATGTGATAAACCATCGACTAGCTTTTCCCTCTAAACATAGGTTTAAAGCATGTACCTTGGTGGGGCAGTTGGGATTTCCACAGGCTTCACATCTCTATTCAAACATTTGAATGAATTGAACAGGATCTGTTGTGCCATCGTATTTGCCCATAATTATGGAAACATATACGGCTGTATTTCTACATGAGTCACTGAGGCCGTATGTGAGTACTCTTGTGGATAGGGAATCACTTAGTCCTTGGGCTACCCCCCTTCCTAGACTAGTCACTATGTCCAAGGTGTGGGCATCCAAGAAAGGGTTGGTACCTATAGGATTTCTGAAAATGTTAGGTAAAGGACCAAAGCCCGGTGGGATTGAAGTGACGGGGAGTGCAAAACCCAATGACACCCTTGTTATTGGCATGGCAAATGGTATTGATAGGTGCATTTGCAGCATAGATCTCGATGGCTCGAAGATGTCAGCCATTGGGTTCAGTCCGTGTGTGAGCCTTAGTAATCCCTCTATCGTTGCCATGTCTAATTGCCTAATTGCTCCTTAAGCACACATCTTTTTTTTTCCTTCTTATATTTTCTCAGAGCTCGTTACAACCTCAAGAGGCCTAGCGTACACTTCATTGGGTCAAACGAATGTCTGTTTGCCCTAATTAGCTTAGACGCTACATGCACGTGAACAACCTGAGATATTTTTCCAAAAAAAATGCATGCTAGTAACTTCCTAGATGGGAGAGGAGGTCCTAAAACCTATTTTCCATTATTGTCTCAAGATGAAAAAATTTTCCATGAATTTTTTTCCACAGCACGGTTTTTAGGGTGTTCCAAAAGAAATTAAAAAAAACTCTATATGAGAGAGTTATAGTATTTTTGGAGTACTACAACTTTGTCTCCCTGAGTCGTTCGTGATTTTGTCGTTTTTTAGACCCTCAAAAAGTGGCTCAAATATGATTTGAAGTCATTTTCGTGTAATTTTTTATGATTTTTCGTGCTTTTCGGACTATTTTTTGCCTCAATCTTCGGGTCAAATTTTGAGGCTGCTGGTCGGAGGCCAAAACGATCGATTTTAACTTCGGAAGACCGAGACCGAAGTTGAAGAGCTCGATGTCAACTTTCCAATGAGCCTTAGAGCGCGTTCATTGAATTCACGGTTTAGGAGACACGATCCTCTAAACAGGGATGTTTTCCAGTCGTGAACTGCAGGGTGTTCACGGCATGAAGCAGACTTCATAGAATTTTATCATTTTTTTTACTGTTTCACGCCGTGAGATATTTATTTAGTGTTTCACACCATGAAATACTTAGTGTTTCACACCGTGAACTCCGCGGACTTCACAGAAAAATTAAAATTGATTTTTTTTCCACGTCGTGAAATGCCTAGTATTTCACGTCGTAAACCGCACTTCTCAAAAAATTTAAATTTGATTTTTTAAAACGTGAACCTTTAGGCCGTGAAATCATAAGGCATGAAAGTGCAAAAAATGATTCACGTATGAACCATTTTTTTGATTTTTTTTTGCGTCTAGTGAAAAATACGAATTTCCTTGTTTGGGGGAAATATTTTTGAATTTAAAATTAAGGAGATATTGGCATTTTTCCTAAAAGGTAAGTGGGAATCAAAAAAGTCAACCTTTTTATGGCACCCCTTACACCCTTCATAAATGACTCCCAAAATGGACAATTTGACAACTCATGAGCAAGAGAATGCTAATCTATATGCATCAACAAATGTGTAAACTAATCTAAAATAAGAGATTAATTAGACTCTTAATTTTGGTCTCTTCTTTTAAGATAAAATTAAGCAAAGAGAGTCAAATTCTTTCAATTGATGAAACAATTGATGTAATTAGGTGTTTTGATGCATCTAGATGCTCTCAAAACACTCAAAAACACTAATTTTTTGACTACTCACATGATCAATTTAGACCCTAATTAACACATTTTCTAATTTTTTTATCCCTTGAACAAGATTAATCATCCTTAGTGACAAAAACCAGTCCATTAAGAGAAATTAGTCGAATTCAAAGATTTTTTATGGTTTTGAGATTTTTCTTAAAGATTAAACTACTCCTAATGCTTGCTAACACTCTAATGCAAATAATTTTAACAAAAAAATACATAAATTAAGCTAAAATAAATTATTTTAATTCTATGTTTAACACACAAATTAAAATAAAATAAATTATTTTAATTCTATGTTTAACACTAAAGAGAGCTAACATTCACTAAATATTGCATTCTAATGCAATATTTTAATTCTATGTTTAACACTAAAGAGAGCTAACATTCACTAAATATTGCATTCTAATGCATTGTTTGATGCAATGGATGCAAACTAAGCCTAATACACTCTATGTGCAAGCCCTAAGAACATGAAAAGCACATTAACAACAACAAAAATAACAAATTAAGTTAGAAATTAAGTTAAAAAATATTATTTTCAAAACAAAAAAAGGAGCTATTTTATGCCAATCACACACAAATCACCATCAAATCCACATCTTTTTCATAGAAAACCATTAATCAAGATAATGGACAATGAATAATGAATAGATTAGAGAAAAAATAATGGAAAAAGCTAAGGGATCACTCCCCGGTAAACAGCACCAAAAATGATATGGCTCACCCTAACCCCCCTTGAAACACATCTAACAAGAGATTACCTCTGGTAAACCACAACTCGTCGTCGTGTGAGGATCTTTCCAATGGCCAAGCTCAAAACCCTTGAGGCCTCTAAACTCTATAACTCCTTGAGAAGCAATTCCACCGTGCCTCCCGCGAGCGTTGTCACACCCCGCCGCATTGCACTATGGGTACTCGTCCCTCCTCTCACCTCACTTCACTCACACACACTCACTAGCATGCATTAAGGAGAGATATTAGCAAGAGCAAGACTCAATAGCACAATGGGAGAGTATGTTGTATTATGAAAGAAATTCACTTATATACATGGCCATAAATGTTCACACTCACTTAAACTGTGGCTGACCAGACACTTTAGGCTCATAAGAGGCCTTATGCTATTACAATGACTACTCTCATAATATGTCCATGAAGTACATCACTTGGGACTTCATCCTACATACTACCACATGCTCTTAAAGCGAGAATTGCCATAAATACTCTGTCACACCATTACGGGTGCCTGTCCAAGTTGTAGCTTTGGACACCGTTGCTTCATATCTTGAATGTATGACCCTTTAGTGTATCTACCTTGACGCGTTGATGTAAGATAATGGTGGTAGCTCTTGTTAACCCCCTAGGAATGGGTTCACAAGGTTGTGTTCTAAGATGATCACCCTTTCATGTACATAAGACTGAGAAGGATTTTTGGACTCAATCCCCCCACTAGAAGAGAGTGCATCAAAAGATGCAGAATCAGGAGCACCTTCTTAAATGGAATCATTGCATGCTTCATAATCCCTAGACCCTCCTCGCAGGAGCCAAGCAATCTTAGTGATTCTTGAGTGAGACCTACTAGGAGCCTATCAATTTAGAGCCTTAAGAGGTTAGAGTACCTAACTCCCCTATAACCACTCAAAGGAGTTTTGTGGATGTGATTAGAGACATTATCACCAGGAGGTCTAACCCGATGATGAGTGGGAGTCAAAGAGTCATCAAACCATCTAGCAAGTAAGATATGCCAGCTAGAAAGGCCAAACATGGAGGCATTTGTTCCCAAAAGGGACCTTAACCAGTCATCTTACTACTAGAAATGCCAAACAAGGAGACATTTGTTCCCAAAATGGACCCTAACCAGTCTCGTTTAGGAAAAAGAAGTGCTAATCTTGTAGTACAAGGAGTAATCATTCCTAGCACCACAACTAGCATGATCATAGGAGACATTAGTAGTTACATCAACATCTATTGACTCAACAAGCTCTTAAAACATGAACCTTGGAGTTTCAGAAACAACCTGGCAAGCTTCGCCAACCAGCATTAGACCCTGCTTTAAGTAGTGCAGAGGGATTCACGTTCAATATGGCCATTGGAGCTCCTACAATGACCCATGCCACTAGGGCCAAAGAATCAACCCAAAAGCTGTTCGATGGGACCCTCACAAGAAGAAGCAGAAACTCGACACTAGGAGGAGCATAAACACCATAGTACAACAACCTAGCCCTAAAAGGCTATCCTCCATAGTACCCCAGCTTGCCTCATGAGATTAGAAGTGCCATAGATTTTGATGATAACTTCATGGGAGCTTGAACCAATTCACCCTAATAGAAATACTTGAAGGAGAGAAAGAGGAAATACAAGGAGACACTATCTACCTAGAACCTCTAGAGGTCCTAAGTCACTACGTTCAAGATGGTGATAGTGTCTACCCTGTCTATATAGCCACAAGTAACACAATCCAATAGGGGGAGAGACATTAATGCCTTAGGATCTCGTAGGCCACTTTGCAGTGCTATCACTACAAGGGACCTCACTAGGTAGTAGAGCCCCTTATAGTGTTATTTTTACTGCAAGGGACATCGCTAGGTAGAAGAGTGCCCCATCAAGAAGGCTATGGTAGTCACACCAACCAACCCATAGCCCTAGTACCACTCTGCACTGGTTATGGTATTGATCACATTTATAAGGATTTACCATTAACAGCATCCACTCCAAGAATTAACTTGTTAAGCCTCAGGGATGGGATGATACAAATGATTCCTCTCAATGTTGTAAGTATAATGCAAAATAGGAGGAGAGCCACCGCTCACAAATTAAGACAAGCTTTGACTTCCCAAACTCAAAGGGAACAAAAACTAGCTCAGGTTCTACTGACCGACGAAGTCTTGGAACGTGCTAAGGTCATCCCTAGGAAGACAAAGGTCCAAGAAGATAGAAGACAAGGAAGATTCCATGATAGTTTAAGAGGAATCACGAAAGGATAGAGTTTCCAACGTCTCTTCATCCTCTTCAAAGGAATAATTGAACCCTCAGCCTACTACCGTTTCATGGACCAAGAAGAACTGGTCATAGACCCTAGAAACCTACCTGAAAAGCTAGCAGAATACCCTAATTTTATTGAGGAAAAAAGAAGGGTAGAAGTAGCCCAAGAACCGATAAGGGCATGCCAAGTGTAGATGGACAAATGGACACTAAACCTCCACTAGTCCCCACTATTAGAGTTGGATGCCGATGCAAAGGCCAATTTCACCTTGCTCAAGAGAAGACTGAGAAATTAACCAGTCCGTTATAGAACCCAAAGAGACTCGAAATAGGGATTAGGAGATGAGGACAAAATCTTTGAAGCCATTGCCTCCAAGTCTTAGGGGTGCTGATAGAAGAGTGCCACACTTGAAAGGGCTAGTATACACTCCATATACCATTACTAGCCCCCCTGAAACCTATGTAAGTGATAATCAATATACCCTAGAGACATAGTAAAACTCAGTGCCTTCCTTTCCTCCCAAAAGTCCATATTTCTATTAGCTCCTTGTTGATGCTCCTATAAGCCCAAGCCTATGAAAGGACTTAAAGAATTAGTGGATGTACAAAAGATTAAAAACAAGCATGGAAGAGCAACCACTTTAAGACTTCTCATTCTCATGTGTTGAATACAAGAGTGCTCTTGCCTTATCTCCTTGGTTTCCTTCTCCTGCGCGTATAAGAGAGAGAGAGAGAGAGAGAGAGTGAGAGAGCGATCGAGCACTGTGTAGTGGCACAGTGGCGGCGAGGCGGTAGAGCGGCGATGGCGGCTCCTCCTCACTGCTGCGATGCGGGAACCCGCACGACGGCGGTGACACACCCTTGCATTCTGTTTGAGCTTGCTTTCCTGGTTGTATGCTTGCAGCCATTCGTGGCTCGCATACAGTGTTCAGAAAGTCCCCAGCTACGACCTGTGCGACAAAAGCGCACATTTTTGGCGCCGCTGTCGGGGAGCTGCCCTGCACCAAGCTCTAGTTTGCAGCTTGGGCTGCTGCGTGAAGTTTAATTTACACTGTAAGAAAGGCGACTGTGTGTTTGTTGTTGAGGTGTTTCCGTGTTTTGCAATCTGTTTCCACAATTTGTCTTCTGCATTTTTGTTTCTTTTGTTATTTTTCGCTCCGCGTGTGGGCGCGCGTTCTGTTATCTGGTTTTCTGCATGTGAGGGGGGATTTTTGAATCCCCAGACCTGTGCTGTGTGCGAACTGCGCCGCGGCCAAGGCTAAACCCCAGAAAGAAACCATAGAAAACTTATTCCCAAAAAAGAGAAAAAGGAAAAATAAATTTTTTTTTAAAAAAAACCAAACGTGTGGAAAGAAAAGATTTTTTATTTGGAAAAAAAATTTTGAAAAGAAAAACCCCCAATTGACCCCGATCCGGCCTCGGTCTCGGTCTTTTGATATATATATATAGGAGAGTGAGCCTCCATAACTTTCTTTCAAGTGAGAGCTTATGGGGAGTTGAGCCCTATATGTAGCCCACTCCCCGAGGAGTGAAGTGAGCATGTGGGATAAAGCCTTCGCCCTTTGCTCCACAAGCAAATAGGCTTTCGCCCCTTCCCCCATAGGGAAACGGACTGTTTTGAGGACCACAGGAGCTCCGATTAGGCAAACACGGTGCTGTAAAGCACGCTAGGACCCTTTGAACGATACGCTCGTTTCGAGCTATCACACGCCCTAGTCCAAGTTCAATCATAAGTAAGGGGGTCAAAAACGAGTTAAAAACAATCTAAAAACAAGTAAAAACAAGGTGCGAAATACCCAAAAAAACCACTTGTGTGGGCTTCAAGGGTAGTTACCAACACACGTGGGGTAACCACATCACATGCATCTACGCTCTAGTCGGGTGCTAGAGTCTGAGCCACTAGAAAGCGTTTCAGTTTACGCAGGCTCACACCATCCCTCCACGTTAGCATCTTGGCCTTCCGCTGGAACCCAAGGAAGTGCAACCCAAGATCCACGAATAGCGGATAGTGATTCGTCCTCTGACTCAGAAGCCATGGAAGGGCACCTTACCAAGAACCCTGAGGAGACAAGCCAAAACATGCCAGTTTGGGTCCCACAACCCGGATCTAGCATGTTTAGTCGTCTAATAGAGACCTTTAGTAGAGCTACACGCTCTGAACATGTGACAAGCGAAGTAAATGAAGAAGGAGGGGTAGTGGATTCGCCATTCACATCTCCGGTAGACCCTACCCTCCCAAAGAGTGTCCATGTGGATATTCTACCCACTTCGTTTAATGAGGGTCCTACTGAGCTACCACCTTCCGATGCTCTTCCTAAAGTAGAGGTCCCTAGAAGCCAATTCATAAGAAGTGACATTGCGTCCACTTCAAGAGAATCATTTAGCACACCAAGTCTGGATGGGATATTTCTCAATGAAAATTGGGAATATGATCTACACACAGAGACTCTAACTGACCTATACACGGGCTACACATACCATGTAGGTTGGTTAGAAGTCCTACGATCTACATCTAGCACCACTAATCTAGAGGAGCAACAACAAATGATATGTGAGGTTATTCATAGAATTATCCAAATTGAGAGGCAAAATAGGGGAGTGAACTTAGGTTCCACTGGTCTTATGAGATTTTTGGATACAGGCAAGGCCAAAAAACCAACCCTATCACAATTGGAGACTCCCTCGGTGAGTCCCATAGACCCTTCATATGTTGTTTTGCCTGGAGTCTCAATGCAGGTTGAGCCCACGAGCAGTAACTTTAGCTTCCCAACCTTGGCTCAACTTTCCATTAAGGAATCCACAATGCCTACCCCAATGATGAGCATAACAGAAAGTGCACCTGTTACCGTTGTAGTTAGTACGACACCGCTACCTAGTGGAACAGTACATACAATAGTGCGTGCCAGTGCCTATCAACCATATGAGCCTATCGCTACTCATGCTCATGTCGCTCCTACACCTCTTAGTATGCCAATGGCGTATGCTCCACGACCGCCTTATCACAACCCTTATCCAAGAGGAGCTAGGCCTAGTCACATATCATATCCTACGTCATTTGCCAACATACCCAAACCAACACCAACTCCTATCAGCCAAGCTATCCCAGAAGTGCCCCCACCAGTTATGCCTGCTCACCTAGGTGATCTCGCAGCGTTTGCTCAGACGATCGGACGATCCATTGCGAAAAACATCCGGGGCTGAGAGAGAACCTAGAAGCAAGGCTGTACAAGTGGCCAAGCTCACTCAAAACTTCAATGGTAACGAGGATGTTAGGAAGCACATTGAAGTCTTTGAACACGTGTGTGATTCCTTGGAAGAGCACAATGAGCTGCATAAATGTAAAGCCTTAGGCTTAACTTTGAGTGGGAAGGCCGGATATTGGTATCGAACCTTAAGGGTTGAAGAGCGCACTCACTACCCCACTCTCAAGAGATTGTTCTTGAAAGAATACATACGTGAGGGTGTGCTTTGGGGAGTAGCATCTCAACTCCAAAAAGCTGAACGCGAGGAAGGGGAGTCAATGAGATACCTTATAAGTCGATTGAAGCATCTAAATTCTCGCTGCACTCCCGATGCGCCTCAATAATAACCAACTGCTCGATAGATTCATTCGAGGATTGCGCCACGAGGACATATACGATGGCCTAGTCATTAGAGGTCTTACAACGTGGGAAGTAGTCACTGCCAATGCAATCCAGTTAGAAGACAACTTGATGATTGCAGGTAAAAAGGTGTCTTCGGAGACAAAATCCGTTAGTTCGCAAGTATCTGGGCACGAGCCAATGACGGTAAAACCTATTGCCAAGGAGCCCAAGATATCCGAAATGTCTGTGAGACCGACCTTACTAAGGCTCTCCAAGAATACTTTAGGGATAATCGAGCTCCTCAAAATAGCCATATGTACCCAAGAAGAGAGCAACAATGGTGTTCGGTTTGCTTAGGACCACATAGCACGAGTGAATGTCCCACATTCAGAGTCAAATTCAATGGGAATTGCAATGCATGTGGTAAGTATGGCCATCAATCTAAAGATTGCCTAGTACTTAAGCGAATCTTGGCAAATCAGGCGCACCACTAGCCTGGTCAAACACACCTCAAGTACCCGCGCTGATGCCTGCTCAACCGGTCGAGCAACCGTCACAGCACATAGTTCCAAACAAGGAACCAGAATGTAGTCCAGTCTGTGCCGTTACCACTGCCAGTGCTAGGACCACAACCTCCACATCCAAGGATTACCCCACTAAACCAGATGGATTGTGAGTCACATAGTGCGTGTGGGGATTATGAAGAGGAGATAAACCCCACTGCTCCATACGGGATTGATACGTTTGAAATGACTCCCCAGTACTACATGGAGGATCATTTCGAGCAAGTCAAGCCTGTATATCAAGCGGCTGCTCTTGCCACAAGAGGGCAAAACCTTAATACCTTGGCGAGGAGACCACCTCTTCAATGCTAGGAGTGTGGTGGACCGCATCGTGTAGTGGAGTGCCCTAATAGGCTACAGAAGATCGCTACTCAGATGCAACCAAATCAAGGAAGCACATCGGGAATGCCGGTACTTATATATAATCGTTGTGGCATAGATCATTTGATTGCTCAATGTCCACATAATCCTAATGCACCCAAGATTACGCCATTGAATTTGGTTGAGGTCACTAACCAGACACGAGGAACCACACCCATTGTACCCGCGAAGGTAGTTTCACGGTCAATGCTTCAAAATCAAAACTACATTCTCGAAGAGAGGGATACTGCATCAATTTCTCGAGCAAAGAAAAAGAAAACGCGACGAAAGAGATCGCTTAATGCCACGAGCTCCAAGCCTAGTTCAAAGACTAACATAGGGACAGGAGATGACCCTGTGTATATGAATGATCCTGAAGATGATTCCGATTCAATAGAAACCATGGGGACCAAAGCCACTACCTTAAGGGAGGAACCCACTCGGGAGCTCAACGAAGGAGAATCAAGCGAGTACATAAATAAGGGAAAACAGAAGGAAACTTCCTCGGCCCCACAACCAAGTCAGTTAATGTCCTCTCGACCACCCAAACTGACTGAGACTCCCCAAGACAAGCCACATGGGCCAAAACCCCTCAAGAAAAAGATTGGAACTTACCCAAAACCAGTTGAGGAGATTGAACAAGTGCAACACTTAAGGGGTTTGGTGGAAGAAACACAAAGAGAACTGGAGCCAAACCCGAGAAAAATCAAAATTCCAAACATAGTGTTTCCTACGCAAGTTCAGCCTCACAGGAACCATAAACCGTTAGCTATATCGAGTATCATTCGGGAAGGAAGTGAGGATAGGACATCCGGAAGTGGGCAAACACCCTTCTTGCTGGAAAGAATGTTTAGTGAGGGAATGCTTGACCCCATCGAAGAGGAAGTGATTCCATCTTCACCAAGGGGCGATGTCTCAAAAAGTAACATTGAACGTGTCTAAGCTAATGGATTTCATGTCCTCTGAAATCAAAACCACGATCATATCCAAATTATACGGAGATCCTGAGCTATTCTTAGCTCTTCGGGCATTTCTCAATGGAGAACTAAAGGCGGGGCTACCACAATTTGCAAATATGGATAGACCCGCACGCTTCAAGATGAGGAGGAACATTGGGATCTACAACCCAACCTAAATGAAGACTCGGTCGTTGAAATACCTGTTAACAAGTTGGGACAGTACTTTGAAGGTGACGAATCTAATGCAACCCTCCCCATTACTACCAAGGGATTAACTCTAAAGGGAATCCTTGATGGTGGTGCTGGCGGGAGCATTATGACTAAAAACTATTGGGAATCTATGGGAAGACCTCACCTCGAAGTCACAAACATAGTGGTTAAATGGCAAACGGAACCATAGCTAAACCTATTGGAATGTTAAGGGACCTTAAGATCAAGGTCCTGGGATACAAGGTAAAACATACCTTCATTGTAATGGATTTCTCCAAGCATCCTATGTCATATCAAATGATCTTAGGACGTCCTTTCATGAGGGAAGCACAAATGGTGCATGACTGGTCGAAAAACCATGTCTACCTACAATTCCAGGACTCTGTCATTCGAGTTGATCTTGAGAATGGTCGTGCACATCCTTTAGGAAGCAAGGTTATCATCGATAATCGATCGGATACTACTATTCACTCCGCCCCATTAAGGTATTGCTATACATGCAAAAAAGAGACTGATGATGGGAAAGATTCTCCTTATATGGATGTCCTACCAGGTATGACTGAGTCGGATAACATGGATTGGGTACACCTAGCGGCAACCATAGACACATGGGGAAATAGAGGCACAAGTTGGGTACAACCTGAGGGGCAAGATATGCCACCATTAGTGCCAATAAACATGATAGTGTTATGCACTTGACTCTTGATGGTAAGAAAGTGGCAAACTCAACTGACAGTAGCGAAGACTCTGACCAATGTAACTCTGAGTATGAATCTCAAGAAGAAACTGACTCTGAGCCTGATGGGAGGGATGAATCAAATATTCACCCAAATAGGGAAGCAATGTGCTCAAGGCCTAGGATGGTGACCTCCTGCAGTTCATCCGAAAGTGAGGGGGACACAAGTGAAGATCGACCAAGTGAGTCCGAATCTGATAGAAACAAAAATCAAAAACTTGGTAAGAAGAAAACGAGACATAAGCACCAATGCTATCGAGCTAATGTACGCACTGCAATAAACAAGGAAAGATCCACTGCTGCTTTGCAGAATGGCTTAGTTATGTAGGAGCCATTGATGCTCATCGGAAGTTAGCGAATAATTGGGGACAATACCTCCAAAGTGTCATGTGGTGTATTCCGCAACCTCATGACGTCGCCCAATTAGAAATCGAAGAGAAGCCGAAACTAAGTCGTACTGCAAGAAGGCGGCAAAACCAAGAGTTGGCTCAGCAACAAAAGGAAGCGGAATTGAAAGAAAAAAGCCTGGCACAATAAGAACCAGTAGACTTACACCCCGCACCCGAGCATTTCAAATCATTTACCACAGGGGAACGTAAAGTGGTCTACACAAAAGCCCAACGAACGCCTACCAATGGGAGTAGCGGTGTCTACGATGGCTCGGCGGTAGTCAAGGAGATAGAATTAGCAGATCCGGGTGAGGAGTCTAAACCAGTTTTTATTGCTCAAGACCTCACCAAGGCGGAAGAAGCTGCACTTACCAAGCTTCTTAAGGAATTCAAGGACATATTTGCCTGGACATATCATGATATAAAGGGTGTTCCACCCTCGGTGGTGCAACACACGATTCCAATGATTAGCACTGCTAAACCAGTCCAGCAACGTCCCTACCCAATGAATCCTAAGTACGCAAAGATTGTACAAGAGAAAATTAAAAAGCTTGTAAAATGTGGATTCATATACCCTATTGAGCACTCAGAATGGGTTTCTCCAATAGTCATCGTACCAAAGAAGAATGGGAAACTCAGAGTGTGCGTTGATCTCAAAAAGGTTGATGCAGCCACCAGAAGGGATCATTACCCCTTGCCATATTCTGAACATGTGCTTGAAAGAGTGGTAGGCAAGGAGGCATATAGCTTTTTAGATGGGTACTCGGGTTACAATCAGATCACAATTGCAGTTGAGGACCAAGCTAAAACAGCATTTATCACGGAGTTTGGAGTGTTTGCCTTTCGCGTCATGGCTTTTGGCTTGACCAATGCACCTACAACATTACAGTTTGGAGTGTTTGCCTTTCGCGTCATGGCTTTTGGCTTGACCAATGCACCTACAACATTCCAACGATTGATAAACACGGCCTTTAAGGAATATCTAAGGGACTTCTGTGAAGCTTTCTTAGATGATCTTTGTGTTCATTCCTCTTGGGACGAGCACTTGATGTGTTTACGAAAAATATTTGAAAGGTGTAGATTATATTGCATCTCATTGAATCCTTTCAAATGTCAATTCTGGGTTAAACACGGAGTTATCTTAGGGCATATAGTGTCCAAAAATGGGATTTCCACTGACGAGAGTAAAATCAAGGTCATTCTGTCATCTTCTAACCTTTTGCCAATAGCTGCCAATTGTTGCTTAATGCTTTTATATATGTTCAAGTGTGTGATTAACGGTTCACTTTTCTTCATATCCAATTTGTAGAATTGCATTAACAGATTTATCTTTGAATTTTTAGCTTGTGTGCCAAATAATTTATTGAGTTTATCCCATGCATCTTTTGCCCATTCTATCCCTATGATGCGATGAATGATTTCATCATTTAAACTGAGTGCAATAAGTCCCAATGCTTTTTCATTCCTACTCTTCCACTCATTTTTCCCTCTCACCTCTGGACATTCATCTCTTCCCTCAACTAGCCCCCACAGATTTTTCCTCATGAGCAAATACATGGTTTTTGTCTGCCATGTGTAAAACTGCTCCCCGTTAAATTTGACTATTTCTTGTGCTGCTGTACTCATGCTAATGTGAAGAGGGTCTTACCTCTTAATCTAATTTCAAGATTCAAGGGCAGTGTCTACTCTTTTACAACTCAATTTGGTGTTTAAGAGATGATTACAACAGATTTATCAGCATAAAATCACTAGAAATCACATTAAATCAAGGATAACCAATTTGTACGGAATCGTTGGAGTATCAAACCAACTCCGAATTGCAATCTGAAGTTATAGAGATCTGTATCAGATACCTAATGGTTAATTTGAACCCTCAATTTCACCAAAATATAGTAATTAGCAAATTAATCCTATGTTTTGTGTGCAAAAAATAGAGTATGCGAGGAGCCTAGATATGAGGCCTTAGAGTTCAAATGAGCTCAAATCCTTTCAAGGCCATCAATAGCAATTAGTCTAGTAGAGGATTAAGCCAAGAAACACAAGATTTGACCAAACATTGAATGCTTAATCTCTGTTTTACCAAAGTCACCTGTAGATTTGATGAAGAGCTTGGATCTCACTGTAGACTTGATCAAATCAAATTCTGACTTCACCAGCTTGTAGAGCATGCTTGAAAACCCCTGGGGCTAAAAGGAATTAGACCCAAATTTTGATCTGTGGAAGAGAAGATCTCAGTTTTTCTCCCAGAAACAGGCGCTTGATAAATCAAGAATTTCAACAGCAGCCCACCGGCGGCGGTGGTTTGCGCTTCTGATTCGATGGACTGGATCGTGGAGAGGCTGGCTATGTTGGGCTAGAAGGGTTTGGGCTAATTTTGAGTGTGCAAGGAGAGGGAGCTTCTCCCCCCACTGGCTGGGGGTACAGAGGTTAGTTGAAAATAACTAAAAACTTTGATTATTTCTTAATTATCTACTAATCCTAATTAACTAGATAATGGGCTCATAAACTTGATGGATTCTAGGCTTGGCTTTGATACCATGTTAAAATTACAGCAATGTGATGAGCTATGGTGGATCAAATGCTAGAATCAACATCATTATACAATGATTAGCAAATAAATAAGATGTGATTAGTGACTAATTAATTAATAATTAAGATGTGATTAGTGAGTAATTAACAAATAGCTTAATGTAGGCATAGATAATCAAAAACCAGCAAATTCTCATTAGCCCAATGCCTCAATTTATAGAGTTTACATCCAAGCATCTAATCCCACTGATTTCTCCTTGACTCACTTCCACCTCTTTTGCTTGATTCTCTCCACCTCTCCTAGAATATCTCCACACTTCCTAAATCTTCTCGTGCTACCCTTTATTCTCTCTCCCAGTAGATTCTTCTCACCTTTTCACAGGTTCTCTCACATTTACAGATTCTCTTTTACAGCCTCTAGCCAAGGGCTTGTTCCCGCACACACCCTATTCACTTGTATATTTCAACAAATAAGAGTAGGAATGTCTATAGGGACACAAAGATCCTCTATCAATCTTCTCAACCATATACATTCAACTGTCCACACAGTGAGTGTAGCTTTGTATTCAACTTCACACGACAATGTTGCCATAGTTGGTTATTTCTTGCTTAGCCAAGATACACACGAATTACCAAGAAAGAAACAATTTCTAGATGTAGAATGTCTTGTATCATAATCACTTGCCCGTCAAAATCGTTGAAGGCCTATAGTTTTGAATCACCTCCCTTGGCATAAAACAATCCAAGATCTTGAGGGCCTTACAAGATACATTTAACTGCCTGCCAATGCTTAGTGCCTGGGCAATGCATGAATTTTGAAAGTTGTGACACACCATACGAGACGTCTAGCCGTGAGTTGCACAAATAGATTAGACATCCAACAGCTTGATCATAAGTGATTAGATGGTTATGTTGACTGGTTCACCGGTATCCTATAAACTAAGTTTTACACCAAGTTCCATTGGTGGAGAAATCGGTTTGCAACTTTCCATATTGAACCTCTTGACCAATGCCTTGATATACTTTGATTGCTTAATGGCTATACCATCATCTTGTTGTATAAAATTGTATACCCAAACAATAGTGCAAAAGACTAAGATCTGACATCTGAAAATTTGAGATCAACCTTGAAGGCTATAATGAAATCCTCATTAGTGCATGTCACTAGCATGTCATCAATTTAAAGAATGACAATAAGCAAATAGGCTTACTTATTCTTTTGCACATATAAAGTACTTTTTTCGAACTCTTTTGAAATTTGTCCAACCAAATAGGCATGAATCTTCTGCTATCAAGCTTTAGGAGCTTGTTTCAAACCATATAAAGCTTTATTAAGCTTACATACTTCTGTTCTTAGCCCGGTTCAATAAATCTAGCTGGTCGAGTCACATAAACTTCTTCCTACAAGTCAACATTCAAGAACATTGTTTTAATATCCAATTTGTGCACTTTCCTTCTATGATGATGGACTATCAAAGCAATATAAATCTGATAGTGGTCATACGAGAAGTGGGAGCAAATTTTTCATCATAATCAATCCCTTTTTACTAGGCATAACCTTTTGCAACAAGTTTGGCTTTGAATCTATCAACAAATCCATATGCCTTTCTTTTGACTTTGAAAACCCACTTAGTACTAATAGCTTTCTTGCCAAGTGGTAGATCCACTAAATCCAAAGTACCATTTTTCTAAATGAAATGAATTTCATCTTACATGTTCAACCAATTTGGATCTTCTTGAGCCTTTTCACAAAAGACTCAAATTCATCTACATCATGTAGAGAACTAAGGAGTTGAAAACTCAGAAATGTATGTGTTGAGTTGAAGAAGGAGATTAAGCATTGGATCTAGTTCTACTTTGTAAAGGAGAAAACAATTTACTATTCTACAAGGTGCTTCTAACCAATCTAGATATAACACTAGATTCATTGATGATCTTTCAACATTTATAGCATCTTCTAACTATTTTGAAGTTGGTGCATCAATTCCTTGAGCATTCTCCCCTTGCAACAAAAAAGAATCAGTATGAAAAAAATACTGAGAATTAACAGAAACTGGCACAGGCAACAATCCCTCAAACATGTCCAGAGAATCGGTATAGACATTCCTATTGAATTCCATCATTGGATAAACATAATCCTCTACAAAAATGACATCCTTACTGACAATAATCTTATTAGTAAAACGATTGCAAAGACGATAACCTTTTCTTTCAACACTATAATCAATAAAAATGCATTTCATTGCCCTATCATCAAGCTTAGTTTTGCTTTGTGCTAGCACATGTGCAAATGCTAAATAACTAAAAACATGCATGTGTTCAACCTTAGGTTTTCGATTGAACCAAGCCTCATAAAGAGTGATAAGTCTTCAAAGCTTTAGTGGAACACATGTTCAACACATGGATAGCACAAAGAACTACTTCCATCCAAAACATGTGTGAAAGTTGCTGACCTTTAACCATGCACCTAACCATCTCCATGAGAATCTTATTTCATCTCTCAATAACACCATTTTGTTGTGGTGTATAAGGAGTTATATACTTATGCTTAATGCCTTTGTGTCAAAAAATCTTTGAATGCATTGGACATATATTCTCCCCTCTATCTGAACAAAAAGTTTGAATTTTTAAGCCAGTTTCATTTTTAATCATAGCAAAGTGTTGAAAATGAGAAAATACCTCTGATCATGAAGTCAAGTTAATTTATCAAGATTTTAAGGTTTGGATTAACAAAAAAGTTATGTAGACTTTAAAGGGATCAGAGAGGTTATTCAAAGGAGACATGGAGTTTCTTCGAGTCAAATTAAAGAAGAGCTCTTATATTTGCGGAAATTCTAGAAGCCTTCCCCTAGGTATTTTTGTCTATATATGATCACAAGACAAATTGATGATTAAGCCTATGAGTTACTAGTACCTTCTCATCTTTGGATTCACAATGTTTTTCATGTGAGTGGCCATAGGCACTCACTATCATTTAGAGAGATAGATGGATGTATTGAGAGGATAAATCAAGTTATTGAAGATACGCTTAGAGCTTATTGTAGTTAAGAACCTTTAAAGTTTTACATTTGGTAGAGTTTGCTTATAATGCTTCATGTCAAAGAAGTCTGGATATGTTTTCTTTTGAGGCCTTGTATGGGCAAGAACACATTGCGTCTTTGACTTGGTTAGATCCTCTAATTAGAGTTGAGGCTACTAATAGATGCTGGATGAAATGGATCATGAAGTCAAGTTAATTTATCAAGATTTTAAGGTTGCTTATTAGGATTAACAAAAAAGGTATGTAGACTTCAAAGGGATCAGAGAGGTTACTCAAAGGAGACATGGAGTTTCTCCGAGTCAAATTAAAGAAGAGCTCTTATATTTGGGGAAATTCTAGAAGCCTTCCCCTAGGTATTGTTGTCTATATATGATCACAAGACAAATTGATGATTAAGCCTATGAGTTACTCGTACCTTGTCATCTTTGGATTCACAATGTTTTTCATGTGAGTGGCCATAGGCACTCACTATCATTTAGAGAGATAGATGGATGTATTGAGAGGGTAAATCAAGTTATTGAAGATGCGCTTAGAGCTTATTGTAGTCAAGAACCCTTAAAGTTTTACATTTGGTAGAGTTTGCTTATAATGCTTCATGTTAAAGAAGTGTGGATATGTTTTCTTTTGAGGCCTTGTATGGGCAAGAACACATTGCGCCTTTGACTTGGTTAGATCCTCTAATTAGAGTTGAGGCTACTAACAGATGCTGGATGAAATGGATCATGAAGTCAAGTTAATTTATCAAGATTTTAAGGTTGCTTAGGATTAACAAAAAAGTTATGTAGACATCAAAGGGATCCATGACGATTAAGCCTATGAGTTACTCGTACCGTCTCATCTTTGGATTCACAATGTTTTTCATGTGAGTCTCCTTAAGAGATACGTGGTTGACGCATCTCATATGTTAGATGATACCCATGTGATTATCCTTAAGCAAGAAAAAATTAAGGTAGAGCCTGAGCATAGATTCCAGAGAAACTTATTCGAAAAAAATTACTTTGAGAGATTTTAATACTTACCTTTAGAAGATGCTACTTGGGAAAAAGGTTGATGATATTCATCATGCTTGTCCCCATTTCTCGAGTTGAGGATATCTTATTCTTTTTAGGGATGAAGGATGTACGGTCATTGTCTCATAAATAGACTAAAAAATAGATAATATCACTTCTTTTTTTATTTTTACAAGACACTTGTGTTGTAAAAACTAGACTTGAGAATTTTTAAAAGAAAAAAGCTAGAAAAATCTAAGGTCGAGGATTATAGGAGCACATGATAACAATTCTTGATTTTGAGACTACGTGTATACATGTGGCAATAATAGTGTTGGATAAGAAAATTTTTATAGGGTAATGAGTTAGAAAATTTTCTTAAGTAGAGTATTAAAGGGAGTCATGGTAATAAATCTTGATTTTGACATGGGCAAGGTGCACTATTATTAGAGAAAAATAATAAATTGTTAAAAATTAGAAAAAAATAACACGGGGGGATTTTGGTGAAGGGTGAAATTTAATCAAAGTGTAGGTGGTTAATAATCGGGCACCTAGGTGTGCATAGATTGTAACCTTAGATCTTATTAATAAAGAAGGGGTCTACTGAAATTTTCTTCTCAAATTCTCTAAAGTTAGGTTTGGCCAATAACCCTACAAATGATTTTTTTGGTATTCTTTTCAAAGAGGATAAATTAGATGGGTCAAATTAATCCCTATGGCGTTTTATGGTCATAAATGTTCTAGTTGCAAAGGCCTTATGGAGTTATGACAATGTCTCAGTGTAAATGTCAGAGATGGTTGGTTTCTTGATAGTGCTTTTAAGTACATAACTTCTCACTATTACGTGTGCCAATAATGCCTCATAACTTGTCAAAAGTATTGGTGAGATAGTGCTTTTAAGTACATAACTTCTCACTATTACGTGTGCCAATAATGCCTCATAACTTGTCAAAAGTATTGGTGAGATAGTTCTCACTCTACTACAAGTGGTAAGGATCTTTGTCTAGGAATTAAGAAGGATCTACTTTCTATGCTTAATTTAGCAAGGGGAGGTCTTAACGCTGAATTTGCAAATGATAGATATGTTGTTCGTGAGAGAACATGACAAACAGATTGTGATTATTGGATCTTTAACCACCAGCGATTTGTACAAATTGGACATGTATGTTAAGTGTGATGTTGGTTGTTTGCCAGCAGACACTTCTAATGCAATGAAAGATGCCTAGTTGTCGCATGCTAGGTTTGGCCACACTTCTATTGGTGGTTTGATGCTTTTGCAGCAACATGGGATGTTAGAGGATCTTCCTCAACTTCATCCACCACCAAAATATATTTGTGAAGGATTCATCCTTGGTAAACTTGCTCGCCAACCTTTCCTAAAGGATGTAATAAATAGAGCTGATCTCAAATTGTAGCTTATATATAGCCTCAACTCTAATTAGAGGATCTAACCAAGTCAAAGACGCAATGTGTTCTTGCCCATACAAGGCCTCAAAAGAAGACATGTCCAGACTTCTTTGACATGAAGCATTATAAGCAAACTCTACCAAATGTAAAACTTTAAAGGTTCTTGACTACAATAAACTCTAAGTGTATCTTCAATAACATGATTTACCCTCTCAATACATCCATCTATCTCTCTAAATGATAGATCGTACTCATATCAAAGTGAGTGCCTATAGCCTCAAAAATAAAGTTGTCCAAAACGTAGAAGAGAACCCACTGAGGATGCAATAAGGTAATCCATGAAGCCTTACTATTTCTCTTACAAAGGTATATAAAGGTTTGGGCAATCGTTGAAAAGGTCTTCTTAACTAGCAAATGGACTACCTTGGTTAATTAATCTACCACAACCATGATAGAATCATATCCGCCTTGCATAGTTAGGATCCTAGTGATGAAGTCCATATAAATACGCTTCCACTTCATCTATGGAAGTCCATTTTGATACACTCCCACTTCATATGTGGAATATCTAAGGCATGAAGCTTCCAAGGCACATCCCTTTTTAAACCACTCCAAAAGACTCTTTTTATTACCTAAAGCATAACTCTTTGCATAACAGGATATAGCATTAAAGGTGTATCATGTGTCTCAGAGAGAATCTTCCTTCTAATCTCATTGTCAAGAATGCATAGCCTTCTACAATAAAACAAGCATCCATCCTCCAAGGTAAAGCCTTCAACATTGGATCCATAGTATCAAAGATTAAAAGCTTACACAATTGGGTGAAAATAAGGATCTTGATCAAGAAGACTCTTAACTTGCTTCGAAAGGGAATTAGAGAGCATAGAGACTGCCATACTAAAATCTTGATGCATAAGAGTATCCACTAATATGTTTTCCTTACCATGATGAAATTTAATTTCAAGACTATTGAAGTACCTCGATCCATGTCCTTTGCCTCATGTTAAGAACGGACTAAGAGAAGATTCACTTTTAGCTCTTGTGATAAGTCATTAATTATTATCTATCTACATCCTAGCAAGTAATGTCTCCAAAGTCTAAGTGCATGACCCATTGCCAAAAGCTCCAAATCATGGGTAGAGTAACTCTTTACATGCGGGCACAACTTTTGAGATTCATATGCAATTGCATAGTCTTACTACACCAAGACAACACTAATAGCAATACCGCTAGCATGGGTCACAACACCACCTCAAATGCTTTGTTGAAGTTCAAAAGCTTTAGTACAAGTTGGCACACCTTTAGCTTCTCAAAACTATGTTCACATTCTTGCGTCCAATGGAATGGTAGCTCTTTCTTAAGCAGTGCAACTATCTTGGCATAGTCTTTTACAAAGATTTGGCACCATCATGTCTGTTAATCCTAAGAAGAATCAGACATCCCTAGTTAACTTGGGAGTGCACGCCAATTCATCACGACTAGGAGTAAAGCACAAGACTAAGATA
The DNA here is from genome assembly GCF_041138505.1 of Cibotium barometz. Lineage (NCBI taxonomy): Eukaryota > Viridiplantae > Streptophyta > Polypodiopsida > Cyatheales > Cibotiaceae > Cibotium > Cibotium barometz. Next base: position 21,685,933 of record NC_141106.1, read on the forward strand.
CTCAATCTTGTTAGTAAAGAAAGTACATTTTAGTCTTTCCTGTATACAACTTATACTCCCTTAGAATGTCTAGAGCCAAACTCATCCAACTGCTCTCGAAAGATATCAGAATCTATTGAAAGTAGCTGGAGCATTTGTTAACCCAAAGGGCATCACCTTGAATTGAAGTAACCATAGCAAAGAAAACTTTGAATGTCCGGCTCTAGTATCTTGATTTAGTAGTAACATGATTTCAAATTTATCTTGGTGAAATCCTTGACACCATGCAGCCTATCAAAAAGCTCATCACTGGGAGGAATAGGATATTTATTCTCGATGGTGCATTGGTTAAGGCCTATGTAATCCACAAAGAGTCTTAGGATACCATGGTTAAGGCCTATGAAGGATGCCATGTCTTCTCTTCTGGAATAGAACTATTGTGCCTACTGTGTTCAAATTCTTGTACATAATTCTGTGTTTGAATTCCGCTACTCTCTAGCACATAGACACAAGAGCTCTACAATGGCTCGCTGGCGGTTGAACCAAGCCTACAGTTGACGTGAGTCCACTAGTTTCCATGTGTGAACTACGAAACAGATCTGGTCCACACCCTCCATGGTCACTGGGGAGAACTCTTATGCTACGCAGGAGCGGTATGCACATTTAGAGCTCCTAACTAGAGACTCAGATGCACTTAGGTGGTGTTGCAAGTCCATGTGGCTCCTCCCCCTGACATGCAATCTCCCTCCCAAAGTGGCAAGCATTGGGGGGAGCTCCCCCCCACCATCTGAGCAGATACCTAAGAGGGGCAGCAAATTGAAAATAAAACTTTTGAGTAACAACACTGCCGAGACACTGCCATACAAAATGTGCACCACTCTGGAAAAATGAGGATGCTTTATTGAAAGCATATTTTACAAGCTCTTACACACCTCTCCTTGACCTATTTTGGTGAGCAGTGTCACTTTAATGATAATGGTGTCTTGAGCCGAATTTCTGCTAACTTGCCAAGGCACCTTGCACTATGGTCTTCTCCTTATCCGACAGCGCCTGTCACAACATAAACTGTGATTAATTGAAGGTTGATACTTTTACATTCACACTACAAATACGTTGCACTGAATGGGATTTAGGATATAGGGTTTAATGCTACATTCACACTGATTAATTGAAAGCCGATACTTTTACATTTACGCTACAAATGCATTGCAATGAATGGGATTTAGGGTATACCGTTTACGGATTAGAGTATAGAGTTTAGGGTTTACCTGACATAGTAGACTAAAATAATTATGATCATCAGCAGCAAGCTTCTTGAGGAACTCAGACAAATAGGAAACAAGATTTAACTGCACAACATTTGGAAACACGTCATATTCATTACAGATTTGAACCCCATATACCACTAAAAACTGGTTAAATAAGCTTTTTACAATCACTTTTTTCCTCCCAACATTTACCTGATTAATGGGATCTGTGGCGGCACACGGATCCTCCTTGTAATCTCCTTTTTCAACCTTCAAAAACAACAAAATCAATTACATGAATTAAAATGCATGTCCCCAAGGGAAGTAGCCTAGTGGATAAGATTTTCAACTTTCAATATGGAGGTTGTGAGTTCAAATCCTCTTGGGGACATCTATGCCAATGGATCCTTGTTTCATCATGAAACACCCTACCCAAGCAATCATGCTGTTCAAAGCCCTGGTATGGGTGTGTATGGGTAGTAGAATGGGTGTGTTGTAGCCGGGTGAAATTCCCATGTGCAACTAGAAAAAGGGGTGGGGGCAGGACCCACTCATCCTAATGAAAATAATAATAATAATCCGTGCACGTGTGCACTCGCGCACGTGCACACATACACATGTGCATGCACACAAACCTCATCTGTCAAAAGATGCTTCATTTCTTCAAGAGGCTGGAACACAGATTTGCCATTCTGCTTAGCACTGATGGTCCTACCAAGAGTTCCTTGGCTCACATCATTTTCATTCTCATCATAACCATCTTCTTCTTCATCCTCAACCTCCTCCCAGCTATCATCCTGAAGATATCCCACATGGCAAGGACATGCAAAACCACCAAAAAAAGAAAAGTAAAAATAGCAGAAATTTTAAATGTATAATTCATTCAGGTATTAAAGTTTGTATAAAAAGCTACCTCATTTATGCCTGCAGCCCCTTGATCTTGCATCTCTGCTAAGACATTTATTAACAATGATAACAACTGCACATTCAAGATTCAAGACTCTCCTCAGTACTTTCCTTAGTTAATGGCACTTAATCTCTAGCAAGTTAAAAGCTAACCTTAACAGGGAGAGGCACTGAAGTCCATCGTTCGGGCATTCCTTTGGCCCGTGATCGTGTGACAATCCCACTCACTGTCGACTGAAAGCAAATGCCTCTTAGGAAAGCTTTCCTAATTTTGAACTCAAGAAGTTGCAGTTTATTGATTGTGAATGAGAAAAGCCCCATTGGTTTGCTTGCCATCTCAGCTACATGTCTGTCAAAGGCCAGATACACAACCTTCCCTGCCCATGCAATCCAGCAGGGAGTTGGGCAGGCAAGGTCGAGCACCCATACCCAACAGGGAATGACTTGGATGGGCTGCCACTGAGGGCAGGGTTTGGTTGTGTATTCAGTCTTAAGCTTTGTGCTTTCACATAAGATACAGGAAGCACCCTTTAAGCCCTGCTTGGATACGTTAAGAACTCTAACAAAATGCTTGTACAACTGAAAAGGCCTATTTCTTCCCCTCACCTGGACAAGCTGGCCTTGCACATGGATTTTGGAAAGCTCTGGATGTCTTGAAGCTAATATCAAAGCAAGAGCAGTGGTAGTCACTTTTATCTGGTAAGCACCCTGCATCTCTCCTGGGATCAAGTTGCACAAATGAGATGACCACCATCCTGAAGTGTTTCTATACTACATTCCAAGACAAACACAAAGCTCGCACCTTGCTGCTTGGTCCACTCCGACATCACATATACAAGAGAGTTAGGAAAGCCCTTTGCAGGAGTGAAAAGAAGCAAGTTGAGAAGCTGTCCGACATCTGGAACGCTCATGTGCACCTGTGTAAAACCTAACTCTAGTTAGATTATCACTTCAGCAGCTGAATATGTATAAGAACAGAAAGCACGACTTTTTCGTACCAGCCTGGCAAAGACGAGAATCAGAGAGTTTCTGAGCCCCATTATTTCGCAAGTATCCATGCGCTGCACAAGCGCAGCTACCAGGTCTTTGAGATGGGGGGCCATGTGTGCCGGAAACTTCTGTATCAACTGCGTGATGAACCGTTCGACAAACAGGGATGATGAGCTGTCCAGCTCTGGATTCAGAAGCCTGCAAAAGTAGCCAAGGATGTAAGTGCCAGAAGCTAGCCATTGATGGTGCTACTGACCTCTGAAACCATTCTTTACCTTGCAGCAGCATCTAAGAGCATCCTCATGGTGCTACCTGAATCCCTGCTCCAACTCAGAAGGGATTCCCCGCCTTCTTGCACAAAAGCTGCTAGACATTCTGTGGCATTCTAGAGGAAAGAAAAACCCATTATCAAGATAAACTAGCATCTTGACTAGATATCACTGAGTTGATAGGAAAACAATCCTAGTAGTGAGATCCTACTTGGAGTTCACTGTGGTCATCACTCTGGAGGACCAGCCCAATCAACGGATAGAAGGCAACATTGTATATGGCTTGCACAATTTCTGTACTTGATTTCTGTGCACAATAAGGCACAACGACAAGCCAGGACAACAATGAGATGCTTTATTTAGTTAAGATAAATACTTCTCTCTCTCTCTCTCTCTCTCTCTCTCTCTCTCTCTCTCTCTATATATATATATATATATATATATATATATATATATATATATATATAAAATAATATATATAAGGAGTGAGTTCGAAATCACACCCCCTGCTAGGCAGCGTGGTAGCCACTCAGATAAGGGGGCACCAACTAAGATGATAATATTTTACCTTGAGTAAAATAGTCAGGAGATCGAGTGCCCCTGCCACCAAACCAGTTACCTCATCCGAGGGCTGCAAGTCAAGCCTTGAATGAATAACTTGCACTAGTGAAACTAAGATCAATTTATATATGTAACAACCTTAATTGAAAAGGAATCAAGCAACCAGTCATGCTGTTGTAGCTGTTGTGTGCGCCTGTGAGTGTTACTGTCCATGTGCGCATAAAGTAGAATTCCGTTCACACTACCAAAGACATGACTGACAAAAGTGTGTGCGTGCTGTGTGTGTGTGTGTGTGTGTGTGTGTGTGACTGTGAATGTCCTTGTGCACACAAAGTGGAATTCAGCTCACATTAGCAAGGACAGGACTGACAAAGTGTGTGCATGCTGTGTGTGTGTATTTGTGCACATGTGCATGCAAAGCAGAATTCAGCTCACATTAGCAAGAACAGGACCCACAAATGGAAGCACCCTCGATACCAAAGGCTCTAGGCATCCTGGTGTATCCTTCAGTGCCTGTAACGACACAGTACAGCTGTTAATGTGAGAATTGGCATGCACCTAAAAGCCTATAGATCCCAAGAAAGAGCTGCCCAGCTTCACAGTCATACCTCCAGAACCTCCATTGCATCGATGCTTACAAATGGATCAGAGATATAATGCCACCAAACATTGAGTACAAGAGGAGAAATCTTGGACTCCATCACCCATGAGGTTTGCGGATCTGCTCAACCACAAAACAACTTATGGTTCATGTCACAGTTTGCACATACAGGACATACTTAAGGTTACATGTGAGGACCATTCAGAAAGAAAAATTTGATAAGCAGCTTGCAAATATATGCTCTGCAACAAGGCAATGGCAGATGTCCCATATACCTGCCTTGATGGCAACTTGTAAAGTCTCCAAAGCCAGATGCAAGGTCTCATCTGATGCCTGTATAGATTACACACCAAAAATCTCAGCATGCACAATATGGCAGTACTCATGGTAAGGGGACAAAACAAAGCTCTATAAGGCCACATACCTCTTGCATCAAAGTGCAAAGGGCTGTCAAAACAGTCTCCATACGTGTTTGAAGGACCTGGATTTTAGACATCGGGAGCAATTCCAAGAGTGCACGGCATGCACTCACCTTTATCAGTGCAGGGCTGCAGCCAACAAGAATTATCAGGCTCTTTCCAGAAAAAAGAGCCACCGTTCCAACGGCAGTGGGCAGAACTTCAACCGGCTGGGAGAAGAGGGGGGGGGGGGGGGGGGGGGGTTCCCTAGCATGGACAGTCGAGCTGGGCCCCTGCAATAGGCAGGGGTGTATGTCTGTAACCCCCCTCAATTTCAGCAATAGATAGTTCATGCTCACACATCAACATGCTTTTGATTCGAAAAAGGGATAAACTCAAGTCTTACATGCTATGTCCCAGACCTCCTACAGCAGCATTAAGGAACTCCTCGCACCTTCTCGCATCAATCTATGTCAATACAAAGGTCCGCTCAATAAAACCTGCCTCAACTTTCCTCCAAGATCATAGGCATATATGGCATTAAAAAAGCGTGGAAAAATCTCATGCTTCTGATCTCGATTCTCTCTTAAGAACACATGGCTGTGAGAGAGTCAGATTGAAGACTCACACGAGAAGAGAGCTTGGCAGCCACCCATAAAGCACGCCCATACAGAAACGGGCATTCCATCCCAGCTGCAAATTGGTCAAGCCTACTATTACAAATAAACAAACTTTTATATACTAGGGATCTTTACAGACAACTATGGGGCACCTGTCTGTAAAGACCATATAAAACCTACTATAACTTAAATAAAACAAGCTTGCACCTGGATTGAGGTCCTCCAGCAATATATTGTCCAGAAATCCCTCCACATTGAAAACAGATGCTGTGTTCACCTGTTGAGGCATGAATTATAACAACTTTGTGTAGCAAAATGCCAAAACTAAATTACATACATCCAACCCATCCATTGGACAGGCAGGGCCATGAACCTACATGTTGCACTACACAATTTCCTTCCACAACGCCATATTCGAACCACGTAGCTGTTAGCAACCAAGTTCCACATTACCAAGCTATGTATAGGACATGCAGTATGCATGCATAAGCATACACATGTCAGAATACGCAGCGGAGATGATGACCAGATCTAGGAACACAAGAGCAAAAAACGCAGGCAGAAAAACAGCACAAGAGAGAGAGAGATGTAGGCGTGTAACTCTGCTCTGATATACACAAGAAGATCCCGAATATGATACAAATATGGTATGGGGGCTGGGGGCCCATTTATATGCCCCCAGATAGGCAGTCGGCCTGCTGAAAAGTCCCTCCACGACTGTAGCAACAGTCGGCCAGCAGCTGATAATGCCCACGACTGCTTGCATCTAGTCGGCCAGCATCACAAGGGTCCACGACTGATGTATGGGCAGTCGGCCAGCTACTGGTCCTCCAGCCGCCTCAAGGCTGCCTCCCAAGCCACAGAAAAAATGGGAAAAAATAGGGGAAAAATACGGGGAGTGAGGAAAAATGATAAAACACCTGATAAGGGCGGGCACACCCACAACAAAGGCCCTGGTGTATAAATCTAGACAGGAGATGACTTCTAACACCCCCTCTCAGCTCCTAGCTGTGAAACCAACCACTGGGAGCTGGGATGCCGCCTGAGCGAATCCTGAGAGAGCGACTTCATGAAGAGGTCCACCGTACTGTCCTCTGTCGAACAGAACTCTAGCAAGATGTCATCAACAACGATTTGTTCACGAACAAAGTGCCTCTGGATGACCATGGGTTCCTCCGGTGGAAGCCCAAACCTACAGTGTAACCTCCTGCTGCTTTGTAAAACTGCTCCTGGGCCATAAGTAGATCTCCTCGTGTCCGGATCTCCTCCCCAAACCGAGTCACTCCAACCGTGGAGTCGGATTCCATCCAGCAATCCCCCACCTGTGTACAAGAGTCCATGATCCTTCGCATGCCGCAGAAACCATAGGAAACGCAATCCTGCCTCCCAAAGAGACATCTGCAACCATGAGCTCAACTGCCTTATCAGGAAGCTCCCGTCCAATCTGGTGTCCATCAACCAGATCAATGAACCATACAGCTTCTGAGTCACAGAGACATCACACTGCTCACAAGGATCAACACCTGTTACGGTGCACAAACAAATCCTGGAAACCTTCTGAAGACCACGCAAGGCCTTCTGAAACCTGTCAACCACCCCCTCTGAATCCGGAACCACAAAGCCTGGAGAAACCACCTCCTTCTGCAAGTAAGCACCTGCCACCTGCCTGGCTTTCCAAAAGGTCCCCGTGGAAAGAACATCCTCAACTACCGGAGGTTCATTGTCCTGAACACGACGAGACATCAGAGCATAAGTGACCTGTTCAGTTTCCTCTAACTCACGAACACAAGAACCACCAACATCAGTACTGGAAAGTTCCTGCCAACTGCTGCCATCTACTGGCAAGCTATCCACCACCTGGTCTCGGAAAGCCCGCACCTGCAACGTATCCACACTTGAGTGGCCATTACCAGACTGCCACTCATCACAAACCTGAGGACCTGGGAGAGAGAGTGCTGAAAGCCTGTAAAGTCCATTCTCCACTCCACCTTCCCAAACCACTTGGCCTGTTTCTTTGTCCCGGAGAGCAACAAAATGCTCATCAAACTCCACCCGTACGCCAGTCTTGCAAACCTGATGCACTGACAACAGATGAAAACCAAGTGCCGAAACATACAACACCTGGGAGGAATGCTTCCCCCCTCTGCCATCGGGAACTATCTCCATCCTGCTCTCACTGTGAACTGGGATAGTGGATGTATCACCAGTAAGAATATGACCAAAAAGCCTGCAGAGATCCTGTAAACCGAAACGGGAAGGAGTCGTGTGCCTGGAAGCACCACTATCGAGAATCCACTCCCAAGTATCCGTTGCGGAGAGTCCTCCAATCTCCTCCTTACCTGAAGAAAATGAAGCACCGGTGTCCATCACCTCCAGGTGCACAAAAGCCGGAGTCTTCATGATTGCTGCTGAGGAGTCTTCATCCTTCTCGGTCTTCCGCTTGGGACACTGCTTCCAGTAGTGGCCTTTCTCGCCATAATCATTACAGGTCCTCTCTGCCTTCAGCTTCTCGCGGTCAGCGTCGGACTTCTTCTCAAAAGACTTCTCCAATGAAGCCTTCCTTTGCCCGAGTTACGGCCTTTCGACCGTTGGCCAGTAAAGGCCTCCGAACCTCCACCCTGAGGAGGGTTCATGAATCGTTCCTCCTGGTCCAGGACCATGGGCACAAGCTCCTCCCACGTGATGGTCCTTTCCGATCAACAGTAACTCCCCTTCCTCTACTTCCGGCCGTGGAACACCAACGACGAAATCGGCGAGGTCGTAAGACTCCAGAACAGATTCCATCATCACCTTCCATATGCCGTAGTTGCTCCCGTCCAACCGACGGTCCACCGAGAACGTGGGGAGTGTCGGGATCTTCACATGTCTCTCGGCCATCTCAAACAGATCTGCCATAGCAAGGATGTACAATAAAAAGGGTGGGTGGGTGGGAACAAAGAAGAACTAAAACCTGCAAGTCGCTGTCCAGCAAATCAGCCAGCCTTCCTCTTGCACCTTCTCTTCCCGATCAGCCCAAAACAGTCCACCAATCAGCCACAAAACAGTCCCCCTCTTGCTCACACAAATCCCAAGACCTATCTAGAGCCTAGGGCTCTGATACCATGTCAGAATACGCAGCGGAGATGATGACCAGATCTGGGAACACGAGCAAAAAACGCAGGCAGAAAAACAGCACAAGAGAGAGAGAGATGTAGGCGTGTAACTCTGCTCTGATATACACAAGAAGATCCCGAATATGATACAAATATGGTATGGGGGCTGGGGGCCTATTTATATGCCCCCAGATAGGCAGTCGGCCTGCTGAAAAGTCCCTCCACGACTGTAGCAACAGTCGGCCAGCAGCTGATAATGCCCACGACTGCCTGCATCTAGTCGGCCAGCATCACAAGGGTCCACGACTGATGTATGGGCAGTCGGCCAGCTACTGGTCTTCCAGCAACCTCAGGGCTGCCTCCCAAGCCACAGAAAAAATGGGAAAGAATAGGGGAAAAATACGAGGAGTGAGGAAAAATGATAAAACACCTGATAAGGGCGGGCACACCCACAACAAAGGCCCTGGTGTATAAATCTAGACAGGAGATGACTTCTAACAACACATACATATATACTCCATCACTTAGCAAAGGACCTGCAATTTTGCACAATAATCCTCCACCATTGAACATGCTCTCTCTTGCCTTAACAAATTGTGTCTGACTATGGAACCCGCACCCTTGTGTGCCTAATCCCTCACTGCTAAACTTGCTTTACCCTTGCCCACAGTATCCATGTCATCAAATGTCCCCAAAAAGACCCCACTGGAGTCGATCTTGTAAGTGCCCCGTTCAAGTCTGGAGGTCAGCACCCGGTCCACAGCCACATCAAAACAGGTCAAAAAGGTTGGAAACTTGGGCTCCACAGACTCTCTTCATGCCATCAAAAGTCTCTTGCCTCTTCTGCATCTGCTATTTTAGCATATGGGCCAGGCCATTTTGAGCTTACAAAACCATTATTCTAGACAGCCAGCCATTTGCAGATCCTATTTTTCGTTTAAAAAGAAGCTAAGATGAAAAGGTGAAATCAAGTCAGTACAGTACCTCGATAATTGATTCAGCTATTGTACCAACAGCCAGGATTGCAGCTTCCCGAACCTGCAAGAAATAAATGCAAGTTTTGCTGCAATGACATTGAATGCAATGGCATCTACGACATTGTTTATGTAATCCAGAAAGAGCATGCCTTCCACCATTCGGCCCTCCCAACAGCTCTCAATTGTGCTGCTTCAGAAATCCGCCTTTCGACAGATTGCACAATTGACTGAATGGCAACCACCTCATAGGTTGTCACCAGCTCCTCTAGAAGCAAGATTCCTTCAATACAAGACCAACATAGCATGACTTTATTAAACCACTCATTTGTCCAGACGCAAAAGACACCTCACATGTATATACATATGTATGAGAAACCTTAAATGAATGTATGTATGTATGTTCTGTATGTACATATGTATGTTATGTACATTATGTATGTCTTGTATGTATGTACGTATGTATATTAAGTATGTGTTTTACGTATGTAGGTATGTACGTATGTAGGTATGTACGTATGTATTATGCATGTATGTATGTATGCATATATGTATGCATGTATGTATGTAAATTTTGTTTGGGGTGCGTGTTTGTGTGGGGGAGGGGGGTTTGTAGAAAGATAGAGGTACTACCTGACACACGGCAACTGCATATTACATCATCTTCATCAGCAATAAACTCATTTGGATCTGAAGACCATGCTTCTACCTGGGGAATAATAAGCATTTAAAAAAAGACAATCCAGTAGTGTTAAGCTTTGAAGACTAACAAAAAAGGATTGAGTTTAATGCTCCTCCTTCAATCCCTTTGATGGACAAAGAAGCACGGTATGTGCAGCACACTCGAAGCAAAAGGCTATACTTTACCTGCTCACTTGTCATCTGCATATAGCCGATTGAATAGTAAGCCAGATCACCTAAATGGTTTTCAGTGACCTATGGAAACCACCATATGATGAACGTTCATGATTTTTAGTGATTCAAACCATTAACAATAGGCAATCAAGCCAAATACAATACTAAAGGTTGTCACACAAAAGGTTGACTAAGTTATACCTTACTGTATCGTGGATGACCGACTATTGTCAGCAGAAGTTCAAGAAGCTGCAACAAACATCATACAAGGAAATTTGGGTTACAAGAATTGTGTGATTCATTCTCCACATAACACTTCACATGCATTGAGTGCCAAAAAATGAGAGAGAGAATTCACGTACACACTACATAAATACACGTGTCATATATATATATATATATATATACATATACATATACATATACATATACATATACATATATATATATATATATATATATATATATATATAATTTATTTATTTATTATTATTATTATTATTATGTGTATGTATGCATGTATGTATATTTGTTTATTTCATATTATTATTGTTATTATTTTTATTTTGTGTGTGTGTGTGTGTGTGCAAGCTTGTGTGTCCGAATGTGCATGTGCATATGCATGCACCCACATGTGCACGTGGTGATAAGTCACCTGTACAGAAAAAGATTCCAAACTCTGTTCGTTTCCATCAGAATCTGCTAACTCTGAAAACGAGTCTTGTAGTCCTTGGATGCATGCTGACTCGTACACCTCAAGACAAGAGACAAAAGTCTGCCACAGTGGAGAGAGAATCACTGGGCAAAACAGAGAATCAAAGCTTCAGTGCTTGGGGTGTTGGAGTCCAACATACTCAGACAAAGCCCATGAAGGGTGACCAGAAAGGCATATAAATAAGAAGCCAACTTGATGAAAATATGAGCAAAAACCTGACCAGAAAACTCAGTAAGAACAAGTTTGGGGAAATTCAGAACCAGCTGCATCAGTGTCTTGAGGGCCTACAAAACATGACGAAAAGTCAGGCACCCCATGTACTGCCCTGATAATGTTATGGTCTTTCCAGGCATAACCCCCATGCGTAAAAAGGAAAGATCTTACCCGCCCATCGCTTTATGGGCAGCAAATTCTCCCCAGTCCAACCAACACCCACTTGATGGGCAGGGGAGATGTATGTAAAGACCCGTACTAAAACTTTGTGCTTTACTCATGAAAACAAGGCTCCATTGCTGACCTCCATTCTGAGGCCCCAATCATCAGGATTTCCTTGAGGAACAGGAGGGGACAAAACAAGTGCGAACTGCTCCATCCATGCCTTCAGCATTGGTGACACTAGGGCTTTGGTCTCAGACTATGGACAATCCAGTACACATTCACGAGTTCAAATTGTTCCATAAAGCATTTACCAAAAAAAACGCAAAAATAAAACCAGTGAACACTTACCTGATAGATACCAGTCATAACACCAAGGGTGGATATGCAACCATGAAGTATGATGAGAGCCCGGCGGCGTATGGATGGTCCGTAAGCCTACATCATAAATCAAAGGTGACAAAAAATGACTTCAATTGTTTGTCGGTGCAACACTCTCCTACATGGAAGGCACCAATCTCACATTCACTTACATGGGGTGAAGAGACTATGGTATACAAGGATGGGAAAAGGATGGGCACAAGCTGAGGTATATGAATGTCGTCGAGATCTCCCGAAAATAGCGCAAGGCACTTCAGAGCTCCATTCACTGTAGAAAATCAAAACCACTTACAACTTAGATCCTTTTGAAGAGTGGTTGGCATGGGGGTGGGGGTGTGGAGCTGGAGCTGGGGTTGGAGTTGGAGTTGGAGTTGGAGTTGGAGTTGGAGTTGGAGTTGGTGGTTGGTGGCAGGGAGAGGGGATCAAGTAATCATTCAAACCCAGGAGACTACCTTTATTTGTATCCGTCTCATCATTAATATATCTTAGCAAAAACTCCATCAGATCCGGCCACTCCTCTGGCCAGTCGCAGCTCGCAATTGATGCAATTGCCATACCTACAGCAGTTCTAATCTTCCCGTGAGAATCATCTAGCACTTGCAGGAGAAGGCTGCGAATGACCATCTACAAATTCACAGCAGACAGAAAACCAGAGTTAAACAACCTTCAATCCTTGATTTCCCTTGAGACAAACAGGCATATCATACCAGTAATCTCATCCGGCCACATTCCCCACCTTGTCTTCAGATGGAACAGTGGGAGGCCTATACTTGTCCTCTCCTTCCTGCCAGTGTTGCTTTACATACTGCTTCAACACAACTGCAGCTAGGTGCAAAATAAATTAAGGGCAACTAGACCAGCACAAAGCTTACAACATAGAGAATAAATACTATGCAAGCCTTACAAAAGAAAGACGGGAACTAGGTCAGCACACAGCTCGGCACTGTAACCCAGCTTTTGTTCATCTCGCATCACCAATTTCACTTATCAAAAATGGCTCACCTGGAGCTTAGCAGCACCAATAGCACAAAGAAATTGTAAGACCTTGCAAGGTGACTGAGCATGTAGTCAAAAAGGATATCTGTCGTAGCCCCAATGGTAGAGCTTTATCCAAAACGAGCTTGGAAAGTGCAACTCCGTAACCTTTGGACACAAACAAACTGCTTTGTAAGCATTATGAAATCATGTCCTGTACACCAACAATCCTTTACCAGTAAAACACTTCACAATCCAAATCCGACATATACAGCTTCAAAACAGCCCAAGGGCGTGAACAGTCCACGTGCCCTTGTCACAATAAAAATAACTCCAAATAGCCAATAAATAGTGACTATATACAGAAGGTATGGTTGTAATAACGTAACTGCACAAAAAAATAACCCTCTTCAAGAAGAGATTGCAATAAAAAGTGTCAAGAAGAGATTGCAATAAAAAGTGTTATGTATGATTACAGGGAATGGACTGAAAATATTTTGCACAAGGAGTTTCTCTGGCTAATTACAAGAAGAGAAGACTGCTTCGAATTCAAGCCACTTACTGTTGGGCTTCTGCGAAATAATCTGAGACTGGAGATTATGATAAGGGCTGTCGCAACCTATCTAACAAACCCTTTAGTTAAGCATGTCGGGAGCTGGTTGGCAGCCTTGCACTGGCCATGGGCCAGTCCAATGTCATGTGCATTCTGCACTTGGATGCCACATGGACATGACTGTATAGGACAAGTGCACACCTGAGGCTGGACACCAATCATTTGTTAGCATTCACGGTGCCATGATGGAGCATGTGCACAAAGAGGGATGAAGGATCAAGCCATGACTATGGTGGATGGAAGATAGCCATGGTGACTGTGTGTGGGGAGAGAGAAAGAAAGAAAGAAAGAAAGATATATTAACATCTCCTAAAGGCTGAAATGGCCCATGAGACCAAAACAAGGTACAACTGATGATGATGATGTCTCATCATAACAAATCTGAAAGAAAGAATGAAAATAGAAACATCCTAAGAGAGCTAAGAGCTGAAAGCGGAACCGCTGAATCGTCACGGTAAACTCCTCCGGTGGCGGGCAATGATGGCTCGAATCTGCCAATGGTGAGGGAGTCATGGACACGATCCTCGTGGTCATGGCGTCTCACTCTACAGATGGCAATGGCTCTGTCCACGGTGACTCCTCTGGAGGGTGGTCTGCCAGGTAGGCCTATAGATGGGAGAGAGAGAGAGAGAGAGAGAGGTGACAAAGCTCAAGAGAGAATGATAACTCCATTTTTTAATAGAACCACCCAAATACATGCTTTGATAGGCATCAAGGCAATCTTTTGACCTAGAGACTACTCACAACATAGAAACCTTCAATAGTCTCTATACACCAACACTAGCAAAGAAACAAGACATGTTCCCCGCTACTGACTCAAAGGCTCAAGAGCATGGCTCAGAGGCATAAAAGCATGGCTCAATGCAAACGATTCAGAGGTCAAATCCTACCTCAAGAGACAAAGACAGCCTACATCAGCATACAAAAACAACCCCCCAACAGGGTAAAGAGGGAATGATGAAGCATTACAAAAAGAAACACAAAATATTCAGATTTTGAGGGACTTCCCAAGCACAGAACCCATGATTCAAAACATAAATAGGAACTACAAAAAGATTTTGGAAGTTTAAAAACTTCCCCTCGGGCGTATGTCACTGAAGAGTAGTCTCTTTCGGTGACGTTGCCATGCCAGTGCCGATGCAGATTTGGTTGCAGAAGGCAATGACCCGATGCACATGCTTGGACCTTCCATGGCACTGTAGAAACTCCAATTTGATACATGAGGCTTCAATTTGATGATTTTCTCCATTCCCATAATGCCTATTGCTGCAAACCTGATTGTATACTGACCAAGATGCATGCAAGACACCCAGTCAGCCTGCAAATCAGCCCTTCACACCATTTTTTACATAGTAGAGGTCAGGCACGCATGCCTGCCCGCCAGCCCGCCCACGCGCTTCATTGTGAGGAGAGGAGAGAGAGCACCACGACTCGTTTGTGAGAATGGTGTGGTCACAATTTGTCCTTTATATCCTAAGCTCCAGTCTCAAACGCGCGCATGTGGGATAAATTGCCAAGCGGCTCCACAATCCCTCCTCCAGTACAAGATATGAAACTTCTTACTTTCTCCTAACATCTCCTAAGCCTTGCGTTTTTCTCCTTCAAGCTAAGATGATGTGCGTTTTTGCATAAACGCTGCTGTGGATTGATTTCGACCTGATATGGACCTGCAGTGGCCCCGTTTTGTTGAGCGTTTTTGTTGAATTTCATGGAGCTGCAAGTAAAGAGCTCAGCCATGGAGAATCAAAGAGATATATGGTAGCAAACAATGAAAGAGAGAGAGTTAGAGAGAGAACAAAGCTCTTAGAGAGACAGAGAAGTACACAACTCAATGATGTAAATATTGA
Source organism: Cibotium barometz (assembly GCF_041138505.1). Lineage (NCBI taxonomy): Eukaryota > Viridiplantae > Streptophyta > Polypodiopsida > Cyatheales > Cibotiaceae > Cibotium > Cibotium barometz. Next base: position 21,701,331 of record NC_141106.1, read on the forward strand.
TTGATTTCTTCAATGAAGTACATGCAACTTTAAAGGTTACTAAGGTTGCCTCAGTGACATCATTACTTATGTCAAGCACACACATACCTAGATATTATTTGATACCCCTCTAAGAAGTAGTTCACAAAGACACACTACTTCATCTCTTGCTATTTCAAGGATAAATCAAGACCCGTAGTCCTGTTCACATGCCTACAGTGGTGCACCTTGGGTGGAGCTAACAATCAAAAAGAAGGACCAACCGCATCACACACAATCCACATGGCCTATATCATAAGGTGCCAGAGGTGGTTACAACCATGATTAACACTTGATCTAGAACACAAAACACAACTTGGTCTAACATACAAAACACAAACACCTATCTTGACATGAAAAAACATAGAAATTCTACACACACATGGAAACACACATTTGTGCACTGTATCACATCACCCCCCCTTGATACCAACTTGGCCTCCTCATTTGGTGGCTCAAAGGTTGAATCATTACATAAAGTAGATTTTTCATCTCATCCCTGGAGAAAAATCAAGGTTTCCAAAAAAACAAGGTTTCCCAAAAATTAGGCCTTTATGAAAATGATGCTATAGCAACACTCCAATGCTTGATATATGCTCTCAATTTTGAAAAATGTTGGGGGATTTAAGATTAATGCTTTGATTAAGCAAGATTTGTAAAAAATCCCCAAATTTTACTTCTTGATTTTAGAAGGAGCACTTCAAATGGTAGATTCTTGAAAAGCCCCACATATTTTTACCTTTTTTCTTTTTTTCTTTTTTTTAATGTCAATTTTTGCAAGTTGTTGTAGACCTAGGGCTTGCTCCTGCTGAGCTACTACTTTGGGTTGGTGCAATACCTTGGGACACAGAGGACAGAGATGACAACAAAAGGTGCAAACACCAACGCATGAAATTGAACACATTGTTGACATCAACTACAGGCGATGGTGCAAATGTCACGTGCACCCTGCACTGGGGTACACAGTGACACATTGGCATGATCATCAATGTAGCATTTATACAAAAGTAGAACCTTTTTTAGGATTATTTGTCATATGTTGTGACCCCATTGTGAGCCCTCAGTCCAAAGGACAGTCAAGCATGAGCTACGTAGGTCAGTCTAGAGGTCAATCAGATGCCAGTCCTCTTAACCCACTTGGAGAAAACATCATTCAGAAGCATTTCGGTGTCTACCGTAGCCTTAGTTGCATGTTAAGCATTTGTAGGACATTATCACATAGAAGGGGCCAGCCCCAAGGCAGCCCAACATGGGCTAGCCTTGCAAAGGGCAACCATGCCCTTGACAAGCAGCCGGCCAAGCCCCTTGGTGGCTTATGTGGCCAGTCGGCCAGCAACCAACCAAGCCTACAACCCGACCAGCATAAGATGGGCAGCCACCAGGTGTATCAGCAGCCAACTAGGCAGTTTAGCCAGTCGTGAGAATATTCTGCAGCCGACTCGGGATTTAAACCAGACGATTGGAATTAGCTAGTCGTGGGAGACATTTCTGCAGGCCGACTATTCATTTGCAGCAGCCGACTGCATCCAAGAGGTCATATAAAAGCATGGCCTCAGTCCCACACAAATTCATTCAGGTATCCAGCAAAAGTCAACAAAACAGCTCAGCATCCTATCAACTCCAGGTAAAAAGGAAGCTCCTCCACACATTCAGCCAGCATATGTGCAGTCCTACAGCTATCTAGACTTGCATTAGTGGCCAAAAGAGTATTCAGCAGAGCCTCAGACTAGGTGGATACTCAGCCAACGTACGGTCTTCCTCATCCTTGCGTTGGGCATTCATATCACTTGTACTCAGCATTGTACAGCATTTCTCCAAAGAATAATATAGGCAAATACTCCTGCTTACAGGGGCGGCCCTTCAATGGGTATTGGGACCCAATACTATGTCGTCTTCAACATTCTCGTTCTCTTCTCTCCCTACTCTCTAAAGTTGATGCTAAAGATTCTCACCACATAACGGTATAAAGGCGGTGTTCAGCGTTACCACAATCAACCTCGGTGCATGTAACAGCGAACAACTGCGACCAGACAAGTGGGAGCTAGACAAAGCAATGGGGCCTAGGTGTGAAGGCATGGATCATAGTTGCCTGTGAACCCTCGGTTCAAGGTACTAGCAGCAACCACAAGAAGCATAATATATGGAAATATGGGCAAGATTTGATGGACCCGATCCAAGGGCCAAGGACTGTAAGCAGCCAATGGGCAGCCCACACTAGCCCAAGGGCTTAGGGGACCAAGTGCCCCAGTCAGCCAGCCAAAAGGGGTTAAAGGCTCCACGGCTATAAGTCGCCAAGCCTATGGTACTCTAGACCAGTCGGCCTACACGGCTGGGTGTCATGCCCATATATAAAGGGTAGTCGAGCCCCCCCTCTTCCCCATCTTCAAATCTACGGAGTGCTGACCTCTAGCAGCCATAACAGCAGCCTGCAAGGAGGAAATCCACAGTAAAATGTCATTGGATCTGAGGATCTAGTCATTTGTTCTCTGGCCGCTGAACTGTGGCTTGTAAGGAGAAAACACAATTCAGGTCGGTCCTTTACTAGGGCAAATTCACCCCCATCGTATTTTGATTCATTTCTGCAGTAAACAAAGCAAATACTCCTTCGGAAAAAAAGCCCTTCAATGGGTATTTGGGACCCCATCTCATGTACGGTGTACCTCTCTCTCTCTTTCTATCTTTCTCTCTTGCAAGTTTACGCACTAGTTCTCCTTCATACTCACATGTAAAGATCAAAAGGAGCTCCTGCATGTTATGTTGGTATCAGAGCTGTACCTTGTGAAATGTACAAAGAGGAGCCCAAATTTATTTTCCTTTTTTATGGATTGTGATCCTTGCCCTTCCCCTCCCTCTTCCTCCTCGCTCTCCCCAGCCTCACCGCTTCCCCATCTTCCTCCAGTTTTTCGCCGTCCTTTCCATCTTCGTCCAACAGCATCTTCCACTCTTGGGTTTTTATCATTTGGCAAGTCTCGGCCTCTTCTGGTCTTCACCCTCAAGAGGACTCCATGGCAGCGGCTCTGTCACCCCGGACTGAGGCCGCCATAACTTGCTTGTCTTTTTCTGAAGCGGACATACAACTTCTCGCTACGACTGTTGCATCCCTAGAGGCCTCCACTCTGTATGCAAGATTGTCAATAGCCGCCCTGCGTGCGGACAACTCAAAGATCTTCTGCAAGGTAGCCTCCTTGGTGGACCTGCAAAGATCACAAACATTCATCCTCTCGGGAATGGCTACTATCAGGTTAAGTTAAACTCGCCACCAATAACGTCAGATCGAGTCATGTAGCTGAGCCCCATTGCACTGCCTACGGCCCAAGCCTTCTTTGCACGGTGGCAGCACGGCTTTGACCCCACATCCGACCCTCTTGGTTAGCGTTTCTTGCTTTCCTATGACAGTCTGCTTCCCACGCCTCATTAAGGAATACCTTCGTCTTCTCCCGGTGATCAGTGGAGCCATTGGGAGAGTAATGGAAACCCTCCCCCCCCCAACAGCCACTTCGTCCCTAGCACGGGCGGCCGGGATTCCATGCCTACACATTTGTATTGCCTCGTCGGAGAGTGCCCCATGTCATATCTATTCCTTGCCTTCAAGGAGACAACATCATTTAGCGAGTGGAGTACTTAGGCTTTCCCGGCCAGTGTTTCATTTGCAGGCAAATGGGCCACCTTGCCAAAGCTTGCCCTCAACGCCAGTCCAGGAGACCACCTCCAATGGTTTAAGCTAGAATTTCTTAGGTTAATTGGTTTAAGCCTAATCCTCATGGTTCTATGTTAGATAATCCTTGGGTGTGGTCTGTGGAGACCTTACATTGGTATCAAAGCTGAATTTGACAAGGATAGAACCCGTGGATGTCAAGATTGAGGGGTTGTCACTGAAAAGCACAAGCTAGTGCTTTACCACGTTACCCATGGTGTGGAAGCCATGAAAGCTTTGCATGAATGTGCAAAAAAGCAAGGAAAGGAGAAAAAGCACCATATGTGCGGGTTTTCTTTCATCTTCTCGGTGCATGTGTCATGATGCGATCAAGAAGCTTTTGCTCCCGATTTTGCCCTGATGTTGGTAAATAGAGACGGAGCAAGAGAAGGTGTGCATGTGGCAAGTAAGCACAAAGGGAGAAGGGGCTTTGGAAGGCATGGTTGTGAGGGTAAAACCTCAGCCCTAGGTGGCTTGGAAGGGCCTGCCCAAAAGAGGGCGAAAGGTGCAGCCCATTAGCGGCTAGGCTAGGCTAGCCCCAAGGCGGCCAGGATACGCCAACTAAAGAGGGCAGCCTGGGGCTTTGTCGGGCCACTTGTGGCCAAGTTGAGAACAGCTCACTACAAGGCGGCCAGGTTCAGTAATGATGTCAGAAGGCATTGTGGGTAGCCGAGTGAAGCTGAAACTCCCCCTCGTGCGTCTGATCCTGCCCACCCCTCCTCTTTCGCCTGTGTGCCCCTACCTCACCTGGCTCCAACACCCCCTTGCTTTGTGCGCAACCCCCCCTGCCTCGCCTAACCCTAGCACCCCTCCTTCGCCCGCCAACAACCACCCCCCACCCCTTTCTTCGTTGGCAGCCCCCCGCTCTTGCCCTGCCCTCCTGTTTCGCGCTTGCACCTTCCCTCTCTGTCCCGCCGCCCGCACCCCACCCCTTCCCTTTCTTCTCCCCTCTACGTCCCCCCCTGCATATGTGCCTTCCCCTTCTGCCTCAGTCCGTGCCTCTAACCCCCCTCTCCCTTTTTTCTCGTTGTAATCCTTCCCCTTCCCCTCCCTCTTCCTCCTCGCTCTCCCCAACCTCACCGCTTCCCCGTCTTCCTCCAGTTTTTCGCCGTCCTTTCCATCTTCGTCCGGCAACGTCTTCCACTCTTGGGTTTTTATCATTCGGTAAGTCTCGGCATCCTCTGGTCTTCACCCTCAGGAGGACTCCATAGCAACGGCTCCGTCACCCCCGACTGAGGCCGCCGTAAATTGCTTGTCTTTCTCTGAAGCGGACATTTAGCTTCTCGCTCCAACTGTTGCATCTCTAGAGGCCTCCACTCTGTATGCAAGATTGTCGGTAGCCACCCTACGTGCAAACAAATCAGAGATCTTCCGCAAGGTAGCCTCCTTGGTGGAACTGCAAAGATCACAAACATTTATCCTTTGGGACATGGCTACTATCAGGTTATGTTAGACTCGCCAGTAACATCAGATCAAGTCATGTAGATGAGCCTCCTTGCACTACGTACGGCCCAAGCCTTCTTTGCGCGGTGGCAACACGGCTTCGACCCTCTGGTTAGCGTTTCTGGCTTTCTTGTGATAGTCTACTTCCGAGGCCTCAGGAAGGAATACCTTCCTCTTCTCCCAGTGATCGGTGGAGCTATTGGGAGAGTGATGGACCCGCTCCCCCAAACAGCCACTTCATCCCTAGCACGGGCGGCCGGGATTCCATCCCTACACATTTGTATTGCCTCGCCGGAGAGAGTGCCCCATGTCATATCTATTCCTTTCCTTCAAGGAGACTATCATTTAGCGAGTGGAGTACTTAAGCTTTTCCGGCCAATGTTGTGTTTCATTTGAAGGTAGATGGGCCACCTTGCCAAAGCTTGCCCTCAGCACCAATCCAAGAGACCACCTCCAATGGTTTAAGCTAGGATTTTTCAAGTTAGTTGGTTTAAACCTAATCCTCATGGTTCTATGTCAGATAATCCTTGGGTGTAGTCCGTGGAGACCTTACATTGGTATTAGAGTTGAATCTGACAAGGATAGAACCCGTGGATGTCAAGATTGAGGGGTTATCACAGAAAAGCACAAGCTAGTGCTTTACCAGGTTACCCATGGTGTGGAAGCCATGAAAGCTTTGCATGAATGTGCAAAAAGTGAGGAAAGGGGAAAAAGCACCATATGTGCGGGTTTTCTTTCATCTTCTCCGTGCATGTGTCATGATGCGATCAAGAAGCTTTTGCTCCCCGATTTTGCCCTGATGTTGGCAACCGGAGACAGAGTAGAGAAGGTGTGCATGTGGCAAGTAAGCACAAAGGGATAAGGGGCTTTGAAAGGCATGGTTGTGAGGGTAAAACCTCAGCCCTAGGTGGCCTGGAAGGGCCTGCCCAGAAGAGGGCGAAAGGTGCAGCCCGTTAGCGGCTAGGCTAGGCTAGGCTAGCCCCTAGGCGGCCAGGATACGCCAACTAACAAGAGGGCAGCCCGGGGCTTTGTCAGGCCACTTGTGGCCAAGTTGAGAACAGCTCACTACAAGGCAGCCAGGTTCAGCAATGATGTCAGAAGGCATTGTGGGTAGCTGAGCGAAGCTGAAGCTCCCCCCATGTGTCTGATCCTGCCCACCCCTCCTCTTTCACCTGTGCGCCCCTGCCTCGCCTAGCTCCAGCACCCCCCTGCTTTGTGCACATGTGGCTGTTTTTATTAACTAATAGAAGGATCTTTTTCTCGGGAAAAAAAAAAGTTGGCCAGGTTCAGGCATGCCATGTGTCGTTGCGTGGGGTACCCAAGTTGGCCATGTTGGCTATGCTCCGGGTGGTGCAAAAGGCTGGGCAACGCCCTTGTTTGCACAGGGCAGCCAGACCAGTAATTTGCTTATGCTCACAGCAGTGTATAATGCAGCACAGATATGGCAGCCAGCATTGTGCACATAGGGTGTCAACACAACAGAGCCTTGTGCAGAAATAGGGCAGTCGACTGGGCAGCATGCAGACAGTGAGAACAATTTGGCTCACGACAGCGGGCAGTTGTGCGCCTATAAAAAGCAAGAGAGGGCATGAATATTAGTAGGTCTGGAGTTTTTTTAACAAAAAGCATGTTAGCTTTTTCTTGTTGAAACCGATCCCGTCAAGTGGGAATAGACTCCGTTGGACACCCACACACGTAATAGCACAACTTAATATCACAATTTGAAATGGACAACTTAATAACAACTGCAAATTGAAATGAAATAGATGGACACCAGCACTGGGGCCGGAACGGGCCGACCCCCCCCCCTCAATATATGATATATTATTGGGAGTAATTAACAAATACAATGCTCCATGGGTTCAATGAACCAGATGATGTCCATGTACAAATGAATACAGTACCAAACAAGAGGCTCGAAGTAGATGTTCGAAGGAGAGCGACCACTTGAGTGGTCCAGTCTCTACGGTCCTGTGCCTTCACTGGACTCTGCGGAGAGCGCCCCACTGGTGTTCCAGGACCACGCACAAACAGGCGCTCCCGTACTAACGCCTGGCTCTCCCGATCTCGGCACCTTTGGGCCGTGGCTGAAAAAGCTTGGACTACCAAAGGGGTGTTAGCGGTAGAGAGAATCCTTTATCAGATTTACAACAAAGTTCTTTACTTAATTTTGAATTCACTTACTTGTAGCTCGCAAATGGAAGTCTAATACCCGAGGTGTTTGTGTGCAGCTACTTGAGAGGGACACCAAGGCGCAGCAGCCTGTCGAGGAGAATGAGGAGAGCAGCCTGCGTAGCCATCTGAAGAAGGGAGATGCCACCTATGGAAGGGAGGCGCAATCCGCCTGCAAAGGAGCACAGCCGCCTGCTGTGGAGGAGGAGGCGTAGCTGCCTGCAAGGGGAGGATGAGGAGAGCAGCCGCCTTTGGAGAGGTAACGCCTGGCTGTATGAGCACAGCCGCCAGCTGAAGAGGAGAAGGTGGCGCAGCCTAAAGAGGCGTGGAGGAGCAGCTGCCTGCTGGAGAGGAAAGGGAACACCTGGCTGCAGCCTGCTGGTGAACAAGCGCAGCCTGCTGGACAGAGGGAGGCGCACAAACGTCTGCTGAGGTGGTGGAGATGGCATAGCCTGAGGAGATGGTGGAATCGCCTGGCTGCAGCCGCCTGAGAGCCAACGAGGAGAAGCAGCCTGAGGGGATGGAGGCGCACAACCGCCTGTGGCTGCGAGTGGGAGCGAGAGACGCAGTCGCCTGAAGAGACGCAGCCGCCTGAGAGCCAACGAGAAGGAGCAGCCTGAAGAGATGGAAACGATCGCCGGTTCTGTCCTTCCACGAGTGGGGTGGTCGCTCTCCTTTGTAGAGATTGGAGAGGAGTTAAACGACCACAGCTGGCCGGCCCCCCACGTTTGCATGGGGGCGGCCAGCTTCATGGTTTGGTGTGGGTAGGTGGCCATGCACCCACCCCCACACACTTAAGGGACTAAGTGTGGCTCCCCACCTTGGCCCATATGTGGGTGCCCCTAATGGGTGCCCACTTTTAAATGAAATGTGAACTTACAACCTTATAAAATGAAAGGTTAGAATTAAAACTATTAAACCAACAAGTGCAATACACTTACCACCTGTTCACACGCAACAAAACTCATCAGAAGACAGAGCAAACTTCACGACTCACTGGCAAGCGTCCCCACTCAGTAAGTGGCACATCAAACAGGCAAACACAAAAATACAAGTCATGCGAAAACAGTTTCAAACATGCAAAACATGAGTGCATGTGCAAATAGTATCATAGACATATCTCCCGTTCATGGAACAAGTACAAAATATCCGTCGGACACAAAAATGGCACGACATAAAACATAAATCTTGGTCTTCCTATGGAGTGACAGTCCCATAGGTAAAACACAGTTCCAGGCATGAGCCTTCCTATGGAGTGGCAGTCCCATAGGCAAGACACGGCACAAATACTGGCTCTTCCATGGCGTGACAATCCCATGGATAGAACACAATCCAGGTCATACACGGGTGGCACCAGTCTGGCTCCCGTCCATACGACACCATCCTGCTAACACACGGGTGGCACCAGTCTGGCTCGCGTCCATGTTAAGCAAAAATACTAGCCTCTTCACATGAGACACCGGCCTGGCCTCAAGTGAACGAGACACAAAACTGGAGATGGACCAAACGGTCGGCCAATTGGTGACACTTGTGCTAAAGCCTAAAAGTGGGGGGCTTTTACTTAGCTTTTTGAAAAAGCACAAAATTAAAGCAAGCTTTTTAAATCCATCCACTATAAATTCAGCCTTGCTATTCTTATTTGCCTATACTTGCAAGCTCCACATGCTTGATGTGCAACATCACTACGCCTTAGGTCTCCAAATGCTGCATACCTCACTTCAACCCTCTCATCCACCCTAAAAGCTTTTGTCCTAACCTTTCACTTCTTTCCAGCCTATAACGTGTTACCTTTTTGCCACTGCTTTTCTCCAAGTTAGCATGCACGATTTCGTGTGCACCGGATCTATATGGAGTCAGTGAACAGTAATTTGTGAACCTAGCGATAACGTGGAGACGGTCGGCAATGATGACTTTGACCAAGTGAAGCCACCGAAATGGCTAGGATTTGACCCGCCATTGGCAGTAAGGCTGGAAGATAAACATAGAGTGCATTATCCAAGATCCCCTGAGGGAGGATAGCGTCCAGCCCAAGCTTGATTGGTGCTCCATGTCTTGGCCAAACAATGACCATGGGGTTGTCAAGTGGTGTCAATAGGCTTTAGCTAAGTGGGATTCAAGTTTGCAATCCCACACATTGGCAAGTCCAAGAATGGCCCAATAGTCTCAACTTCACAAACCCTAAGTCATGACGCTTATTTTCAAGTACTTTTTTCTAAAACCCCTAATTAATAATTTTTAATTTTTCGAGGTCTTTGACGAAATCTAGTTTTGTTGCATGCTCTTACTCTTCCACATGAGTGGATAGTTCTTTTTAAAACAGTGAAGAGATCATACCGAGTTTCACCATGAACCCTTCATGTTATCTGGATGACCACACTGAGTGGCAAGTGGCACGCAATCTTGTTGGGTGTTGAGTTAACACAAGACGAAATGTCAAGTTAGGCAGCCTTGTGGTGATGATCATAATCTAGGATGCCTAGGCCAAGGTTTCCAAATGGCTTAGAGACAACCAACCAATTCCACTAACTACGGAAGCAAGGACAGAGGATTCAAGTGTGAACATGATGGTATCTTTCATCTTTGACTTTGCATGGAGCTTATAATTAATAGCCTAGGGCTAATAATGGCTAAAAGCTTATAAATAAAGCAAGAAATCTAATAAATAAAGCAAGGGCCAATAAAAGCCGGGTTATTGCCAATGAGGTGATAGCTCAAATGGTGAAGGTGTTTGCCTAGGACCAAGAGGTTCGGGGTTCAAACCCCCCCTGGTGCTTCCTCAACAGCATCGCCTACAAGTGGATAAATAAGCAACTACAGGCAGCTGTCTACGAACGGTGAAATTTGGTAACTATGGGAGGATCTTGGGCCAAAGGCCAATTGAAAAAAAAAAAGGAGAGTTATTACTATATAAGTGACCTTGGGATCACTTATTAGACATAAGAGGTCAAGTAGTTATGTGGTGGCCTGGGGCTACCAAAGAAGCATGCAAGATCTCGTGGCCCTGTAGCTACAAGGTGAGAGGTTTGGCCTAGTGGTATGGGACGCTAGGTTGGGACCATCACTACCATTCAAGCTCGTGGTAATTAGACGTCAAGCTCTGGGGCGGTTCAAGGCACTGAACCTACAATTAAGTGGTGAGTCGCTAGCCACAATCCATCACTCATGCGACACGTACGATGTCATGACAATGTAGGGTCTATGGAAACCTCACTACGGTTTCTCAAGTTTGTTGGTTTAACTCTAGTCCTCATGGTTCTATCAGATAATCCTTGGGTGTGGTCTATGGAGACCTTACACTGCCTTTGTCTCCTCCTCGTCAAGCTCGCCACATAGTCTGAGGTTTCGATAATCTCTTGCCGTTGATCTTCTCATTTACTCCACCTACCTCACATACTACTTCTTTGAGCTACCTTGTGATACCCGAAAACCAAAGGGGCTGCACTCAATAGGCCGAGGACACTATACAAGGTCTCCAAACTCAAGTCTCCACTCTTTAGCACTACCTTCACGAAGCAGAGTCGAAGCTCACCCACCTCCGCACATCATCTTTCCACAACATAGAAGAGATGCTTGCGTTGCGTGATCAGATCGCACGGCAGAACACATACCTCGTCTCTTTACGAGCCCAACGAACGGACCTAAATGATCTTTGCCAACAACCTCTTTGGCCTCTTCAGTCCCTTCAACCTTGTCACTAGTTCTCAAACCTCTCAATCACTAGGGTACAAAGCTTGTCAATTAGCACTCGGAGTTTGCCTCCAACATGCTGAGGGACTTTAATTTTCCTCTCATTGTACATACCATCTTTCATGATGTATTAGCAATATAGTGCTTATTTTCATTCTGTACAAGTTTTATCAATTCACAACATTTCATTGGTTCTATTCTTTTTTTTTCTCTCTATCTTCTTCACCAAGGACAGTGAGCACTCTAGTGGTGAGCCACTTGTAGCCACCAAGGGTACCCACATTGGACCGTCTCTCGACAATCGAACCAACTAGACCATCCCAACTAGACCATCCCAACTGAACCATCTAGCAACAACGGATCTCCTGAAGTACACCACCAACATTACATGGGAGGTGCGTGCACGCACCAACATTGAAGGCACCACAATGTCACCCTGATGGACATCTACCAAAGATAGGAGATACCACCGACTCCACCGCCTCCACAAGAAGCATTAAAATGATTCCTCATCCCATGCTTCAAGTCATCATTGTCATCTCATCTTGTTCATTGAGTCATGTCATTCCGTCCAGTGTGTTGTCCATCTCGTTGTAACCACTGTTGGGTATGCACGATGCAATGAGAAACTTGTAACAACTTCTTGAAAGCAATAAGAGTAGTGTTTCCAGTATTCTGTCTTCTTGTCAATGTGTTCTGCTTACATTCGAGTCTATTTAAAATGGTGTCATGAGTGTCGAGGAATCCATACCTATTGTCCGAAGAAGAACCACCACTTTAGAGTGCCGAGCAACCACCATGCTACACCCCGGAAAGGTTACATTTAGTAGGTATGATAGTACGCTTGATTGACCCTACTGCTTTACATTTTGGAATTCACCAATTTGAGGCATATTTTGCTGTTGTCCAACAATCAGATATAGAGAAGATTTTTTAGCCAATCCAGTGGCACTTGTATCTGAAGGCAAGAGTGGTCGTGAGCCTACACTAACTCATGGAAACTACATGTGGCAAGAGCAGGGGGCTTGCACACTTAACTAATAATGAAATTAAACACTTATTAAGTTGACCACAACCAATTATCACAACGCTTTAAAGAGATATGTGGCACAGTGATACCACATTGGCCTAAAATGGGCCAACCCCCCTTGAAATATTTATATTGCCAAGAAGTATTTATACAACTCTTCTTCCTAACTAGAGATGAACAACAAGATTATTCCGCTTTGCAACTACGGAAAAGTGCAAAGGTAAGATGTTTATCCTTTCATGAGGGTAAGTATGATACTTTCAAAAGCCATAAGGATGTCACCAAACATGACAAAGGCAACATCCAAAGAAAAAGGCAGATTTTATCAATAAAACTGGCAAGTGGCATAAGGTTATAGGTTTTTTAAAAGAAAAATCCCAAAAGTGAGAAGCATGAAAGCAAACTCAAAAGCTGTTACAAAAGGAGTCTCTAGATTGTGGGTTAACACCTTGGTCCTAGGGAGCAGCTTTACAATGCACGTCATGAACATGATGAGCTCAACTTCGTTCAATTGGGGGGGGCGGGCGGGGGTGGTGCGCATTAAGCATCAGCTACCTATCTTTAGTCCAAGAAAGTGAAGATAAGGTCTGATTTTTTTTCACAAACACGGCCCTACATCAAGAAGCTCCATGATCACCACAGTTTAAGCATAAAAAGCAGAAGTCTCCAAACATATGCATGAGAAACAAGCTGAAAACAAGAACCTGGTTGACTAGAGGCTGTATTTAAAGCATCCTCTGCCGTTTTCCAAGTCCCTGGATCAACATCCAAAGTGGCATTGAGACAGTTAAGCAACCAGACCTGCCCGCCTTCCATTCCACTAATATGAAGAAACCTCTCAATGTGAAAAAGGGGCCTGCATAAAACCTTCCCAATTAGGAAAGAAACAAGCTGACAATCTTAACGGATACGAGGACCCAAAATGCCGTGTCTTCACATGGATGCTACGTAGGACCCATGTGGGTGCAACATGGATCATGAACAGAAGCCGAAACCACCAAAAAAAGCACAGAAAGATAGAGACACCACTGATCTCAACAGAGATACATACTGGATCGGATCAAGTAAGTTGTATCAGAGGACCTTTGTGAGCTGGAATTCTCTCTGAATGTGGAAGCGCCAATGTGCCCGAAACAGTAACGGGCATGCGTTGAGTAGCAGCCCACTAGTCTTGTAAAGCTCTCAGATGGCGCGCGCGCGCGCTCTTCTGGAAAGACGCATTTTCTCAAAACGGCGCCACTAGGTTTACACACTGGGCGGCTTCAAATGGCCTCTTCCCTTCTCCGTCCATGGGACACAAGACTCGCTTCTAATGTGTTGGGGTAAATTCATGGCAATATTAAAATAAAACATTATTTATCACGGGCTTTATACACACACACACACACACACAAACAACAACAACAACAACAACAAAACTAATGAATTTTAATAGTTGTCCATTGTCCCTGCGCTTCAATTATGGGCACTACAAGCATCGCCCACGGCCTTAATTTTCTAATGAGAATCAAACCAAAGAGCATAATCCATTAAGTCGGTGCCTCCATATTCATGCAAAACACTTGTTCAAGTGTTTGAATGACACTAAATATGTAAGCAAACTTTGGATAACCCATAAAAAAGGTCTTTTAAAGTGCTCACACATTTTATCCCCTACTATCCTTTAGTATCAAATTATTGAAAGTGCATGGAACACATCCCCAGTTATGGATAAAGCAATACAAAAACTAAAAGAAGATGATAAAAGAAAGGTGTGTACTCAGGAAAGGGGTCAAAATCTCCTTGGTTAGGAGTCAAGACAATATTCACAACAACATGATCACAATATCACATATCATATAATGCATGCCCATATCCATGTACTAGGTGATATTCTCATTGTAGTTAGAGTTGAATTGTTGGGAATTCTAAGTAATCTACTATCATAGAGGCAGAATGTACACTATATATCCATGTTTATCCACACAGTAAGTAAAAGCTCTTGACATAGGTTGGGTCGTACTCTATCTAACACATGATGAGATGCCAAATGTTCAATTTGATGGCTTGCTAGATGGAAACATTGACCATATCTATTGTGGATATTGGTACTTCAGTACTAGGACGCCATCCATGAGCATTGCATGATTCCACTATACAAATACCCACCCTATAATGAAAAGGGTGATCCCTGACTTACAAGTCATTGAGATCAACTTATATATCAAATCATTGATGCACGAAAAAGCCCGGTGTGACTCTTGATTCAAGAAGGCCTTGGTCTCTTATATGCAGGACCACAAAAATCAAGGCCTTGGTCTCTTATATGCAGGCCTTGGTCTCTTATATGCAGGACCACAAAAATCAAGGCAAGATCACATCGGTTCCTTCCTTATGAGCCAAGCGGAAGAGTGGGGTGGTACGTCCACTCAAATAGCGTAGGGAGATTGGATGTTTAGTGCCACATCAATCATAGTGGAAGAGTGGGGTACACCCACTCAAATAGCAAGGAAACTAGATATTTACCAGAACATCAATCCATCGCTAGCAAGTTTCTAGCGTCTCCTACCAAATAAGGCCCTAATTGATCAAGTCAAGTTATCTTTTTTTTAAAATGATTTAGTTGTGGATATCGTTGCTTTTATTATAATGTTTAGGCATCATCTAGTCATGTGTATACAACCCCTATTATGAGAAGTAGCCATGGTTGAGCACTTAAGTGCACCCCGGTACTCACACAAGATTGACCTAAGAGGAGGCCATATGGTGTAGAGATGGCTTGGATAAGATTTTGCACACTATCAAATAGACTACATGAGAGATTGTTATTCCATAATGGTCTTCACACATGGGGTAGGTAAACTTTGCTCTTGAACACCCTATCCAAAGTTTGTGGGGCTCAAACAAGACCCAAGATGAGCCTGGATAGAGTGGATTGTTATTCCATATCGGTCTTCACACATGGGGTATGTAAACTTTACTATTGAACACCCTATCGAAAGTTTGTGGGGCTCAAACAAGACCCAAGATGAGCCTGGATATGCGTGGAAGGCACATCACATTGTAGTAGTTTTCTAGTATTTCTTCATGTGCCGATTCAACATCAAGTCTTTATAGAGACACTCCTCACCATGTATCAAAGTCTTTATAAGGACACTCCCATACCCTTCTCCTCACATCATCTAATCGTAGGGGAAGAGTGGGCTACACCCATTTCAATAGCAAGGAAATTGGATGTTTACCACCACATCAATCCGTCAAGTAAGTTTAGCTTATGCTACCAAATTAAAAGCTAATTGATCAAGTTAGACTATCTTTTAAAAAATGATTTAGTTGAGGATATCGCTACTCCACGCTAGTATATTATAATGTTTATGCATCATCTAGTCATGTGTATACGACCCCCATTATAAGAAGTAGCCATGGTTGAGCAGCTTAAGTGGACCTCGATACTCACACAAGATGATGGCCTAGGAGGCTAGATGGTGTAGAAATGGCTTTGCACACTATCAAATAGACTACATGATAGGACCGTTATTCCATAATGGTCTTCACACATGGGGTAGGTAAACTTTACTCTTAAACATCCTATCTAAAGTTTTTGGGGCTCAAACAAGATCCACGATGAGCTTAGATATGCGTGGAAGAAGGTACATCACATTGTAGTAGTTTCTAGTATTTCTTGATGTGCCAATTCAACATCATGGAGTAACAAAGCCTAGTCATGGCCGTCGCACCATGTATTCAAGTCTTTATAGAGACACTCATGTCCCTTCTCCTCACATGTATCCAAGTCTTTATAGAGACACTCCTAGACCATTCTCCTCACATGTATCAAAGTCTTTATAGAGACACTCCTCACCATGTATCTAAGTCTTTATAGAGACACTCCCAGACCCTTCTCCTCACATGTATACAAGTCTTTATAGAGACATTCCTAGCCCCTTCTCCACACACGTCATTAGTCATCATTGCCCAAATATTTCATTTCTAGGATTGCTATAAGTTTGAATGAAAGATTGAAAGGTGTGCTATTAGCATAGCTGCCTTGTAGGATGT
Source organism: Cibotium barometz (assembly GCF_041138505.1). Classification (NCBI taxonomy): domain Eukaryota; kingdom Viridiplantae; phylum Streptophyta; class Polypodiopsida; order Cyatheales; family Cibotiaceae; genus Cibotium; species Cibotium barometz. The sequence goes on from NC_141106.1 coordinate 21,717,413, forward strand.
GTGGTAGGCCCATCATGTTGGAGGTAGCTTTTGCTCCTAATTGTTTTGTCTATCTTGTATTGTGTTTGTAGGATGTGTGGTAGGCCCATCATGTTGGAGGTAGCTTTTGCTCCTAATTGTTTTGTCTATCTTGTATTGTGTTTGTGAGTATTGCACTTATACTTTTTTTCTCTTGTGGGTAATTGAGAGTAGACTTTTGTTGCACCACAAAGAATGTTTCCAATAAGAAAGACACAATCTCACTTATGAAATGCAACCCTTGACACTCACTATGTCTGGTGGGCAACCAAAGCAAGTAATCACATTGTCATAGAGCTTCTCATATAGAAACTTAGGTGTTAATCAAGCATTTTCTCTTTGTATAGCTCTTACTTCTACGCATTTTGTGCAATATTTAGTAGAGGCTATGATGTAGTGTGCCTTTCATCCCTTAGTAGCAACCACACTAACAAGACAAAATCAATACCCCATTTTTCAAAAGGCTATTGAGATGTGATGGGAATGTTGGGCATTCAGTTTTTGTTTTGGACCATGGAAAATATTTGACATGATTTTGTTAAACAAAATCAATAGCATCATTGAAGAGTGTTAGCCCACCATAAGCCTACTTGTTGAAGTACCTTATGCAAAGTGGCCTCTAGCAATTCCTATGTGGGCATGTGCTCACAAACATCCAAGAAATCATTCACATGTCAAGCTATTATCTTGGCCCATTTTCAACAACATTTGATCAATGGATAGGGTGCTATTCTCTTGACAAAGCATTTAGCCTTGTCTTTGTTTAGAGGTTTGCCTTTGGGGAGGCCAAGGTAATACGTGATGATATCTTTGCTCCGTTCTCAAACCAAACCTAGATTGAATACGAGGAGCGTTGGGCAAAGTATCTTCCACTCCTATATAGTACACTCTTTGTTTTCACTTGTGAGATACAATAATATGATCAGGATGAACATGTTGCAATCCTTTCCTCACAAGGTCAAGAACTCAAATTCCATCAATACGAAAAACCAGCACATGATGCATCTTGTAGTATACTTCTTTTTAGCCTTATTAAGTCGTTCCTTTTGCAAAAGATATGGGGAAGTCCATGCTGTGCTCCCCAAAGTTGTGCTAGAATATATCCTAAAGCAAAAGTCAAGGTGTCAATCTGAATATAAAACATAATGTCCATCCCAATAGCAATGAGATTAGGGTGCTAACTAATGTCTTATTTAGCTTTTCATATCCACATTAGCATTCATGAATCCACTCGAGTCAATTAGTTGACTATATAAGGGAGGGGCTTATATCATATAAAGAAAGATGAACCTTTGGTGATAATACACATCCCATGAATCTTTGTACCCCTCAATGCTTTGTTAGTGGTGGTGATGTAAGGATGAATGTGACTTTTGAGCCATTTTTGGTGACAACGTGTCTCAAGGTCATACCATGTTGGTACACCCAGAACTAGCACTTCTTGAAATTGACACATTTTAAAGACCTTTCTTAAGCAGAGCACGTGTATTCTCATTTTTATGTTCTTTTTATTAATAATCACCATGGGTGAAGTCCATTGTGTATGTTTGTTTTCATACATAAATTTTGTGTCGATGATGAGCTTTTAAAAGCTCATCTTTGATTAAGTGTGAATAGTAAGGATTCATGGGGTATGGTCTTTACTTGATTGGCATATGCACCATCCATGATAAGAATTCTTATGTTTTATTGCGCTAGAAGGAACACTCCTCATGTTTATGTACTTCCATACAAAGCCAATCAAGTTCTTTCCTTCATCTAGAGTGAGGCCTATAGCAATGTATACTGGCTTAGGATATTCACTTGGTCGAGCTGGCTTCCTTGACCTTAGCTAGGCCATCATAAGATGTAAAGATTATTGTAGCTCTTTGCATGTTCTCCTTTTTGGCTTTTTCAAGATAAACAATCAATCTCTGACATTATACAATTTCAAAAATTTAGGCACTTGTTGTGAACTTTGTTCATCTTTTGCATTCTTTAGCCCTTGAAGTAAATTAAACATTATAACCGGCCTAGCCTTACAATTAAAGCAGTTGTTAGTAAGTAGGGGTAAATGCTCATGGGGCAAGGAAATCAAGCATGTTCGTAGTAGTAGGTAACTTACCTAAAAAGCCCTAAATCATGATTGAGAAAGGATGAGCCATCGACATGGGGAATCAAAGGGGGTAGTGTTTTTTTAATGACCTTGTGCTTACTTAAGTGGTCCTTCTAATCAAACTAGGATAGAATTTCTTGGATAGCAATGCTTGGGTTTCTTGTGTACATTTTAAATGTACACCATAAGGGCGATATAGAGAATCAAGAGTATGTAATAGTGTCTATTGAGGGACTCCATGGCTAGTCCATGTTAAAGAAACAAGGCTTTGGTCTTTAATCACATTATGTTTGGGTGTCTAGGATCTCAAGCAAACCCATGATTTTAGCCAACGTCTCCACCCACCTACTTTTGATAGGAGAATGGAAACCTTGTCCTCACACATTGTTTACCCAACTGTTGACAATGAAATAGTGCAAAGAAGAGAAAAGAGAGAGGTAAGAGGAGGAAGGAGGGATTTTTGTTGTGCTCATATTGCTTGCATTGGCAAGGGAGGGGGCGCCCAAACCAAGCAAAGGCCCCTTCACCCTATGCTTTGGATCATGGCTTGTGTTGGGTCATGCGAGAGCATACTAATCTAGGAACAAGCCCATTAGCCTCATGCTTGTTGTTCCATAATAGAGATGATTATTTTTGCTCTACATGAAAAATGAACACTCTGAGTTTAGTATTTCAAGTCTTAAAAATTTGTGTAAGCACCAGCAGGCAGCACATACAATGGTATTTTAGATCAGTTGATGTTATGCAATAGCGAGCCTCGATCACCTCAATTGATCATCCATCTTATAATTTTATCTCCAACCTCTGGCCCAAAGTGGTCCTAGCCTCACCATTAGATTTGCTTGTAGATGAGAAGCATACACGAAACTTGTTTTAAGGGCTAGCCACTCTTGCTTAGTACAAAGCTAGTAAAACTTTGTTATTATGATTTTTTATTAATGCCGTGTGGAAAAAAGTGGTTCCTTGCTTTCTAAAAACATTGTTAGGGTGCCCAAGCAAAAATGGACAACTTTGCTCAAGCTTTTTTACTTATTTATAGACCTCGTATGGTAAAAATTACCATACCATAATGATCCTAGATAAGTAAATAGCATTTGGGGAGGGATTTTAGGGTATTATTATAGTTTAAAAAAAGGTACGAGTAATGCAAATTTATAGCCAAATTTCAAATGTATCCCTAAAAAATGTCACATCTATTTATTGGCATGTGAAAAAAACATGCCTAGCATTCTCTTAAGTAATAACCTAAAAATAATGCACATGTTTGAGAATGCACTTGTTGACAAACTACGAGAAGCTACATTTTTTTGCATATTGAAGTGAAACTTTTCAAGAGCACCTTCACAATCTCAAATGTCAACGTAAAAGTGGAAAATTAGGCAACTTCAGCACTAGGCACATGCAGCCACACCTGTTTTGAAGACAATGTTGCACACATGATTTGAAAACAATGTTTCTTTTGCTCTTAAAGTGAATTGTATGAATTTTAAGTGTGCAAATCCTAGGTAGGGGAAGAAATGCTTATACCTCATACTTGATTTTGATACGTAATGGTTGAATTTTGCAAATAGTAGGGAGGGCAAGGGATGTGATGTGATATAATAAGAAATATATTTGTAATATTGTGTGTGTATATTATATATATATATATATACATATATATATATACATATATACATATACATATATATATATACATATATACATATACATATATATATATACATATATACATATATATATATATATATATATATATATATATATATATATATGTATATATGTATATATATATATGTATATGTATATATGTATATATATATATATATATATGTATATATACATATATATATATATATATATGTATATGTATATATATATATATTGTGTACATATGATATGATTATAGATATTGTGTGTATATGTATGTGTCTAGGTTTGTAGGCACATCTCTCTTTTGCTTTGGCTTTGGGTCCTAACCTAAGGGTATGTTGCTATCCTTTGAATTTAGGGGCAAAATCATCTACCAAATGTTTACCCTACAAAATTACTTATTTTAATGACCATTGAATATAGATTAGACCTCTTCCTCGATGTATTATATTGATCAGTCGCGTTTGTGTTATCACTGCAATATTGATTACAGATGTTTATCCCATGAATCAGTAATTTATGAGAGTTTATATTATCAAGTGTTTAACAAACATGTGTCTCTCTCTGATTGTGTGCAATAGAGCTGCATATTCAATCAGTACGGGTGAGGAGATATTCCTGTGTGCGCCAACATGGAGTGGTTTCATTAACCAGTTTTCACAAAACAATCTTTGAGAGAAACTTAGGCAAAGTGTTGCGTTTCATGAGCTGTAATTTGCTTTTCAAATTTGATTATTTCATATACTTATTATCCAATCAAGCTTTCACTAGCTTCTAATTAAAATATAACTATAACTAGTCCAATAGCTTCAGTTAAATATAATTAAACTCTCATATGATCACCTAAGTGGGTCGTACCATTAATATAACTTCATGTTGTTGAACTTTTTATCATTGGAATAAGCCTTACACACCAACACAATGGCTTCATGTGGTAGCTTTGTTTGAAATCCATATGAGAGTTTAATTAATCTAATTAAACTCTCATATGATCACCTAAGTGGGTCGTACCATTAATATAACTTCATGTTGTTGAACTTTTTATCATTGGAATAAGCCTTACACACCAACACAATGGCTTCATGTGGTAGCTTTGTTTGAAATCCATAATTACCACCGTTTTATCTTTCACATGAAGAAAGCTACCCATTGTGTGTGCCGCTTCATCAAAATAACATGATTTTTTTAATATGTGAAAGGGAGTACTAAAATCAGATTCCATATAGGTAGATTCAAACCCACTACCTCACTTTGGAGGGATGGGCATTACTTGTGTGTGCACATAATATTTCTAGTATTGCACGAAAATTGACTCTATCTCATGTAAATATGATAGGCACTCGGAATTTCATCGTGAGCTTTTACTATACTGGGTGGCACAGAGTAAGAGGCCAAAGATTCCCTTTGGATGAAGATCTTAATGACTTTCGAGATAATCCTTTGCAGGACATAGAGAATAAAAAATTAGAGTTGTGTAATATCAATGACTTCACTTATGGAATACATTTCACCATCTCATTCATGGTTTTCACCCCAAGCATCCAACTAATAAATATTATCTTGTAGGTTGTTACTTGGCTACAATATGACTCATTATATAGTAATCCTTTCAACGAAACAACTTGAAAGGAAGGTATTGACTTAATCATGATATATGACAAAGTTGGCTTCCCCTTTGATTGGTTAATGTCTTACATGAGTACTATTCATAAACCTTGGAATTATATACTTTGGATATGGCTTTATTAGTGAAAAAAAAAGATTTATAATGAAGTAGTTTTCATTGCACATGTACATGGGGAATGGGGCCTAGGCACTTGTTGGGCTTAGGGATCTTTACATGTGTACTTTTGGGGGGCCTTGAGCTATATTAAGTATAGGGCTCATGGACCCTTTTAATCATTTACGCTTTATGAGTACACTTACTCTTTGGAGCTCTAAGCTTCCATGGTGAACTTCTCCCTCTCTTGAGAGAAGCTATGTGTGTACTCCATTATGAGTGCAGTAGGTGCTACTCCCTATGATGAGTGGGACATGTGTGTAGTCTATGCTAATGAGTGCAATTCTCAAGTTTCCTTCATTGCATCATTGGTATAAGAGCTCTTGGCTTAGATCTTTGCTTAGGGAGTGATTAGTGATTGATAATCATTTTTGAATTCTACTTAATCCAATTTTTAAAATATTTTTTCTTGATATTGATTAGTGATAATCATTTTCAAATTACTATTAATCTAGTTTTTCAGAATGCATGATCTTGATCATGATTAGTGTTAATCATTTTCGAAATTGATTTTTACACAGTTTTCAGATTTGCTAATTTCTTGTTTGATAAGATTAGCAATGAAATTTATGTTAATCATTTTTAAATTTGTATTAATCATTTTTTAAAACCCTAATCCACTTTACTATTTGTTTTCTTGAACTTCTTGGTCTTGATTTTCTTGAAAATTATCTTGATTTTCAAAATTAGGATTTGCAAAGATTTTAACAACCAATTTTGAATGATTACCTTGCATTATCCTGATAAGAGAGCCTACAGTTTCAAATATCAATCCTTTAAACCCTTATTTCTTCAGATTGCCAAATCTTGGAGTTCTTGGAGAAAGATTGCAAGAGGAAGATTGTGGTACAGAAAATCAAGGTTGTTGTGCAAAGTTTTCAGATTGCTATACAGATTTCAGATTGTTGTGCAAAAATTTGGTGCATTTTCAAGAAAGTGTGCAGAAATTTGATGCAGTTTTAAGAAACTGTGTAGAAATTTTAAACAATTTAAAGAAAGTGTGCAGAATCTTAATGCAGATTTCAAGATTATGTGCAATTGATATAGTTTTTCAAGGATTAGTGGAGATTTTTAAGAACAGTGCAGAGCACAATTTTGTTGCAGATCTACAGATCAGTTTACAAATTATGCAAAGCTTATTGTGTTGAAATCAAATCTTGATGTAGAAACAAAACAAAAAAGTGATTCTTTATCAAATCTTTCTAATCTTGTCACTTTCTTGTTTGCAAAGAAGTTGGACAAAGATTAAAAATCTATTATAGTAGTATAAATCTTGATGTATTGCATGTAAAGGTAGCAAGATAAGTGTTGAGAAGACACTGTTTGTAAGCACATATCCTAGATTACAACATTTTAACACATTTTCATCAAGAAATGTATAGCATGTTGTTCTACTATAGATTTGAGCATCAATATTATGCAGAGAGCATGTTGATAACTGGTTGATGTAAAAATGTACAAGCTTTACAATTTTGAGTGCAAAAACTCAGAAAGTTTGTTGATTAACATTGTGTTTGCAAGTATGGCCCTGATGGGAATTGCCCAGTCCATTGGTATGAGCCAGTGTGCCCCATACACCACAAGGTTCTCCTAACTTGCATACAAGGTTTCTTAAGTGAAAATCTTCAAGCAAGAGTGCACAGATGACTCAGAACCAGTATAAGCAAGAGATGTTGCTTTCTTTCATATCCAGATTCTAAGGTGTTATGCTCACATCGGGATTTTAGCCTGTTAAACTCTTTACAACTAACAGCAGTGGAAGGTTTACTCTCTTGCTGTCTTGGAAGAACAACAGTTGCTGCCGTTCATTGATTAGCAATCAAGCACAAGCAAGGAGAGCAACTTGAACAGTTTCTTAGCCAAGAATTTAGCAAATAGCAAGCAAGATTGAGATGTTTAATGTATTCAAGGCTTGAGGCAAGCAAGAAGATCTAAAAATTCACAAACAAGTGGTGTAAACCCATATAGAAATGTTATTCAAGACTTCTTCAGAAGCATCATTAACCTTGGTTACAAGCTCAGCAAGAACATTGCTTTAGTGTTTGTTGGCATAGCCTTTCTGGTTTTTGCTACTATCATCTAAGAGGACAGTAAAAAGTTATTATCAACATCAACAAAGCCTAACATTATCAAATAATCAAGCAGCTTTTGATGACAACAACAAGCTACAACAGCTCTTAGATAGTGGGTTGCAATACTATTGAAATGCAAAATGGAAAAGCATCATGGCCTTGTGGGGCTCAGCAAGTAAGCCAGAGGTGTTGGATAGAACTACTCAACCTTCTATTTGAAAGAAAAAATCACAGTTTAGCTGCCTTCGCAACTAGCAACTTGCATAGAGTTCCCAAACTTGGACTCATTGACAATGCATCATCATTGTGGCTCTACTTTCACAAGCATTGGTAGATGCAGCATCGTCGTTGAAGGCTCAACAGAAGGTTCAATGCTCTACAAAGTTTAGCAGCTCTTTCATCCCCGCGAGTGTTGGTAGAAGGTTTCGTGATCTATAAAAGGAGTATGACAACAGTGTGCAGAGGAGGTGGTCAAGTGCAACACAACAATTGAATAGAAGCAGATGCCAGAAGCAATCAACACCATAGCCCTTGAATAATAGAAGAACGCGATAGTAGCATCAAGAGCTGTCACCAAGTAAGCCATCCATGGCAACAGAGCATCAAGCAAAACGTCCACAACAGCATCAAAAGCACACAAGCCTCAAACAGTGCATTGACACTTCATCACCTCTGAGGACTGGCAGCCGGCTAGAAAACAATCTTTCATGGCCTTGGTCTTCTGCAAGGCTCAGCTAAGTAAGCACACAACCGTGCCGTCCTTTGGTACATCAATTTATTGTGGCTAGAGCTTGTCAGCAGCATATCAATAACATCAGCCTATAGCCAGCATTTCACAACAGATCTTCTTATATAGTAGCAACATTTTCAGTTGAGAAAGACACTCAGATCAAGCAGCGTGAGCAAACATGCAATTCTTTTTGTCACCAACTGACCGAGTAGATTGTAGCGTGAGAAAATATGCAAATTTTTTTGTCACAGCAGATGATCGAGCAGATCGCTGTTGTCTAGCAAAAAAAAAGCACTACAGATTGCGTGTTTGATTTCACCCAGCTAAGACACTCAGATCAAGCAGCGTGAGCAAACATGCAATTCTTTTTGTCACCAACTGACCGAGTAGATTGTAGCGTGAGAAAATATGCAAATTTTTTTGTCACAGCAGATGATCGAGCAGATCGCTGTTGTCTAGCAAAAAAAAAGCACTACAGATTGCGTGTTTGATTTCACCCAGCTTACGAGGAGCGTTGGGCAAAGTATCTTCCACTCCTATGTAGTACACTCTTTGTTTTCACTTGTGAGATACAATAATATGATCAGGATGAACATGTTGCAATCCTTTCCTCACAAGGTCAAGAACTCAAATTCCATCAATACGAAAAACCAGCACATGATGCATCTTGTAGTATACTTCTTTTTAGCCTTATTAAGTCGTTCCTTTTGCAAAAGATATGGGGAAGTCCATGCTGTGCTCCCCAAAGTTGTGCTAGAATATATCCTAAAGCAAAAGTCAAGGTGTCAATCTGAATATAAAACATAATGTCCATCCCAATAGCAATGAGATTAGGGTGCTAACTAATGTCTTATTTAGCTTTTCATATCCACATTAGCATTCATGAATCCACTCGAGTCAATTAGTAGACTATATAAGGGAGGGGCTTATATCATATAAAGAAAGATGAACCTTTGGTGATAATACACATCCCATGAATCTTTGTACCCCTCAATGCTTTGTTAGTGGTGGTGATGTAAGGATGAATGTGACTTTTGAGCCATTTTTGGTGACAACGTGTCTCAAGGTCATACCATGTTGGTACACCCAGAACTAGCACTTCTTGAAATTGACACATTTTAAAGACCTTTCTTAAGCAGAGCACGTGTATTCTCATTTTTATGTTCTTTTTATTAATAATCACCATGGGTGAAGTCCATTGTGTATGTTTGTTTTCATACATAAATTTTGTGTCGATGATGAGCTTTTAAAAGCTCATCTTTGATTAAGTGTGAATAGTAAGGATTCATGGGGTATGGTCTTTACTTGATTGGCATATGCGCCATCCATGATAAGAATTCTTATGTTTTATTGCGCTAGAAGGAACACTCCTCATGTTTATGTACTTCCATACAAAGCCAATCAAGTTCTTTCCTTCATCTAGAGTGAGGCCTATAGCAATGTATACTGGCTTAGGATATTCACTTGGTCGAGCTGGCTTCCTTGACCTTAGCTAGGCCATCATAAGATGTAAAGATTATTGTAGCTCTTTGCATGTTCTCCTTTTTGGCTTTTTCAAGATAAACAATCAATCTCTGACATTATACAATTTCAAAAATTTAGGCACTTGTTGTGAACTTTGTTCATCTTTTGCATTCTTTAGCCCTTGAAGTAAATTAAACATTATAACCGGCCTAGCCTTACAATTAAAGCAGTTGTTAGTAAGTAGGGGTAAATGCTCATGGGGCAAGGAAATCAAGCATGTTCGTAGTAGTAGGTAACTTACCTAAAAAGCCCTAAATCATGATTGAGAAAGGATGAGCCATCGACATGGGGAATCAAAGGGGGTAGTGTTTTTTTAATGACCTTGTGCTTACTTAAGTGGTCCTTCTAATCAAACTAGGATAGAATTTCTTGGATAGCAATGCTTGGGTTTCTTGTGTACATTTTAAATGTACACCATAAGGGCGATATAGAGAATCAAGAGTATGTAATAGTGTCTATTGAGGGACTCCATGGCTAGTCCATGTTAAAGAAACAAGGCTTTGGTCTTTAATCACATTATGTTTGGGTGTCTAGGATCTCAAGCAAACCCATGATTTTAGCCAACGTCTCCACCCACCTACTTTTGATAGGAGAATGGAAACCTTGTCCTCACACATTGTTTACCCAACTGTTGACAATGAAATAGTGCAAAGAAGAGAAAAGAGAGAGGTAAGAGGAGGAAGGAGGGATTTTTGTTGTGCTCATATTGCTTGCATTGGCAAGGGAGGGGGCGCCCAAACCAAGCAAAGGCCCCTTCACCCTATGCTTTGGATCATGGCTTGTGTTGGGTCATGCGAGAGCATACTAATCTAGGAACAAGCCCATTAGCCTCATGCTTGTTGTTCCATAATAGAGATGATTATTTTTGCTCTACATGAAAAATGAACACTCTGAGTTTAGTATTTCAAGTCTTAAAAATTTGTGTAAGCACCAGCAGGCAGCACATACAATGGTATTTTAGATCAGTTGATGTTATGCAATAGCGAGCCTCGATCACCTCAATTGATCATCCATCTTATAATTTTATCTCCAACCTCTGGCCCAAAGTGGTCCTAGCCTCACCATTAGATTTGCTTGTAGATGAGAAGCATACACGAAACTTGTTTTAAGGGCTAGCCACTCTTGCTTAGTACAAAGCTAGTAAAACTTTGTTATTATGATTTTTTATTAATGCCGTGTGGAAAAAAGTGGTTCCTTGCTTTCTAAAAACATTGTTAGGGTGCCCAAGCAAAAATGGACAACTTTGCTCAAGCTTTTTTACTTATTTATAGACCTCGTATGGTAAAAATTACCATACCATAATGATCCTAGATAAGTAAATAGCATTTGGGGAGGGATTTTAGGGTATTATTATAGTTTAAAAAAAGGTACGAGTAATGCAAATTTATAGCCAAATTTCAAATGTATCCCTAAAAAATGTCACATCTATTTATTGGCATGTGAAAAAAACATGCCTAGCATTCTCTTAAGTAATAACCTAAAAATAATGCACATGTTTGAGAATGCACTTGTTGACAAACTACGAGAAGCTATATTTTTTTGCATATTGAAGTGAAACTTTTCAAGAGCACCTTCACAATCTCAAATGTCAACGTAAAAGTGGAAAATTAGGTAACTTCAGCACTAGGCACATGCAGCCACACCTGTTTTGAAGACAATGTTGCACACATGATTTGAAAACAATGTTTCTTTTGCTCTTAAAGTGAATTGTATGAATTTTAAGTGTGCAAATCCTAGGTAGGGGAAGAAATGCTTATACCTCATACTTGATTTTGATACGTAATGGTTGAATTTTGCAAATAGTAGGGAGGGCAAGGGATGTGATGTGATATAATAAGAAATATATTTGTAATATTGTGTGTGTATATTATATATATATATACATATATATATATACATATATATATATACATATATACATATACATATATATATATATACATATATACATATACATATATATATATACATATATATATATACATATATACATATATATATATATATATATATATATATATATATATATATATATATATATATATATATATATATATATATATATGTATATATACATATGTATATATATATATGTATATGTATATATATATATGTATATATACATATATATATATATATATGTATATGTATATATATATATATTGTGTACATATGATATGATTATAGATATTGTGTGTATATGTATGTGTCTAGGTTTGTAGGCACATCTCTCTTTTGCTTTGGCTTTGGGTCCTAACCTAAGGGTATGTTGCTATCCTTTGAATTTAGGGGCAAAATCATCTACCAAATGTTTACCCTACAAAATTACTTATTTTAATGACCATTGAATATAGATTAGACCTCTTCCTCGATGTATTATATTGATCAGTCGCGTTTGTGTTATCACTGCAATATTGATTACAGATGTTTATCCCATGAATCAGTAATTTATGAGAGTTTATATTATCAAGTGTTTAACAAACATGTGTCTCTCTCTGATTGTGTGCAATAGAGCTGCATATTCAATCAGTACGGGTGAGGAGATATTCCTGTGTGCGCCAACATGGAGTGGTTTCATTAACCAATTTTCACAAAACAATCTTTGAGAGAAACTTAGGCAAAGTGTTGCGTTTCATGAGCTGTAATTTGCTTTTCAAATTTGATTATTTCATATACTTATTATCCAATCAAGCTTTCACTAGCTTCTAATTAAAATATAACTATAACTAGTCCAATAGCTTCAGTTAAATATAATTAAACTCTCATATGACCACCTAAGTGGGTCGTACCATTAATATAACTTCATGTTGTTGAACTTTTTATCATTGGAATAAGCCTTACACACCAACACAATGGCTTCATGTGGTAGCTTTGTTTGAAATCCATATGAGAGTTTAATTAATCTAATTAAACTCTCATATGATCACCTAAGTGGATCGTACCATTAATATAACTTCATGTTGTTGAACTTTTTATCATTGGAATAAGCCTTACACACCAACACAATGGCTTCATGTGGTAGCTTTGTTTGAAATCCATAATTACCACCGTTTTATCTTTCACATGAAGAAAGCTACCCATTGTGTGTGCCGCTTCATCAAAATAACATGATTTTTTTAATATGTGAAAGGGAGTACTAAAATCAGATTCCATATAGGTAGATTCAAACCCACTACCTCACTTTGGAGGGATGGGCATTACTTGTGTGTGCACATAATATTTCTAGTATTGCACGAAAATTGACTCTATCTCATGTAAATATGATAGGCACTCAGAATTTCATCGTGAGCTTTTACTATACTGGGTGGCACAGAGTAAGAGGCCAAAGAGTCCCTTTGGATGAAGATCTTAATGACTTTCGAGATAATCCTTTGCAGGACATAGAGAATAAAAAATTAGAGTTGTGTAATATCAATGACTTCACTTATGGAATACATTTCACCATCTCATTCATGGTTTTCACCCCAAGCATCCAACTAATAAATATTATCTTGTAGGTTGTTACTTGGCTACAATATGACTCATTATATAGTAATCCTTTCAACAAAACAACTTGAAAGGAAGGCATTGACTTAATCATGATATATGACAAAGTTGGCTTCCCCTTTGATTGGTTAATGTCTTACATGAGTACTATTCATAAACCTTGGAATTATATACTTTGGATATGGCTTTATTAGTGAAAAAAAAAGATTTATAATGAAGTAGTTTTCATTGCACATGTACATGGGGAATGGGGCCTGGGCACTTGTTGGGCTTAGGGATCTTTACATGTGTACTTTTGGGGGGCCTTGAGCTATATTAAGTATAGGGCTCATGGACCCTTTTAATCATTTACGCTTTATGAGTACACTTACTCTTTGGAGCTCTAAGCTTCCATGGTGAACTTCTCCCTCTCTTGAGAGAAGCTATGTGAGTACTCCATTATGAGTGCAGTAGGTGCTACTCCCTATGATGAGTGGGACATGTGTGTACTCTATGCTAATGAGTGCAATTCTCAAGTTTCCTTCATTGCATCATTGGTATAAGAGCTCTTGGCTTAGATCTTTGCTTAGGGAGTGATTAGTGATTGATAATCATTTTTGAATTCTACTTAATCCAATTTTTAAAATATTTTTTCTTGATATTGATTAGTGATAATCATTTTCAAATTACTATTAATCTAGTTTTTTCAGAATGCATGATCTTGATCATGATTAGTGTTAATCATTTTCGGAATTGATTTTTACACAGTTTTCAGATTTGCTAATTTCTTGTTTGATAAGATTAGCAATGAAATTTATGTTAATCATTTTTAAATTTGTATTAATTATTTTTTAAAACCCTAATCCACTTTACTATTTGTTTTCTTGAACTTCTTGGTCTTGATTTTCTTGAAAATTATCTTGATTTTCAAAATTAGGATTTGCAAAGATTTTAACAACCAATTTTGAATGATTACCTTGCATTATCTTGATAAGAGAGCCTACAGTTTCAAATATCAATCCTTTAAACCCTTATTTCTTCAGATTGCCAAATCTTGGAGTTCTTGGAGAAAGATTGCAAGAGGAAGATTGTGGTACAGAAAATCAAGGTTGTTGTGCAAAGTTTTCAGATTGCTATACAGATTTCAGATTGTTGTGCAAAAATTTGGTGCATTTTCAAGAAAGTGTGCAGAAATTTGATGCAGTTTTAAGAAACTGTGTAGAAATTTTAAACAATTTAAAGAAAGTGTGCAGAATCTTAATGCAGATTTCAAGATTATATGCAATTGATATAGTTTTTCAAGGATTAGTGGAGATTTTTAAGAACAGTGCAGAGCACAATTTTGTTGCAGATCTACAGATCAGTTTACAAATTATGCAAAGCTTATTGTGTTGAAATCAAATCTTGATGTAGAAACAAAACAAAAAAGTGATTCTTTATCAAATCTTTCTAATCTTGTCACTTTCTTGTTTGCAAAGAAGTTGGACAAAGATTAAAAATCTATTATAGTAGTATAAATCTTGATGTATTGCATGTAAAGGTAGCAAGATAAGTGTTGAGAAGACACTGTTTGTAAGCACATATCCTAGATTACAACATTTTAACACATTTTCATCAAGAAATGTATAGCATGTTGTTCTACTATAGATTTGAGCATCAATATTATGCAGAGAGCATGTCGATAACTGGTTGATGTAAAAATGTACAAGCTTTACAATTTTGAGTGCAAAAACTCAGAAAGTTTGTTGATTAACATTGTGTTTGCAAGTATGGCCCTGATGGGAATTGCCCAGTCCATTGGTATGAGCCAGTGTGCCCCATACACCACAAGGTTCTCCTAACTTGCATACAAGGTTTCTTAAGTGAAAATCTTCAAGCAAGAGTGCACAGATGACTCAGAACCAGTATAAGCAAGAGATGTTGCTTTCTTTCATATCCAGATTCTAAGGTGTTATGCTCACATCGGGATTTTAGCCTGTTAAACTCTTTACAACTAACAGCAGTGGAAGGTTTACTCTCTTGCTGTCTTGGAAGAACAACAGTTGCTGCCGTTCATTGATTAGCAATCAAGCACAAGCAAGGAGAGCAACTTGAACAGTTTCTTAGCCAAGAATTTAGCAAATAGCAAGCAAGATTGAGATGTTTAATGTATTCAAGGCTTGAGGCAAGCAAGAAGATCTAAAAATTCACAAACAAGTGGTGTAAACCCATATAGAAATGTTATTCAAGACTTCTTCAGAAGCATCATTAACCTTGGTTACAAGCTCAGCAAGAACATTGCTTTAGTGTTTGTTGGCATAGCCTTTCTGGTTTTTGCTACTATCATCTAAGAGGACAGTAAAAAGTTATTATCAACATCAACAAAGCCTAACATTATCAAATAATCAAGCAGCTTTTGATGACAACAACAAGCTACAACAGCTCTTAGATAGTGGGTTGCAATACTATTGAAATGCAAAATGGAAAAGCATCATGGCCTTGTGGGGCTCAGCAAGTAAGCCAGAGGTGTTGGATAGAACTACTCAACCTTCTATTTGAAAGAAAAAATCACAGTTTAGCTGCCTTCGCAACTAGCAACTTGCATAGAGTTCCCAAACTTGGACTCATTGACAATTCATCATCATTGTGGCTCTACTTTCACAAGCATTGGTAGATGCAGCATCGTCGTTGAAGGCTCAACAGAAGGTTCAATGCTCTACAAAGTTTAGCAGCTCTTTCATCCCCGCGAGTGTTGGTAGAAGGTTTCGTGATCTATAAAAGGAGTATGACAACAGTGTGCAGAGGAGGTGGTCAAGTGCAACACAACAATTGAATAGAAGCAGATGCCAGAAGCAATCAACACCATAGCCCTTGAATAATAGAAGAACGCGATAGTAGCATCAAGAGCTGTCACCAAGTAAGCCATCCATGGCAACAGAGCATCAAGCAAAACGTCCACAACAGCATCAAAAGCACACAAGCCTCAAACAGTGCATTGACACTTCATCACCTCTGAGGACTGGCAGCCGGCTAGAAAACAATCTTTCATGGCCTTGGTCTTCTGCAAGGCTCAGCTAAGTAAGCACACAACCGTGCCGTCCTTTGGTACATCAATTTATTGTGGCTAGAGCTTGTCAGCAGCATATCAATAACATCAGCCTATAGCCAGCATTTCACAACAGATCTTCTTATATAGTAGCAACATTTTCAGTTGAGAAAGACACTCAGATCAAGCAGCGTGAGCAAACATGCAATTCTTTTTGTCACCAACTGACCGAGTAGATTGTAGCGTGAGAAAATATGCAAATTTTTTTGTCACAGCAGATGATCGAGCAGATCGCTGTTGTCTAGCAAAAAAAAAGCACTACAGATTGCGTGTTTGATTTCACCCAGCTTTGAGAAATAGCGAACGTCAAAGCCGTTCTATTGCGAGTAGCACGAGAGCAGTTAGAATTTTTTTTTAAAAAAACAAGGGTCATTCTTAGCACGTGTTTATTTTTGTTGTTCTTTTCTTTCATTTAGACCTTAACTAGCTTAGGGTTTGGAACCCTTTTCACACTATGACCTCCACACTGTCCAATTAATTAATTCGTGATTCCCAGTCTCTCCATTGCCCACTGCCCATGCATATTATTCATTGTAATCTTCCACATTTTGGGCCACATTTCCCATCCTTGGCTAAGCTTTATCTTTTCTTTAAGCCTTACTCAAAAATTTCATTTCATTTTTTACACCTTGGTGATGTGGGGTGAAACATACACGCATACATGTAGGGGGTGGCTTGGGTGTGTAGTATATTTGTGGTTTTGGATTTTGTTCACACGTTTTTAGGTTTGTTGAGCATTTTTCACATGCTTTTATGCATTGTGAGTATGGTTCACACATGAGTATATTTTTTTGAGGTGTTCGCACACTTCGAGCTTACATTGGAGATTATTCACATGCTTGGGTTTGACGGTGAGAACATTCACACATGACCATTTAGGCATGTTCACACATTATTCGGGACTTGTTCACATGCTTTGAGCTTTGTTGAGATGGTTTGTGTGCCGTATGGCCGATTTGATGCATTTTGGGCGTTCACGCGCACACTTTTGGCTGTTTGGTGTATTTTGCGTGTTCACACGCGCATTTTTGGCCACTTTGGTGCATTTGAGGGCGTTCACTCATGAGCCCTACCTTGTGGATTGATTTTTGCACTATTTTAGACATTTGGTGGTGATTTGCATTCAGTTTTGTCCCTTGTTCACGTGCAGGTGATCATTCTGAGTATTTTGGTCATTGTTTTGGCTTTTGCACACATGCAGGTGGCCATTTGAGCATATTGGTGTTTTTTTCCCACACGTGGTGTGGCATTATTGAGCACATTTGGGGGAGTGTTTCCTAACTCTCAAGCATTAGCGGATGACGTGGGGATCCATTACTACCTCTACCCTACCTACGATCGTCGTGCTACCCACCATCATCATCGTTGACATCACTACGATTCCATCCCACGTTGATCATGTAGCATCTGCTCGTATCCTATCACTCTGGCGGCATGCCCGTCAGCTTGATTTACCATTTTAGGTGAGGAGATGCATATCGTTTGCCGAGTTCATACATACATTTGGCACATCATGGCTTCTTCGACCTCTAGATCCTTCTTCACTGAAACCATGCTATGATGACACATCATATTCATGTCACATATGGATGTTTGAGCTTCAGATGTTGTTGCCTAGTTAGTTTAGACACTTATTTGATGAGGAGGATGTCCATGGAGGATGTCCATGCTGTCAAATAGTCTAGAACTTCTACACATGGTGATTTTGTTGAGGATCTATATGGTTATCTTTACATGGATGGTTCGGCATTGCTTGCATGGGATGATGTATATGGGGACTTGATTGAGTGCCCTACATTTGTGAGCAGAGATGACTATATACCTGAGGATGGGTATCATAATGACATGCATTCGATGATCATCATGTTGATGATGATATTGATGTTGACACATGCACACATGGTGATGATCATACACACACATGTGATGACATTGATGTATCACACCCACATACCCATAATGTTGTATTGTACACACACACACACATGATGATATTGATGTATCACACACACATACACATGATGATAGTGATACACGTGCACATAATGCCTGTTTACAGGACCATGGTACATGGAGATTGGAATATTTCACAAATTGAATAATAGAAGAAATAAACCATCATCATCATAACATAAAACAAAAACATAAAAATCAAAGAACAAAAGATTGGGTGCAATCTCCCCCCAACGTGTGTGGCTCCACTCTCACATGCGGTATTTAAATTATATTCATAAGTTTAGCCCTTGGAATCACTCACAAAAATGAAAATTACTTAGCATCATTACTTGTGATAAGATGTGGTGTGATGCAAATGAATGTGGATGTGGATGTGATAAGATGTGATGTGATGTAAATGGATGTGGATGTGGATGTGGATGTGGATGAGATGTAAAGGGATGTGGATGTGAATGTGATGAGATGTGGATGAAATGTGATGTGATGTGAATATATGTGGATGTGAATGTGATGAATGGATGGATGTGGATAGACGTGCATGTGAATGACTGGATGGATGTGGATGAATTGTGTATGGATGTGATGAGATATGGATGGATGTGGATGTGATGTAATGTGGATAGAATGTATATGATAGGATGGGGATACAATGAATGTGAATGAATGAATGTATATGATAGGATGGGGATACAATGAATGTGAATGAATGAGATGTGATGTGAATGGATGTGATGTGATGTGGATCGGGGTAGTTGTGAATTGATGAGATATGGACGGGTGTGGATGTCATGTAATGTGGATAGAATGTATATGATGGGATGGGGATACAATGAATGTGATGGATGTGAATGAATAAGATGTGATGTGATGTGAATCGGGATAGATGTGATGTGATGTGATATGGATATGGGTAGATGAATAAGATGTGATGTGATGTGAATCGGGATAGATGTGATGTGGATATGGGTAGATGAGAATGGATGAGATGTGATGAGGATAGATGTGGATAGATGTGATGGGATGCATTATAATGTGATTGGATGAGAATGGATGGGATGCATTATAATGTGATTGGATGAGAATGGATGGGATGCATTATAATGTGATTGGATGAGAATGGATGAAGGACGATAGGAATACATATGATTGGATGTGGATTAAGCAATGTGAATTGATGAGAATGGATGAAGGACGATAATATGATTGGATGAGAATGGATGGGATGCGTTATAATGTGATTGGATGAGAATGTGATGGGATGCATTATAATGTGATTGGATGAGAATGGATGAAGGACGATAGGAATACATATGATTGGATGTGGATTAAGCAATGTGAATTGATGTAGAAGAAAGTGGAATAACGAGAAATGATGTGGAACAATGTGGAAAGATGATAGTTCATTAGAAACTGTATTTATAACCTGCTTTTAAATGACTTTTTTATGTCAAGAATGTTGGGGAGGAAGCGTTTTGACCGTATTGCGAATGAGGTCGTATAGAGACCTAAGTGATAAAGTTGTAATAGCTGACGAAGAGTCAGCGGAGGACGTCTCGCCCAGCAAGGTCGGCTGAGGTCTTGACCAGCCTCGGTTCGATTTAAATGGTGAGCTTCTGGTACGGTGGATGAGGGACCAAGGAAGCGGCCTATGAGTGAAGTGCTAGGTGATCTGTGAAGGATCCTAGAGGGTGCTGACCATATACCATGCTAGGGCTCTAGGTCGTCAAAGATACCCACACGTGCATCGAGGAAGAAAATGGAACAAGGTGTTAGAGTTATTTTCTGAACTCGGGCATGGATCTGGTTAATTGACCTTGCTGGTTCTCAACGGATGAGTCCATGGCTCTTTTATATGGATCTGTTGGTCGATCTTGCTGATCTTTAATGGAGAGTCCATCTGGATTTTTATAAGTGAATATATTTTCGGGTACTATGAGCTAGGAACTATTGAAAAGGCCCCTAAAGTGGACAAGTGGTGAGAGCGTTCTAGTTGCCAATGATGCCATAGGTACACCGATGAAAGAATGATTGGAAATTAGAATTCAACCGAATATTTTGGAGGATTATGATCAGTGATACGATGGTTTCATTAAAAGATTGTTTTAAAGACAGCTGAATCTGTGAAACAGGCAATTTTATATTGGGGGTGCGTAAGTGGTGTGACTATCTTAAAGTTTGCATGAAGGGGGGCTAAGAACTCTTTTCCCTGGTAACCGGGACAAGTTGTTCTTCAAGACAACAAGCAAGAAAAGTAAGAGCAAACCTTCCACTGCTTGTTAGTTGTAAAGAGTTTCAACAGGCTGAAATCCCCATGTGACCATAACACCTCAGAATCTGCATAATATTGATGCTCAGGTCTATAGTAGAGCAACATGCTATACATTTCTTGATGAAAAATGTGTTAAAATGTTGTAATCTAGGATATGTGCTTACAAACAGTGTCTTCTCAACACTTATCTTGCTACCTTTACATGTAATACATCAAGATTTATACTACTCTAATAGATTTTTAATCTTTGTCCAGCTCCTTTGCAAGAAAGTGACAAGATTAGAAACATTTGATAAAGAATCACTTTTTGTTCTGTTTCTACATCAAGATTTGATTTTTGCACAATAAACTTTTCATAATCTGTAAACTGCTCTGTTCTGCACTGTAGATCTGCAACAAAATTGTGCTCTGCATTGTTCTTAAAAATCTCCACTAATCCTTGAAAATCTGCACCAAGGTTTTGTACACTTTCTTTAAATTGTTTTAAATTTCTGTACACTTTCTTAAAATTGCATCAAATTTTTGCACACTTTCTTGAAAATGCACCAAATTTTTGCACAACAATCTGAAATTTGTATAGCAATCTGAAAACTCTATACAACAACCTTGATTTTCTGCACCACAATCTTCCTCTTGCAATCTTTCTCTTGCAAATCTTAATTTTGAAAATCAAGATAATTTTCAAGAAAATCAAGACCAAGAAGTTCAAGAAAACAAATAGTAAAGTGGATTAGGGTTTTGAAAATAGTGATTAATACAAATTTAAAAATTATTAACATAAATTTTCTCATTGCTAATCTTATCAAACAAAAAATTAGCAAATCTGAAAACTGTGTAAAAATCAATTTAAAAAATGATTAACATTAATCATGATCAAGATCATGCATTCTGAAAAACTAGATTAATAGTAATTCGAAAATGATTATCACTAATCAATATCAAGAAAAAAATTTTAAAAATTGGATTAAGTAGAATTCAAAAATGATTACCACCACTAATGACTCCCTAAGCAAAGATCTAAGCCAAGAGCTCTTATACCAATGATGCAATGAAGGAAACTTGAGAATTGCACTCATTAGCATAGACCCACTCATCATAGGGAGTAGCACCTACTGCACTCATAATGGAGTACACACATAGCTTCTCTCAAGAGAGGGAAAAGTTCACCATGGAAGCTTAGAGCTCCAAAGAGTAAGTGTACTCATAAAGCGTAAATGATTAAAAGGGTCCAATGTCCATGAGCCCTATACCTAATATAGCTCAAGGCCCCCCAAAAGTACACATGTAAAGATCCCTAAGCCCAACAAGTGCCTAGGCCCCATTCCCCATGTGCAATGAAAACTACCACATTATAAATCTTTTTTTTTTCACTAATAAAGCCATATCCAAAGTATATAATAAATCTTTTTTTTTCACTAATAAAGCCATATCCAAAGTATATAATTCCAAGGTTTATGAATAGTACTCATGCAAGACATTAACCAATCAAAGGGGAAGCCAACTTTGTCATATATCATGATTAAGTCAATACCTTCCTTTCAAGTTGTTTCGTTGAAAGGATTACTATATAATGAGTCATATTGTAGCCAAGTAACTACCTACAAGATAATATTTATTCGTTGGATGCTTGGGGTGAAAATAATGAATGAGATGGTGAAATGTATTCCATAAGTGAAGTCATTGATATTACACAACTCTAATTTTTTATTCTCTATATCCTGCAAAGGATTATCTCGAAAGTCATCAAGATCTTGATCAAAAGGGACTCTTTGGTCCCTTACTCTGTGCCACCCGGTATAGTAAAAGCTCACGATAAAATTCTTAGTGCCTATCATATATTTGCATGAGATAGAGTCAATTTTCGTGTAATACTTGAAAGATCCCTGCCCCCTCCGCGCAATGAATTCGGGGGTGCTAGCAGTGAAAGTAGCACTTCTTGCATAGGGCTAGAGCCTCTCACTCAGGGCCTCGCCCACGGATATCCGGACAAGAGACTAATCCCTCGGTTTGTTCCAAAACCGAACCCGAAAAAACTTCCCTCGCCCAGAAAGCACGGGAGATTTCTCTAGGATATTTTTATTCTAACGTAGTCAAGAGCCTTAACTAACCAAACTGATCCGACCAAACCAATAGGTCACATGGTCAGATCAAGGAAGAGACTTGCACTTGGATCATAGAGACCAATGCTTTTTTCCTCGTCACAAGAGAGGCACAGTCGTTAATTCTTTTTCCATAGAACAAGGACTATCTGGGATTTACTTCATCTATCGTAACATAACATAATTGAGTTTCATTTTAGGGATCTATCAGTCCAGCCTATGGGTTAGCCAACCGCGCAACCACTGTAGTGATAGGATCCATTTAGGAATTTGGTTATGTTTTATCCCGAGTACCAGGGAAAAGGTTCCCAGGCCCCCTATAGCCGACGCTTCATACAAACTTCAAGATAGTCACACCACTTATACACCCAATATGAAATTGCCTGTTTCACAGATTCAGCTGTCTTTAAAACAATCTTTTAATGAAACCATCGTATCACTGATCATAATCCTCCAAAATATCCAGTTGAATTCTAATTTTCAATCATTATTTCAGGTGTACCTATGGCATCATTGGTGTTGAAATATACAAGTGAATAGGGTGTGTGCGGGAACAAGCCCTTGGTTAGAGGCTGTAAAAGAGGATGAGTAAATGTGAAAGAACCTGTGAAAAGGTGAGAAGAATCTACTGGGAGAGAATAAAGGGTAGCATGAGAAGATTTAGGAAGTGTGGAGATATTCTGGGAAAAGTGAAGAGGTGGAGAGAATCAGGGAAAAGAGGTGGAGTGAATCATGGAGAAATCAATGGGATTTGATGCTTGATGTAAACTCTATAAATTGAGGCATTGCCCTAACGTAGTCAAGAGCCTTAACTAACCAAACTGATCCGACCAAACCAATAGGTCACATGGTCAGATCAAGGAAGAGACTTGCACTTGGATCATAGAGACCAACGCTTTTTTCCTTGTCACAAGAGAGGCACAGTCGTTGATTCTTTTTCCATAGAACAAGGACTATCCGGGATTTACTTCATCTATCGTAACATAATAGAATTGAGTCTCATTTTAGGGATCTATCAGTCCAGCCTATGGTCCAGCCTATGGGTTAGCCAACCACGCAACCACTGTAGTGATAGGATCCATTTAGGAATTTGGTTATGTTTTATCCTGAGTACCAGGGAAAAGGTTCCCAGGCCCCTTATAGCCGACGCTTCATGCAAACTTCAAGATAGTCACACCACTTACACACCCAATATGAAATTGCCTGTTTCACAGATTCAGCTGTCTTTAAAACAATCTTTTAATGAAACCATCGTATCACTGATCATAATCCTCCAAAATATCCAGTTGAATTCTAATTTTCAATCATTATTTCAGGTGTACCTATGGCATCATTGGTGTTGAAATATACAAGTGAATAGGGTGTGTGCGGGAACAAGCCCTTGGTTAGAGGCTGTAAAAGAGGATGAGTAAATGTGAAAGAACCTGTGAAAAGGTGAGAAGAATCTACTGGGAGAGAATGAAGGGTAGCATGAGAAGATTTAAGAAGTATGGAGATATTCTCGAAAGTGTGGAGATATTCTAGGAGATATTCTAGGAAAAGTGAAGAGGTGGAGAGAATCAGGGAAAAGAGGTGGAGTGAATCATGGAGAAATCAATGGGATTTGATGCTTGATGTAAACTCTATAAATTGAGGCATTGCCCTAATGAGAATTTGCTGGTTTTTGAGTATCCATGCCTACATTAATCTATTTACTAATTACCCACTAATTACATCATAATTATTTGCTAATTATCCACTAATTATATCTTAATTATTTGCTAATCACTTTGTTAATGATGTTGATTCTAGTGTTTGATCCACCATAGCTCATCACAATGCCTTAATTTCAACATGGTATCAGAGCCATGCCTAGAATCCATCAGGTTTATGAGCCCATTATTTAATTAATCAAGATTAGTAGATAATTAAGAAATAATCCAATTTTTAGTTATTTTTCAACTAGCTTTTGTACCCCCAGCCAATGGAGGAGTTCATTCTCCTTGCACACTTCAAATTAGGCCAAGCCCTTTTAGGTACTTAAACTACACTCAAGGGGCTACAATCTACTCAAGGGAATTGAAGTAAATCAGTGCGCAAATCGGCGGCAGCCCGAATTGCAGGCGCGTTTTTTTCTGAGGAAAATTGACATTGCAGCTTCCACAAATCAAAGTTCTCTAATTCCTCTTAGCCCAAGGTGTTTTGAAGCATGCTCTACAAGCTGGTGAAGACAAAATTTAATTTCATCAAGTCTACAGTGAGATCCAAGCTCTTCATCAAATCTACACAGCAGGTGATTTTGGTAAAACAGAGATTAAGCTTTCAATATTTGGTCAAATCTTGTGTTTCTTGGCTTAATTCTCTACTAGACTCATTGCTATTGATGCCTTTGAAAGCATTTGAGCTTATTTGAAGTCTAAGGCACCAGATCTGGACTCCCCGCATACTCTGTTTTTTGCACACAAAACAGTGGATTAATTTGCTAATCAGTGATTAATCAATGGCTAATCACTATATTTTGGTGCAATTGAGGGTTCAAATTAACCATTAGGTATCTGATACAGATCCTTATAACTTCAGATTGCAATTCAGAGCTGGTTTGATACTCCAACCATTCCGTACAAATTGGTTACCCTTGATTTAATGTAATTTTTGGCAGAAAAATTGTGCTGATAAATTTGTGATAATCATCATTTTGCATTTAACCCTTGGTTAATGCCTGCAAATCTCACTCAAATTTAAGATTATTTACAGCCAGAGTTGCATTTGGGAATGTGCATAAGAATGAATGCTATACGCATTATGTATTGGGTACATTGCATTATTGTAAATATGGGATTAGAGACTACCCTTGTCCAGAATAAGGCAAGAGGTAAGACCTCCCGCATAAATTTGGGTTTGCATTGCATAACGACACAAGATAAACATCAAAAGCCCAAAAGAACTGTCAAACAAACATTTAAACATGTTGCTCACATGGAGCAAGAAGACCTGACAGACAAGCTCATGGCCCCAGCCATGAAAGAAGAAGAATATCTCTTTCGAAGAGGAAGATCCACACCAAGAAAATCTAAAGGAAGCATTGAAGGAAGACATGGACACAAGAAGAGAAACTGCCCTAAGAAGACTGAAGGAAGACGGACGCGTGGAGAGAAGTTGCCATGACACAAGAAGACTGAAGAAAAGAGAAGATGTGAGACTCCAAAGAGTGAGGAGCCATGTGAAAATCTCTGAGAGAGAAAGAGAGAGAGACCCCACAACCCAATGTAACCTGCCCCAACAAAGTAAAACCACCTCTGAGCCACCGATGATGTAGGCCACGTGGTAGATAGATGTATGTGTGAGCACTTTAGTCAAGGTCGCGGGCAACTATAGTAAGCCTTGGACACATAGAGAGAGAGAGTGTCAAGGACTATGAGTTTAGGGACTCGAGGCACTGGTCTCGCAGGCTATCAAGTAAGAGAGAAACTTGGTATAGGGTCCAGGTGTGCTAAGATAACTTGAGGGGAGGTGTAGACAGTAGTCAAGTAAGGGGAGGCAAAGTTGGTATAGGGTCTAGGTGTACTAGGAGTATTCACTTGAGGGGAGGTGTTGAAATATACAAGTGAATAGGGTGTGTGCGGGAACAAGCCCTTGGTTAGAGGCTATAAAAGAGGATGAGTAAATGTGAAAGAACCTGTGAAAAGGTGAGAAGAATCTACTGGGAGAGAATGAAGGGTAGCATGAGAAGATTTAAGAAGTATGGAGATATTCTCGAAAGTGTGGAGATATTCTAGGAGATATTCTGGGAAAAGTGAAGAGGTGGAGAGAATCAGGAAAAAGAGGTGGAGTGAATCATGGAGAAATCAATGGGATTTGATGCTTGATGTAAACTCTATAAATTGAGGCATTGCCCTGATGAGAATTTGCTGGTTTTTGAGTATCCATGCCTACATTAATCTATTTGCTAATTACCCACTAATTACGTCTTAATTATTTGCTAATTACCCACATCTTAATTATTTGCTAATCACTTTGTTGTGATGTTGATTCTAGTGTTTGATCCACCATAGCTCATCACAATGCCCTAATTTTAACAATTGGCAATCATAACGCTCACCACCTGTCCACTTAGGAACCATAACAATTGGCTAATCACTTTGTTGTGATGTTGATTCTAGTGTTTGATCCACCATAGCTCATCACAATGCCCTAATTTTAACAATTGGCAACCATAACGCTCACCACCTGTCCACTTAGGAACCATAACAATTGGCAACCATAACGCTCACCACCTGTCCACTTAGGAGCCTTTTCAATAGTTCCTAGCATAGTACTTGGAAATATATTTACTTATAAAAATCTAGATGGACTCTCCATTGAAGATCAGCAAGATCGACCAACAGGTCCATATAAAAGAGCCATGGACTTATCCGTTGAGGTCCAGCAAGGTCAATTAACCAGATCTATGCCCGAGTTCAGAAAACAACTCTAACACCTTGTTCCATTTTCTTCCTCGACGCATGCGTGCGTATCTTCGACGACCCAGAGCCCGAGCACCGTACATGGTCAGCACCCTCTAGGATCCTTCGCAGATCACCTAGCACTTCACTCATAGGCTGCTTCCTTGGTCCCTCATCCATCGTACCGGAAGCTCACCATTTAAATCGAATCGAGGCTGGTCAAAACCTCCACCGACCTTGCTACGCAAGACGTCCTCCGTTGACTCTCCTTCAACTTTTGTAACTTTATCACTTAGGTCTCTATGACCTCATTCACAGGACGGTCAAAATGCTTCCTCCCCATCATTCTCTTGACATAAAAAAGTCATTTTAAAACAGGTTATAAATACAGATTCTAGTGAACTATCATCTTTCCACATTGCTCCACATCATTTCTCGTTATTCCACTTTCTTCTACATCAATTCACATTGCTTAATCCACATCCAATCATATGTTTTCCCATCGTCCTTCATCCATTCTCATCCAATCACACATCTCATTCATTCACACATATAATGAGTACACATCACATCACATCCATTCACACATCTCATTCATTCACATCCATCACATTCATTGTATCCCCATCCTATTATATACATTCTATCCACATTACATCACATCCACATCCATCCATATCTCATTACATCCATACACAATTCATCCACATCCATACAGTCATTAACATGCACGTCTATCCACATCCATCCATTCATTCACATTCATACACAATTCATCCACATCCATCCAGTCATTAACATCCATCCAGTCATTAACATGCACGTCTATCCACATCCATCCATTCATTCACATTCACATCACAATTCATCCACATCCATCCAGTCATTAACATCCATCCAGTCATTAACATCCAGTCATTAACATCCATCCAGTCATTAACATCCATCCAGTCATTAACATGCACGTCTATCCACATCCATCCATTCATTCACATTCATACACAATTCATCCACATCCATCCAGTCATTAACATCCATCCAGTCATTAACATGCACGTCTATCCACATCCATCCATTCATTCACATTCACATCCACGTATATTCACATCACATCACATCCATCCATTCATTTACATTCACATCCATGTATATTCATTCACATTCACATCCACGTATATTCACATCACATCGCATTTCATGCACATCTCATCACATTCACATCCACATCACATCCACATCCATTTACACATCCATTTACATCACATCACATCTTATCACATCTCATCCACATCCACATCACATCCA
The DNA here is from genome assembly GCF_041138505.1 of Cibotium barometz. Lineage (NCBI taxonomy): Eukaryota > Viridiplantae > Streptophyta > Polypodiopsida > Cyatheales > Cibotiaceae > Cibotium > Cibotium barometz. The sequence goes on from NC_141106.1 coordinate 21,745,885, forward strand.
TTTACATCACATCACATCTTATCACATCCACATCCACATTCATTTGCATCACACCACATCTCACAAGTAATGATGCTAAGTAATTTTCATTTTTGTTAGTGATTCCAAGGGCTAAATTTATGAATATAATTTAAATACCGCATGTGGGAGTGGAGCCACACACGTCGGGGGGGGGTATTGCACCCAATCTTGTGTTCTTTGATTTTTATGTTTTTGTTTTATGCTATGATGATGATGGTTTATTTCTTCTATTATTCAATTTCTGAAATATTCCAATCTCCATGTACCATGGTCCTTTAAAAGGCATTATGTGCATGTGTATCACTATTATCATGTGTATGTGTGTGTGATACATCAATATCATCATGTGTGTGTGTGTGTACAATACAACATCATGGGTATGTGGGTGTGATACATCAATGTCATCACATGTGTGTGTATGATCATCACCATGTGTACATGTGTCAACATCAATATCATCATCAACATGATGATCATCGCCCACTGAATGCATGTCATTATGATACCCATCCTCAGGTATATAGTCATCTTTGCTCACAAATGTAGGGCACTCAATCAAGTCCCCATATACATCATCCCATGCAAGCAATGCCGAACCATCCATGTAAAGATAACCACATAGATCCTTAACAAAATCACCATGTGTAGAACGTCTAGACCATTTGGCATGGACATCCTCATCAAATAAGTGTCTAAACTAACAAGGCAACAACATCTAAAGCTCAAACATCCATATGTGACATGAATATGATGTGTCATCATAGCATGGTGTTAGTGAAGGATCTAGAGGTCGAAGCCATGATGTGCAAAATGTATGTATGAACTCGGCAAACGATATGCATCTCCTCACTTGAAATGGTAAATCAAGATGACGGGCATGGCACGCTAGAGTGATAGGATACGACCAGATGCTACATGATCAACGTCTGGGATGGAATCGTAGTGATGTCAACGACGATGATGGTGGGTAGCACAATGATCGTAGGTAGGGTAGAGGTAGTAATGGATCCCCATGTTGTCCGCTAATGCTTGAGAGTTAGGAAACACTCCCCCAAATGTGCTCAATAATGCCACATCGCGTGTGGGAAAAAAACACCAATATGCTCAAATGGCAACCCGCATGTGTGCAAAAGCTAAAACAATGACCAAAATACTTAGAATGATCACCTGCATGTGAACAAGGGACAAAACTGAATGCAAATCACCACTAAATGTCTAAAATAGTGCAAAAATCAATCCACAAGGTAGGGCTCATGAGTGAACACCCTCAACTGCACCAAAGTGGCCAAAAACGTGCGTGTGAACATGCAAAATACACCAAACAGCCAAAAGTGTGCACATGAATGCCCAAAATGCATCAAATCGTCATACGGCCAACAAACCATCTCAACAAAGCTCAAAGCATGTGAACAAGTCCGCGAATAGTGTGTGAACATTCCCAAATGGTCATGTGTGAATGTTCTCACCATCAAACCCAAGCATGTGAATAATCTCCCATGTAAGCTTGAAGTGTGCGAACGCCTCAAAAAAATATGCTAATGTGTGAACCATACTCACAATGCATAAAAGCATGTGAAAAATGCCCAACAAACCCAAAAACATGTGGAACAAGATCCAAAACCACAAATATACTACACACCCAAGCCACCCCCTACATGTATGCATGTATGTTTCACCCCACATCACCAAGGTGTAAAAAATGAAATGAAATTTTTGAGTAAGGCTTAAAGAAAAAATAAAGAGTAGTCAAGGATGGGGAATGTGGCCCAAAATGTGGAAGATTACGATGAATAATATGTATGGGCAGTGGGCAATGGAGAGACTGGGAACCACCAATTAATTAATTGGACAGTGTGGCGGTCATAGTGTGAAAAGGGTTCCAAACCCTAAGCTAGTTGAGGTCTAAATGAAAGAAAAGAACAACAAAAATAAACAGGTGCTAAGAACGACCCTTGTTTTTTTTTTAAATTTTCTAACTGCTCTCGTGCTACTTGCAATAGAACGGCTTTGACATTAGCTATTTCTCAAAGTTGGGTGAAATCAAACACGCAATGTGTAGTACTTTTTTTTTGCTAGACAACAGCGATTTGCTCGATCATCTACGAGGACAAAAAATTTGCATATTTTCTCACGCTACGATCTGCTCGGTCAGTTGGTGACAAAAAAAATTGCATGTTTGCTCACGCTGCCTGATTTTAGAGCAGGCGACCTGAGTGTCTTTCTCAATTGAAAATGCTGCTACTATATAAGAAGATCTGTTGTGAAATGCTGGCTGTGTAGGCTGATGTTATTGATATGCTACTGACAAGCTCTAGCCCCACAATAAATTGATGCACCAAAGGACGGCACGGTTTTGTGCTTACTTAGCTGAGCCTTGTAGAGACCAAGGCCGTGAAAGACTATTTTCTAGCCGGCTGCCAGTCCTCAGAGGTGATGAAGTGTCAATGCACTGTTTGAGGCTCGTGTGCTTTTGATGCTGTTGTGGACGTTTTGCTTGATGTTCTGTTGGCGTGGATGGCTTACTTGGTGACAGCTCTTGATGCTGCTGTCGTCTGCTTCTATTATTCAAGGACTATGGTGTTGATTGTTTTTGCCATCTGCTTCTATTCAATTGCTGTGTTGCACTTGACCACCTCCTCTGCACTTGACCAGCTCCTCTGCACACTGTTGTCATACTCCTTTTATAGAGCACTAAACCTTCTACCAACACTCAGGGAAGGAAGAGCTGCTCTGCTCCTCTGCACACTGTTGTCATACTCCTTTTATAGAGCGCTAAACCTTCTACCAACACTCGGGGAAGGAAGAGCTGCTAAACTTTGTAGAGCATTGAACCCACTGTTGAGCCTTCAATGGCGATGCTGCATCTGCCAATGCTTGAGAAAGTAGAGCCACAATAATGATGCTGCATCTGCTCCAATGCTTGAGAAAGTAGAGCCACAATGATGATGCGTTGTCAAAGAGTCCAAGTTTGGGAACTCTATGCAAGTTGCTAGTTGCTAAGGCAGCTAAACTGTGATTGTTGCTTTCAGATAGAAGGTTGAGTAGTTCTATCCAACACCTTTGGCTTACTTGCTGAGCCCCACAAGGCCATGATGCTTTTCCCTTTTGCATTCCAATGGTATTGCAACAACCCACTACTAAGAGCTGTTGTAGCTTGTTGTTGTCACCAAAAGCTGCTTGGTTATTTGATAATGTTAGGCTTTGTTGATATTGATAAGAACTTTTTTCTGTCCTCTTAGATGATAGTAGCAAAAACCAGAAAGGCTATGCCAACAAACACAAAAGCAATGTTCTTGCTGAGCCTGTAACCAAGGGCAATGATGCTTCTGATGAATACCATTTCTATATGGGTTTACACCACCTGTTTGTGAATTTTTAGATCTTCTTGCTTGCCTCAAGCCTTGAATGCATTAAACATCTCAATCTTGCTTGCTATTTGCTCAATTCTTGGCTAAGAAACTATTCAAGTTGCTCTCCTCGCTTGTGCTTGATTGCTAGTCAGGGAATGGTAGCAACTGTTGTTCTTCAAGACAACAAGCAAGCAAAGTAAGAGCAAACCTTCCAGAGCTTGTTAGTTAGAGTTTCAACAGGCTAAAATCCCCATGTGACCATAACACCTCAGAATCTGCATAAAATTGATGAATAAAATTGATGCTCAGATCTATAGTAGAGCAACATGTTATACATTTCTTGATGAAAAATGTGTTAAAATGTTGTAATCTAGGATATGTGCTTACAAACAGTGTCTTCTTAACACTTATCTTGCTACCTTTACATGCAATACATCAAGATTTATACTACTCTAATAGATTTTTAATCTTTGTCCGGCTTCTTTGCAAGAAAGTGACAAGATTAGAAAGATTTGATAAAGAATCACTTTTTGTTTTGTTTCTACGTCAAGATTTGATTTTTGCACAATAAACTTTTCATAATCTATAAACTGCTCTGTTTTGCACTGTAGATCTGCAACAAAATTGTGCTCTGCATTGTTCTTAAAAATCTCCACTAATCCTTGAAATTCTGCGCCAAGGTTTTGCACACTTTCTTTAAATTGTTTTAAATTTCTGTACACTTTCTTAAAATTGCATCAAATTTCTGTACACTTTCTTAAAATTGCATCAAATGTCTGCACTTTCTTAAAAATTGCATCAAATTTCTGCACACTTTCTTGAAAATTTCTATACACTTTCTTGAAAATGCACCAAATTTTTGCACAACAATCTGAAATCTGTAGCAATCTGAAAACTCTGCACAACAACCTTGATTTTTCGCACCACAATCTTCCTCTTGCAATCTTTCTCCAAGAACTCCAAGATTTGGTAATCTAAGGTTTGGTTTTGAAGAAATAAGGACTTAAAGGATTGATATTTGAAATTGTAGGCTCTCTTATCAAGATAATGCAAGGTAATCATTCAAAATTGGTTGTTAATATCTTTGCAAATCTTAATTTTGAAAATCAAGACCAAGAAGTTTAAGAAAAGAAATAGTAAAGTGGATTAGGGTTTTGAAAACAGTGATTAATACAAATTTGAAAATGATTAACATAAATTTCATTACTAATCTCATCAAACAAGAAATTAGCAAATCTGAAAACTGTGTAAAAATCAATTCCGAAGTGATTAACACTAATCATGATCAAGATCATGCATTCTGAAAAACTAGATTAATAGTAATTCATCAATATCAAGAAAAAATATTTTAAAAATTGGATTAAGTAGAATTCAAAAATGATTATCACTAATCACTCCCTAAGCGAAGATCTAAGCCAAGAGCTCTTATACCAATGATGCAATGAAGGAAACTTGAGAATTGCACTCATTAGCATAGAGTACACACATGTCCCACACTCATGATAGGGAGTAGCACCTACTGCACCCATAATGGAGTACACACATAGCTTCTCATCAAGAAAGGGAGAAGTTCACCATGGAAGCTTAGAGCTCCAAAGAGTAAGTGTACTCATAAAGCGTAAATGATTAAAAGGGTCCAATGTCCATGAGCCCTATACCTAATATAGCCCAAGGCCCCCCAAAAGTACACATGTAAATATCCCTAAGCCCAAGTGCCTAGGTCCCATTCCCCATGTACATGTGCAATGAAAACTACTTCATTATAAATCTTTTTTTTTCACTAATAAAGCCATATCCAAAGTATATAATTCCAAGGTTTATGAATAGTACTCATGCAAGACATTAACCAATCAAAGGGGAAGCCAACTTTGTCATATATCATGATTAAGTCAATACCTTCCTTTAAGGTTGTTTCGTTAAAAGGATTACTATATAATGAGTCATATTGTAGCCAAGTAACAACCTACAAGATAATATTTATTAGTTGGATGCTTGGGGTGAAAACCATGAATGAGATGGTGAAATGTATTCCATAAGTGAAGTCATTGTATTACACAACTCTAATTTTTTATTCTCTATGTCCTGCGAAGGATTATCTCAAAATTCATCAAGATCTTGATCCAAAGGGACTCTTTGGCCCCTTACTCTATGCCACCCGGTTTAGTAAAAGCTCACGATGAAATTCTGAGTGCCTATCATATATTTGCATGAGATAGAGTCATTTTTTGTGCAATACTTGAGAGATCCCTGCCCCCACTTCTTTCGCAAGGTAGAGCCTTTACACTCGGGGCCTCGCCCACCACAAATATCTGGACGAGAGACTAATCCCTCAGTTTGTTCCAAAACCAAACCCGGAAAAACTTCCCTCGCCCAAAAAGCACGCGCGATTCCTCTAGGATATTTTTATTCTAACATAGTCAAGAGCCTTAACTAACCAAACTGATCCGACCGAACCAGTAAGTCACATGGTCAGATCAAGGAAAAGACTTGCACTTGAATCATAGAGACCAACGCTTTTGTCCTCGTCAAGAGGCACAGCCGTTGATTCTTTTTCCATAGAACAACGACTATCCGGGATTTACTTCATCTATCGTAGCATAACAGAATTGAGTTTTATTTTAGGGATCCATCAGTCCAGCCTCTAACCCCATCCAGTGCCATGGGTTAGCCAACAGCGCACCCACTGTAGTGATAGGATCCATTTAAGAATTTGGTTATGTTTTGTCCTGGGTACTAGGGAAAAGAGTTCCCATGCCCCCTATAGCCGGCGCTTCATGCAAACTTCAAGATAGTCACACCACTTACACACCCAATATGAAATTGCCTGTTTCATAGATTCAGCTGTCTTTAAAACAATCTTTTAATGAAACCATCGTATCACTGATCATAATCCTCCAAAATATCCGGTTGAATTCTAATTTCCAATCATTCTTTCATCGGTGTACCTATGACATCATTGGCAACCAGAACGCTCACCTCCTCTTGTCCACTTAGGGGCCTTTTCCTAGCTCATAGTACCCGAAAATATATTCACTTATAAAAATCCAGATGGACTCTCCATTGAAGATTAGCAAGATCGACCAACAGATCCATCTAAAAGAGCCATGGACTCATCCGTTGTTGAGGACCAGCAAGGTCAATTAACCAGATCCATGCCCGAGTTCAGAGAAAACAACTCTAACACCTTGTTCCATTTTCTTCCTCGACGCACGCGTGGGTATCTTAGAGCCCGAGCACCGTATGGTCAGCACCCTCTAGTATCCTTCGCAGGTCACCTAACGCTTCACTCAACGCTTCACTCATAGGCCGCTTTCTTGGTCCCTCATCCACCGTACCGGAAGCTCACCATTTAAATCGAACCAAGGCTGGTCAAGACCTCGGCCGAGACCTTGCTATATGCGAGACGTCCTGCGTTGACTCTCCATCAGCTATTGCAACTTTATCACTTAGGTCTCTACAACCTCATTCACAAGACGGTCCCCAGTATTCTTGACATAAAACAGTCATTTAAAAATAGGTTATAAATACAGTTTCTAATGAACTCTCATCTTTCCACATTGTTCCACATCATTTCTCGTTATTCCACTTTCTTCTACATCAATTCACATTGCACATCCAATCATATGTATTTCCATCGTCCTTCATCCATTCTCATCCAGTCACATTATAATGCATCCCATCACATCTATCCTCATCCAATCACATTATAATGCATCCCATCACATCTATCCTCATCACATCTCATCCATTCTCATCTACCCATATCCACATCACATCTATCCCGATTCACATCACATCACATCTTATTCATTCACATCCATCACATTCATTGTATCCCCATCCCATCATATACATTCTATCCACATTACATGATATCCACACCCATCTATATCTCATCAATTCACAACTACCCCGATCCACATCACATCACATCCATTCACATCACATCTCATTCATTCACATCCATCACATTCATTGTATCCCCATCCTATCATATACATTCTATCCACATTACATCACATCCACATCCATCCATATCTCATTACATCCATACACAATTCATCCACATCCATCCAGTCATTCACATGCACGTCTATCCACATTTATCCATTCATTCACATTCACATTCACATCCACATATATTCACATCACATCACATTTCATCCACATCTCATCACATTCACATCCACATCCCTTTACATCACATCACATCTCATCCACATCCACATCCACATCCATTTACATCACATCACATCTTATCACATCTACATCCACATTCATTTGCATCACACCACATCTTATCTCACAAGTAATGATGCTAAGTAATTTTCATTTTTGTGAGTGATTCCAAGGGCTAAATTTATGAATATAATTTAAATACAGCATGTGGGAGTGGAGCCACACACGTCGGGGGGGAGATTGCACCCAATCTTGTGTTCTTTGATTTTTATGTTTTTGTTTTATGCTATGATGATGATGGTTTATTTCTTCTATTATTCAATTTCTGAAATATTCCAATCTCCATGTACCATGGTCCTTTAAAAGGCATTATGTGCATGTGTATCACTATTATCATGTGTATGTGTGTGTGATACATCAATATCATCATGTGTGTGTGTACAATACAACATCATGGGTATGTGTCAATGTCATCACATGTGTGTGTATGATCATCACCATGTGTACATGTGTCAACATCAATATCATCATCAACATGATGATCATCGCCCACTGAATGCATGTCATTATGATACCCATCCTCAGGTATATAGTCATCTTTGCTCACAAATGTAGGGCACTCAATCAAGTCCCCATATACATCATCCCATGCAAGCAATGCCGAACCATCCATGTAAAGATAACCACATAGATCCTTAACAAAATCACCATGTGTAGAACGTCTAGACCATTTGGCATGGACATCCTCATCAAATAAGTGTCTAAACTAACTAGGCAACAACATCTGAAGCTCAAAAATCCATATGTGACATGAATATGATGTGTCATCATAGCATGGTGTCAATGAAGAAGGATCTAGAGGTCAAAGCCATGATGTGCCAAATGTATGTATGAACTCGGCAAACTATATGCATCTCCTCACCTGAAATGGTAAATCAAGATGACGGGCATGGCGCGCCAGAGTGATAGGATACGAGCAGATAATATACATTCTATCCACATTATATCACATCCACATCCATCCATATCTCATTACAGCCATACACAATTCATCCACATCCATCCATTCATTCACATGCAGGTCTATCCACATCTATCCATTCATTCACATTCACATCCACATATATTCATTCACATTCACATCCACATATATTCACATCACATCACATTTCATCCAGATCTCATCACATTCACATCCACATCTCTTTACATCACATCACATCTCATCCACATCCACATCCACATCCATTTACATCACATCACATCTTATCACATCCACATCCACATTCATTTGCATCACACCACATCTTATCACAAGTAATGATGTTAAGTAATTTTCATTTTTGCGAGTGATTCCAAGGGCTAAATTTATGAATATAATTTTAAATACCGCATGTGGGAGTGGAGCCACACACGTCAGGGGGAGATTGCACCCAATCTTGTGTTCTTTGATTTTTATGTTTTGTTTTATGCTATGATGATGATGGTTTATTTCTTCTTGTAAGGTTCCCCCCTTCTAAAATAGGGGAAACACTTAAGATAGTCCACTAAGTCTTAACTTGGAGAAAATTTCTGATTCATCGACACCTTGACCATGTAGGGGAAACACTTAAGATAGTCCACTAAGTCTTAACTTGGAGAAAATTTTTGATTCATCGACACCTTGATCATGTAGAGATTCAAGGATACGATTCATAGGTAATTTTCTCCAAGTTAAGACTTAGTGGACTATCTTAAGTGTTTCTTCTATTTTAGAAGTGGGGAATCTTACAATTGGTATCAGAGCCGATCTTAGCTTCTAGGAAAACCATTTAAGGACTGTTTTGCAATGAATGTTTTACCTAACATAATGCTAAATAATAAAAACATCCTACTAAAACAAACAAGTTGAATTGATGTTTGAATGATTATAGGAAGAGGAAGATGCCTACTTGAAGTTTCTAGTTTTCCAATGCATCTTCGCGAGACTGCTAGTCACTCCTTAAATTTCAAGTTCCATGACACCATGGTGCAGATACTAGAGAAGATGTCCCTCCCTCATTTCTCTCGTATTGAAAGAGGATGGGGTAGAGATTTCTAGAGTCGTGGGCCGAGATATTTCTTCATTCGAGCAAATCGAATTGGGAACCTTACCACCAACCTAAAGCGGATTCATTGGATTGAAAAGTTGAAGATGATCCGTTTATTTTGGTTCGTTCGGTACCCCCAGGACCGACACCTCTGTGACTATAGATGGGATTCGCATACCTCAAGATCACTGGGTGTATGACCAAGTGATGAAGGTCTTACCTGCTGAGACAGAGTAGCTGTGTTGGGACCTACCCCAATCCAGAGTCTACCACCCTTACCATCAGTTTTTAGAGTCTTAGAAACTACAGCGGAACCCCCATATTTCACCTATGTGGGACCACTCTACCCTTATGTCATAGTCAAGCTTAATTCCCCTTGATGGCAAATAAGACTAATTATATTAGTCTCAGATCTTTGTAATAAAACTCATCCTTGTAAATATTTGAAAATAAAATGATTTCAATGTTTTACTCTCCAAAATAAGCGTTGTGCAAATATGAATCTTGTAATCGTAAAATTGTTTTTACAATAATGACCAGGATGATCACCCTCTACTTCCCAATGCGCTTTACACTGATATCTAGGAGAAGAAGCTCCTGCTCAAGCAAATGCAACCTCCCTCCTTTAAAGGAGAAGGTTCAAAGATTGAGAAGGATGCTGAAGTCTGGATTGAAGCGATGGACGCTTATTTCTCTACCGCCGGTACTGGAGTAGTAAATCAGTCTATGCTTGCATGGTTTCGCCTCATCGGAGATGCTAAACTTTGATGGAAACAGTGGTGCCGTGACAAGGGAGTCACCGAGCATTCTCAAATGTGGGAAGACATCAAGCAGGCCATGAAGAAAAGATATCTTCCCCCATCCCATGAATCCATAAAGATGAATGAGTTTTTTTATCTTAGGCAGTGCAGCTTAACTCTTGAGGACTACTATTCCAAATTTATCACTCTTCGGAAGTATGCCCTAGCTATGACTACTTCCTAGCAAGTGGCTCATTTCTGCCAAGGGTTAAATGAACCCTTAGATTCTCGCCTTGAAGCAATGAGGCCAAGCACATTACAGGATGCTCTCATACGAGCAAATCTCAAAATCCCCTTGTGAAAGAAATGAGGACTGACAAACCTAAGCATAAAAAGAGATCTTACCCTGAGGCAAATCCTAAAGATAAACCCTATAAGAAACTCCAACTAAATTTCCCCTACTACAACAGAGGGCGACAAGGCAACTCTTTTGTCCCCTGGTCGTATGTTGCTTCTTCCAGATAAGGCCCTCTGTGTTTTGAGTGCAATGAGCTGGGACACTTTAGGGCCAACTATCCCAAGATGGCAACATCATTTCCCCAAGGTGGCAGAGGAAATCAAGACCGTGGAACCCCTATCCACCAAGGTGCAAGAGGCAGTGGGCGTAGGCCGCGGAGGAGCAGTTACTAGGACCGCCTGTATTATAAGTGAAGAACCGACCTTGGAAATGGCTGAAGAAGAGCGCGCCACTGTCCATGTTATAGTAGAACACCAAGGTCCGAATAAACAATTTGGTGTAATCCAAACCCCAGCCACTCATTATCGTAAGCCATTTCAGCTTTTGATTGATTGTGGCAGTACCCATTCATTTCTTTCTAGGTGTTTGCAAAAATTAAACTTGGGTCAAAAAACAGCTAGAAGAATGACTGTAGAGTTAGCCAGTGGGAAAGAAGTAGTATCTCGCCACTCTATAGGAAACCTTGATTTTGAGCTAGGTAATGAGCGAACTCATGGCCACTTTAGAGTCTTGCATTAGGAATTTATGATGGAATCCTTGGGATGGATTGGTTAATTGCAAACAAAGCTAGCATTCATTGTAACCAGGGGAGTATCACTTTTGAAAATGAGCATGGCCAAGTAATATCCGTTCAGGGGATAACAGGAAAACCTAAATCTAGGGTAGTCAAGGCAAAACATCTTCTCAAGGGAACACGTAAGGGTCAGCAAGTTTTCTTAGTCAAGCTCAACAAAGCCATTGAACCTAGTAAGGAGAAAGAACCCTCTTGGCTCCAAGAATTCTCTGACATCTTCCCTGATGAGCTTACAGGGCTACCGCCTCCTCGAGAAGTCGATCATGAAATCGAGGTGATCCCTGGGACTCAACCCATCTCAAAAACACCCTATAAAATGTCCCTTCCTGAAGTCATTGAACTTAAAGAGCAACTTTCCCAACTCATTGAGCAAGGATTTGTACGCCGCCCCAGTAGCTCTCCTTGGGGGGCACCTATCCTTTTCCAAAGAAAGAAGGACGGAACTCTCCGCCTTTGCATAGATTATCGAGGGCTGAATCAAGTCACTGTCAAGAATAAGTATCTATCCCTCGCATCGACGAACTTCTTGATAGGCTTCATGGGGCCAAAGTCTTCTCAAAAATAGATTTGAGGTCTTGTTACTATTAGATCAAAGTTAAGGAAGCAGATATACCCAAGATAGCCTTCAATACCCGTTATGGCCACTATGAGTTTACTGTAATGTCATTTGGGTTAACCAATGCTCCTGCAACCTGCAACCGCCTAATGCAAGATATAGTCCGTCCTTACTTGGATGAATTTGTGCTTGTTTTCTTTGATGACATCGTAATCTACTCCAAATCAATGGAAGAGCATGAGGAGCATGCACATAGAGTTCTACAATTGTTGCACAGGCACAAACTCTATGCCAAGAAGAGAAAATGTACCTTCTTTACTCATCAAATTGAGTATCTTGGGTTCATCGTCTCCAAAGATGGCATTTCAGTAGACCCCGCCAAGGTCAAAGATATTCTGGAGTGGCCATCCCCTAAATCAGTTCGTGAAGTTCGTGGGTTTTTGGGAATCACGGGATGGTATAGGATTTTTATCAAAGATTATGCCTTGGTAGTTGCACCTTTGACAGATCTTCTTAAGAAGGATTGCAAAATAGTGTGGCTGCCAATCCATCAAAATAGTTTTGATCAGCTCAAGGTCATTATTACTTCTGCCCCAGTCCTGAAACTTCCTGATTTCACCAAGGAATTTGAAGTGGTTATACTGATACCAGTAGTCTAGCACTTGGTGGTGTCTTAGGCCAAGAAGGAAGACCAGTCACTTATACTTCCCGCAAGTTGAAGCAATATGAAGCAAATTATGCCACCCATGATTTGGAGCTCTTAGCAGTTGTTCATTGCCTCAAATTATGGAGACATTATCTCTTGGGGGCCAAATTCTAGGTTGTAACTGACCACAAAAGTTTAAAGTGGATCTTCACCTAGCCTAACCTCAACATGCAGCAAAGGAGATGGATTGAAATTCTACAAGAATATGACTTTGACATCAAATTTCGCCCTGGGAAAGATAATGTGGTAGCAGATGCACTTAGCTGCAAATATTTCTTGAGTACAATTTCAATGCCACATAATCCCATACTGGTTAAGGTGGAAGAAGTCTCATCTCATGATCCAGATTATCAGAGGATGATGAAGTTAGTAGAAGAAGGGGGAAATTTAGAGAAAGAGAAGAATCTAATCAAGGGATACTCCACTCATGAAGGAAGCCTCTACTTCAATTCACAAGCTATGTATCCCTAAGGATCCTGCTTTAAAGAAACTAATTCTCCATGAAGCTCATGATAGTCCTGCCAGGGTAGCACGACGATCGTAGGCAGGGTAGAGGTACTAATGGATCCCCATGTCGTCCGCCAATGCTTGAGAGTTAGGAAACACTCCCCCAAATGTGGCTCAATAATGCCACACTGCGTGTGGGAAAAAAACACCAATATGCTCAAATGGCCACCCGCATGTGTGCAAAAGCCAAAACAATGACCAAAATACTCAGAATGATCACCTGCACATGAACAAGGGACAAAACTGAATGCAAATCACCAACCAAATGTCTAAAATAGTGCAAAAATCAATCCACAAGGTAGGGCTCACGAGTGAACGCCCTCAAATGCACCAAAGTGGCCAAAAATGCACGTGTGAACATGCAAAATACACCAAACGGCCAAAAGTGTGCGTGTGAACACCCAAAATGCATCAAATCGGCCATACAGCACACGAACCATCTCAACAAAGCTCAAAGCATGTGAACAAGTCTTGAATAATGTGTGAACATGCCCAAATGGTCATGTGTGAATGTTCTCACCATCAAACCAGCAAAAACCAGAAAGGCTATGCCAACAAACACTAAAGCAATGTTCTTGCTGAACTTGTAACCAAGGGCAATGATGCTTACCATTTCTATATGGGTTTACACCACCTGTTTGTGAATTTTTAGATCTTCTTGCTTGCCTCAAGCCTTGAATGCATTAAACATCTCAATCTTGTGTGCTATTTGCTCAATTCTTGGCTAAGAAACTGTTCAAGTTTCTCTCCTCGCTTGTGTAGTCAGTGAATGGCAGCAACTGTTGTTCTTCAAGACAACAAGCAAGCAAAGTAAGAGCAAACCTTCCATTGTTTGTTAGTTGTAAAGAGTCTCAACAGGCTGAAATCCCCATGTGACCATAACACCTCAGAATTTGGATATGAAAGAAAGCAACATCTCTTGCTTGTATTGGTTCTGATGAGTAATCTGTGCACTCTTGCTTGAGGATTTTCACTCAAGAAACCTTGTATGCAAGTTAGGAGAACCCTGTTGTGTATGGGGCACACTGGCTCATACCAATGGACTGGGTTCAATTCCCAGCAGGGCCATACTTTTGTTGCAAACATAGTGCTAATCAACAAACTTTCTGAGTTTCTGCACTCAAAATTGTAAAGCTTGTACACTTTTACATCAACTAGTTATCAACATGCTCTCTGATGCTCAGATCTGTAATAGAACAACATGCTATACATTTCTTGATGAAAATGTGTTAAAATGTTGTAATTCAGGATATGTGCTTACAAACAGTGTCTTCTCAACACTTATCTTGCTACCTTTACATGCAATACATCAAGATTTATACTAATCTGTGTAGATTTATACTACTCTAATAGATTTTTAATCTTTGTCTAGCTTCTTTGCAAGAAAGTGACAAGATTAGAAAGATTTGATAAAGAATCACTTTTTGTTCTGTTTCTACATCAAGATTTGATTTCTGCACACAATAAACTTTGCATAATCTGTAAACTGCTCTGTTTGCACTATAGATCTGCAACAAAATTGTGCACAACAATCTGAAATCTATATAGCAATTTGAAAACTGTGCACAACAACCTTGATTTTCTGCACCACAATCTTCCTCTTGCAATCTTTCTCCAAGAACTCTAAGATTTGGTAATCTAAGGTTTGGTCTTGAAGAAATAAGGGCTTAAAGGATTGATATTTGAAACTGTAGGCTCTCTTGCAAGGTAATCATTCAAAATTGGTTTTGTTAAAATCTTTGCAAATCCTAATTTTGAAAATCAAGACAATTTTCAAGAAAATCAAGACTAAGAAGTGCAAGAAAACAAATAATAAAGTGGATTAGGGTTTTCAAAAAATGATACAAATTTGAAAATGATTAACATAAATTTCATTGCTAATCTTATCAAACAAGAAATTAGCAAATATGAAAATTGTGTAAAAATCAATTCCGAAAATGATTAACAATAATCATGATCAATCTCATGCATTTTGAAAAACTAGATTAATAGTAATTCGAAAATGATTATCACTAATCAATATCAAGAAAAATATTTTAAAAATTAGATTAAGTAAAATTCAAAAACGATTATCACTAATCACTCCCTAAGCAAAGATCTAAGCCAAGAGCTCTTATACCAATGAAGCAATGAAGGAAACTTGAGAATTGCACTCATTAGCATAGAGTACACACATGTCCCACTCATCATAGGGAGTAGCACCTACTGCACTCATAATGGAGTACACACATAGCTTCTCAAGAGGGAGAAGTTTACCATGGAAGCTTAGAGCTCCAAAGAGTAAGTGTACTACATAAAGCATAAATGATTAAAAGGGTCCAATGTCCATGAGCCCTATACCTAATATAGCTCAAGGCCCCCCAAAAGTACACATGTAAATATCCCTAAGCCCAAGTACCTAGGCCCCATTCCCCATGTACATGTGCAATGAAAACTACTTCATTATAAATCTTTTTTTTTTCACTAATAAAGGCATATCCAAAGTATATAATTCCAAGGTTTATGAATAGTACTCATGCAAGACATTAACCAATCAAAGGGGAAGCTAACTTTGTCATAAATCATGATTAAGTCAATACCTTCCTTTCAAGTTGTTTCGTTTAAAGGATTACTATATAATGAGTCATATTGTAGCCAAGTAACAACCTGCAAGATAATTTTTATTAGTTGGATGCTTGGGGTGAAAACCATGAATATGATGGTGAAATGTATTCCATAAGTGACGTCATTGATATTACACAACTCTAATTTTTTATTCTCTATGTCCTGCAAAGGATTATCTCAAAAGTCATCAAGATCTTGATCCAAAGGGACTCTTTGGCCCCTTACTCTATGCCACCCGGTTTAGTAAAAGCTCATGATGAAATTCTGAGTGCCTATCATGAAAGATCCCTGCCCCCTCTGTGCAAGGAATTCGGGGGTGCTAGCAGTGAAAGTAGCACTTCTTGCGTAGGGTAGAGCCTCTCACTTGGGGCCTCGCCCACCACGGATATCCGGATAAGAGACTAATCCCTTGGTTTGTTCCAAAACCGAACCCGGAAAAACTTCCCTCACCCAGAAAGCACGAGCGATTCTTCTAAGATATTTTTATTCTAATGTAGTCAAGAGCCTTAACTAACTAAACTGATCTGACCGAACCAGTAAGTCATATGGTCAGATCAAGGAAGAGACTTGCACTTGGATCATAGAGAGCAATGCTTTTTTCCTTGTTGAGAGGAAAAAAGGAAGAGACTTGCACTTGGATCATAGAGACCAACGCTTTTTTCCTCATCAAGAGGCACAATCGTTGATTCTTTTTCCATAGAACAAGGACTATCCGGGATTTACTTCATCTATCGTAACATAATAGAATTGAATCTCATTTTAGGGATCCATCAGTCCAGCCTAACCCCATCCAGTCCCATGGGTTAGCCAACCGCCCACCAACCACTGTAGTGATAGGATCCATTTAAGAATTTGGTTATGTTTTGTCCCGGGTACCAAGGAAAAGAGTTCCCACGCCCCCTATAGCCGACGCTTCATGCAAACTTCAAGATAGTATCCAGGATTTACTTCATCTATCGTAACATAACAGAATTGAGTCTCATTTTAGGGATCCATCAGTCCAGCCTAACCCCATCCAGTCCCATGGGTTAGCTAACCGCCCAACCACTGTAGTGATAGGATCCATTTAAGAATTTGGTTATGTTTTGTCCCGGGTACCAGGGAAAAGAGTTCCCATGCCCCCTATAGCCGGCGCTTCATGTAAACTTCAAGATAGTCACACCACTTACACACCCAATATGAAACTACCTGTTTCATAGATTTAACTATCTTTAAAACAATCTTTTAATGAAACCATCGTATAATTCTCAAAAATATCCGGTTGAATTCTAATTTCCAATCATTCTTTCATCGGTGTACCTATGGCATCATTGGCAACGAGAACGCTCACCACCTGTCCACTTAGGGACCTTTTCAATAGTTCCTAGCTCATAGTACCCGGAAATATATTCACTTATAAAAATCCAGATGGACTCTCCATTGAAGATCAGCAAGATCGACCAACAGATCCATATAAAAGAGCCATAGACTCATCCGTTGTTGAGGACCAGCAAGGTCAATTAACCTGATCCATGCCCGAGTTCAGAAAACAACTCTAACACCTTGTTCCATTTTCTTCCTCGACACATGCGTGGGTATCTTTGACGACCCAGAGCCCGAGCACCGTATGGTCAACACCCTCTAGGATCCTTCGCAGGAGGTCACCTAACACTTCACTCATAGGCCGCTTTCTAGGTCCCTCATCCACCGTACCGGAAGCTCACAATTTAAATTGAACCGAGGCTGGTCAAGACCTCGGTCGGACCTTGCTATGCGAGACGTCCTCCGTTGACTCTCCGTCAGCTATTGCAACTTTATCACTTAGGTCTCTACGACCTCATTCACAAGACGGTCAAAATGCTTCCCCAGCATTCTTGACATAAAACAGTCATTTAAAAATAGGTTATAAATACAGTTTCTAATGAATTCTCATCTTTCCACATTGATCCACATCATTTCTCGTTATTCCACTTTCTTGTACATCAATTCACATTGCTTAATCCACATCCAATCATATGTATTCCCATCGTCTTTCATCCATTCTCATCCAATCACATTATAATGCATCCCATCACATCTATCCACATCTATCCTCATCACATCTCATCCATTCTCATCTACCAATATCCACATCACATCACATCACATTCTCATCCAATCACATTATAATGCAATCACATTCTCATCCAATCACATTATAATGCAATCACATTCACATCCAATCACATTCTCATCCAATCACATTATAATGCATCCCATCACATTCTCATCCAATCACATTCTCATCCAATCACATTATAATGCATCCCATCACATCTATCCACATCTATCCTCATCACATCTCATCCATTCTCATCTACCCATATCCACATCACATCTATCCCGATCCACATCACATCACATCTTATTCATTCACATCCATCACATTCATTGTATCCCCATCCCATCATATATATTCTATCCACATAACATGACATCCACACCCATCCATATCTCATCAATTCACAACTACCCTGATCCACATCACATCACATCCATTCACATCACATCTCATTCATTCACATCCATCACATTCATTGTATCCCCACAATCCTATCATATATATTCTATCCACATTCCATCACATCCACATCCATCCATATCTCATTACATCCATACACAATTCATCCACATCCATCCAGTCATTCACATGCACGTCTATCCACATCTATCCATTCATTCACATTCACATCCACATATATTCATTCATTCACATTCACATCCACATATATTCACATCACATCACATTTCATCCACATCTCATCACATTCACATCCACATCCCTTTACATCACATCACATCTCATCCACATCCACATCCACATCCACATCCATTTACATCACATCACATCTTATCACATCCATATCCACATTCATTTGCATCACACCACATCTTATCACAAGTAATGATGCTAAGTAATTTTCATTTTTGTGAGTGATTCCAAGGGCTAAATTTATGAATATAATTTAAATACCGCATGTGGGAGTCGAGCCACACACGTCGGGGGGAGATTGCACCCAATCTTGTGTTCTTTGATTTTTATGTTTTTGTTTTATGCTATGATGATGATGGTTTATTTCTTCTATTATTCAATTTGTGAAATATTCCAATCTCCATGTACCATGGTCCTATAAAAACAGGCATTATAAGCACGTGTATCACTATCATCATGTGTATGTGTGTGTGATACATCAATATCATCATGTGTGTGTGTACAATACAACATCATGGGTATGTGGGTGTGATACATCAATGTCATCACGTGTGTGTGTATGATCACCACCATGTGTACATGTGTCAACATCAATATCATCATCAACATGATGATCATCATCGCCCCACTGAATGCATGTCATTATGATACCCATCCTCAGGTATATAGTCATCTCTGCTCACAAATCTAGGGCACTCAATCAAGTCCCTATATACATCATCCCATGCAAGCAATGCCGAACCATCCATGTAAAGATAACCACATAGATCCTCAACAAAATCACCATGTGTAGAACGTCTAGACCATTTGGCAGCATGGAAATCCTCCTCATCAAATAAGTGTCTAAACTAACTAGGAAACAACATCTGAAGCTCAAACATCCATATGTGACATGAATATGATGTGTCATCATAGCATGGTGTCAGTGAAGAAGGATCTAGAGGTCGAAGCCATGATGTGCCAAATGTATGTATAAACTCGGCAAACGATATGCATCTCCTCACCTAAAATGGTAAATCAAGATGACGGGCATGGCGCACCAGAGTGATAGGATACAAGCATATGCTACATGATTAGCATCTGGGGTGGAATCGTAGTGATGTCGATGGTGGGTAGCATGACGATCGTAGGCAGGGTAGAGGTACTAATGGATCCCCATGTCGTCCGCCAATGCTTGAGAGTTAGGAAACACTCCCCCAACAAATGCGCTCAATAATGCCACACTGCGTGTGGGAAAAAAACACCAATATGCTCAAATGGCCACCCGCATGTGTGCAAAAGCCAAAACAACGACCAAAATACTCAGAATGATCACCTGCACACGCGAACAAGGGAAAAAACTGAATGCAAATCACCACCAAATGTCTAAAATAGTGTAAAAATCAATCCCAAGGTAGGGCTCACGAGTGAACGCCCTCAAATGCACCAAAGTGGCCAAAAAACTGAATGCAAATCACCACCAAATGTCTAAAATAGTGCAAAAAATCAATCCACAAGGTAGGGCTCACGACGAGTGAATGCCCTCAAATGCACCAAAGTGGCAAAAAACGCGCGTGTGAACATGCAAAATACACCAAACGGCCAAAAGTGTGCATGTGAACGCCCAAAATGCATCAAATCGGCCATACGGCACACGAACCATCTCAACAAAGCTCAAAGCATGTGAACAAGTCTTGAATAATGTGTGAACATGCCCAAATGGTCATGTGTGAATGTTCTCACCATCAAACCAGCAAAAACCATAAAGGCTATGCCAACAAACACTAAAGCAATGTTCTTGCTTAGCTGAACTTGTAACCAAGGGCAATGATGCTTTTGAAGAAGTCTTGAATACCATTTCTATATGGGTTTACACCACCTGTTTGTGAATTTTTAGATCTTCTTGCTTGCCTCAAGCCTTGAATGCATTAAACATCTCAATCTTGTGTGCGATTTCCTCAAGTCGTGGCTAAGAAACTGTTCAAGTTTCTCTCCTCGCTTGTGCTTGATTTCTAGTCAGTGAATGGCAGCAACTGTTGTTCTTCAAGACAACAAGCAAGCAAAGTAAGAGCAAACCTTCCACTGTTTGTTAGTTGTAAAGAGTTTCAACAGGCTGAAATCCCCATGTGACCATAACACCTCAGAATCTGGATATGAAAGAAAGCAACATCTCTTGCTTGTATTGGTTCTGAGCAATATGTGCACTCTTGCTTAAAGATTTTCACTCAAGAAACCTTGTATGCAAGTTAGGAGAACCTTGTTGTGTATGGGGCACACTGGCTCATATCAATGGACTGGGTTCAATTCCCAGTAGGGCCATACTTTTACAAACACAGTGCTAATCAACAAACTTTCTGAGTTTCTACACTCAAAATTGTAAAGCTTGTACACTTTTACATCAACTAGTTATCAACATGGTCTCTGCATAATACTAATGCTCAGATCTGTAATAATAGAAGAACATGCTATACATTTCTTGATGAAAATGTGTTAAAATGTTGTAATTCAGGATATGTGCTTACAAACAGTGTCTTCTCAACACTTATCTTGCTACCTTTACATGCAATACATCAAGATTTATACTAATATGTGTAGATTTATACTACTCTAATAGATTTTTAATCTTTGTCCAGCTTCTTTATAAGAAAGTGACAAGATTAGAAAGATTTGATAAAGAATCACTTTTTGTTCTGTTTCTACATCAAGATTTGATTTCTGCACACAATAAACTTTGCATAATCTGTAAATTGCTCTGTTTGCACTATAGATCTGCAACAAAATTGTGCTCTGCAGCACTGTTCTTAAAAATCTCCACTAATCCTTGTTGAAAATCTGCACCAAGGTTTTGCACACTTTCTTTAAATTAATTTAAATTTGTGTACACTTTCTTAAAACTGTATCAAATTTCTGCACACTTTCTTGAAAATGCACCAATTTTTTACACAACAATCTGAAATCTGTATAGCAATCTGAAAACTCTGCACAACAACCTTGATTTTTTGCACCACAATCTTCCTCTTGCAATCTTTCTCCAAGAACTCCAAGATTTGGTCTTGAAGAAATAAGGACTTAAAGGATTGATATTTGAAACTGTAGGCTCTCTTATCAATACAATGCAAGGTAATCATTCAAAAATGGTTGTTAAAATCTTTGCAAATCCTAATTTTGAAAATCAAGATAATTTTCAAGAAAATCAAGACTAAGAAGTTCAAGAAAACAAATAGTAAAGTGGATTAGGGTTTTGAAAAAATGATTAATATAAATTTAAAAATGATTAACATAAATTTCATTGTTAATCTTATCAAACAAAAAATTAGCAAATCTGAAAACTATGTAAAAATCAATTTCGAAAATGATTAACACTAATCATGATTAAGATCATGCATTCTGAAAAACTAGATTAATAGTAATTCAAAAATGATTATCACTAATCAATATCAAGAAAAAATATTTTGAAAATTGGATTAAGTAGAATTCAAAAATGATTATCACTAATCACTCCCTAAGCAAAGATCTAAGCCAAGAGCTCTTATACCAATGATGCAATGAAGGAAACTCTAGAATTGCACTCATTAGCATAGAGTACACATATGTCCCACTCATCATAGGGAGTAGCACCTCTACTGCACTCATAATGGAGTACACACATAGCTTCTCAAGAGGGAGAAGTTCACCATGGAAGCTTAGAGCTCCAAAGAGTAAGTGTACTCAGAAAGCGTAAATGATTAAAAGGGTCCAATGTCCATGAGCCCTATACCTAATATAGCTCAAGGCCCCCTAAAAGTACACATGTAAATATCCCTAAGCCCAAGTGCCTAGGCCCCATTCCCCATGTACATGTGCAATGAAAACTACTTCATTATAAATCTTTTTTTTTCACTAATAAAGCCATATCCAAAGTATAATATTCCAAGGTTTATTAATAGTACTCATGCAAGACATTAACCAATCAAAGGGGAAGCCAACTTTGTCATATATCATGATTAAGTCAATACCTTCCTTTCAAGTTGTTTCGTTGAAAGAATTACTATATAATGAGTCATATTGTAGCCAAGTAACAACCTACAAGATAATATTTATTAGTTGGATGCTTGGGGTGAAAACCATGAATGAGATGGAGAAATGTATTCCATAAGTGGTCATTGATATTACAGAACTCTAATTTTTTATTCTCTATTTCCTGCAAAGGATTATCTCGAAAGCCATCAAAATCTTGATCCAAAGGGACTCTTTGGCCTCTTACTTTGTGCCACCGAGTATAGTAAAAGCTCACGAGCGATGAAATTCTGAGTGCCTATTATATATTTGCATGAGATAGAGTCAATTTTTGTGCAATACTTGAAAAATCCCTGCCCCCTCCGCGCAACGAATTCGGGGGTGCTAGCAGCGAAAGTAGTACTTCTTGCACAGGGCAGAGCCTCTCACTTGGGGCCTCGCTCACAGATATCCCGACAAGAGACGAATCCCTTTCGGTTTGTTCCAAACCGAACCTGGAAAAACTTCCCTCGCCCAGAAAGCATGGGCGATTCCTCTAGGATATTTTTATCCTAACGTAGTCAAGAGCCTTAACTAACCAAACCGATCCGACCAAACCAGTAAGTCACATGGTCAGATCAAGGAAGAGACCTACATTTAGATCATAAAGACCAACGCTTTTTTCCTCGTCAAGAGACCAACACTTTTTTTCTCGTCGTTGATTCTTTTTCCATAGAACAAGGACTATCCGAGATTTACTTCATCTATTGTGACATAATAGAATTGAGTCACATTTTAGGGATTCATCACTCCAGCCTAACCCCATCCAGTCCCATGGGTTAGCCAACCGCCCAACCACTGTAGTGATAGGATCCATTTAAGAATTTGGTTATGTTTTGTCCCGGGTACTAGGGAAAAGCGTTCCCATGGCCCCTACAGCCAGCGCTTCATGCAGACTTCAAGATAGTCACACCACTTACACACCCAATATGAAATTGCGTGCTTCACAGATTCAACCGTCTTTAAAACAATCTTTCAATGAAACCATCGTATCACTAATCATAATCCTCCAAAATATCCGATTGAATTCTAATTTCCATCGGTGTACTTATGGCATCATTGGCAACCAGAACGCTCACCACCTGTGTTAGGGGCCTTTTCAATAGTTCCTAGCTCATAGTACCCGAAAATATATTCACTTATAAAAATCTAGATGGACACTCCATTGAAGATCAGCAAGATCGACCAACAGATCCATATAAAAGAGCCATGGACTCATCCATTGAGGACCAGCAAGGTCAATTAACCAGATCCATGCCCGAGTTCAGAAAACAACTCTAACACCTTGTTCCATTTTCTTAATCGATGCAAACGTGGGTATCTTCGACGACCCAGAGCGGAGCACCGTATCATCTGCACCCTCTAGGATCCTTCGCAGGTCACCTAACGCTTCACTCATAGGTTGCTTTCTTGGTCCCTCATCCACCGTACCGGAAGCTCACCATTTAAATCAAATCGAGTCTGGTCAAGACCTCGGCCGACCTCGCTTATGCAAGAAGTCCTCCGTTGACTCTCTGTCAGCTATTGCAACTTTATCACTTAGGCCTCTATGACCTCATTCACAAGACGGTCAAAATGCTTCCCTAGTATTCTTGACATAAAATAGTCATTTAAAAACAGGTTATAAATACAGTTTCTAATAAACTCTCATCTTTCCACATTGTTCCACATCATTTCTCGTTAGTCCACTTTCTTCTACATCAATTCACATTGCTTAATCCACATCCAATCATATGTTTTCCCATCATCCTTTATCCATTCTCATCCAATCACATTATAATGCATCCCATCACATCTATCCACATCTATCCTCATCCCATCACATCTATCCACATCTATCCACATCTATCCTCATCCCATCACATCTATCCACATCTATCCTCATCCCATCACATCTATCCACATCTATCCACATCTATCCTCATCCCATCACATCTATCCACATCTATCCTCATCACATCTCATCCATTCTCATCTACCCATATCCACATCACATCACATCACATCACATCACCCAGATACGAGCAGATGCTACATGATCAACGTCTGGGATGGAATCATAGTGATGTCGACGACGATGATGGTGGGTAGCATGACGATTGTAGGTAGGGTAGAGGTAGTAATGGATCCCCATGTCGTCTGCCAATGCTTAAAAATTAGGAAACACTCCCCCAAATGTGCTCAATAATGCCACACCGCGTGTGGGAAAAAAACACCAATATGCTCAAATGGCAATCGGCATGTGTGCAAAAGCCAAAACAATGACCAAAATACTCAGAATGATCACCTACACGTGAACAAGGGACAAAATTGAATGCAAATCACCACCAAATGTCTAAAATAGTGCAAAAATCAATCCACAAGGTAGGGCTCATGAGTGAACGCCCTCAACTGCACCAAAGTGGCCAAAAACACGCATGTGAACACGCAAAATACACCAAAGTGGTTAAAAACGCGCGTGTGAACATGGAAATTACACCAAATGACCAAAAGTGTGCATGTGAATGCCCAAAATGCATCAAATCGGCCATACGGCACACAAACCATCTCAACAAAGCTCAAAGCATGTGAACAAGTCCGCGAATAATGTGTGAACATGCCCAAATGGTCGTGTGTGACTGTTCTCACACCATCAAACCCAAGCATGTGAATAATCTCCAATGTAAGCTCGAAGTGTGCGAACGCCTCAAAAAAATATACTCATGTGTGAACCATACTCACAATGCATAAAAGCATATGAAAAATGCCCAACAAACCCAAAAACATGTGGAACAAGATCCAAAACCACAAATATACTACACACCCAAGCCACCCCCTACATGTATGCGTGTATGTGTCACCCCACATCACCAAGGTGTAAAAAATGAAATGAAATTTTTGAGTAAGGCTTAAAGAAAAAATAAAGGGTAGTCAAGGATGGGAAATGTGGCCCAAAATGTGGAAGATTACGATGAATAATATGTATGGGCAGTGGGCAATGGAGAGACTGGGAACCACCAATTAATTAATTGGACAGTGTGGAGGTCATAGTGTGAAAAGGGTTCCAAACCCTAAGCTAGTTAAGGTCTAAATGAAAGAAAAGAACAACAAAAATAAACAGGTGCTAAGAACGACCCTTGTTTTTTTTTTTAAAATTTTCTAACTGCTCTCGTGCTACTTGCAATAGAACGACTTTGACGTTGGCTATTTCTCAAAGTTGGGTGAAATCAAACACGCAATCTATAGTGCTTTTTTTTTTGCTAGACAACAGCGATCTCCTCGATCATCTTATACAAAAAAAATTTGCATATTTTCTCACACTACGATCTGCTAAGTCAATGGTGACAAAAAAAATTGCATGTTTGCTCACGCTGCCTGATCTTAGGGCAGGTGATCTGAGTGTCTTTCTCAATTGAAAATGCTGCTACTATATAAGAAGATCTGTTGTGAAATGCTGGCTGTAGGCTGATGTTATTGATATGCCACTGACAAGCTGTAGCCACCACAATAAATTGATGTACCAAAGGACGGCATGGTTTTGTGCTTACTTAGCTAAGCCTTGCAGACCAAGGCCGTGAAAGACTTTTTTCTAGCCAGCTGCCAGTCCTCAGAGGTGATGAAGTGTCAATGCACTGTTTGAGGCTCGTGTGCTTTTGATGCTGTTGTGGACGTTTTGCTTTGATGCTCTATTGCCGTGGATGGCTTACTTGGTTACAGTGAATCAATTGTTGTTCTTCAAGACAACAAGCAAGCAAAGTAAGAGCAAACCTTCCACTGCTTGTTAGTTGTAAAGAGTTTCAACACGCTGAAATCCCCATGTGACCATAACACCTCAGAATCCGCCTAATATTGATGCTCAAATCTATAGTAGAGCAACATGCAGAGCAACATGCTATACATTTCTTGATGAAAAATGTGTTAAAATGTTGTAATCTAGGATATGTGCTTACAAACAGTGTCTTCTCAACACTTATCTTGCTACCTTTACATGCAATACATCAAGATTTATACTACTCCAATAGATTTTTAATCTTTGTCCAGCTTCTTTATAAGAAAGTGACAAGATTAGAAAGATTTGATAAAGAATCACTTTTTGTTCTGTTTCTACATCAAGATTTGAATTTTGCACAATAAACTTTTCATAATCTATAAACTGCTCTATTCTGCACTGTAGATCTGCAACAAAATTGTGCTCTGCAATTGTTCTTAAAAATCTCCACTAATCCTTGAAAATCTGCACCAAGGTTTTGCACACTTTCTTTGAATTGTTTAAAATTTCTATACACTTTCTTTAAATTGCATCAAATTTCTACACACTTTCTTGAAAATGCACCAAATTTTTGCACAACAATCTGAAATCTGTATAGCAATCTGAAAACTCTGCACAACAACCTTGATTTTCTACACCACAATCTTCCTCTTGCAATCTTTCTCCAACAACTCGAAGATTTGGTAATCTAAGGTTTGGTCCTTGAAGAAATAAGGGCTTAAAGGATTGATATTTAAAATTGTAGGCTCTCTTATCAAGAAAATGCAAGGTAATCATTCAAAATTGGTTGTTAAAATCTTTGCAAATCTTATTTTTGAAAATCAAGACCAAGAAGTTTAAGAAAACAAATAGTAAAGTGGATTAGGATTCTGAAAACAGTGTTAATACAAATTTGAAAATGATTAACATAAATTTCATTGCTAATCTTATCAAACAAGAAATTAGCAAATCTGAAAACTGTGTAAAAATCAATTCTGAAAATGATTAACACTAATCATGATCAAGATCATGCATTCTGAAAAACTAGATTAATAGTAATCTGAAAATGATTATCACTAATCAATATCAAGAAAAAATATTTTAAAAATTGGATTAAGTATAATTCAAAAATAATCATTAATCACTCCCTAAGCAAGGATCTAAGCCAAGAGCTATGATACCAATGCAATGAAGGAAACTTGAGAATTGCACTCATTAGCATAGAGTACACACATGTCGCACTCATCATAGGGAGTAGCACCTACTGCACTCATCATAATGGAGTACACACAGCTTCTCAAGAGGGAGAAGTTCACCATGGAAGCTTAGAGCTCCAAAGAGTAAGTGTACTCATAAAGCGTAAATGATTAAAAGGGTCCAATGTCCATGAGTCCTATATCTAATATAGCTCAAGGCCCTGCAAAAGTACACATGTAAATATCCCTAAGCCCAAGTGCCTAGGCCCCATGCCCCATGTACATGTGCAATGAAAACTACTTCATTATAAATCTTTTTTTTCACTAATAAAGCCATACCCAAAGTATATAATTCTAAGGTTTATGAATAGTACTCATGCAAGACATTAACCAATCAAAGGGGAAGCCAACTTTGTCATATATCATGATTAAGTCAATACCTTCCTTTCAAGTTGTTTCGTTGAAAGATTTACTATATAATGAGTCATATTGTAGCCAAGTAACAACCTACAAGATAATATTTATTAGTTGGATGCTTGGGGTGAAAACCATGAATGAGATGGAGAAATGTATTCCATAAGTGAAGTCATTGATATTACACAACTCTAATTTTTAATTCTCTATATCCTGCGAAGGATTATCTCAAAAGTCATCAAGATCTTGATCCAAAGGGACTCTTTGGCCCCTTACTCTATGCCACATGATATAGTAAAAGCTCACAATGAAATTCTGAGTGCCTATCGTATATTTGCATGAGATAGAGTCGATTTTCGTGCAATATTGAAAGATCCCTGCCCCCTCTGCGCAAGGAATTTGGGGTGCTAGCAGCGGAAGTAGCACTTCTTGCATAGGGCAGAGCCTCTCACTCGGGGCCTCGCCCACCACAAATATCCAGACAAGAGACTAATCCCTTGGTTTGTTCCAAAACCAAACCTGGAAAAACTTCCCTCACCCAGAAAGCAGGGGGGCGATTCCTCTAGGATATTTTTATTCTAACGTAGTCAAGAGCCTTAACTAACCAAACTGATCCAACCAAACCAGTAAGTCACATGGTCAGATCAAGGAAGAGACTTGCACTTGGATCATAGTAGAGACCAACGCTTTTGTCCTCGTCACACAAGAGGCACAGCCGTTGATTCTTTTTCCATAGAACAAGGACTATCCGGGATTTACTTCATCTATCGTAACATAACAGAATTGAGTTTCATTTTAGGGATCCATCAGTCCAGCCTAACCCCATCTAGTGCCATGGGTTAGCCAACCGCTTAACCACTGTAGTGATAGGATCCATTTAAGAATTTGGTTATGTTTTATCTTGGGTACCAGGGAAAAGAGTTTCCACGCCCCCTATAGCCGACGCTTCATGCAAACTTCAAGATAGTCACACAACTTATTACACACCCAATATGAAATCGCCTATTTCACAGATTCAGCTGTCTTTAAAACAATCTTTTAATGAAACCATCGTATCACTGATCATAATCCTCCAAAATATCCGGTTGAATTCTAATCCTCCAAAATATCTAGTTGAATTCTACTCCTCCATATCCAGTTGAATTCTAATTTCCAATCATTCTTTCATCGGTGTACCTATGGCATCATTGGCAACCAGAACGCTTGTCCACTTAGGGGCCTTTTCAATAGTTCCTAGCTCATAGTACGCGAAAATATATTCACTTATAAAAATCCAGATGGACTCTTCATTGAAGATCAGCAAGATTGACCAACAGATCCATATAAAACAGCCATGGCCAGCAAGGTCAATTAACAAGATCCATGCCCGATTTTAGAAAATAACTCTAACACCTTGTTCCATTTGCTTCCTCGACGCACACGTGGGTATCTTCGAGAACCCAGAGCAGCCCGAGCACCGTATAGTCAACACCCTCTAGGATCCTTCGCAGGTCACCTAACGCTTCACTCATAGGCCGCTTTCTTGGTCCCTCATCCCCACCGTATCAGAAGCTCACCATTTAAATCAAACCGAGGCTGGTCAAGACCTCGGTCGGAAGACCTTGGCCGGTGGACCTTGCTATGCGAGACGTCCTCCGTTGACTCTTTGTTAGCTATTGCAACTTTATCACTTAGGTCTCACGACCTCATTCACAAAACGGTCAAAATGCTTCCCTAGCATTCTTGACATAAAACAATCATTTAAAAACAGGTTATAAATACAGTTTCTAATGAACTCTCATCTTTCTATATGCGTGTGGGAAAAAAACTCCAATATGCTCAAATGGCCACCTGCATGTATGCAAAAGCCAAAACAATGACCAAAATACTCAGAATGATCTCCTGCACATGAAGAAGGGACAAAACTGAATGCAAATCACCAACCAAATGTCTAAAATAGTGCAAAAATTAATCCACAAGGTAGGGCTCACGAGTGAACGCCCTCAAATGCACCAAAGTGGCCAAAAACGTACGTGTGAACAGGCAAAATATACCAAACGTCCAAAAGTGTGCGTGTGAACACCCAAAATGCATCAAATCGGCCATACGGCACACGAACCATCTCAACAAAGCTCAAAGCATGTGAACAAGTCTCGAATAATGTGTGAACATGCCCAAATGGTCATGTGTGAATGTTCTTACCATCAAACCAGCAAAAACCAGAAAGGCTATCCCAACAAACACTAAAGCAATGTTCTTGCTGAACTTGTAACCAAGGGCAATGATGCTTTTGAAGAAGTCTTGAATACCATTTCTATATGGGTTTACACCACCTGTTTGTGAATTTTTAGATCTTCTTGCTTGCCTCAAGCCTTGAATGCATTAAACATCTCAATCTTGTGTGCTATTTTCTCAATTCTTAGCTAAGAAACTATTCAAGTTTCTCTCCTCGCTTGTGCTTGATTTTTGCTAGTCAGTGAATGGCAACAATTGTTGTTCTTCAAGACAACAAGCAAGCAAAGTAAGAGCAAACTTTCCACTATTTGTTAGTTGTAAAGAGTTTCAGTAGGTTGAAATCCCCATGTGACCATAACACCTCAGAATCTGGATATGAAAGAAAGCAACATCTCTTGCTTGTATTGGTTTTGAGTATTCTGTGCACTCTTGCTTGAAGATTTTCACTCAAGAAACCTTGTATGCAAGTTAGGAGAACCTTGTTGTGTATGGGGCACACTGGCTCATACCAATGGACTGGGTTCAATTCCCAGCAGGGCCATACTTTTGCAAACACAGTGCTAATCAACAAACTTTCTGAGTTTCTCCACTCAAAATTGTAAAGCTTGTACACTTTTACATCAACTAGTTATCAACATGCTCTCTGCATAATACTGATGCTCTGATCTATAATAGAACAACATGCTATACATTTCTTGATGAAAATGTGTTAAAATGTTGTAATCCAGGATATGTGCTTTTAAACAGTGTCTTCTCAACACTTATCTTGCTACCTTTACATGCAATACATTAAGATTTATACTAATCTGTGTAGATTTATACTAATTTGTGTAGATTTATACTACTCTAATAGATTTTTAATCTTTGTCTAGCTTCTTTGCAAGAAAGTGACAAGATTAGAAAGATTTGATAAAGAATCATTTTTTGTTCTGTTTCTACATCAAGATTTGATTTATGCACACAATAAACTTTGCATAATCTATAAACTGCTCTGTTTGCACTACTGTAGATCTGCAACAAAATTGTGCTATGCACTGTTCTTAAAAATCTTCACTAATCCTTGAAAATCTGCACCAAGGTTTTGCACACTTTCTTTAAATTGTTTTAAATTTCTGTAGACTTTCTGAAAACTGTATGGCAATCTGAAAACTCTGCACAACAACCTTGATTTTCTGCACTACAATCTTCCTCTTGCAATATTTCTCCAAGAACTCCAAGATTTGGTAATCTAAGGTTTGGTCTTGAAGAAATAAGGCCTTAAAGGATTGATATTTGAAACTGTAGGCTCTCTTATCAAGATAATGCAAGGTAATCATTCAAAATTGGTTGTTAAAATCTTTGCAAATCCTAATTTTGAAAATCAAGATAATTTTCAAGAAAATCAAGACCAAGAAGTTCAAGAAAACAAATAGTAAAGTGGATTAGGGTTTTGAAAACAGTGATTAATACAAATTTAAAAATGATTAACATAAAATTCAGCTAATCTTATCAAACAAGAAATTAGCAAATGTGAAAACTGTGTAAAAATCAATTCCAAAAATGATTAACACTAATCATGATCAAGATCATGCATTCTGAAAAACTAGATTAATAGTAATTCAAAAATGATTATCACTAATCAATATCAAGAAAAAATATTTTAAAAATTGGATTAAGTAGAATTCAAAAATGATTATCACTAATCAATCCCTAAGCAAAGATCTAAGCTAAGAGCTCTTATACCAATGATGCAATGAAGAAAACTTGAGAATTGCACTCATTAGCATAGAGTACACACATGTCCCACTCATCATAGGGAGTAGCACCTACTGCACTCATAATGGAGTACACACATAGCTTCTCAAGAGGGAGAAGTTCACCATGGAAGCTTAGAGCTCCAAAGAGTAAGTGTACTCATAAAGCGTAAATGATTAAAAGGGTCCAATGTCCATGAGCCCTATACCTAATATAGCTCAAGGTCCCCCAAAAGTACACATGTAAATATCCCTAACCCAAGTGCTAGGCCCCATTCCCCATGTAGATGTGCAATGAAAACTACTTCATTATATATCTTTTTTTTTTCACTAATATGTTAAAGTATGCAAGCTCAATACGATCTCTTCTTAAAGGTTGATTGAGCGAAGTCAAGGTTGATACCTTGATGGTGATATGTTGTAATGTACATGCCTAAGGTCATAGAATTAACTTTGGATGTTGATAGCACACATCAAGTGTGCATGGTTGGTGGTGAAAGAGACTCCTTCAATCAAGGAGAAAAATTCTGGATGCTAACTTTGCTATATGCAGGTTTGAAGTATTATTATCTCTCAATCCCACCTTTAACTTTTGGAGCAGTTAAGAAATGAATTGTTCCTCTCTTTATGGACAACAACCTCACCGTTGGGATCTTCCAGATCAGATTTTTAGAATGATATATATAGCCTATAAGTTAGCTGTCTACCTACCTGCAGAATTCTAGACTGCACCTACCTACCTACTTGGCGACCTCAATAACTAAAGAAGATCGATCCTCCAGCTCATGGAGCATGAAGAATAGTTCTTCTCCATATTATGGAGCATCTACCTACCAAAGGATTGGTTGTGGTTCACTCACAAGTGTGAGATACATCAGTTCTTCTATAGTTGCAGTTTGCAGTCCTGGACATAGTTGGAGAGTGATACACACACATACTGTGTAGTGTTGAGAGTGTAGTGTGGTGCTGATTGTAGCCAACACTCTTGCTATTGTACGCATTGACATATCAGAGCTTATTGAGCCTCTTGGTATTAGTTTTGGGTTTGGGGATTACGTAGTAGTCATTGCTACTCTACTCCATTGAATAAAAGTGCAGTATTGTTTCTTCCATACTGGAATTGTCTTGTTGATTGAGAACGTGTCTCATTTCCTCTCCATCTCCAATTCTTATCATGGTATTAGAGCAGGCATCTTAGAGTCTTGACTTACGTGATCTTGGTGTGAGTGAAAATCCCCATTCATTGCTTTGTTTGCTTGAAGCAGAGAATGGCACCTAGTCTGCACAGTCTACACTTGGAGGGAGCTGAGAAGCTCAATGGAACCAACTATGCCACTTGGAAAGTGAAGATGAAATCACTCCTATTCTTTCAAGATTGTTGGGAGATAGTTTCTATGGATAGACAGGATGAAGTTGATGATGATGATGAAGAAGCTGATGATGAAGCATTGGCAAAATGGGACAAGAAGGCCATGTTTACAGTCCATATGATGAAGCTGAGTGTCAAGGATGATATTCTCAGCCATCTAATTGATGAGAAGACTCCTAAGAAAGCTTGGGAGACCTTGAAGAACATCTATGAGTCAAAGAGTACGTCAAGGCAAATTGCTTTGAGATCGAAGCTTACCAATACAAAGAGGAATAAAGGAGAGACTGCTATAGACTTCATCAAAAGAGTGAAAGATCTACATCAACAATTGGTTGCTGTTGGAGACAAAATGACAGATAATGAGATATCAACAATTATCATTCATGGCTTGAAGGAAGGATATGAGGGCCTTGTTCAAGGTCTCATCATTCTAAGGCAAAAACCATCACTAGATGAGATGGAGCATATTCTTAGGGATGAGGATCAAAGACAAGCAGCTATGAAGAACATTCATGATGGTGGTGGCTCTACAAGTGCTTCTACAAGCACAAATGATAAAGCCCTTCTTTCAACAAGAGAAATATGAAGATTCAACACTCAAAGAGGAAGACGAAGATTCAACACTCAAAGAGGAAGAGGAAGACATCAGCCCAACCAACTCAACTACAGCATGGATCAACAATCTCATGAATGTAACCATTATTCTTATGGAAGAGGAGGCCATTCCTCTAGAGGTAGAGGTAGAGGCTATCAAAGTTCAATTCAATGTTACTATTGTTCAAAATATGGACACTATGAAAAAGATTGCAGGAAGAAGCAAGTTGATTTGAAAGGAAGATCAGCCAGTTTTGCTCGTGATGAAGGAAGCTCTCATGGATTCTCTAATGACAATTCTCTACTCTCCATTGAGGAGATTACTCAAGCCAATAGTGTGGATATTGGAATGAAAGAAGAACCATGGTGGATTGATAGTGGGCAAGCTCCCACATGACTTCTCATGCTGAATATTTCTCTAAGCTAGATTCTACTCATGATGGTAATATTTACACTGCAACTAGTACTCCTAATGCTATCACAGGTAAAGGAGATATACATGTTCAGCTCAACACGAGGCTGAAAAGGAAACTTGGAGATGTTCTCTTGGTACCCTCACTTACCAAGAACCTACTCTCAGTTGGAGCTATGACAGAAAAAGGATTCAAAGTGGAGTTTGAAGGCCAGCAATGTCTTATTAAAGATGCAAAAGATCACTACAAGGTAGGAGTCAAAGAAAAGAACCATGGAAAACTCTTCAAACTTGATGGATCACCTTCAGCATTTGCAACCATACAAGATGAAGGATTAGCCTCTCTTTCTCCTACTGAACTATGGCATAAAAGGTACGGACACTTGAATTTCAATAGCATGTGTATGTTGAAGAATCACAGCATGGTTTTGGGCATACAATCTCTACAAAGGATTGGCAAAGTGTGTGAGGCATGTTGCATTAGAAAGCAATCAAGAACTAGATTCTCAAGAGGTACAACTAAATCAAGAGGGATCCTTGATCTCATTCATGCAGATGTATGTGAATCAGGCCATACACCTTCAATAGGTGGACATACATACTATGTTAGTTTCATTGATGATTTTTCCAGATATACTTGAGTATTCTTCATGAAATCAAAGGATGAAGTATTTGATATTTTCAAGCATTTTCATATCATGGTTGAGACTATGACAGGTAGAAGAATCAAGCTTCTAAGATCTGATAATGGAGGGGAGTTCTTATCAAATGAATTCAGCAAGTACCTTCTACAACATGGGATACGAAGGCAGCTTTCTCGCAGCCACACACCTCAGCAAAATGGTGTGGCAGAGAGGAAGAATCAGACACTATTTGAGGCAGCAAAATGTATGCTAAAGGATTAGCAACTTGCTAACTACTATTGGGCTGAAGCAGTCAATACTGCTTGCTACTTGATGAACCGGTCACCTATAGAAGTGTTAAAAGGCATTACACCATATGAAGCATTCTCTGGAACCAAGCCTCAGGTATATCATATAAGAGTGTTTGAATGTTTAGCTTTTGCTCATATTCCTGATGTAAAAAGGAAGAAACTTGCTGATAAATCAAGAAAATGTGTATTTGTTGGATATAGTAGTGTGAGTAAAGCCTACAAGCTTTATGATCAAATCAAGAGAGAAACTTTTGTCTCAAGAGATGTCATATTTGATGAGAATGCATGCTGGAAATTAGCTCAGTTTTTGGATTTGGATGCATCTTCTTCCACATCTATCAAAGCACAAGTGCCAGGTTCTATAGAAGATGTTACTATTGAAGAATGCACGCTGGAAATTAGCTCAGTTTTTGGATTTGGATGCATCTTCTTCCACATCTATCAAAGCATAAGTGCCAGGTTCTATAGAAGATGTTACTATTGAAGAATTGGAGGAAGCAGATAAAGAGCATCAAGCAGCTTTAAGGAGGTCTACAAGAGATAGAAGGCAACCCCAAAGATTGACCTATCATAGAGGTAATAAATCAGATTTTGAGCAGTGCAATTTTGCTTTTCTTACATCAGTTTGGTAGCATGATGAACCTACTACATATAAGGATGCATATGGTAAAAAGGAATGGACGGATGCTATGGATAAGGAGATGAATGCCTTACATAAGAATGACACTTGGGATTTGTGTCAACTCCCACCCAACAAATAAGCAATTGGGTGTAAATGGATCTACAAGCTGAAATTTAATAAGGAAGGTCACATTGATAGGCATAAAGCAAGGTTGGTTGCTAAAGGTTTTGGCTCAAGAATATGGTATTGATTATGAAGAGACATATGCTTCTGTAGCCAAGATGAGCTCCATTAGGTTGTTGCTCTCTTTGGCTGCTCTTCACAAATGGAAATTGTGGCAAATGGATGTCAACAATGCCTTTCTCAATGGGTGGCTTGAGGAAGAAGTCTATATGAAGCAACCGGAGGGATATGTTGCTGCAGGTCACGAGCATTTGGTATGCAAGCTGAAAAAGAGCTTGTATGGACTGAAGCAAGCTCCACGAGCTTGGTATGGAAGAATAGATAACCACCTCAAAGCTCAAGGATTTTCCAAGAGTAATGCTGACCATACTCTCTACTACAAGATTAGAGGGAATGATATTGTTGTTGTTTTACTTTATGTGGATGATTTGATTTTAACAGGAAGCTGTAAGGTTCCCCCCTTCCAAAAATAGGGGAAACACTTAAGATAGTCCACTAAGTCTTATCTTAGAGAAAATTTCCTACTCATCGACACCTTGACCATACAGAGATTCAAGGATACGATTCATAGGTAAGACCTAGTTCTATCCCGCAAGGGGAGCGTGGTCTTCTAAAAATCAAATCACCCATAGGGTAATTGATCATAATTTGGGCAACTACTAGTCTTGATTCCTATAGACAACGCTTTTTTCCTCATCCATGTAAGGCACAGCCGCCGCTGGCCTAGTCTTCTAGAATAGAATTGCTCGAGAACCTATTTATCTAATGTAGGGCTTTCACTTAATATGTTGAAAAGCTACCCTACTAATC
Source organism: Cibotium barometz (assembly GCF_041138505.1). Lineage (NCBI taxonomy): Eukaryota > Viridiplantae > Streptophyta > Polypodiopsida > Cyatheales > Cibotiaceae > Cibotium > Cibotium barometz. Next base: position 21,782,661 of record NC_141106.1, read on the forward strand.
GGGTCCACCCGTCCGTAGGATGGTGCCATCGGGGAATTCCATTCTCCCACTTTCCACCCTACTCACGCGTCAATTTGTTTTCTAATTAATCCTACCACACTGTTTGACATAAATAAACATGTTCCTTAATTAAGGCCCTTTTTTCACAAGGTTTGTTAAAACAGCCTTTTTACACAATTTGTTAATTCCAAGACAAGATTTATAAAAAAAAAGTTTATACATGAATCAATTTCATACAAGCCAAACCATCTTTCTTATTCTTTTCCTTTATACCATCTCGATGATCTAGAATTTGGCCTTCCAGCCTCTACATGCTGGGCAAAACCCTACGGGACTATATACCTCATCGTCGGGGTTGGCTGGCGAGAGCCGGTCTGTCGCCCTCTCAGGCTCCATCGCTCGATCCTCCCGCCCCTCAGAGGGATGTCTGCGCACTAGGGTGGGCTAATTCACCGCACTAGCCTGGGCCCTCAGAACTAGGCAGCATCATAATCACTCGCCTCAATCGGCAAACCTCATTTTCCCAATGGTATGAGGGATACCATGGGCCAACTCCGGGCCTTACTAACGTCTCCGTCGTCCGGCTATATACGCACAAGAACGGGGCAGCATCAAGGCAGGGAGAGTTGTACCTGTACCTTAATTTAACCAAGAAAACAATCCATTTACTCAACTAAACCATAGGACTAGAATCCATGTTACCTTCTTAAGAGAACAATCCTTTTCACAAAGATTTTTGCATTTCAACTTGAGATTGCGGATAAGACATTCTTTATTTAGGCATATACTGTTGTTTATAAGAATACAAACTTTAAATAGTAAATCAATCAAATAGATCACTATTAACAATTTATAGAGAAGCCGGGGCCATACCTCAACCCCTAAGAATGATATATAATTAAAAAACAAAATATGTATATACCTTATAGAAATTTGTCGTTTATCGTTGTCTTTGTTGGTTAACAAGAGCTTTAGAACTTGACATATGAGAATAGAGCCTTCTAATACCTTGTCTTGCGATTGAAATCATCCAATCATTCCCAAGCTTTATCTCTTCTTACTCGTACTGTGACTCTTCTCTCTTTCTAAGGTCTATGGCAAAATAGCTTTCTCTTACAGGACTACGGCATACTATTCTTTCTCTAAAAGAAAAGCTATGGAGTTTTGGTCTCTTCCTCCGAAAGACCATAACAATCTAAGCTTCTTTTCTAAGATATTAGATAAGAATGAAAGGATATATACATCTCAAACTCTAGGATACCTTGAGGCTACTTGCTGCCTTCTCACAATTTTCTATGTGTAGAGACCCTGACAAAAACAGCAAATTATTTTGGCCATAACTCTCTGATAAAAACTCAGAATATGGTCGTATAACCAATCAAAAGAACGAGAAGGCATCTGGTCTACAAGCCATCGCGGGCAGAATAGGCAAAAACATCTGTATATATCCACAAACGTGCTATCTTTAGAAACGCGTTGTTTTTTCACAATTTTAGTATGCATGGACTCTAAATGTGTAAAAGTACTCTAAATATGACCTCTTATTACCTAAATTCAAAATTCTATTTTTGGGGATACTTATCTCTTAATAGAACTATTCTTATATTCTTATTTCTTTTAGGACTTTTGGAGCTAATATTTTTATTCTAACACTTTTCTAATGTTTCTAGCCTTGTTGTCTCACTCTTCTCTAATTACACTCTCTTTTCTTATTGAAATCTATATTAAAAGAGACACATACATACATGGCTTGGGAGGGACCTTACAATCTTCCCCACTTAAAAGATTCGAGATGTCCTCATCTCGCGAGCTCGGGTAGTATCTAAGTAAATCCTCCTGTCTCTTTCAAAGTGGTGTCCCCACCAGGTAAAAATCTTCTTTTATCTAAATATTGTTCTTAAAGAGTCATTTATTTCATGTGCTTGGCTCGTTTTGTTGTGCCTCTAAAAGGTCTTTATTATTCTAAAGTTAATTGGCCTTATTATCCTAATTTCATGTATCCACATACCTCTCATATGGTATGAACCTTCGAATTCCTTATTCTATACCCCCATGTAATATGGTACTTAACAAATTATCATGGAAAAACGTAAGGGAATCAATCCTTTACGCAATCTAACCTATCATAGCAATTTCATAATCTTAGTATCGTCTTGTAGAATACCTCTATTCATCATGCACATTACTTCACATAAATCTTGCACCAATCCTCTTCTATTTACTCATAGAAATACTTGTTGAATTTGATTATCTTTAATCCTACTTTCTCTATTTCTTGACCTAATTTTTGCTCTAGCTCATGATTCCTTGTAGCCAAGGGTGGGCTTGATGTTCCACGAAGGTGTACTTTCATGGCATCTCATAACTGATTCTAGCTCTACTGGTTAGATTGATAATAATGCTTCTAACTTTCTGGCTCCAATGGTTAGATTGACAACAATGCTTCCAACTAATTTGGCATTTCTTACGATTTTTAGATGCGAGCAAGGGTGAGCTTGCTTCTTTCATTGTATCCATTAAAAGTTCAAAACTATCAAATACTTATCATAGCACCACATTTGAAGGCAGTCAGGATTAATACATCTGAGATCTTCATTTTTTTGAGAATTACACATCTGGTGCCTTGGGATTGACACATCCAAAGATTATCAGGATTGACATATCTGAGATGATTAGTTTTCTGAAAATTACACACCTAGTATCTTGGGATTAACACATCTAAGAGCATGATCCTCTGGGAATTATACATCCAAAGTTAGACCCATGTTTGTTTGAGATGGGTTCTAGATCTTGGATGATCGTCCTAGTGTAAAGCATCCAATGGATGGCATTCACATGTCAACTATTCAAATCTTAATGGAATTATAATCTTAATAATTTATAACATACAAATTAATGAGATATCATGAAAATTTCTCTAAACAAAGTTTCGGTCTATCCTTCTAGTCATTCAGTCTCTCACTAGTTTCTTTATTTGATCACCCTATGTTTCCCTCACAAAAGGTTTTCTCCCCAATCTTATTTCTCAAATTTATTGTACAAATATCTTACGTGTGCACCCCCAAGATATAAGCACATAGGATGATTGTCTCAACACGTGAGGATATTCAAATCACTTCTATGGCCAGTAGAGATGATTGATTCATCCTCATATGATAAACAATCACTTGTTTTAATCCCTTGATAGTTAACCTTTGAAAAAAAAATCCTAAGAACTAAGATTGGCTCTGATACCACTTGTAAGATTCCTCCCTTCCAAAAATAGGGGAAACACTTAAGATAGTCCACTAAGTCTTATCTTAGAGAAAATTTCTTACTCATCGACACCTTGACCATACAGAGATTCAAGAATACAATTCATAGGTAAGACCTAGTTCTATCCCGCAGGGGGAGCATGGTCTTCTAAAAATCAAATCACCCATAGGGTAATTGATCATAATTTGGGCAACTACTAGTCTTGATTCCTAGAGACAACGCTTTTTTCCTCATCCATGCAATGCACAGCCGCCGCTGGCCTAGTCTTCTAGAATAGAATTGCTCGAGAACCTATTTATCTAACGTAGGGCTTTCACTTAATATGTTGGAAAGCTACTCGACTAATCGGGTCCACCCGTCCGTAGGATGGTGCCGTCGGGGCATTCCATCCTCCCACTTTCCACCCTACTCACACGTCAATTTATTTTCTAATTAATCCTACCACACTGTTTGACATAAATAAACATGTTCCTTAATTAAGGCCCTTTTTTCACAAGGTTTGTTAAAACAGCCTTTTTACACAATACAATAATTCCAAGACAAGATTTATAAAAAAAAAGTTTATACATGAATCAATTTCATACAAGCCAAACCATCTTTCTTATTCTTTTCCTTTATACCGCCGATAATCTAGAATTCGGCCGTCCAGCCTCTACATGCTGGGCAAAACCCTACGGGACCATACACCTCATCGTCGGGCCACTAGCGAGGACTCAAGCCGGCCTGTTGCCCTCTCAGGCTCCATCGCTCAATCCTCCCGCCCCTCAGAGGGATGTCTGCGCACTAGGGTGGGCTAATTCACCGCACTAGCCTGGGCCCTCAGAACTAGGCAACATCACAATCACTCGCCTCAATCGGCAAACCTCATTCTCCCAATGGTATGAGGGATACCATGGGCCAACTCCGGGCCTTACTAATGTCTCCGCCGTCCGGCTATACAAGCACAAGAACGGGGCAGTGTCAAGGTAGGGAGAGTTGTACTTGTACCTTAATTTAACCAAGATAACAATCCATTTACTCAACTAAACCATAGGACTAGAATCCATGTTACCTTCTTAAGAAAACAATCCTTTTCACAAAGATTTTTGCATTTCAACTTGAGATTGCGGCGGATAAGACATTCTTTATTTAGGCATATGCTGTTGTTTAAAAGAATACAAACTTTAAATAGTAAATCAAGCAAATAGATCACTATTAACAATTTATAGAGAAGCTGGGGCCATACCTCAACCCCTAAGAATGATATATAATTGAAAAACAAAATATGTATATACCTTATAGAAATTTGTCGTTTATCGTTGTCTTTGCTGGTTAACAAGAGCTTTAGAACTTGATATATGAGAATAGAGTCTTCTAATACCTTGTCTTATGATTGAAATCATCCACAATCATCCCCAAGCTTTATCTCTTCTTACTCATACTGTGACTCTTCTCTCTTTCTAAGGTCTATGGCAAAATAGCCTTCTCTTACAGGACTACGGCATACTATTCTTTCTCTAAAAGAAAAGCTATGGAGTTTTGGTCTCTTCCTCCGAAAGACCATAGCAATCTAAGCTTCTTTTCTAAGATATTAGATAAGAATGAAAGGATATATACATCTCAAACTCTAGGATTACCTTGAGGCTACTTGCTGCCTTCTCACAGTTTTCTTTGTGTAGAGACCCTGACAGAAACAACAAATTGTTTCGGCCATAACTCTCTAAAAAAAACTCAGAATATGGTCATATAACCAGTTAAAAGAACGGGAAGGCATCTGGTCTACAAGCCATTATGGGCAGAATAGGCAAAAACGTTTGTATATAGCCACAAACGCACCATCTTTAGAAACGCATTATTTTTCCACAATTTTAGTATGCATGGACTCTAAATGTGTAAAAGTACTCTAAATATGACCTCTTATCTCCTAAATTCTATTTTTGGGAATACTTATCTCTTAATAGAACTATTCTTATGTTTTTATTTCTTTTAAGATTTTTGGAGCTAATATTTTTATTCTAACACTTTCCTAATGTTTCTAGCCTTGTTGTCTCACTCTTCTCTAATTACACTCTCTTTTCTTATTGAAATCTATATTAAAAGAGACATATACATACATGGCTTGGGAGGGACCTTACAGAAGCAATGATGCTTTGGTGGTGGATGTGAAGTCCAAACTCTCTCATGAGTTTGAAATGAAAGACCTTGGATACTTGCATTATATTCTTGGTCTTGAAATCAATCGAATGAAGTCAGGTGACATATTCATTTCACAGCAAAAATATCTTCAATCCATCCTTGAAAGATATGGTATGACTAACTCCAAAGCTATTTCTACACCCATGGAATCATTACTCAAGCTTACGAAGGATGAAAATGGTGTTCTTTGTGATGCTACAGTGTATAGACAGCTCATTGGTTCTCTCATTTACTTGACTATCACACGACCTGATATTTGTTTTGCTGTAAATTTACTTGCTCAGTTTATGCAAAGCCCAAAAATGTCTCATTGGGTTGCATGCAAAAGAATTCTATGATACTTGAAAGGTACTCAACATTGGGGTATCTTATATGCAGGTGATAAGCTGAATTTACATGGTTTTAGTGACTCTGATTATGCTGCAGACTTGGTTTCTAGAAAGAGCATTAGTGGTAATGCTTCCTTTCTTGGAAATGGAGCAATTTCTTGGTGTTCCAAGAAACAAAATACTGTTAGTCTCTCATCTACAGAGGTTGAATACAAAGCTTTGACTACCTCAGCTTGTGAAGCTATATGGTTAAAGAGATGCTTTGTAAGAACTTGGTTTTTATGGATCCTGTGATCCCACACCTATCTTTTGTGAGAATACATCAGCTGAATCTTTGGCAAAGAATCCTATCTTGCATCAACGCACTAAGCATATCGAGGTTCGAGAGCACTTTATCAGAGAGAAAGTGCATGATGGTGATATAGTGTTGCATCATTGCAATACTAAGGAAAATGTTGCTGATATTTTTACTAAGGCTCTAGGCAAAGAGCTCTTCTTCATCAAGCATCGAGCAGGACTTGGCATGATGGAGCTTCCCTTAAGGGAAGGAGTTTGAGAAGTAAGGGAAGGCTCATCATGGAAGGATTCAATGTCTTTCTATCATTGATTCGCTATTTAGATTTTTTTTTCATTTCATTTGTTTCTTCAGAGTTGTATTCCAAGATGTTCAGAGATAATGTTGAACTTGAGGGAAGGTGTTAAAGTATGCAAGCTCAATACGATCTCTTCACAAAGGTTGATTGAGCAAAGTCAAGGTTGATACCTTGATGGTGATATGTTGTAATGTACATGCCTAAGGTCATAGAATTGACTTTGGATGTACCTTTGATAGCACACATCACATGTGCATAGTTGGTGAAAGAGACTCCTTCGATCAAGGAGAAAAATTTTGGATGCTAACTTTGTTGTATGCAGGTTTGAAGTATTAATATCTCTCAATCCCATCGTTAACTTTTAGAGCAATTAAGAGATGAATTGTTCCTCTCTTTATGGACAATAACCTCACCGTTGGGATCTTCCAGATCAAATTTCTAGAATGATATATACAGCCTACAAGTTAGCTCTCTACCTACCTGCAGAATTCTGAACTGCACCTACCTACCTACTTGGCGACCTCAATAACTAAAGAAGATTGATCCTCCAGCTCATGGAGTGTGAGGAATAGTTGTTCCCCATATTATGGAGCATCTACCTACCAAAGGGGTCGTGGCTCACTCACAAGTGTGAGATGCATGAGTTCTTCTATATTTGCAGTTTGTAGTCCTGGACATAGTTGGAGAGTGAGACACACATATACTATGTAGTGTTGAGAGTGTAGTGTGGCTGATTGTAGCCAACACTCTTGCTATTGTACACATTGACATATCAGAGCTTATTGAGCCTCTTGGTATTAGTTTTGGATTTGGGGATTAGCCCATGATTTGTACGTAGTAGTCATTGCTACTCTACTCCATTTAATAAAAGTGCAGTACTATTTCTTCCATATTGGAATTGTCTTGTTGATTGAGAACGTGTCTCATTTCCTCTCCATCTCCAATTCTTATCATAATAAAGCCATATCCAAAGTATATAATTCCAAGGTTTATGTGAATAGTACTCATGCAAGACATTAACCATTCAAAGGGGAAGCCAACTTTGTCATATATCATGTTTAAGTCAATACCTTCCTTTCAAGTTGTTTGGTTGAAAGGATTACTATATAATGAGTCATATTGTAGCCAAGTAACAACCTACAAGATAATATTTATTAGTTGGATGCTTGGGATGAAAACCATGAATGAGATGGTGAAATGTATTCCATAAGTGAAGTCATTGATATTACACAACTCTAATTTTTTATTCTCTATGTCCTGCAAAGGATTATCTCGAAAGTCATCAAGATCTTGATCCAAAGGGACTCTTTGGCCCCTTACTCTATGCCACCCGGTATGGTAAAAGCTCACGACGTGAAATTTTGAGTGCCTATCATATATTTGCATTAGATAGAGTCAATTTTTGTGCAATACTTGAAAGATCCCTGCCCCCTCCGCGCAACAAATTCGGGGGTGCTATGTAACATACCCATCTTCACTAATAAAGAAATGTCCATGTAATTATGAGTTTTTATGGTACAAAAATCAATGATTTTATTATTTGAGTCATTTCTACTTAGAATCTTCAAATTTTGAGCCCAAATTTGGAATTTGCGCGCGATTTTACCCTAATATAGGATTTTACAGCATCCAAAACGGACACCGGATCAAGCCTATACGCTAATTTCAATCATTTTAGTTAAAAATCAACGACCTTTAAACCTTAATAAATCCACGACCGGGCGTCCGATTGACGAACGGTCTGAATCCCTACGACCAAGAGAACCTCTCGGACAAAAGAATTTTTCGCTCCCCAAGGCGGTCCGGCACGCAAATCGAGGCGGGTGTCCCAAATTTGGATACCCTGTCCCAAAATTTGGTCCTAACACACTTACCAGGGTTCCCGTACAATGATCGCCCAAGAACCAAAGGACGGCCGCCCACTGTATGGTCCACGCGTACCCCTACGTGGACCCCCATGCTGCCCCAGACCAGATAAGGACATGCGTACCACTCCTTTCCCGCACAACCGACACCGTACCTTTCCCCTAGACCCATGCAGGCCACTGATCCATAGCCTTTGAAGGTACACCATCCTTTCGTCCTTGCTTTGCGCAGCGCCCGCACCCTCACCTCTCAGCTATATAAACCCCCGAGGTGCTCCACAGACGACACACATTTCTGTGTAGCGTATGCCTTGTTGTACCGCCGTCCATCCCTATGTAGCGTACTTGCTGCAGTACAGCCGCCCCTTGCAGCCACCCCTCTCACACCCCCTCATTTGGCTCTTTTCAGATAAGCTAAAATTCCTCCATTCCCCTCTTCCTTAGAGGCAATGTCCTTAACTCTTCTCCTCCCCCGTGTGAAGAGACTTCCAGCAGCCCCTCCTAGCCCTCTCCACGTTTTTGCCCTTAAGGACATCTCACAATCCCCCCCCCATTTGCGTAGACTTTAATAAGGGTTTTTTGCCTCAAGAAAGGGTTCATGCGCCATATTCTTTTGCTCATACGGTGAGCAAACAAGCTCGGAATTCAGATCCGACTGAAGCGTTTCGATCGCAGCAGCAAGCTCTACAAGGCGACGCCTAAGATGGCCTCATCTCGGAGATAACAAAATATTGCCTCAAGAGGAGCACGTAACAACGAGATGGGGGAAGATGCGCCTAATGCAGCTCCAGTCCTCTCTTTTCAAGCCCCTCAAGGAAACGGTGGCCAGGTTAGCTTGGTTAATTTTCAAAAGAAGAGATTTTTCTTAAATTAGTGTTAATGAATGGTGTCTTTTCCTTTTAAAATGACGACATAAAAATTATATGAAGTTACGAATTATATGATGCGTTGAAATTGTTATCTTCATGAATTGTGAATGCTATATTTAGTAAATTGCATTGAAGTTGTTATCTTTAGAATTCAAGGTTTTTGGCTTCAACGCTAACTCCGTTCCGTGCTTGTGTAGCCGGGCGACGTCGTTAGCAAAGCCCGGGAATGGCCCAAGGTATCCCTCATACCTTTGGGAGAATAAGGATCGCCGATTGAGGCGAGAGATTATGAGGCTGCCTAGTTCTGAGGGCCCAGGCTAGTGCGGTAAATAAGCCCACCCTAGTGTGCAGACATCCCTTTGAGGGGTGGGAGGATCGAGCGATGGAGCCTGAGAGGCCGCCAGGCCGGCTTGAGTCCTCGCCAGCGGCCGACGATGAGGTGTATGGTCCCGTAGGGTTTTGCCCAGCATGTAGAGGCTGGAAGGCCGAATTCTAGATCATCGGCAGAATAAGAATAAGAGAGCCGGTTTGGCTTGTATGGAATTGGTTCATGTATAAACTTTTTATATAATTACATCTTGTCTTTGGTATGATTGTATTGTGTAAGAAGGCTGTTTTAACGAACCTTGTGAAAAAGGGCCTTAATTAAGGAATATGTTTATTTATGTCAAACAGTGTGGTAGGATTAATTAGAAAACAAATTGATGCGTGAGTAGGGTGGAAAGTGGGAGGATGGAATGCCCTGATGGCACCATCCTACGGACGGGTGGACCCGATTAGTCGGGTAGCTTTCCAACAGATTAAGTGAAAGCCCTACGTTAGATAGTTAGGTTCTTGGGCAACTCTATTCTAGAAGACTAGGCCAGCGGCAGCTGTGCCTTGCATAAGATGAGGAAAAAAGCGTTGTCTCTAGAAATCAAGTCTAGTAGTTGCCCAATTTATGATCAATTGCCCTATGGGTGATTTGATGTTTAGAAAATCACGCTCCCCTTGCGGGATAGAGCTAGGTCATACCTATGAATCGTGTCCTTGAATCCGTACAGGGTCAAGGTGTCGATGAATAGGAAATTTTTTCCAAGATAAGACTTAGCGGACTATCTTAAGTGTTTCTCCCATTTTAGAAGGGAGGAACCTTACATGCTAGCCGGAAGTAACACTTCTTGCGCAGGGCAGAGCCTCTCACTCGGGGCCTCGCCCAGAAATATCCAGACAAGAGACTAGTCCCTCGGTTTGTTCCAAAACCGAACCTGGAAAATCTTCCCTCGCCCAGAAAGCATCGGCGATTCCTCTAGGATATTTTTATTCTAACGTAGTTAAGAGCCTTAAGTAACCAAACTGATCCGACCAAACCAGTAAGTCACATGGTCAGATCAAGGAAGAGACTTGCACTTGGATCATAGAGACCAACACTTTTTTCCTCGTCAAGAGGCATAGCCGTTGATTCTTTTTCCATAGAACAAGGACTATCCGGGATTTACTTCATCTATCGTCGTAACATAGCAGAATTGAGTCTCATTTTAGGGATCCATCAGTCCGACCTAACCCCATCTAGTCCCATGGGTTAGCCAACTGCCCCAACCACTATAGTGATAGGATCCATTTAAGAATTTGGTTATGTTTTGTCCCAGGTACCAGGGAAAAGAGTTCCCAGGCCCCCTATAGCCGGCGCTTCATGCAAACTTCAAGATAGTCACACTACTTACACACCCAATATGAAACTGCCTGTTTCACAGATTCAGCTGTCTTTAAAACAATCTTTTAATGAAACCATTGTATCACTAATCATAATCCTCCAAAATATCCGGTTGAATTCTAATTTCCAATCATTCTTTCATCGGTGTACCTATGGCATCATTGGCAAACAGAAGGCTCACCACCTGTCCACTTAGGGGCCTTTTCGATAGTTCCTAGCTCATAGTACCTGGAAATATATTCACTTATAAAAATCCAAATGGACTCTCCATTGAAGATTAGCAAGATCGACCAACCATGGTGCAGATATTAGAGAAGATATCCCTCCCTCATTTCTCTCGTATTCAAAGAGGATGGGGTAAAGATTTCTGGAGTCATGGGTCGAGATACTTCTTCATCCGAGCAGATCAAATTGGGAACCTCACCACCGACCTTAAGCGGATTCGTTGGATTGAGAAGCTGAAGATGATCCGCTTATTTTGGTTCGTCTCGGTACCCCCAGGGCTGACACCGCTATGACTGTAGATGGGGTTCGCATACCCCAGGATCGCTGGGTGTATGACAAAGTGATGCAGGTCCTACCTGCTGATAGAGTAGCGGTGTTGGGATCTACCCCAATCCAGAGTTTACCAGCCTTACCATCAGTTTTTAGAGTCTTAGAAACTACAGCGCGGTGTATGACAAAGTGATGCAGGTCCTACCTGCTGATAGAGTAGCGGTGTTGGGATCTACCCCAATCCAGAGTTTACTAGCCTTACCATCAGTTTTTAGAGTCTTAGAAACTACAGCGGAACCCCCATATTTCACCTATGTGGACCGCTCTACCCTTATGTCATAGTCAAGCCTAAGAATTTCCCTTGATGTCAAATACGACTAATTATATTAGTCTCAGATCTTTGTAATAAAACTTGTCCTTTGTAAATATTTGGAAATAAAATAATTTCAATGTTTTACTCTCCAAAAAATAAGCGTTAAGCTATAAGGTTTCCCCCTTCCAAAAATAGGGGAAACACTTAAGATAGTCCACTAAGTCTTATCTTAGAGAAAATTTCCTACTCATTGACACCTTGACCATGCAGAGATTCAAGGATACGATTCATAGGTAAGACCTAGTTCTATCCCGTAGGGGGAGCGTGGTCTTCTAAAATCAAATCACGCATAGGGTAATTGATCACATAAATTGGTAACTACAAGACTTGATTTCTAGAGGCAACGCTTTTTTTCTCATCCATGTAAGGCACAGCCCGCTGGCCTAGTCTTCTGGAATAGAGTTACCCAAGAACCTATTTATCTAGCATAGGGCTTTCACTTAATCTGCTGGAAAGCTACCCGACTAATCGGGTCCACCCGTCCGTAGGATGGTGCCGTCGGGGCATTCCATCCTCCCACTTTCCACCCTACTCACGCGTCAATTTGTTTTCTAATTAATCCTACCACACTGTTTGACATAAATAAACATGTTCCTTAATTAAGACCCTTTTCACAAGGTTTGTTAAAACAGCCTTTTTCTACAATACAATCATACCAAAGACAAGATTTATAAAAACAAAGTTTAAACATGAATCAATTTCATACAAGCCAAACCGGCTCTCTTATTCGTTTCCTTTATACCGCCGATGATCTAGAATTCGGCCTTCCAGCCTCTACATGCTGGGCAAAACCCTACGGGACCATACACCACATCGTCGGCTGCTGGCGAGGACTCAAGTCGGCCTGTCGCCCTCTCAGGCTCCATCGATCGATCCTCCCGCCCCTCAGAGGGATGTCTGCGCACTAGGGTGGGCTAATTCACCGCACTAGCCTGGGCCCTCAGAACTAGGCAGCATCACAATCACTCGCCTCAATCGGCGAACCTCATTCTCCCAATGGTATGAGGGATACCATGGGCCAACTCCGAGCCTTACTAACGTCTCCGCCGTCCGACTATATAAGCACAAGAACGGGGCAGCGTTAAGGCAGGGAGAGTTGTACCTGTACCTTAATTTAACCAAGATAACAATACATTTACTCACTAAATCATAGGACTAGAATCCATGTTACGTTCTTAAGAAAACAATCCTTTTCACAAAGATTTTAGCATTTCAACTTGAGTTTGCCGATAAGACATTCTTTATTAGCATATGCTGATGTTTAAAAGAATACAAACTTTAAATAGTAAATCAATCAAATAGATCACTATTAACAATTAATAGAGAAGCTGGGGCCATACCTCAACCCCTAAGAATGATATATAATTGAAAAACAAAATATGTATATACCTCATAGAGATTTGTCGTTTATCGTTGCCTTTGCTCGTTAACAAGAGCTTTAGAACTTGACATATGAGAATAGAGTCTTCTAATACCTTGTCTTACGATTGAAATCATCCAATCATCTCCAAGCTTCATCTCCTCTTACTCGTACTGTGACTCTTCTCTCTTTCTAAGGTCTATGGCAAAATAGCCTTCTCTTACAGGACTACGGCATACTATTCTTTCTCCAAGAGAAAAGCTATGGAGTTTAGGTCTCTTCCTCCGAAAGACCATAGCAATCTAAGCTTATTTTTTGAGATATTAGATAAGAATGAAGGGATATATACATCTCAAACTCTAGGATTACCTTGAGGCTACTTGCTACCTTCTCACAGTTTTCTCTGTGTAGAGACCTTGACAGAAACAGCAAATTATTTCGGCCATAACTCTCTGATAAAAACTCAGAATATGGTCATATAACCAGTCAAAAGAACGGGAAGGTATCTGGTCTACAAGCTAGCGCAGGCAGAATAGGTAAAAACATCTGTATATAGCCACAAACGTGCCATCTTTAGAAACGCGTTATTTTTGCACGTTTTTAGTATGCATGGACTCTAAATGTGTAAAAGTACTCTAAATATGACCTCTTATCACCTAAATTTGAAATTCTATTTTTGGGGATACTTATCTTTTAATAAAACTATTCTTATGTTCTTATTTCTTTTAGGATTTTTTGGAGTTAATATTTTTATTCTAACACTTTTCTAATGTTTCTAGCCTTATTGTCTCATTCTTCTCTAAGTACACTCTCTTTCCTTATTGAAATCTATATTAAAAGAGACACATACATACATGGCTTGGGAGAGGGACCTTACAATCTCCCCCACTTAAAAGATTCGAGATATCCTCATCTCGCGAGATGTCCTCATCTCGCGAGCTAGGGTAGTATCTAAGTAAATCCTCCTGTCTCTTTCAAAGCGGTGTCCCCACTAGTTAAAAATCTTCTTTTATCTAAACATTGTTCTGAGTCCCTTATTTCATGTGTTTGGCTTGTTTTATTTTGCCTCCAAAAGGTCTTTATTATTCTAGAGTTAATTGGCCTTATTATCCTAATTTCTTGCATCCATATACCTCTCATATGATATGAACCTTAGAATTCCTTATTCTATATCCCCATATAATATGGTACTTAACAAATTGTCATGGAAAAACGTAAGAGAATCAATCCTTTATGCAATCTAACCTATGATAGCAATTTCATAATCTTAGTATTGTCTTGTAGAATAGCTCTATTCATCATCATGCACATTACTTCACATGAATCTTGCACCAATCCTCTTCTATTTACTCATAGAAATACTTGTTGAATTCGATTATCTTTAACTCTGCTATCCCTATTTTTTGGCCTAATTTTTGTTCTAGCTCATGATTCCTTGTAGCCAAGGGTGGGCTTGACGTTCCTCTTGAATTAGGAGACCTCTTCTTGATTAACATGGACTCATGTCCTTCTCGACACTTTCTATACAAAAAAACTTTATCACAGTCTCTAGCTATAATTATGGCTTCTGAGATAGAGGATGGTTTCACATTCTTGATGAGGTTATTCAAAGGTAGATTAAGCTTCCAAATGAATCGATGGAGAAGAGTTACCTCATCCATCTCTAGAGCAAATCGAAGAAGTTTAACAAAAGTTTGGTGATATTCTTTTAGGGTCTTCCCTTCTTGGAGGACAAAAATTCATTCATTTTATCCTCTCGAAATCCTGGAGGATAAAACCTTTCACGAAGGTATAATTTCATGGTGTCTAATTCTAGCTCCAGTGGTTAGATTGACAACAGTGCTTCCAACTAATTTGGCATTTCTTATGATTTTTAGATGAGCAAGGGTGAACTTGCTTCTTTCATTGTATCCATGAAAAGCTCAAAACTATCAAATACTTATCATAGTGCCACATCTAAAGGCACTCTGGATTAATATATGTGAGATCTTCATTCATTTTTTTTTTGAGAATTACACATCTGGTGCCTTGGGATTGACACATCCAAAGATTATCAGGATTGACACATCTGAGATGATTAGTTTTCTAGTATCTTGGGATTAACACATCTAAGAGCATGATCCTCTGGGAATTACACATCCGAAGTTAGACCCATGTTTATCTGAGATGGGTTCTAGATCTTGGATGATCATCCTAGTGTAAAGCATCCAATGGAAACACCATATTCGTGAGTTTGGGAATCTCCCAAGTCCCATTTTTGTAATACTAAAAAGGTGGGACCCGATTAACATGTCTATAAGTTTCTCAAAACCCTATTATGTGACCTATCATTGTTTGCAAAGCGCTTGAAAAGAGAGATCTATTAAGCTTTAAAGCGCATAATTTAGAGTAATGGTGTTCAAGTTATGGCAAATCCAAAGTTTTGACCACGTGTCCCAAACTTATGGAAAATTTCCATATTTCCCAATATGGTGTTTGGATGGCATTCACACATCAACTATTCAAATCTTAATGGAGTTATAATCTTAATAATTTATAATATGCAAGTTAATGAGATGTATCCTGAAAATTTCTCTAAACAAGTTTCGATCTATCCTTCTAGTCATTCAGTCTCTCACTAGTTTCTTAATTTGATCACCCTATGTTTTTCCTCACAAAAGGTTTTCTCCCCAATCTTATTTCTCAAATTTATTGTACAAATATCTTGCGTATGCACCCCAAAGATAAAAGCACAATTTCATAGGATGATTGTCTCAACATGTGAGGATATTCAAATCACTTCTATGGCCAGTAGATATGATTGATTCATCCTCATATGATAAACAATCACTTGTTTTAATCCCTTGATAGTTAACCTTTGAAAAACAAATCCTAGGAACTAAGATCGGCTCTGATACCACTTGTAAGGTTTCCCCCTTCCAAAAATAGGGGAAACACTTAAGATAGTCCACTAAGTCTTATCTTAGAGAAAATTTCCTACTCATTGACACCTTGACCATACAGAGATTCAAGGATGCGATTCATAGGTAAGACCTAGTTCTATCCCGCAGCAGCAGGGGGAGCGTGGTCTTCTAAAATCAAATCACGCATAGGGTAATTGATCACATAAATTGGTAACTACAAGACTTGATTTCTAGAGGCAACGCTTTTTTCCTCATCCATGTAAGGCACAGCCGCTGGCCTAGTCTTCTAGAATAGAGTTACCCAAGAACCTATTTATCTAGCGTAGGGCTTTCACTTAATCTGCTGGAAAGCTACCCGACTAATCGGGTCCACCCGTCCGTAGGATGGTGCCGTCGGGGCATTCCATCCTCCCACTTTCCACCCTACTCATGCATCAATTTGTTTTCTAATTAATCCTACCACACTGTTTGACATAAATAAACATGTTCCTTAATTAAGACCCTTTTCACAAGGTTTGTTAAAACAGCCTTTTTCTACAATACAATCATACCAAAGACAAGATTTATAAAAACAAAGTTTAAACATGAATCAATTTCATACAAGCCAAACCGGCTCTCTTATTCGTTTCCTTTATACCGCCGATGATCTAGAATTCGGCCTCCAGCCTCTACATGCTGGGCAAAACCCTACGGGACCATACACCTCATCGTCGGCCGCTGGCGAGGACTCAAGCCGGCCTGTCGCTCTCTCAGGCTCTATCGCTCGATCCTCCCGCCCCTCAGAGGGATGTCTGCACACTAGGGTGGGCTAATTCACCGCACTAGCCTGGGCCCTCAGAACTAGGCAGCATCACAATCACTCGCCTCAATCGGCGAACCTCATTCTCCCAATGGTATGAGGGATACCATGGGCCAACTCCGAGCCTTACTAACGTCTCCGCCGTCCGACTATATAAGCACAAGAACGGGGCAGCGTCAAGGCAGGGAGAGTTGTACCTGTACCTTAATTTAACCAAGATAACAATCCATTTACTCACTAAATCATAGGACTAGAATCCATGTTACGTTCTTAAGAAAACAATCCTTTTCACAAATATTTTAGCATTTCAACTTGAGTTTGCCGATAAGACATTCTTTATTAGCATATGCTATTGTTTAAAAGAATACAAACTTTAAATAGTAAATCAATCAAATAGATCACTATTAACAATTAATAGAGAAGCCGGGGCCATACCTCAACCCCTAAGAATGATATATAATTGAAAAACAAAATATGTATATACCTTATAGAGATTTGTCGTTTATCGTTGCCTTTGCTCGTAACAAGAGCTTTAGAACTTGACATATGAGAATAGAGTCTTCTAATACCTTGTCTTACGATTGAAATCATCCAATCATCTCCAAGCTTCATCTCCTCTTACTCGTACTGTGACTCTTCTCTCTTTCTAAGGTCTATGGCAAAATAGCCTTCTCTTACAGGACTACGGCATACTATTCTTTCTCTAAGAGAAAAGCTATGGAGTTTAGGTCTCTTCCTCCGAAAGACCATAGCAATCTAAGCTTATTTTCTGAGATATTAGATAAGAATGAAGGGATATATGCATCTCAAACTCTAGGATTACCTTGAGGCTACTTGCTACCTTCTCACAGTTTTCTCTGTGTAGAGACCCTGACAGAAACAGCAAATTATTTCGGCCATAACTCTCTGATAAAAACTCAGAATATGGTCATATAACCAGTCAAAAGAACGGGAAGGTATCTGGTCTACAAGCTAACGCGGGCAGAATAGGTAAAAACGTCTGTATATAGCCACAAACGCGCCATCTTTAGAAACGCGTTATTTTTGCACATTTTTAGTATGCATAGACTCTAAATGTGTAAAAGTACTCTAAATATGACCTCTTATCACCTAAATTTGAAATTCTATTTTTGGGAATACTTATCTTTTAATAAAACTATTCTTATGTTCTTATTTCTTTTAGGATTTTTTGGAGTTAATATTTTTATTCTAACACTTTTCTAATGTTTCTAGCCTTATTGTCTCACTCTTCTCTAAGTACACTCTCTTTCCTTATTGAAATCTATATTAAAAGAGACACATACATACATGGCTTGGGAGAGGGACCTTACATGTGTAAATATGAATCTTGTAATCTTAAAATTGTTTTTACAATGATGGCCAGGACGACCACCCTCCACTTCCCAATGCGCTTTACATCGATACCCAGGAGAAGAAGCTCCTGCTCAAGCAAATGCGACCTCCCTCCTTTAAAGGAGAAGGTTCAAAGGTTGAGAAGGATGTTGAAGTCTGGATTGAGGTGATGGACGATTATTTCTCTGCTGCTGCTGCCGGTACTGGAGTAGCAAATCAGTCTATGCTCGCACGGTTTCGCCTCATTGGAGATACTAAACTCTGGTGGAAGCAGTGGTGCCGTGACAAGGAAGTCACCGAGCATTCTCAAACGTGGGAAGATATCAAGCAGGCAGTGAAGGAAAGATATCTTCCTCCATCCCATGAATCCATAAAGATGAATGAGTTTTTTAGTCTTAGACAGTGCAGCTTAACTCTTGAGGACTAATATTCCAAATTTATTACCCTTCGAAAGTATGCCCCAGCTATGACTACTTTCCAGCAAGTGGCTCGTTTCTGCCAAGGGCTAAATGAACCCCTAGATTCCCGCCTTGAAGCAATGAGGCCAAGCACATTACAGGATACTCTCATACGAGCAAAGCCCCTTGTGAAAGAAATGAAGGCTAACAAACCAAAGAATCAAAAGAGATCTTACCTTGAGGCAATTCTTAAAGATCAACCCTACAAGAAACCTCAACAGAATTTTCCTTACTACAACAGAGGGTGCCAAGGCAACTCTTTTGTCCCCCGCTCGTATGCTGCTTCTTCCAAAGAAGGCCCTCTGTGTTTTGAGTGCAATGAGCCGGGACACTTTAGAGCCAACTGTCCCAAGATGGCAACATCATTTCCCCAAGGTAACATAGGAAATCAAGGCCGTGGAACTCCTACCCACCAAGGTGCAAGAGGTAGTGGCCGTGGCAGAGGCCGCGGAGGAGCAGTTGCTAGAACTGCCTGTGTTATAAGTGAAGAACCGACCTTGGAAATGGCTGAAGAAGAGTGCGCCACCGTCCATGCGGCAGTAGAACACCAAGGTCCAAATAAACAATTTGGTGTAATCCAAACCCCCGCCACTCATCATGGTAAGCCATTTCAGCTTTTGATTGATTGTGGCAGTACCCATTCATTTCTGTCTCCTAGGTGCTTGCAAAAATTAAACTTGAGTCAAAAAACAGCTAGAAAAATGATTGTAGAGTTAGCCAGTGGGAAAGAAGTAGTATCTCGCCACTCTATAGGAAACCTTGATTTTGAGCTGGGTAATGAGCAAACTCATGGTCACTTTAGAGTCTTGCCATTAGGAATTTATGATGGAATCCTTGGGATGGATTGGTTAATTGCAAACAAAGCTAGCATTCATTGTAACCAGGGGAGTATCACTTTTGAAAATGAGCATGGCCAAGTAATATCTGTTCAGGGGATCACAGGAAAACCTAAATCTAGGGTAGTCAAGGTAAAACATCTTCTCAAGGGAACACGTAAGGGTCAGCAAGTTTTCTTAGTCAAACTCAACAAAGTCATTGAACCTAGTATGGAGACAGAACCCTCTTGGCTCCAAGAATTCTCTGACATCTTCCTTGACGAGCTTACAGGGTTACCACCTCCTCGAGAAGTCGACCATGAAATAGAGGTGATCCCTGGAGCTCAACCCGTCTCAAAAACTCCCTATAAAATGTCCCTTCCTGAAGCCATTGAACTTAAGGAGCAACTTTCCCAACTCATTGAACAAGGATTTGTACGCCCCACTAGCTCTCCGTGGTAGGGAGCACCTGTTCTTTTCCAAAAAAAGAAGGACGGGACTCTCCGCCTCTGCATAGATTATCGAGGGCTAAATCAAGTCACTGTCAAGAATAAGTATCCTATCCCTCGCATCAACGAACTTCTTGACAGGCTTCATGGGGCCAAAGTCTTCTCAAAAATAGATTTGAGGTCTGGATACTATCAGATCAAAGTCAAGGAAGCAGATATACCTAAAACAACCTTCAATACCCGTTATGGCCACTATGAGTTTACTGTAATGTCATTCGGGTTAACTAATGCTCCTGCAACCTTCAACCGCCTAATGCAAGATATATTCCACGCTTACTTGGATGAGTTTGTGCTTGTTTTCTTTGACGACATCTTAATCTACTCCAAATCAATGTAAGAGCATGAGGAGCATGTGCGTAGAGTTCTGCAATTGTTGCGCAGACACAAACTCTATGCCAAGAAGAGCAAATGTACCTTCTTTACTCATCAAATTGAGTATCTTGGATTCATCGTCTCCAAATATGGCATCTCTGTAGACCCCGCCAAGGTCAAGGATATTCTAGAATGGCCACCCCCTAAATCAGTTCGTGAAGTTCGTGGATTTTTGGGAATCACGGGTTGGTATAGGATTTTTATCAAAGATTATGCCTTGGTAGCTGCACCTTTGACGGATCTTCTTAAGAAGGATTGCAAAATAGTGTAGTTGCCAATCCATCAAAACAGCTTTGATTAGCTGAAAGTCATTATTACTTCTGCCCCAGTCTTAAAGCTTCCTGATTTCTCCAAGGAATTTGAAGTGGTTACCGATGCTAGTAGTCTAGCACTTGGTGGTGTCTTAGGCCAAGAAGGAAGACTAGTCGCTTATACTTCCTGCAAGCTGAAGCAATATGAAGCAAACTATGCCACCCATGATTTGGAACTCTTAGCAGTTGTTCATTGCCTCAAATTATGGAGACATTATCTCTTGGGGGGCAAATTCCAGCTTGTAATAACTGATCACAAAAGTCTAAAGTGGATCTTCACCCAACCTAACCTCAACATGCGGCAAAGGAGATGGATTGAAATTCTACAAGAATATGACTTCGACATCAAATTCCGCCCTAGGAAAGATAATGTGGTAGCAGATGCACTTAGCCGCAAATCTTTCTTGAGTGCTATTTCAATGCCAAATAATTTCGCCCTGGGAAAGATAATGTGGTAGCAGATGCACTTAGCCGCAAATCTTTCTTGAGTGCTATTTCAATGCCAAATAATCCCATTCTGGTCAAGGTGGAAGAAGTCTCATCTCATGATCCAGATTATCAGAGGATGATAAAGTTAGTAGAAGAAGGGAGACATTCAGAGAAAGAGAAGAATCTAATCAAGGGATACTCCACTCATGAAGGAAGCCTCTACTTCAATCACAGGCTATGTATCCCTAAGGATCCTGCTTTAAAGAAACTAATCCTCCATGAAGCTCATGATAGCCCTGCTGCAAGACACCCAGGTTATGCAAAAACATTAAATGCTGTAAGAAGGAGCTTTCATTGGGCAGGCTTGAAAAATGATGTGCTTCGGTACCTGAAGCAACGTCTCTCATGCCAAAGGATCAAAGCTGAAAGGGTCAAGATGCCTGGAAAACTTCAACCCTTAGATATTCCCCAAATGAAGTGGGAGTGCATTAGTATGGATTTTGTCACAAGTCTCCCCACTGTTCAAGGAGGATATGACTCCATTCTATTAGTAGTGGACTTACTTACCAAAGTAGCTCACCTTATACCAGCAAAGAAGACCTTCAAAGCTTCTGATGTTGCTCGAATATTCATCAAGGAAGTCCTCGAACTTCATGGTCTCCCAAAAAGGATAGTAAGTGATCGGGATTCTGACTTCACTTCAAAATTCTGGCAGTCTTTTATTTCAAGCTCTGGAAACTCAACTTTGCTTTAGCACAGCTTATCATCCAGAGACCGATGGCCAAACTGAGAGAGTCAATCAAGTAATTGAAGACATTCTCAGAGCATACTGTGGATGGGAACCCAGAAGGTGGATTCAATACCTTCCTCTGGTAGAATTTGCCTACAATGCGTCTTATCATCAAAGCATAGGAATGTCACCATTCAAGGCACTCTATGGGCAAGAATGCCTGTCTCCTCTAAATTTCTCTGATCAAACCATAAGAGTTGAGGCATCCAGGAAAATGCTCGAAGAGATGGAGGAACAAACCAAGGCAATCCAAAAGGATATTAAAGCTGCCCAAGATCGACAAAAGCATTATGCTGACAACAAGAGGTCTGAAAGGATCTTCAAGGAAGGAGACAGAGTTCTTCTACGAGTGCGACCCAAACGAAGTTCTCTATCACTTGGGAAATATAAGAAGCTCAGCCCTAGGTATTGTGGTCCCTATACAGTTATCAAGTGTCTAGGTAAAAGTGCTTATAAACTCCAACTCCCAGCCCATATCAAAGTCCATAATGTATTTCATGTAAGTTTGTTAAAACCATATGTTCCCAGTCTCGATCATATTCTTGATGATGAACAAGTTGTAATCCCTACTCAAGGAGTCCTTGAATTACAGCCCAGTAGCATCATAGATTCTAGGGAAAGGCAACTCCGAAATAGAACTCTTGTAGAACATCTAGTTCAGTGGAAAGATTACCCTGAAGAGGATGCAACTTGGGAAGATGAAGCTACACTCTTAAAGGATTATCCCCAATTCATGACGAGATGAGGACATCTCGATTTCTTTAAGGGGGGAAGGATGTAACATACCCATCTTCACTAATAAAGAAATGTCCATGTAATTATGAGTTTTTATGGTATAAAAATCAATGATTTTATTATTTGAGTCATTTCTACTCAGAATCTTCAAATTTTGAGCCCAAATTTGGAATCTGCGCGTGATTTTACCCTAATATAGGATTTTACAGCATCCAAAACGGACACCGGATCAAGCCTATACGCTAATTTCAATCATTTTAGTTAAAAATCAACGACCTTTAAACCTTAATAAATCCATGACCGGGCGTCCGATTGACGAACGGTCTGAACCCCTACGACCAGGAGAACCTCCCGGACAAAAAAAAAAAAAGCCCCGCGGGGCGGTCCGACACGCAAATCGAGGCGGACGCCGCAAATTTGGGTACCCCGCCCCAAAATTTGGTCCTAACACACTTACTAGGGTGCCCGTACAATGGCCGCCCAAGAACCAAAGGACGACCGCCCACTGTATGGTCCACGCGTACCCCTACGTGGACACTCATGCTGCCCCAGACCAGATAAGGTACATGCGTACCACTCCTTTCCCGGACAACCGACACCGTACCTTTCCCCTAGACCCATGCAGGCCACTGATCCATAGCCTTTGAAGGTACACCGTCCTTTCGTCCTTGCTTTGTGCAGTGCCCGCACCCTCACCCCTCAGCTATTTAAACCCCCGGGGTGCTCCACAGACGGCACGCATTTCTGTGTAGCGTATGCCCTGTTGTACCGCCGTCCATACCGCCGTCCGTCCCTGTGTAGCGTACTTGCTGCAGTACAGCCGCTCCTTGCAGCCACCGCTCTCACACCCCCTCATTTGGCTCTTTTCAGATAAGCTAAAATTCCTCCATTCCCCTCTTCCTTAGAGGCAGTGTCCTTAACTCTTCTCCCCCTCCCCTCCGTGTGAAGAGACTTCCAGCAGCCCCTCCCAGCCCTCTCCACGTTTTTGCCCTTAAGGACATCTCACAATCCCCCCCCCCCCATTTGCGTAGACTTTAATAAGGGTTTTTTGTCTCAAGAAAGGGTTCATGCGTCATATTCTTTTGCTCATATGGTGAGCAAACAAGCTCGGAATTCAGATCCGACTGAAGCGTTTTGATCACAGCAGCGAGCTCTACAAGGCTACGCCTAAGATGGCCTCATCTCAGAGACGACAAAATATTGCCTCAAGAGGAGCACGTAACAACGAGATGGGGGAAGATGCGCCCAATGCAGCTCCAGTCCTCCCTTTTCAAGCCCCTCAAGGAAACGGTGGCTAGGTTAGCTTGGTTAATTTTCAAAAGAAGAGATTTTTCTTAAATTAGTGTTAATGAATGGTGTCTTTTTCTTTTAAAATGACGACATAAAAATTATATGAAGTTACGAATTATGTGATGCGTTAAAATTGGTATCTTCATGAATTGTGAATGCTATATTTAGTAAATTACATTGAAGTTGTTATCTTTAGAATTCAAGATTTTTGGCTTCAACGCTAACTCCGTTCCGTGCTTGTGCCGGGCGGCGTCGTTAGCAAAGCCCGGGAATGGCCCAAGGTATCCCTCATACCTTTGGGAGAATAAGGATCGCCGATTGAGGCGAGAGATTATGAGGCTGCCTAGTTCTGAGGGCCCAGGCTAGTGCGATAAATAAGCCCACCCTAGTGTGCAGACATCCCTCTGAGGGGTGGGAGGATCGAGCGATGGAGCCTGAGAGGGCGACAGGCCGGCTTGAGTCCTCGCCAGCGGCCGACGATGAGGTGTGTGGTCCCGTAGGGTTTTGCCCAGCATGTAGAGGCTGGAAGGCCGAATTCTAGATCATCGGCAGAATAAGAATAAGAGAGCCGGTTTGGCTTGTATGGAATTGGTTCATGTATAAACTTTTTATATAATTACATCTTGTCTTTGGTATGATTGTATTGTGTAAGAAGGCTGTTTTAACGAACCTTGTGAAAAAGGGCCTTAATTAAGGAATATGTTTATTTATGTCAAACAGTGTGGTAGGATTAATTAGAAAACAAATTGATGCGTGAGTAGGGTGGAAAGTGGGAGGATGGAATGCCCTGACGACACCATCCTACGGACGGGTGGACCCGATTAGTCGGGTAGCTTTCCAACAGATTAAGTGAAAGCCCTACGTTAGATAGTTAGGTTCTTGGGCAACTCTATTCTAGAAGACTAGGCCAGCGGGCTGTGCCTTGCATAAGATGAGGAAAAAAGCGTTGTCTCTAGAATCAAGTCTAGTAGTTGCCCAATTTATGATCAATTGCCCTATGGGTGATTTGATGTTTAGAAAATCACGCTCCCCCTGCGGGATAGAGCTAGGTCATACCTATGAATCGTATCCTTGAATCTCTACAGGGTCAAGGTGTCCATGAATAGGAAATTTTTCCCAAGATAAGACTTAGCGGACTATCTTAAGTGTTTCTCCCATTTTAGAAGGGAGGAACCTTACATGCTAGCAGCGGAAGTAGCACTTCTTGCGCAGGGCAGAGCCTCTCACTCGGGGCCTCGCCCAGAAATATCCAGACAAGAGACTAATCCCTCGGTTTGTTCCAAAACCGAACCCGGAAAATCTTCCCTCGCCCAGAAAGCATCGGCAATTCCTCTAGGATATTTTTATTCTAATGTAGTTAAGAGCCTTAACTAACCAAACTGATCCGACCAAACCAGTAAGTCACATGGTCAGATCAAGGAAGAGACTTGCACTTGGATCATAGAGACCAACACTTTTTTCCTCGTCAAGAGGCATAGCCGTTGATTCTTTTTCCATAGAACAAGGACTATCCGGGATTTACTTCTTCTATCGTCGTAACATAGCAGAATTGAGTCTCATTTTAGGGATCCATCAGTCCGACCTAACCCCATCTAGTCCCATGGGTTAGCCAACTGCCCCAACCACTATAGTGATAGGATCCATTTAAGAATTTGGTTATGTTTTGTCCCAGGTACCAGGGAAAAGAGTTCCCAGGCTCCCTATAGCCGGCGCTTCATGCAAACTTCAAGATAGTCACACTACTTACACACCCAATATGAAACTGCCTGTTTCACAGATTCAGTTGTCTTTAAAACAATCTTTTAATGAAACCATCGTATCACTAATCATAATCCTCCAAAATATCCGGTTGAATTCTAATTTTCAATCATTCTTTCATCGGTGTACCTATGGCATCATTGGCAAACAGAAGACTCACCACCTGTCCACTTAGGGGCCTTTTCGATAGTTCCTAGCTCAAATGACCTAGAAATATATTCACTTATAAAAATCCAGATGGACTCTCCATTGAAGATCGGCAAGATCGACCAACAGATCCGTATATAAAAGAGCCATGGACTCATCCGTTGAGAAGGACCAGCAAGGTCAATTAACCAGATCCATGCCCGAGTTCAGAAAACAACTCTAACACCTTGTTCCATTTTCTTCCTCGACGCACGCGTGGGTATCTTCGACGACCCAGAGCCCAAGCACCATATGGTCAGCACCCTCTAGGATCCTTCACAGGACACCTAGCGCTTCACTCATAGGCCGCTTCCTTGGTCCCTCATCCACCATACCGGAAGCTCACCATTTAAATCGAACCAAGGTTGGTCAAGACCTCGGTCGACCTTGCTACGCGAGACGTCCTCCGTTGACTCTCCTGCAACTTTATCACTTAAGTCTCTATACGACCTCATTCACAAGATGGTCAAAATGCTTTCCCAGCATTCTTGACATAAAATAGTCATTTAAAAATAGGTTATAAATACAGTTTCTAATGAACTCTCATCTTTCCACATTGTTCCACATCATTTCTCGTTATTCCACTTTCTTCTACATCAATTCACATTGCTTAATCCACATCCAATCATATGTATATCCATCGTCCTTCGTCCATTCTCATCCAATCACATTATAATGCATCCCATCACATCTATCCACATCTATCCTCATCACATCTCATCCATTCTCATCTACCCATATCCACATCACATCTATCCTGATTCACATCACATCACATCTTATTCATTCACATCCATCACATTCATTATATCCCCATCCCATCATATACATTCTATCCACATTACATGACATCCACACCCATCCATATCTCATCAATTCACAACTACCCCGATCCACATCACATCACATCCATTCACATCACATCTCATTCATTCACATCCATCACATTCCTTGTATCCCGATCCTATCACATACATTCTATCCACATTACATCACATCCACATCCATCCACATCTCATCACATCCATACACAATTCATCCACATCCATCCAGTCATTCACATGCACGTCTATCCACATCCATCCAGTCATTCACATGCACGTCTATCCACATCCATCCATTCATTCTCATTCACATCCACATATATTTACATCACATCACATTTCATCCACATCTCATCACATTCACATCCACATCCCTTTACATCACATCACATCTCATCCACATCCACATCTACATCCATTTACATCACATCACATCTTATCACATCCACATCCACATTCATTTGCATCACACCAATCACACCATATCTTATCTCATGCTAAGTAATTTTCATTTTTGTGAGTGATTCCAAGGGCTAAATTTATGAATATAATTTAAATACCGCATGTGGGAGTGGAGCCACACACGTCGGGGGGAGATTGCACCCAATCTTGTGTTCTTTGATTTTTATGTTTTTGTTTTATGCTATGATGATGATGGTTTATTTCTTCTATTATTCAATTTGTGAAATATTCCAATCTCCATGTACCATGGTTCTATAACAGACATTATGTGCACCTGTATCACTATCATCATGTGTATGTGTGTGTGATACATCAATATCATCATGTGTCTGTGTACAAGACAGCATCATGGGTATGTGGGTGTGATACATCAATGTCATCACATGTGTGTGTATGATCATCACCATGTATACATGTGTGAACATCAATATCATCATCAACATGATGATCATCATTGCCCACTGATGAATGCATGTCATTATGATACCCATCCTCAGGTATATATTCATCTCTGCTCACAAATGTAGGGCACTCAATCAAGTCCCCATATACATCATCCCATGCAAGCAATGCCGAACCATCCATGTAAAGATAACCACATAGATCCTCAACAAAATCACCATGTGTAGAACGTCTAGACCATTTGGCATGGACATCCTCCTCATCAAATAAGTGTCTAAACTAACTAGGCAACAACATCTGAAGCTCAAACATCCATATGTGACATGAATATGATGTGTCATCATAGCATGGTGTCAGTGAAGAAGGATCTAGAGGTCGAAGCCATGATGTGCCAAATGTATGTATGAACTCGGCAATATGCATCTCCTCACCTAAAATGGTAAATTAAGATGATGGGCATGGCGCCAGAGTGATAGGATACGAGCAGATCCTACATGATCAACGTCTAGGATGGAATCGTAGTAGTGATGTCGAGACGACGATGATGGTTGGTAGCACGATGATCGTAGGTAGGGTAGAGGTAGTAATGGATCCCCATGTCGTCCGCCAATGCTTGAGAGTTAGGAAACACTCCCCCAAATGTGCTCAATAATGCCACACCGTGTGTGGGAAAAAAATACCAATATGCTCAAATGGCCACCCGCATGTGTGCAAAAGCCAAAACAATGACCAAAATACTCAGAATGATCACCTGCACGTGAACAAGGACCAAAATTAAATGCAAATCACCACCAAATGTCTAAAATAAGGCAAAAATCAATCCACAAGGTAGGGATCATGAGATGAGTGAACGCCTCAAATGCACCAAAGTGGCCAAAAATGCGCGTGTGAATATGCAAAATACACCAAACGGCCAAAAGTGTGCGCGTGAATGCCCAAAATGCATCAAATCGGCCATACGGCACACAAACAACTCAACAAAGCTCAAAGCATGTGAACAAGTCTCAAATAATGTGTGAACATGCCCAAATGGTCATGTGTGAATGTTCTCACCATCAAACCCAAGCATGTGAATAATCTCCAATGTAAGCTCGAAGTGTGCGAACACCTCAAAAAAATATACTCATGTGTGAACCATACTCACAATGCATAAAAGCATGTGAAAAATACCCAACAAACCCAAAAACGTGTGGAACAAGATCCAAAACCACAAATATACTACACACCCAAGCCACTCCCTACATGTATGCATGTATGTGTCACCCCATATCACCAAGGTGTAAAAAATGAAATGAAATTTTTGAGTAAGGCTTAAAGAAAAAATAAAGGGTAGCCAAGGATGGGAAAGGTGGCCCAAAATGTGGAAGATTACAATGAATAATATGTATGGGCAGTGGGCAACGGAGAGACTGGGAATCACCAATTAATTAATTGGACAGTGTGGATGTCATAGTGTGAAAAGGGTTCCAAACCCTAGGTCTAAATGAAAGAAAAGAACAATAAAAATAAACACGTGCTAAGAACGACCCTTGTTTTTTTTAAAAAAAATTTCTATAGCTGGTTATGTTTTGTCCCGGGTACCAGGGAAAAGAGTTCCCAGGCCCCCTATAGCCGGCACTTCATGCAAACTTCAAGATAGTCACACCACTTACACACCCAATATGAAACTGCCTGTTTCACAGATTCAACTGTCTTTAAAATAATCTTTTAATGAAACCATCGTATCACTAATCATAATCCTCCAAAATATCCGATTGAATTCTAATTTCCAATCATTCTTTCATCGGTGTACCTATGGCATCATTGGCAAACAGAACGCTCACCACCTGTCCACTTAGGGTCCTTTTCAATAGTTCCTAGCTCATAGTACCTGGAAATATATTCACTTATAAAAATCCAGATGGACTCTCCATTGAAGATCAGTAAGATCGACCAACAGATCCATATAAAAGAGCCATGGACTCATCCGTTGAGGAGGACCAGCAAGGTCAATTAACCAGATCCATGCCCCGAGTTCAGAAAACAACTCTAACACCTTGTTCCATTTTCTTCCTCGACGCACGCATGGGTATCTTCAACGACCCAGAGCCCGAGCACCGTATGGTCAGCACCCTCTAGGATCCTTCGTAGGTCACCTAGCGCTTCACTCATAGGCCGCCTCCTTGGTCCCTCATCCACCGTACCGGAAGCTCACCATTTAAATCGAACCAAGGTTGGTCAAGACCTCGGCCGACCTTGCTACGCGAGACGTTCTCCGTTGACTCTCCGTCAGCTATTGTAACTTTATCACTTAGGTCTCTACGACCTCCTTGGTCCCTCATCCACTGTACCGGAAGCTCACCATTTAAATCGAACCAAGGCTGGTCAAGACCTCGGCTGACCTTGCTGTGCGAGACGTCCTCCATTGACTCTCCGTCAGCTATTGCAACTTTATCACTTAGGTCTCTCTACGACCTCATTCACAAGACGGTCAAAATGCTTCCCCAGCAATCTTGACATAAAAAACACCTCCCCTCAAGTTCAACATTATCTCTGAACATCTTGGAATACAACTCTGAAATAAATGAAATGAAAAAAAAATATAAATAGCAAATCAATGATAGAAAGACATTGAAGCCTTCCATGATGAGCTTTCCCTTACTTCTCAAACTCCTTCCCTTAAGGGAAGCTCCATCATGCCAAGTCCTGCTCGATGCTTGAAGAAGAGCTCTTTGCCTAGAGCCTTAGTAAAAATATCAACAACATTTTCCTTAGTATTGAAATGATGCAACAAGTCTATATCACCATCATGCACTTTCTCTCTGATAAAGTGCTCTCGAACCTCGATATGCTTAGTGCGTTGATGCAAGATAGGATTCTTTGCCAAAGATTTAGCTGATGTATTGTCACAAAAGATAGGAGTAGGATCACAAGATCCATAAAAACCAAGTTCTTGCAAGCATCTCTTTAACCATATAGCTTCAAAAGCTGAGGTAGTCAAAGCTTTGTATTCAGCCTCTGTAGATGAGAGACTAACAGTATTTTGTTTCTTGGAACACCAAGAAATTTCTCCATTTCCAAGAAAGAAAGCATTACCACTAATGCTCTTTCTAGAAACCAAGTCTACAGCATAATCAGAGTCACTAAAACCATGTAAATTCAGCTTATCACCTGCATATAAGATACCCCAATTGAGTACCTTTCAAGTATCGTAGAATTCTTTTGCATGCAACCCAATGAGACATTTTTGGGCTTTGCATAAACTGAGCAAGTGAATTTACAGCAAAACAAATATCAGGTCGTGTGATAGTCAAGTAAATGAGAGAACCAATGAGCTGTCTATACACTGCAGCATCACAAAGAACACCATTTTCATCCTTCGTAAGCTTGAGGGATGATTTCATGGGTGTAGAAATAGCTTTGGAGTTAGTCATACCATATCTTTCAAGGATGGATTGAAGATATTTTTGTTGTGAAATGAATATGTCACCTGACTTCATTCGATTGATTTTAAGACCAAGAATATAATGCAAGTACCCAAGGTCTTTCATTTCAAACTCATGAGAGAGTTTGGACTTCACATCCACCACCAAAGCATCATTGCTTCCTGTTAAAATCAAATCATCCACATAAAGTAAAACAACAACAATATCATTCCCTCTAATCTTGTAGTAGAGAGTATGGTCAGCATTACTCTTGGAAAATCCTTGAGATTTGAGGTGGTTATCTATTCTTCCATACCAAACTCGTGGAGCTTGCATCAGTCCATACATGCTCTTTTTCAGCTTGCATACCAAATGCTATTGACTTGCAGCAACATATCCATCTGGTTGCTTCATATAGACTTCTTCCTCGAGCTGCCCATTGAGAAAGGCATTGTTGACATCCATTTACAACAATTTTGATTTGTGAAGAGCAACCAAAGAGAGCAACAACCTAATGGAGCTCATCTTGGCTACAGGAGCATATGTCTCTTCATAATCAATACCATATTCTTGAGCAAAACCTTTAGCAACCAACCTTGCTTTATGCCTATCAATGTGACCTTCCTTATTAAATTTCAGCTTGTAGATCCATTTACACCCAATTGCTTGTTTGTTGGGTGGGAATTGACACAAATCCCAAGTGTCATTCTTATGTAAGGCATTCATCTCCTTATCCATAGCAACCGTCCATTCCTTTTTACCACATGCATTCTTATATGTAGTAGGTTCATCATGCTGCAAAACTGATGTAAGAAAAGCAAAATTGCATTGCTCAAAATCTGATTTATTACCTCTATGATAGGTCAATCTTTGGGGTTGCCTTCTATCCCTTGTAGACCTCCTTAAAGCTGCTTGATGCTCTTCATCTGCTTGATGCTCTTTTTCTGCTTCCTCCAATTCTTCAATAGTAACATCTTCTATAGAACCTGGCACTTGTGCTTTGATAGATGTGGAAGAAGATGCATCCAAATCCAAAAATTGAGCTAATTTCCAGCTTGCATTCTCATCAAATATGACATCTCTTGAGACAAAAGTTTCTCTCTTGATTGGATCATAAAGCTTGTAGGCTTTACTCACACTACTATATCCAACAAACACACATTTTCTTGATTTATCAGCAAGTTTCTTCCTTTTTACATCAGGAATATGAGCGAAAGCTAAACATCCAAACACTCTTATATGATATACCTGAGGCTTGGTTCCATAGAATGCTTCATATGGTGTAATGCCTTTTAACACTTTTGTAGGTGACTGGTTCATCAAGTAGCAAGCAGAATTGACTGCTTCAGCCCAATAGTAGTTAGCAAGTTGCTAATCCTTTAGCATACATCTTGCTGCCTCAAACAGTGTCTGATTCTTCCTCTCTGCCACACCATTTTGCTGAGGTGTGTTGCTGCAAGAAAGCTGCCTTCGTATCCCATGTTGTAGAAGGTACTCGCTAAATTCATTTGATAAGAACTCCCCTCCATTATCAGATCTTAGAAGCTTGATTCTTCTATCTGTCATAGTCTCCAACAGCAACCAATTATTGATGTAGATCTTTCACTCTTTTGATGAAGTCTGTAGCAGTCTCTCCTTTATTCCTCTTTGTATTGGTAAGTTGCGATCTCAAAGCAATTTGCCTTGACGTACTCTTTGACTCATAGATGTTCTTCAAGGTCTCCCAAGCTTTCTTAGGAGTCTTCACATCCATTAGATGGCTGAGAATATCATCCTTGACACTCAGCTTCATCATATGGACTACTGCAAACATGGCCTTCTTGTCCCATTTTGCCAATGCTTCTTCACCAGCTTCTTCATCATCATCAGCTTCATCCGGTCTATCCATAGAAGCTATCTCCCCACAATCTTGAAAGAATAGGAGTGATTCCATCTTCACTTTCCAAGTGGCATAGTTGGTTCCATTGAGCTTCTCAGCTCCCTCCAAGTGTAGACTATGGAGACTAGGTGCTATTCTCTGCTTCAAGCAAACAAAGCAATGAATGGGGATTTTCACTCACACCAAGATCATGTAAGGCAAGACTCTAAGATGCCTGCTCTGATACCATGATAAGAATTGGAGATGGAGAGGAAATGAGACACGTTCTCAATCAACAAGACAATTCCAATATGGAAGAAACAATACTGCACTTTTTTTCAATGGAATATAGTAGCAATGACTGCTACGTACAAATCATGGGCTAATCCCCAAACCCAAAACTAATACCAAGAGGCTCAATAAGCTCTGATATGTCAATGCGTACAATAGCAAGAGTGTTGGCTATAATCAACACCACACTACACTCTCAACACTACACAGTATGTGTGTGTCTCACTCTCCAACTATGTCTAGGACTGCAAACTGCAACTGTAGAAGACCTTGACTTTGCTCAATCAACCTTTGTGAAGTAGTTTTCATTGCACATGTACATGGGGAATGGGGCCTAGGCACTTAGGCTTAGGGATATTTACATGTGTACTTTTGGGGGGCCTTGACCTATATTAGGTATAGGGCTCATGGACATTGGACCCTTTTAATCATTTACGCTTTATGAGTACACTTACTCTTTGGAGCTCTAAGCTTCCATGGTGAACCTCTCCCTCTTGAGAAGCTATGTGTGTACTCCATTAAGAGTGCAATAGGTGCTACTCCCTATGATGAGTGGGACATGTGTGTTCTCTATGCTAATGAGTGCAATTCTCAAGATTCCTTCATTGCATTGGTATCAAAGCTCTTGGCTTAGATCCTTGCTTTTTTAGGGAGTGATTAATGATAATCATTTTTGAATTATACTTAATCTAATTTTTAAAATATTTTTTCTTGATCTTGATTAGTGATAATCATTTTTGGATTATTATTAATCTAGTTTTTCAGAATGCATGATCTTGATCATGATTAGTGTGAATCATGATCTTGATCATTAGTGTGAATCATTTTCGGAATTGATTTTTACACAGTTTTCAGATTTGCTAATTTCTTGTTTGATAAGATTAGCAATGAAATTTATGTTAATCATTTTCAAATTTGTATTAATCACTATTTTCAAAACCCTAATCCACTTTACTATTTGTTTTCTTAAACTTCTTGGTCTTGATTTTCTTGAAAATTATCTTGATTTTCAAAATTAAGATTTGCAAAGATTTTAACAACCAATTTTGAATGATTACCTTGCATTATCTTGATAAGAGAGCCTATAATTTCAAATATCAATCCTTTAAGCCCTTATTTCTTCAAGACCAAACCTTAGATTACCAAATCTTGGAGTTCTTGGAGAAAGATTACAAGAGGAAGATTGTGGTGCAGAAAATCAAGGTTGTGTAAAGTTTTCAAATTGCTATACAGATTTCAGATTGTTGTACAAAAATTTGGTGCATTTTCAAGAAAGTGTGCAAAAATTTGATGCAATTTTAAGAAAGTGTATAGAAATTTAAAACAATTTAAAGAAAGTGTGCAAATCCTTGGTGCATATTTTTAAGGATTAGTGGAGATTTTTAAGAACAATGCTGCGCAGAGCACAATTTTGTTGTAGATCTACAGTGCAGAACAGAGCAGTTTACAGATTATGAAAAGTTTATTGTGCAAAAATCAAATCTTGATGTAGAAACAGAACAAAAAGTGATTCTTTATCAAATCTTTCTAATCTTGTCACTTTCTTGCAAAGAAGCTGGGGACAAAGATTAAAAATCTATTAGAGTAGTATAAATCTTGATGTATTGCATGTAAAGGTAGCAAGATAAGTGTTGAGAAGACACTGTTTGTAAAGCACATATCCTAGATAACAACATTTTAACACATTTTTCATCAAGAAATGTATAGCATGTTGCTCTACTATAGATCTGAGCATCAATGCAGATTCTGAGGTGTTATGGTCACATGGGAATTTCAGCTTGTTGAAACACTTTACAACTAACAAGCAGTGGAAGGTTTGCTCTTACTTTGCTTGCTTGTTGTCTTGAAGAACAACAGTTGCTGCCATTCATTGATTAGCAAAGCGCAACTTGAACAGTTTCTTTGCCAAGAATTGAGCAAATAGCAAGATTGAGATGTTTAATGCATTCAAGGCTTGAGGCAAGCAAGAAGATCTAAAAATTCACAAACAAGTGGTGTAAACCCATATAGAAATGGTATTCAAGACTTCTTCAGAAGCATCATTACCCTTGGTTACAGGCTCAGCAAGAACATTGCTTTAGTGTTTGTTGGCATAGCCTTTCTGGTTTTTGCTACTATCATCTAAGAGGACAGTAAAAAGTTCTTATCAACATCAACAAAGCCTAACATTATCAAATAACCAAGCAGCTTTTGATGACAACAACAAGTTACAACAGCTCTTAGATAGTGGGTTGCAATACCATTGGAATGCAAAAGGGAAAAGCATCATGGCCTTGTGGGGTTCAGCAAGTAAGCCAGAGGTGTTGGATAGAACTGCTCAACCTTCTATCTGAAAGCAACAATCATAGTTTAGCTGCCTTACCAACTAGCAACTTGCATAGAGTTCCCAAACTTGGACTCATTCACAACGCATCATCATTGTGGCTCTACTTTCTCAAGCATTGGAAGATGCAGCATCGCCATTGAAGGCTCAACAGAAGGTTCAATGCTCTACAATTTTTAGCAGCTCTTCCTTCCCCGAGTGTTGGTAGAAGGTTTAGCGCTCTATAAAAGGAGTATGACAACAGTGTGCAGAGGAGGTGGTCAAGTGCAACACAGCAATTGAATAGAAGCAGATGGCAAAAACAATCAACACCATAGCTCTTGAATAATAGAAGCAGATGACAGTAGCATCAAGAGCTGTCACCAAGTAAGCCATCCACGGGGGCAACAGAGCATCAAGCAAAACGTCCACAACAGCATCAAAAGCACACGAGCCTCAAACAGTGCATTGACACTTCATCACCTCTGAGGACTGGCAGCCGGCTAGAAAACAGTCTTTCACAGCCTTGGTCTGCAGGCTCAGCTAAGTAAGCACACAACCGTGCCATCCTTTGGTACATCAATTTATTGTGGCTAGAGCTTGTCAACAGCATATCAATAACATCAGCCTATAGCCATCATTTCACAATAGATCTTCTTATATAGTAGCAGCATTTTCAATTGAGAGAGACACTCAGATTGCCTGCTCTAAGATCAGGCAGCATGAGCAAACATGCAATTTTTTTTGTCACCAACTGACCGAGCAGCGTGAGAAAATATGCAAATTTTTTTGTCTCGCAGATGATCGAGTAGATCGCTGTTGTCTAGCAAAAAAAAAGCACTACAAATTGCAAGTAGCGCGCGAGAGTAGTTAGAAAATTTAAAAAAAAAACAAGGGTCGTTCTTAGCACGTGTTTATTTTTGTTGTTCTTTTCTTTCCTTTAGACCTCAACTAGCTTAGGGTTTGGAACCCTTTTCACACTATGACCTCCACACTGTCCAATTAATTAATTAGTGATTCCTAGTCTCTCCATTGCCCACTGCCCATACATATTATTCATTGTAATCTTCCACATTTTGGGCCACCTTTCCCATCCTTGGCTACCCTTTATTTTTTGTTTCAGCCTTACTCAAAAATTTCATTTCATTTTTTACACCTTGGTGATGTGGGGTGACACATACACGCATACATGTAGGGGGTGGCTTGGGTGTGTAGTATATTTGTGGTTTTAGATCTTGTTCCACACGTTTTTGGGTTTGTTGGGCATTTTTCACATGCTTTTATGCATTGTGAGTATGGTTTACACATGAGTATATTTTTTTGAGGTCTTCGCACACTTCGAGCTTACATTGGAGATTATTCACATGCTTGGGTGTGATGGGTGAGAACATTCAAACATGACCATTTGGGCATGTTCACACATTATTCGGGACTTGTTCACATGCTTTGAGCTTTGTTGAGATGGTTTGTATGCCGTATGGCCGATTTGATGCATTTTGGGCGTTCACACGCACACTTTTGGCTATTTGGTGTATTTTGCGTGTTCACACGCGCGTTTTTGGCCACTTTGGTGCATTTGAGGGCATTCACTCATCTCATCAGCCCTACCTTGTGGATTGATTTTTGCACTATTTTAGGCATTTGGTGGTGATTTGCATTCAGTTTTGTCCCTTGTTCACGTGCAGGTGATCATTCTGATTATTTTGGTCATTGGTGTTTTTTTCCCACACGCGGTGTGGCATTATTGAGCACATTTGGGGGAGTGTTTCCTAACTCTCAAGCATTGGCGGACAACATGGGGATCCATTACTACCTCTACCTTGCCTACGATTGTCGTGCTACCCACCATCATCGTCGTCTCGACATCACTACGATTCCATCCTAGACGTTGATCATGTAGCATCTGCTCGTATCCTATCACTCTGGCGCCATGCCCGTAATCTTGATTTACCATTTTAGGTGAGGAGAAGCATATCGTTTGCCGAGTTCATACATACATTTGGCACATCATGGCTTTGACCTCTAGATCCTTCTTCACTAACACCATGCTATGATGACACATCATATTCATGTCACATATGGATGTTTGAGCTTCAGATGTTGTTGCCTAGTTAGTTTAGACACTTATTTGATAAGGAGGATGTCCATGCCAAATGGTCTAGACGTTCTACACATGGTGATTTTGTTGAGGATCTATGTGGTTATCTTTACATGGATGGTTCGGCATTGCTTGCATGGGATGATGTATATGGGGACTTGATTGAGTGCCCTACATTTGTCAGCAAAGATGACTATATACTTGAGGATGAGTATTATAATGACATGCATTCAGTGGGCGATGATGATCATCATGTTGATGATGATATTGATGTTGACACATGTACACATGGTGATGATCATACACACACATGTGATGACATTAATGTATCACACCCACATACCCATGATGTTGTCTTGTACACACACACATGATGATATTGATGTATCACACACACATACACATACACATGATGATAGTGATACACGTGCACATAATGCCTGTTTACAGGACCATGGTACATGGAGATTGGAATATTTCACAAATTGAATAATAGAAGAAATAAACCATCATCATCATAGCATAAAACAAAAACATAAAAATCAAAGAACACAAGATTGGGTGCAATCTCCCCCCGACGTGTGTGGCTCCACTCCCACATACGCTATTTAAATTATATTCATAAACTTAGCTTTTGGAATCACTCACAAAAATGAAAATTACTTAGCATCATTACTTGTAATAAGATGTGGTGTGATGCAAATGAATGTGGATGTGGATGTGATAAGATGTGATGTGATGTAAATGGATGTGGATGTGGATATGGATGTGGATGAGATGTGATGTGATGTAAAGGGATGTGGATGTGAATGTGATGAGATGTGGATGAAATGTGATGTGATGTGAATATATGTGGATGTGAATGTGAATGAATGGATAGATGTGGATAGACGTGCATGTGAATGACTGGATGGATGTGGATGAATTGTGTATGGATGTGATGAGATGTGATGGATAGAATGCATATGAATAGGATGGGGATACAATGAAAAACTGAATGCAAATCACCACACCAAATGTCTAAAATAGTGCAAAAATCAATCCACAAGGTAGGGCTCATGAGTGAACGCCCTCAAATGCACCAAAGTGGCCAAAAACACACGTGTGAACACGCAAAATACACCAAACGACGAACATGCAAAATACACCAAACGGCCAAAAGTGTGCGCGTGAATGCCCAAAATGCATCAAATCGGCCATACGGCACACAAACCATCTCAACAAAGCTCAAAGCATGTGAATAAGTCCCGAATAATGTGTGAACATGCCCAAATGGTCATGTGTGAATGTTCTCACCATCAAACCCAAGTATGTGAATAATCTCCAATGTAAGCTCAAAGTGTGCGAACACCTCAAAAAAATATACTCATGTGTGGACCATACTCACAATGCATAAAAGCATGTGAAAAATGCCCAACAAACCCAAAAAAGTGTGGAACAAGATCCAAAACCACAAATATACTACACACCCAAGCCACCCCCTACATGTATGCTTGTATGTGTCACCCCACATCACCAAGGTGTAAAAAATGAAATGAAATTTTTGAGTAAGGCTTAAAGAAAAAATAAAGGGTAGCCAAGGATGGGAAAGGTGGCCCAAAATGTGGAAGATTACAATGAATAATATGTATGGGCAGTGGGCAGTGGAGAGACTGGGAATCACCAATTAATTAATTGGACAGTGTGGAGGTCATAGTGTGAAAAGGGTTCCAAACCCTAAGCTAGTTGAGGTCTAAATGAAAGAAAAGAACAACAAAAATAAACACGTGCTAAGAATGACCCTTGTTTTTTTCTTAAATTTTCTAACTGCTCTCGCGCTACTTGCAATAGAACGGCTTTGACGTTAGCTATTTCTCAAAGCTGGGTGAAATCAAACATGCAATCTGTAGTGCTTTTTTTTGCTAGACAACAGGGATCTACTCGATCATCTGCGACATAAAAATTTGCATATTTTCTCACGCTACGATCTGCTCAATCAGTTGGTGACAAAAAAAATGCATGTTTGCTCACGCTGCCTGATCTTAGAGCAGGTGATTTGAGTGTCTTTTTCAATTGAAAATGCTGCTACTATATAAGAAGCTCTGTTGTGAAATGCTGGCTGTAGGCTAATGTTATTGATATGCTGCTGACAAGCTCTAGCCACAATAAATTGATGTACCAAAGGATGGCATGCTTACTTAGCTGAGCCTTGCAGACCAAGGCCGTGAAAGACTGTTTTCTAGTTAGCTACCAGTCCTCAGAGGTGATGAAGTGTCAATGCACTGTTTGAGGCTCGTGTGCTTTTGATGCTGTTGTGGACGTTTTGCTTGATGCTCTCTTGCCATGGATGGCTTACTTGGTGACAGCTCTTGATGCTGCTGTCGTCTGCTTCTATTATTCAAGGGCTATGGTGTTGATTGCTTTTGCCATCTGCTTCTATTCAATTGATGTGTTGCACTTGACCACCTCCTCTGCACACTGTTGTCATACTCCTTTATAGAGCACTAAACCTTCTACCAACACTCGGGGAAGGAAGAGCCTTCAACGGCGATGTTGCATCTGCCAGTGCTTGAGAAAGTAGAGCCACACTGATGATGTGTTGTCAATGAGTCCAAGTTTGGGAACTCTATGCAAGTTGCTAGTTGCTAAGGCAGCTAAACTGTGATTGTTGCTTTCAGATAGAAGGTTGAGCAGTTCTATCCAACACCTCGTGCTTACTTGCTGAGCCCCACAAGGCCATGATGCTTTTCATTTTTTCATTCCAATGATATTGCAACCCACTATCTAAGAGCTATTGTAGCTTGTTGTTGTCATCAAAAGCTGCTTGGTTATTTGATAATGTTAGGCTTTGTTGGTGTTGATAAGAAATTTTTACTGTCCTCTTAGATGATAGTAGCAAAAACCAGAAAGGCTATGCCAACAAACACTAAAGCAATGTTCTTGCTGAGCCTGTAACCAAGGGCAATGATGCTTCTGAAGAAGTCTTGAATACCATTTCTATATGGGTTTACACCACTTGTTTGTGAATTTTTAGATCTTCTTGCTTGCCTCAAGCCTTGAATGCATTAAACATGTCAATCTTGCTTGCTATTTGCTCAATTCTTGGCTAAGAAACTGTTCAAGTTGCTCTCCTTGCTTATGCTTGATTGTTGCTAATCAATGAATGGCAGCAACTGTTGTTCTTCAAGACAACAAGCAAGCAAAGTAAGAGCAAACCTTCCACTGCTTGTTAGTCGTAAAGAGTTTCAACAGGCTGAAATCCCCATGTGACCATAATACCCCAGAATCTGCATAATATTGATGCTCAGATCTTTAGTAGAGCAACATGCTATACATTTCTTGATGAAAAATGTGTTAAAATGTTGTAATCTAGGATATGTGCTTACAAACAGTGCCTTCTCAACACTTATCTTGCTACCTTTACATGCAATACATCAATATTTATACTACTCTAATAGATTTTTAATCTTTGTCCAGCTTCTTTGCAAGAATGTGACAAGATTAGAAAGATTTGATAAAGAATCACTTTTTGTTCTGTTTCTACATCAAGATTTGATTTTTGCACAATAAACTTTTCATAAGCTGTAAATTGCTCTATTCTGCACTGTAGATCTGCAACAAAATTGTGCTGCTCTGCACTGTTCTTAAAAATCTCCACTAATCCTTGAAAATCTGCACCAAGGTTTTGCACACTTTCTTTAAATTGTTTTAAATTTCTGTACACTTTCTTAAAATTGCATCAAATTTCTGCACACTTTCTTGAAAATGCACCAAATTTTTGCACAACAATCTGAAATCTGTATAGCAATCTGAAAACTCTGCGCATAACAAACTTGATTTTCTGCACCACAATCTTCCTCTTGCAATCTTTCTCCAAGAACTCCAAGATTTGTTAATCTAAGGTTTGGTCTTGAAGAAATAAGGGCTTAAAGAATTGATATTTGAAATTGTAGGCTCTCTTATCAAGATAATGCAAGGTAATCATTCAAAATTGGTTGTTAAAATCTTTGCAAATCTTAATTTTGAAAATCAAGATAATTTTTAAGAAAATCAAGACCAAGAAGATTAAGAAAACAAATAGTAAAGTGGATTAGGGTTTCGAAAATAGTGATTAATACAAATTTAAAAATGATTAACATAAATTTTATTGCTAATCTTATCAAACAAGAGAAATTAGTAAATCTGAAAACTGTGTAAAAATCAATTCTGAAAATGATTAACACTAATCATGATCAAGATCATGTATTTTGAAAAACTAGATTAATAGTAATCCAAAAATGATTATCACTAATCAAGATTAAAAAAATATTTTGAAAATTGAATTAAGTATAATTCAAAAATGATTACAATTAATCACTCCCTAAGCAAGGATCTAAGCCAAGAGCTATGATACCAGTGCAATGAAGGAAACTTGAGAATTGCACTCATTAGCATAGAGTACACACACATGTCCCACTCATCATAGGGAGTAGCACCTACTGCACTCAGAATGGAGTACACACATAGCTTCTCAAGAGGGAGAAGTTCACCATGGAAGCTTAGAGCTCCAAAGAGTAAGTGTACTCACAAAGTGTAAATGATTAAAAGGGTCCAATGTCCATGAGCCCTATACTTAATATAGCTCAAGGCCCCCCAAAGTACACATGTAAATATCCCTAAGCCCAAGTGCTAGGCCCCATTCCCCATGTACATGTGCACATGTGCAATGAAAACTACTTCATTATAAATCTTTTTTTTTTTCACTAATATGTTAAAGTATGCAAGCTCAATACAATCTCTTCACAAAGGTTGATTGAGCAAAGTCAAGGTTGATACCTTGATGGTGATATGTTGTAATGTACATGCCTAAGGTCATAGAATTGACTTTAGATGTACCTTTGATAGCGCACATCACGTGTGCATGGTTATTTAGCTTATTGAGCCTCTTGGTATTAGTTTTGGGTTTGGGGATTAGCCCATGATTTGTACGTAGTAGTCATTGCTACTCTACTCCATTGAAAAAAAGTGCAGTATTGTTTCTTCCATATTGGAATGGTCTTGTTGATTGAGAACGTGTCTCATTTCCTCTCCATCTCCAATTATTATCATGGTATCAGAGCAGGCATCTTAGAGTCTTGCCTTACATGATCTTGGTGTGAGTGAAAATCCCCATTCATTGCTTTGTTTGCTTGAAGTTAAGAATGGCCTAGTCTGCACAATCTACACTTGGAGGGAGCTGAGAAGCTCAATGGAACCAACTATGCCACTTGGAAAGTGAAGATGGAATCACTCCTATTCTTTCAAGATTGTTGGGAGATAGTTTCTATGGATAGACCGGATGAAGCTGACGATGATGAAGAAGTTGATGAGGAAGCATTGGCAAAATGGGACAAGAAGGCCATGTTTGCAGTCCATATGATGAAGCTGAGTGTCAAGGATGATATTCTCAGCCATCTAATTGATGTCAAGACTCCTAAGAAAGCTTGGGAGACCTTGAAGAACATCTATGAGTCAAAGAGTACGTCAAGGCGAATTGCTTTAAGATCGGAGCTTACCAATACAAAGAGAAAATTGTGGCAAATGGATGTCAACAATGCCTTTCTCAATGGACAGCTTGAGGAAGAAGTCTATATGAAGCAACCGGAGGGATATGTTGCTGCAAGTCAAGAGCATTTGGTATGCAAGCTGAAAAAGAGCTTGTATGGACTGAAGCAAGCTCCACGAACTTGGTATGGAAGAATAGATAACCACCTCAAATCTCAAGGATTTTCCAAGAGTAATGCTGACCATACTCTCTACTACAAGATTAGAAGGAATGATATTGTTGTTGTTTTACTTTATGTGGATGATTTGATTTTAACAGGAAGCAATGATGCTTTGGTGGTGGATGTGAAGTCCAAACTCTCTCATGAGTTTGAAATGAAAGACCTTGGGTACTTGCATTATATTCTTGGTCTTGAAATCAATCGAATGAAGTCAGGTGACATATTCATTTCACAACAAAAATATCTTCAATCCATCCTTGAAAGATATGGTATGACCAACTCCAAAGCTATTTCTACACCCATGGAATCATCCCTCAAGCTTACGAAGGATGAAAATGGTGTTCTTTGTGATGCTGCAGTGTATAGACAGCTCATTGGTTCTCTCATTTACTTGACTATCACACGACATGATGTTTGTTTTGCTGTAAATTCACTTGCTTAGTTTATGCAAAGCCCAAAAATGTCTCATTAGGTTGCATGCAAAAGAATTCTATGATACTTGAAAGGTACTCAACATTGGGGTATCTTATATGCAGGTGATAAGCTGAATTTACATGGTTTTAGTGACTCTGATTATGCTGCAGACTTGGTTTCTAGAAAGAGCATTAGTGGTAATGCTTTCTTTCTTGGAAATGGAGCAATTTCTTGGTGTTCCAAGAAACAAAATACTGTTCGTCTCTCATCTAGAGAGGCTGAATACAAAGCTTTGACTACCTCAGCTTGTGAAGCTGTATGGTTAAAGAGATGCTTGCAAGAACTTGGTTTTTATGGATCTTGTGATCCTACTCCTATCTTTTGTGACAATACATCA
This sequence comes from Cibotium barometz, assembly GCF_041138505.1. Lineage (NCBI taxonomy): Eukaryota > Viridiplantae > Streptophyta > Polypodiopsida > Cyatheales > Cibotiaceae > Cibotium > Cibotium barometz. Next base: position 21,826,551 of record NC_141106.1, read on the forward strand.
GTTGAGTCTTTTGCAAAGAATCTTATCTTGCATCAACGCACTAAGCATATCGAGATTCGAGAGCACTTTATCATCAAAGAGAAAGTGCATGATGGTGATATAGTGTTGCATCATTGCAATACTAAGGAAAATGTTGCTGATATTTTTACTAAGGCTCTAGGCAAAGAGCTCTTCTTCAAGCATCAAGCATCAAGCAGGACTTGGCATGATGGAGCTTCCCTTAAGGGAATTTGAGAAGTAAGGGAAGGCTCATCATGGAAGGCTTCAATGTCTTTCTATCATTGATTTTCTATTTAGAGTTCTTTTTCATTTCATTTGTTTCAGAGTTGTATTCCCAGATGTTCAGAGATAATGTTGAACTTGAGGGAAGGTGTTAAAGTATGCAAGCTCAATACGATCTCTTCACAAAGGTTGATTCAGCAAAGTCAAGGTTGATACCTTGATGGTGATATGTTGTAATGTACATGCCTAAGGTCATAGAATCGACTTTGGATGTACCTTTGATAGCACACATCACATGTGCATGGTCAATGAAAGAGACTCCTTTGATCAAGGAGAAAATTTTGGATGCTAACTTTGCTGTATGTAGGTTTGAAGTATTAATATCTCTCAATCCCACCGTTAACTTTTAGAGTAGTTAAGAGATGAATTTTTCCTCTTTTTATGGACAACAACCTCACCGTTGGGATCTTCCACATCATATTTCTAGAATGATATATACAGCCTACAAGTTAGTTGTCTACCTACCTGTAGAATTCTGGACTGCACCTACCTACCTACTTGGCGAACTCAATAACTAAATAAGATTGATCCTCCAGCTCATAGAGTGTGAAGAATATTATGGAGCATCTAGCTACCAAAGGATTGGTCATGGTTCACTCACAAGTGTGAGATACATCAGTTCTTCTATAGTTGCAGTTTGCAGTCCTGGACATAGTTGGAGAGTGAGATACACACATACTATGTAGTGTTGAGAGTGTAGTGTGGTGCTGATTGTAGCCAACACTCTTGCTATTGTACGCATTGACATATCAGAGCTTATTGAGCCTCTTGGTATTAGTTTTGGGTTTGGGGATTAGCCCATGATTTGTACGTAGTAGTCATTGCTACTCTACTCCATTGAATAAAAGTGCAGTATTGTTTCTTCCATATTGGGATTGTCTTGTTGATTGAGAACGTGTCTCATTTCCTCTCCATCTCCAATTCTTATCATGATAAAGCCATATCCAAAGTATATAATTCCAAGGTTTATGAATAGTACTCATGCAAGACATTAACCAATCAAAGGGAAAGCCAACTTTGTCATATATCATGATTAAGTCAATACCTTCCTTCAAGTTGTTTCGTTGAAAGGATTACTATATAATGAGTCATATTGTAGCCAAGTAACAACCTACAAGATAATATTTATTAGTTGGATGCTTGGGGTGAAAACCATGAATGAGATGGTGAAATGTATTCCATAAGTGAAGTCATTGATATTACACAACTCTAATTTTTTATTCTCTATGTCCTGCAAAGGATTATCTCGAAAGTCATCAAGATCTTGATCCAAAGGGACTTTTTGGCCCCTTACTCTGTGCCACCCAGTAGTAAAAGCTCTTGATGATGAAATTCTGAGTGCCCATCATATGTTTGCATGAGATAGAATCAATTTTCATGCAATACTTGAAAGATCCTCGCCCCCTCCGTGCAACAAATTCGGGGGTGCTAGCAGCGGAAGTAGCACTTCTTGCACAGGGCAGAGCTTCTCACTCGGGGCCTCACCCACGGATATCCGAACAAGAGACTAATCCCTTGGTTTGTTCCAAAACCGAACCCGAAAAACTTCCCTCGCTCAGAAAGCACGGGCGATTCCTCTAGGATATTTTTATTCTAACGTAGTCAAGAGCCTTAACTAACCAAACTCATCCGACCAAACCAGTAAGTCACATGGTCAGATCAAGGAAGAGACTTGCACTTGGATCATAGACACCAACGCTTTTTTCCTCGTCTCAAGAGGCACAGCCATTGATTCTTTTTCCATAGAACAAGGACTATTCGCGGGATTTACTTCATCTATCGTAACATAATAGAATTGAGTCTCATTTTAGGGATACATCAGTCCAGCCTAATCCCATCTAGTCCCATGGGTTAGACAACCGCCCAACCACTATAGTGATAGGATCCATTTAAGAATTTGGTTATATAGTTGTTGCTGCCATTCACTGACTAGCAATCAAGCACAAGCAAGGAGAGCAACTTGAATAGTTTCTCAGCCAAGAATTAAGCAAATAGCAACCAAGATTGAGATGTTTAATGCATTCAAGGCTTGAGGCAAGCAAGAAGATCTAAAAATTCACAAACATGTGGTGTAAACCCATATAGAAATGGTATAGCATCATTGCCCTTGGTTATAGGCTCAGCAAGAACATTGCTTTTGTGTTTGTTGGCATAGCCTTCATCTAAGAGGACAGTAAAAATTTCTTATCAACATCAACAAAGCCTAACATTATCAAATAACCAAGCAGCTTTTGATGACAACAACAAGCTACAACAGCTCTTAGATAGTGGGTTGCAATACCATTGGAATGCAAAAGGGAAAAACATCATGGCCTTGTGGGGCTCAGCAAGTAAGCCAGAGGTGTTTGGTTGGATAGAACTACTCAACCTTCTGTCTGAAAGCAACAATCACAGTTTAGATGCCTTAGCAACTACTAGCAACTTGCATGGAGTTCCCAAACTTGGACTCATTGACAACGCATCATCATTGTGGCTCTACTTTCTCAAGCATTGGCAGATGCAGCATCGCCGTTAAAGGCTCAACATAAGGTTCAATGCTCTACAAAGTTTAGCAGCTCTTCCTTCCCCGAGTGTTGGTAGAAGGTTTAGCGCTCTATTAAAGGAGTATGACAACAGAGGAGGTGGTCAAGTGTAACACAGCAATTGAATAGAAGCAGATTGCAAAAACAATCAACACCATAGCCCTTGAATAATAGAAGCAAATGCCAGAAGCATCAAGAGCTGTCTCACCAAGTAAGCCATCCACGGCAACAGAGCATTAAGCAAAACATCCACAACAGCATCAAAAGCACACGAGCCTCAAACAGTGCATTGACACTTCATTACCTCTGAGGACCGGTAGCAGCCGGCTAGAAAACAGTCTTTCACGGCCTTGGTATACAAGGCTCAGCTAAGTAAGCACACAATCGTGCCGTCCTTTGGTACATCAATTTATTGTGGCTAGAGCTTGTCACTCAGTAGCATATCAATAACATCAGCCTACAGCCAGCATTTCACAACAGATCTTCTTATATAGTAGTAGCATTTTCAATTGAGAAAGACACTCAGATCGCCTGCTCTAAGATTAGGCAGCGTGAGCAAACATGCAATTTTTTTTGTCAAACCAACTGATTGAGCAGATCGTAGCGTGAGAAAATATGTAATATTTTTTTATCTCGCAGATGATCGAGCAGATCACTGTTGTCTAGCAAAAAAAAAGCACTACAGATTGCGTGTTTGATTTCACCCAGCTTTGAGAAATAGCCAACGTCAAAGCCGTTCTTTTGCAAGTAGCACGAGAGCAGTTAGAAAATTTTTAAAAAAAAACAAGGGTCGTTCTTAGCACGTGTTTATTTTTGTTGTTCTTTTCTTTCATTTAGACCTCAACGAGCTTAGGGTTTGGAACCCTTTTCACACTATGACCTCCACACTATCCAATTAATTAATTGGTGATTCCTAGTCTCTCCTTTGCCCATTGCCCATACATATTATTCATTGTAATCTTCCACGTTTTGGGCCACATTTCCCATCCTTGGCTACCCTTTCTTTTTTCTTTAAGCCTTACTCAAAAATTTCATTTCATTTTTTACACCTTGGTGATGTGGGGTGACACATACACGCATACATGTAGGGGGTGGCTTGGGTGTGTAGTATATTTGTGGTTTTGGATCTTGCTCACATGTTTTTGGGTTTGTTGGGCATTTTTCACATGCTTTTATGCATTGTGAGTATGGTTCACACATGAGTATATTTTTTTTGAGGTGTTCGCACACTTTGAGCTTACATTGGAGATTATTCACATGCTTGGGTTTGATGGTGAGAACATTCACACATGACCATTTGGGCATGTTCACACATTATTTGGGACTTGTTCACATGCTTTGAGCTTTGTTAAAATGGTTTGTGTGCCGTATGGCCGATTTGATGCATTTTGGGCGTTCACGCACACTTTTGACTGTTTGGTGTATTTTGCATGTTCACACGCACGCTTTGGGCCACTTTGGTGCATTTGAGAGCGTTCACTCATGAGCCCTACCTTGTGGATTGATTTTTGCACTATTTTAGACATTTGGTGTTGATTTGCATTATTCACTTTTGTCCCTTGTTCACATGTAGGTGATCATTCTGAGTATTTTGGTCATTGTTTTGGCTTTTGCACACATGCGGGTAGCCATTTGAGCATATTGGTGTTTTTTTCCCACACGCCTTGTGGCATTATTGAGCACATTTGGGGGAGTGTTTCCTAACTCTCAAGCATTGGCGGACGACATGGGGATCCATTACTACCTCTACCCTGCCTACGATCATCGTGCTACCCACCATCATCGTCGTCGACATCACTACGATTCCATCCCGAACGTTGATCATGTAGCATCTGCTCATTATCCTATCACTCTGGCGCTATGCCCATCATCTTGATTTACCATTTCAGGTGAGGAGATGCATATCGTTTGCCGAGTTCATACATACATTTGGCACATCATGGCTTCGACCTCTAGATCCTTCTTCACTGACACCATGCTATGATGACACATCATATTCATGTCACATATGGATGTTTGAGCTTCAGATGATGTTGCCTAGTTAGTTTAGACACTTATTTGATGAGGAGAATGTCCATGCCAAATGGTCTAGATGTTCTACACATGGTGATTTTGTTGAGGATCTATGTGGTTATCTTTACATGGATGGTTCGGCATTGCACTTGCATGGGATGATGTATATGGGGACTTGATTGAGTGCCCTACATTTGTGAGCAGAGATGACTATTTACCTGAGGATGGGTATCATAATGACATGCATTCAGTGGGGAGATGATGATCATCATGTTGATGATGATATTGATGTTGACACATGTACACATGGTGATGATCATAAACACACATGTGATGACATTGATGTATCACACCCACATATACACATGATATTGTATTATACACATGGTGATGATCATAAACACACATGTGATGACATTGATGTATCACACCCACATACCCATGACATTGATGTATCACACCCACATACCCATGATATTGTATTATACACACACACATGATGATATTGATGTATCACACACACATATACACATGATGATAGTGATACACATACACATAATGCCTGTTAAAGGACCATGGTACATGGAGATTGGAATATTTCACAAATAATAAAAAAACCATCATCATCATAGCATAAAACAAAAACATAAAAATCAAAGAACACAAGATTGGGTGCAATCTCCCCTCGACGTGTGTGGCTCCACTCCCACATGTGGTATTTAAATTATATTCATAAATTTAGCCCTTGGAATCACTCACAAAAATAAAAATTACTTAGCATCATTACTTGTGATAAGATGTGGTGTGATGCAAATGAATGTGGATGTGGATGTGATAAGATGTGATGTGATGTAAATGGATGTGGATGTGGATGTGGATGAGATGTGATGTGATATAAAGGGATGTGGATGTGATGTGGTGTAAAGGGATGTGGATGTGAATGTGATGAGATGTGGATGAAATGTGATGTGATGTGAATATATGTGGATGTGAATGTGATGAGATGTGGATGAAATGTGATGTGATGTGAATATATGTGGATGTGAATGTGAATGAATGGATGGATGTGGATAGACGTGTATGTGAATGACTGGATGGATGTGGATGAATTGTGTATGCATGTGATGAGATATGGATGGATGTGGATGTGATGTAATGTGGATAGAATATATATGATAGGATGGGGATACAATGAATGTGATGTGGATGTGAATGGATGTGATGTGATGTGGATGTGAATGAATGAGATGTGATGTGAATGGATGTGATGTGATGTGGATCGGGGTAGTTGTGAATTGATGAGATATGGATGGGCGCGGATGTCATGTAATGTGGATAGAATGTATATAATGGGATGGGGATACAATGAATGTGATGGATGTAAATGAATAAGATGTGATGTGATGTGAATCGGGATAGATGTGATGTGATGTGATGTGGATATGGGTAGATGAGAATGGATGAGATGTGATGAGGATAGATGTGGATAGATGTGGATAGATGTGATGGGATGCATTATAATGTGATTGGATGAGAATGGATGGACGATGGGAATACATATGATTGGATGTGGATTAAGCAATGTGAATTGATGTACAAGAAAGTGAAATAATAAGAAATGACGTGGAACAATGTGGAAAGATGAGAGTTCATTAGAAACTGTATTTATAACATGTTTTTAGATGATTGTTTTATGCCAAGAATGCTGGGGAAGCATTTTGACCGTCTAGTGAATGAGGTCGTAAGAGACCTAAGTGATAAAGTTGCAATAGTTGACGGAGGACATCTCGCATAAGCAAGGTCGGCCGAGGTCTTGACTAGCGTCGGTTCGATTTAAATGGTGAGCTTCTGGTACGGTGAATGAGGGACCAAGGAAGCGGCCTATGAGTGAAGCGTTAGGTGACCTGTGAAGGATCCTAGAGGGTGCTGAACCATACGTGCTCGGGCTCTGGGTCGTCGAAGATACCACGCGTGCGTCCAAGAAGAAAATGGAACAAGGTGTTAGAGTTGTTTTCTGAACTCGGGCATGGATCTGGTTAATTGACCTTGCTGGTCCTCAACGGATGAGTCCATGGCTCTTTTATATGGATCTGTTGGTCGATCTTGCTGATCTTTAATGGAGAGTCCATCTGGATTTTTATAAGTGAATATATTTTCGGGTACTACGAGCTAGGAACTATTGAAAAGGCCCCTAAGTGAACAGGTGGTGAGCGTTCTGGTTACCAATGATGCCATAGGTACACCGATGAAAGAATGATTGGAAATTAGAATTCAACCGGATATTTTGGAGGATTATGATCAGTGATACGATGGATTCATTAAAAGATTGCCTGTTTCACAGCAGCTGAATCTGTGAAACAAGCAATTTCATATTGGGTGTGTAAGTGGTGTGACTATCTTGAAGTTTGCATGAAGCGCCGGCTATAGGGGGCCTAGGAACTCTTTTCCCTAGTACTCGGGACAAAACATAACCAAATTCTTAAATGGATCCTATCACTATAGTGGTTGGGCGGTTGGCTAACCCATGAGACTGAGGCTGGACTGATGGATCCCTAAAATGAGACTCAATTCTGTTATGTTACGATAGATGAAGTAAATCCCGGATAGTCCTTGTTCTATGGAAAAAGAATCAACAGCCGTGCGTCTTGACGAGGAAAAAAGCGTTGGTCTCTATGATCCAAGTGCAAGTCTCTTCCTTGATCTGACCATGTGACTTACTGGTTTGGTCGGATCAGTTTGGTTAGTTAAGGCTCTTGACTACATTAGAATAAAAATATCCTAGAGGAATTGCCCGTGCTTTCTGGGCGAGGGAAGTTTTTCCGGGTTCGGTTTTGGAACAAACCGAGGGATTAGTCTCTTATCCGGATATCCGTGGGTGAGGCCCCGATTGAGAGGCTCTGCCCTCCTATGCAAGAAGTGCTACTTTCGCTACTAGCACCCCCGAATTCGTTGCGCGGAGGGCGCAGGGATCTTTCAAGTATTGCACGAAAATTGACTCTATCTCATGCAAATATATGATAGGCACTCAGAATTTCATCGTGAGCTTTTACTATACCGGGTGGCACAGAGTAAGGGGCCAAAGAGTCCCTTTCAAGATAATCCTTTGCAGGACATAGAGAATAAAAAATTAGAGTTGTGTAAGCGGCCAAAGAGTCCCTTTCAAGATAATCCTTCACAGGTCATAGAGAATAAAAAATTAGAGTTGTGTAATATCAATGACTTCACTTATGGAATACATTTCACAATCTCATTCATGGTTTTCACCACCCCAAGAATCCAACTAATAAATATTATCTTCTAGGTTGTTACTTGGCTACAATATGACTCATTATATAGTAATCCTTTCAACGAAACAACTTGAAAGGAAGGTATTGACTTAATCATGGTATATGACAAAGTTGGCTTCCCCTTTGATTGGTTAATGTCTTGCATGAGTACTATTCATAAACCTTGGAATTATATACTTTGGATATGGCTTTATTAGTGAAAAAAAAGATTTATAATGAAGTAGTTTTCATTGCACATGTACATGGGGAATGGGGCCCAGGCACTTGGGCTTAGGGATATTTACATGTGTACTTTTGGGGGGCCTTGAGCTATATTAGGTATAGGGCTCATGGACATTGGACCCTTTTAATCATTTATGCTTTATGTAGTACACTACTCTTTAGAGCTCTAAGCTTCCATGGTGAACTTCTCCCTCTTAAGAAGCTATGTGTGTACTCCATTATGAGTGCTACTCCCTATGATGAGAGTGGGACATGTGTGTACTCTATGCTAATGAGTGCAATTCTCAAGTTTCCTTCATTGCATCATTGTTATAAGAGCTCTTGGCTTAGATCTTTGCTTAGGGAGTGATTAGTGATAATCATTTTTGAATTCTACTTAATCTAATTTTTAAAATATTTTTTTTAATATTGATTAGTGATAATCATTTTTGAATTACTATTAATCTAGTTTTTTAGAATGCATGATCTTGATCATGATTAGTGTTAATCATTTTTGAAATTGATTTTTACACAGTTTTCAAATTTACTAATTTCTTGTTTGATAAGATTAGCAATGAAATTTATGTTAATCATTTTTAAATTTGTATTAATCACCGTTTTCAAAACCCTAATCCACTTTACTATTTGTTTTCTTGAACTTCTTGATCTTGATTTTCTTGAAAATTATCTTGATTTTCAAAATTAGGATTTCCAAAAATTTTAACAACCAATTTTGAATAATTACCTTGTATTGTCTTGATAAGAGAGCCTACAGTTTCAAATATCAATCCTTTAAGCCCTTATTTCTTCAAGACCAGACCTTAGATTACCAAATCTTGGAGTTCGTGGAGAAAGATTGCAAGAGGAAGATTGTGGTGCAGAAAATCAAGGTTGTTGTGCAGAGTTTTCAGATTGCTATACAGATTTCAGATTGTTGTGCAAAAATTTGGTGCATTTTCAAGAAAGTGTGCAGAAATTTGATGCAGGTTTAAGAAAGTGTTCAAAAATTTAAAACAATTTTAAAAAAGTGTGCAAAACTTTGGTGCATATTTTCAAGGATTAGTGAAGATTTTTAAGAACAGTGCAGAGCACAATTTTGTTGCAGATCTACAGTGCAAACAGAGCAGTTTATAGATTATGCAAAGTTTGTGTGCAGAAATCAAATCTTGGTGTAGAAACAGAACAAAAAGTGATTCTTTTTATCAAATCTTTCTAATATTGTCACTTTCTTGCAAAGAAGCAAGACAAAGATTAAAAATCAATTAGAGTAGTATAAATCTACACAGATTAGTATAAATCTTGATGTATTGCATGTAAAGGTAGCAAGATAAGTGTTGTGAAGATTTTTAAGAACAGTGCAGAGCACAATTTTGTTGCAGATCTACAGTGCAAACAGAGCAGTTTATAGATTATGCAAAGTTTATTGTGTGCAGAAATCAAATCTTAATGTAGAAACAGAACAAAAAGTGATTCTTTTTATCAAATCTTTCTAATATTGTCACTTTCTTGCAAAGAAGCTAGACAAAGATTAAAAATCAATTAGAGTAGTATAAATCTACACAGATTAGTATAAATCTTGATGTATTGCATGTAAAGGTAGCAAGATAAGTGTTGAGAAGACACTGTGTGTAAGCACATATCCTGGATTACAACATTTAAACACATTTTCATCAAGAAATGTATAGCATGTTGTTCTATTATAGATCTAAGCATCAGTATTATGCAGAGAGCATTTTGATAACTAGTTGATGTAAAAGTGTACAAGCTTTACAATTTTGAGTGCAGAAACTCAGAAAGTTTGTTGATTAGCACTGTGTTTGCAAAAGTATGGCCCTGCTGGGAATTGAACCCAGTCCATTGGTATGAGCCAGTGTGCCCCATACACAACAGGGTTCTTCTAACTTGCATACAAGGTTTCTTGAGTGAAAATCTTCAAGCAAAAGTGCACAGATTACCTAGAACCAATACAAGCAAGAGATGATTTCTTTCATATCCAAATTCTGAGGTGTTATGGTCACATGGGGATTTCAGCCTATTTACAACTAACAAATAGTGGAAGGTTTGCTCTTACTTTGCTTGCTTGTTTGCTTGCTTATTGTCTTGAAGAACAATAGTTGCTCTGCCATTCACTGACTAGCAATCAAGCACAAGCGAGGAGAGAAACTTGAACAGTTTCTTAGCCAAACAGGTGGTGTAAACCCATATAGAAATGGTATTCAAGACTTCTTCAACAAAAGCATCATTGCCCTTGGTTACAAGTTCAGCAAGAACATTGCTTTAGTGTTTGTTGGCATAGCCTTTTTGGTTTTTGATGGTTTGATGTGGTGAGAACATTCACACATGACCATTTGGGCATGCTCACACATTATTTGAGACTTGTTCACATGCTTTGAGCTTTGTTGAGATGGTTCATGTGCCGTATGGCCGATTTGATGCATTTTGGGCGGTTACACGCACACTTTTGGCCGTTTGGTGTATTTTGCATGTTCACACGCGCGTTTTTGGCCACTTTGGTGCATTTGAGGGCGTTCACTCTCGTGAGCCCTACCTTGTGGATTGATTTTTGCACTATTTTAGACATTTGGTGGTGATTTGCATTCAATTTTGTCCCTTGTTCATGTCGTGCAGGTGATCATTCTGAGTATTTCGGTCATTGTTTTCGCTTTTGCATACATGCGAGCATATTGGTGTTTTTTTCCCACACGTAGTGTGGCATTATTGAGCGCATTTGGGGGAGTGTTTCCTAACTCTCAAGCATTGGCGGATGACATGGGGATCCATTAGTACCTCTACCCTGCCTATGATCTTCGTGCTACCCACCATCATCGTCATCGACATCACTACGATTCCATCCCAGATGCTGATCATGTAGCATCTGCTCATATCCTATCACTCTGGCGCCATGCCCGTCATCTTGATTTACCATTTCAAGTGAGGAGATGCATATCGTTTGCTGAGTTCATACATACATTTGGCACATCATGGCTTCGACCTCTAGATCCTTCTTCACTAACACCATGCTATGATGACACATCATATTCATGTCACATATGGATGTTTGAGCTTCAGATGTTGTTGCCTAGTTAGTTTAGACACTTATTTGATGAGGAGGATGTCCATGTTAAATGGTCTAGATGTTCTACACATGGTGATTTTAATGAGGATCTATGTGATTATCTTTATATGGATGGTTCGGCATTGCTTGCATGGGATGATGTATATGGGGACTTGATTGAGTGCCCTACATTTGTGAGCAGAGATGACTATATACCTGAGGATGGGTATCATAATGACATGCATTCAGTAGTGGGCGATGATGATCATCATGTTGATGATGATATTGATGTTGACACATGTACACATGGTGATGATCATACACACACATGTGATGACATTGATGTATCACACCCACATACCCATGATATTGTATTGTACACACACATAATGATATTGATGTATCACACACACATACACATGATGATGGTAGTGATACGCGTGCGCATAATGCCTGTTAAAGGACCATGGTATATTGAGATTAGAAAATTTCACAAATTGAATAATAGAAGAAAGAAACCATCATCATCATAGCATAAAACAAAAACATAAAAATCAAAGAACACAAGATTGGGTGCAATCCCCCCCCCCCCCCCGACGTGTGTGGCTCCACTCCCACATGCGGTATTTAAATTATATTCATAAATTTAGCCCTTGGAATCACTCACAAAAATGAAAATTACTTAGCATCATTACTTGTGATAAGATATGGTGTGATGTAAATGAATGTGGATGTGGATGTGGATGTGATAAGATGTGATGTGATGTAAATGGATGTGGATGTGGATGAGATGTGATGTGACGTAAAGGGATGTGGATGTGAATGTGATGAGATGTGGATGAAATGTGATGTGATGTGAATATGTGTGGATGTGAATGTGAATGAATGGATGGATGTGGATAGACGTGCATATGAATGACTGGATGGATGTGGATGATCATCATGTTGATGATGATATTGATGTTGACACATGTACACATGGTGATGATCATACACACACATGTGATGACATTGATGTATCACACCCACATACCCATGATATTGTATTGTACACACACACATGATGATATTGATGTATCACACACACATACACATGATGATAGTGATACGCGTGCACATAATGCCTGTTTTAAAGGACCATGGTACATTGAGATTAGAATATTTCACAAATTGAATAATAGAAGAAAGAAACCATCATCATCATAGCATAAAACAAAAACATAAAAATCAAAGAACACAAGATTGGGTGCAATCTCTACCCCCCTGCCGACGTGTGTGGCTCCACTCCCACATGCGGTATTTAAATTATATTCATAAATTTAGCCCTTGGAATCACTCACAAAAATGAAAATTACTTAGCATCATTACTTGTGATAAGATGTGGTGTGATATAAATGAATGTGGATGTGATAAGATGTGATGTGATGTAAATGGATGTGGATGTGGATGTGGATGTGGAGGATGAGATGTGATGTGATGTAAAGGAATGTGGATGTGAATGTGATGAGATGTGGATGAAATGTGATGTGACATGAATATATGTGGATGTGAATGTGAATGAATGGATGGATGTGGATAGACGTACATGTGAATGTTTGGATGGATGTGGATGAATTGTGTATACATGTGATGAGATATGGATGGATGTGGATGTGATGTAATGTGGATAGAATGTATATGATAGGATGGGGATACAATGAATGTGATGTGAATGTGAATGAATGAGATGTGATGTGAATGGATGGATGTGATGTGAATGTGAATGAATGAGATGTGATGTGAATGGATGTGATGTGATGTGGATTGGGGTAGTTGTGAATTGATGAAATATGGATGGGTGTGGATGTCATGTAATGTGGATAGAATGTATATGATGGGATGGGGATACAATGAATGTGATAGATGTGAATGAATAAAATGCATAACTATAATTGGGATTGGTAGAATTTGGCATATGATGTTGTGCAATACTTTGTGACCACCCAAGAGAAAAATTGCTTTAGATATTGATGCATGGTATTCTCACATGAGGATTATCTATCTAGCTATATGGAGAGGTATTGGTACCTTTCCTTCTTCGTTTCCCAACATCAAAGAGAAGGAAAGTATAGAGGGCTTTGTGCAAAGACTAGACAAAGATTTCATGCAAGTATTTCAATGTATTTTGCAAATTGATGAGGATATTGGTCTAGATGAGATCATGGTGTGAATGGGACTTGTCCATATGCATACCCAAAGGGCCAATCACAAGGGTAAGTTTGTTGAGCTAAGCAAGATAGAAATGAATGAATTGGTGGTACCCATTCTTAGCTACACTTCATGTTTGAATGGGGATGGAATGCTTTAGCTCATGCTGAAAGATTTGGATATCAAGAATGATAAAAGAGGTTACCCGCTCACTCAATATTTTGGTCATTGCTGCATAGAGTATGACTATGTAGGTCTTTATGCACACATTGTGGGTGTTGAAGTGGATGAGATGCTTGTTGAAATTTTTGGATAGCAAGTACATGGGGCTCGATGCTGGTTCTCTCTCAACAAGACATAACCGATGTGTTCGTGGTGGCCAATGGGAATGCACACATTGTGGGTGTTGAAGTGGATGAGACGCTTGTTGAAATTTTTGGATAGCAAATACATGGGGCTCGATGCTGGTTCCCTCTCAACAAGACATCACCGATGTGTTCGTGGTGGCCAATGGGAATACACAAGTTGAAAATGGAAATGCTTAGATTACTTTTATAATTTCTTTGATGGATACATTTTCAACTTATGATATGATGCCATGAGATCATAAAGACGTGATCATTGAGGATATTTTGGATGTACATGCAATTGTGGTTGACACAAGGGATGATGATTCATGTGATGATGCACATGCCCATGAGGATGCATTTGACATGCACATGAGAATGGGGATTATACATATGGTGAAGACATGTGCATTATTGGTCATGGTGGTGACATTAGGCATCTTGAGATGATGATGCTTATGCAATTGTTGATGACTCATCTATACCATCATTACTAGTGAACGAGGAGAGCATCTATGTTGATGTGGATGATGGTAGTATCCATACACATGCTACGTATGATGAGGATGAGTCCTATGATGCCAGTGAGCATGTGGATGACGGTGGATGACATTGATGATATGGATGACATCAATGATGAGGCTACTCATGCATCTAGCAGTGAGCAGCTATTGGATACTTCATGGAGGTTCTATGGGAACCCAGTCTATGACCCTTTCTTGAGAGATGAGTGGAGAGTATGATTGTGACCTCTACGAGTATGCAGACAGTGGTGAGGTTTATGCCTTGGTACATATGGATTATGCTCAGGTAGTCACTTGTGATGTGGATCATGCTTATGGACCTATGCATGGTGATGGATGCAGTGAGGATTTGGATTCACATTTGATGGAGCATGCTATGGAGTATGAGGCATTCTCTTTTGATGCTCATGGATGCCTATTCATTGACACTGACACAGTCTATTAGGCATTCACTTTTGGACATGATGTATTCACATATGATCTGAGTGGGTGGTTCTATACGAACTATCATGTACCCATAGGGAACTATGCATGGGTGAATTATTCTTTTGACCCATGGGGACATTGGATGTATCTCATTGATGGATGTGATATAATCATCAGCATGATCATAATCATCGAGGTATCCTCACATGAAAGATAAATGGTATCGTCTCCTAAGTCATCATCTATGGCATCCAAGGCCTCCAAGGTCATCCTCATAAACATGGTCTATCTCCATCAATGATGCCCCTATGTGACCTAAATCCCATGATAAATCTATCTTCAATAATATAGGATCTAAGGAGATGTCTAAATCAAATGCAAATCTCTCAAGATCTATGCCATATGATCTAGTATGAAAATGGTCAATATGCATAATCCTACTATGATGTCTCACATCAATGAAATCATCACTACTCTCATGCACTATCCCTGACTACTCAAATACATGAACTCTATCCACATGAATAGTGCCAAGAATGCTGTGAATACTAGGAATAGTGGTCCTATTAGCGATATCTCCACAAACAGAAATCCTAAAAGAAAAGCCTAATGCATCTAACACTAGTAACCCAGGCCTATGCTCATAGGTGTCTTCGTGACTCCTATGTGGAGTATCCCTATCCTCCTCAAGTGTGCTAATGGATACACCCATCCCAAATGCACTAATGGATGCACCGCTAATCAAATGCACATGATCCTCTAAAATGTCACCATGATAGACTAGAATATCCTCTCGATCTACAGGAAAGATAATAGGCAAAGAAGTGTTGATGCTTGGTATGTTCGTTGCCATCTCTGTCCTCGAGATTATGCCCACATGAACTAATTGGTTGTGAGTGAATCCAACCAGCTGTGAAACGTGTGGTGTACTCTGTGAATACATGTGACATGTATGAAAACATTGTGAGTGAATCCAATGTAGAAGTTTGATTGTGAGTGAGTCCGATCAACTTTAAGATACGTGTGATGCATGTAAAGGTTCTGTGAGTTTGATCATGAGTGAATCCGATCAACTTTAAGATACATGTGATGCGCATGAGGACATGTGTGAGTGAATCCACTTAAATACATAATGACATTGTGAGTGAATCCAATGTGGGAATGATCAATGTGTTTGATCACTCGTGAGTGTTGATAGTTACGACCAAGGACGGTTGTTCTTCTCAAACGGGAGGACTATCATGGGAGTGAGATTTTTCAGAATATTTTATCATGGGACGATTGAATCCAACTAATTATCATGGGATGATTGAATCCAACTAATTATGTGTGATGCATGGTGCATGTTTGAGCATGGTAGTGAATGATTTCCATTTGTTAGAATTATTTTTGTGAGTGATTCCAAGTAATTGTAATCTAACATTATGGACTATGTTGAGTATAGATTATGAGTTTGGGACAACCAAGGTAGACATTGGACGAGATTATCTAGCCAAGTACGTGTACTAAATATTTGATTTTGTGTGATTTGGCCATTGTATATATGTTGGGCAATGTTTATTTTTTATAAGATGCTTTAAAAGCATTGGACTAAGGTTAAATTTTTTAAAAAGCCCAATTTTGGAAAAGCTATGCTATTTATGGCTCCAAGGGCTAAATTTATGAATATGATTTAAATATTGTGTGTGAGAGTGGCGTGGGCGGGTGGGGAGATTGCACCCAATCTTGTGTTCTTTGATTTTTATGTTTTTAGTTTTATGCTATGATGATGATGGTGTATTTCTTCTATTATTCAATTTGTGAAATATTCTAATCTCCATGTACCATGGTCCTGTAACATTGGTATCACAAGCACGGCAAATTTAAGTATTGAATTTGGGTCATAGAGAGTTGAAGAAAAATCAAGAAATTGGTTTTTACTCCCACGGATATCCGGACAAGAGACTAATCCCTCGGTTTGTTCCAAAACCGAACCCAGAAAAACTTCCCTCGCCCAGAAAGCACGGGTGATTCCTCTAGGATATTTTTATTCTAACGTAGTCAAGAGCCTTAACTAACCAAACTGATCCGACCAAACCAGTAAGTCACATGGTCAGATCAAGGAAGAGACTTGCACTTGGATCATAGAGACCAACGTTTTTTTCCTCGTCTCAAGAGGCACAGCCGTTGATTCTTTTTCCATAGAACAAGGACTATCCGGGATTTACTTCATCTATCGTAACATAACAGAATTGAGTCTCATTTTAGGGATCCATCAGTCCAGCCTAACCCCATCCAGTCCCATGGGTTAGCCAACCATCCAACCACTGTAGCACGATAGGATCCATTTAAGAATTTGGTTATGTTTTGTCCCGGGTACCAGGGAAAAGAGTTCCAAGGCCCCCTATAGCCGGCGCTTCATGCAAACTTCAAGATAGTCACACCACTTACACACCCAATATGAAATTGCCTGTTTCATAGATTCAGCTGTCTTTAAAATAATCTTTTAATGAAACCATCGTATCAATGATCATAATCCTCTAAAATATCCGGTTGAATTCTAATTTCTAATCATTCTTTCATCGGTGTACCTATGGCATCATTGGCAAACAACCAGAACGCTCACCACTTGTCCACTTAGGGGCCTTTTCAATAGTTCCTAGCTCATATTATTTGGAAATATATTCACTTATAAAAATCCAGATGGACTCTCCATTGAAGATCAGCAAGATCGACCAATAGATCCATATAAAAGAGCCATGGACTCATCCGTTGAGGACCAGCAAGGTAAATTAACCAAATCCATGTCCAAGTTCAGAAAACAACTCTAACACCTTGTTCCATTTTCTTCCTCGACACACGCATGGTGGATATCTTCGACGACCCAGAGCCCAAGCACCGTATGGTCAGCACCCTCTAGGATCCTTCCAAGGTCATCTAACGCTTCACTCATAGGCCGCTTTCTTGGTCCCTCATCCACCGTACTGGAAGCTCACCATTTAAATCGAACCGAGGCTGGTCAAGACCTCGGTGACCTTACTTATGGGAGACGTCCTCCATTGACTCTCCGTCAGCTATTGTAACTTTATCACTTAGGTCTCTACGACCTCATTCACACAAGATGGTCAAAATGCTTCCCCAGCATTCTTGACATAAAACAGTCATTTAAAAATAGGTTATAAATACAATTTCTAATGAACTCTCATCTTTCCACATTGTTCCACATCATTTCTCGTTATTCCACTTTCTTCTACATCAATTCACATTGCTTAATCCACATCCAATCATATGTATTCCCATCGTCCTTCATCCATCCCATCACATCTATCCTCATCACATCTCATCCATTCTCATCTACCCATACCTACATCACATCCATTCTCATCTACCTATATCTACATCTCATCCATTATCATCTACCCATATCTACATCACATCTATTCAACCACCAAAATTTAGCTCTTCCTTTGAAATGAGAAGTCACTTTCTTCACTTTGGCAAGCTCGTCAAGGAAAGGCATGAAAATAAGCATCCCAATTACGAATCCAATCCTTTAGTCCCATGCAAATGACTTCTTCACCATCAAATGCAAGCAATCTTTATGAAAATGGCTCTCCTCTTCCATAAACTACTCACTAAGTAGATACCATATAGTCAAGAAAAGCTTGCACTTTCATTGATTCCAACAAACTTGTATGCAAAAGTACATGCATCATGGCAAATCTAAGCCTTGCTTTTGCATCATAATGTTCTATAATCCTTATGTCTTCAAAAGCATATTGTCCTTTGTCTTGACTCTCAAATATAAAGGCCTTTGATAGGCATCTCCATCCATTGCCTTTGAAAATGAAGAATCTCCCGGCTGGCCTTGCTTGAGAGAAGCCTTGTCCTTGTACACCAAATATGCTTGAAGAAGGTTGCTTGGAAAAAACATTGCTTCTTGGTTGCATGTCCTTGAAATCCTCTTCATCACTATCCTCTACAAGATCCTCATTCACCATTTCCCTATCTTCCCTTATCTTTTGAAGTTTCATCGTTTACTTGAATGGACGCCCACTTGGCATAATGACTGAAAATGGAAAATGGCTAGTAGAAGGCTTGAATGGTGTTGGAATTTGATGATCTAGGGATCTATTGAAAGATCTTGTGGCATAGAATGCAAATATGTAAGAACATAAGATTTTCGAATAGCTTTAATATTCTTTGTTTTAGGGTTTGTGCAACACTACTGAAAATCAAAATTAGGCTATAAAGTACTCAAAAGTCATCGAATTTAGATGAAATTTGATGTGTGGGGTTGTGATGACAAGTACTAACTATGCCTAAGAGACCAAAGTCAAAGGTCATATATCCTTTGTTTTGACTTTTTGGTCAGAGTCAACCATATAGGTTTGACCCCCCAAACGACATCGGATTCGGGTGTACTATGGATTTTTGGGAAGCCCTAATGATTTACATCCATCCTATGATGTCATTTGTCCCAAATAGCTCACTATTTTTTATTGGGCCTCTAATGAAAAATGGCAAGTTGAGGATCCAAATGATGTAGGAAACGGAGAAGTTTAAGGCTTGTTTGGAAGGTGTAAGGGATAACTAAGAGCCTATGTAATCACCCAAACTCTATCCCTAATGTAATTTTATTGAATTAGGATTTTGTGAATCTGTAGATTTTACTCAAGAGCTCCTTTGGTACCCATTTGCCTTCTGCATGTTCCACAAGTACCACCCTTTGCTTCCAAGCATCTTTGGCATCCAAAAGCACCTTATATGTGTCCATAATTGGCCTTAATCCCAACCATGCATGTAAATTTTATTTTATTTTGGCATGATAGTCTCCTTTGTATTAGTGACCAAATCTCAGATTTCCTATGTACCAATGTTCTCTTGACAATTGGCATAGTATCAAGGAATATCTTCATTGCATAATGCATTGGTCAATGGCATATTGCATGTGATCTTTGTGCTGATTGTCTATGAAAGTTAAGAAAATATCATGCTTTCTCTATATACACACACACATTCCTTGTTTCCATTCATAAAAGAAGACAAGCATGTAAACCACAAGTGATTACATTTAACAATTTAACACATTAGAAGGAAACAAATCTATTTTTAAGCATGCTTGCTCTTGAGACTTTCCCACTCTCTCTCTCTCTCTCTCTCTCTCTCTCTCTCTCTCTCTCTCTCTCTCTCTCTCTCTCTCTCTCTCTCACACACACACACACACACACACACACACACACAGAGGCATGTGCATAAAAGAATATAAGCAAGTAAACCCCACGAGCAATGGCATTTAATGGGTTAAAACATTAGAAGGAAACAGATCGTGCCTACTCTCTCATTGACATACATACCTCTCTCATTGATCTCTCATAATCACATAAGATCTTGCTCCTCTCTTGAGAATCAATATCACTCGCTCCCCTACTTATGTTGAAGGCTCATGCTCTCCCTATCTCTCGGCCTCGCTCCCAAGCCTCTCTCTCTCAATGTATGTAATTGCTATAGATTCATTGTTATCCTACATATACTTATATTGCATATGTCCTATCATTACATATGTCCATGTAGGAATCAATGCGACTACATGGATATGTGCAGCCAAGACGTTCAAGCACTTGTTGATTTTTGTTGCACTCCCTTATTACTCCCTCCACCCAATAATACTAAATTTCAGATCATAATGTAGAATATTATTACATTCTACTAACCAAGAGGGAAAGAGCTTCTAGACTTAATGAAACCCAATAGAAACTTCCATAGCTCCCCTTCCAAAGATAAATAAAATCTTAGAATGGATGCAGGAAGAGGGATGGTTTGAAGCATGGGATACACACCACCATCTATTAATATATAATACTACCATGTATCATCCTTACAGTATTCTTAAGCTATATGACATTATTACTGCACATCTAACAACCTTAACATCTACTCTAGTGTATGATTTTGATCAAGAGCTTATAGAATATCATTCATTCTATGAGGAAGAAGATATACACGTTGTGCATGATTCATTTCTCTCTCAAAAACCATAGCCACCATTAGATGAAGGGGTAAGGGACAAAGATTCAAAAGAAGAACATACTAACCTCGTCCATAGGCCCATAATTTCTCTTACTTAAGAAAATATGAAAATAAAGAAGGGGGAGAATACTCATGACCCAGGAGATACTGACCCTCCTTCTCCTTCTTTCCCAATTTTTGAATTTCTCACTACCTAGACCCTGAGGGGTTACTGAAAGTTATGCTTGCCAACAATTACAACCTATCCTTCACACCAAGAATCTCCTTTTGAAGAACCATAGTTGTTTCTCAAAGTAAAGATGTTATCCTAGATATATCAAGAGCCAGTGAATATGAACTAACGATCAGAATAGGTAATCCGTTATTGCCCATGCTCATGATAAAAGCATTACAATAAATCATACAATTTGATCTAATAATGCCAATTTTGCTAGAAGCTTCTACAACAATAGACCCCATCAGAGCTCCAAAGCTTGGTATGTTGTAATTAATGCCAATGGTGGGTGGCAAGGGAAGGAACACTATGGAAAATGGTGGCTATTTACACCAAGCTAGCTAATCCAAACCTACCGGATCTATAAGAAATCAAAATTATGGTCTACATTATCTATTACTATTATAAATACTTGTGGATCAAGTACCTTGTAGAACAAACAGTATGATATGAAGAGATAAAGCCCATTGTTGATGACTATGCAGAATGTTTCGACATCCAACTAGCATGAAAATCACCTTTCCTTGAGATACCAGAATTGGCCACTATTTATAGAGAAGATCGCCATGGAATAGACCCAAGGTTTATGCCTCTAAGGAGAAGATTGGCTAAAGCAAATTTAGAGCTCATAAAGAAAGGGATTCCCATTATTTCCTCAACTAGGGTAAAAATAAGACACCAATAAAATAGTATAAGTATAGATGGGTGGGTGAATGTTTTTATATATGACCCTAAAACTTGGAGGAATATTTGAAATTTTCTATCTTATATGGTAGTATGTAGTGTACTCACAAGCATCTACTTCTACTTTGATAAGTCTTAACTTGTTAAGTGTACAAGGAGGACTCTTCCACACATGGTCCCCCTTAATGCCATTACAAGTCTCCAAGCTAAGACAAGGGTAGCTAAACAAACACTTAAGACTACCAACAATCAGCAAAAAGCCTAGTATTCAACTTCAATGGAATCAACCAAAGAGCTAGAGGTGCAAGCCCAAAATGCTATAGTAGCCCCTGAAAAGGCTCATGAAGCAGAACCAAAGGTTTAGAAGATGAAGACCTCAAAGAGACACAAGCCCCGAGGGCTACAGTAGCCCCTAAAAAGGCTCACGAACCATAACCAAAGGTCTAGAAGAAGGAGAGCTTAAAGAGCACATGCGAATGCAATGCAGGAATAGTTATCAATGGCAATGGCATCGTACAATTGAAAGTGGGTCAAAAAGAGCTCTAAAGTTTCCCCCCTTGGCAGAGAAAGCTCAAGATCTCTCGCTCAAACATTTACATAGTTTTAGTGCCAGCTCATATAGTAGGGTTCATACTATGGATCGACCTTTGTATGTTATAATAGGAGAGTACTTTCCCTTATTGTATGTACTCTTATCTCTTTAGTTTATGGCTATAGAGAAGAGAAAAGAATAGAAGGAAATTTAGCCATCTATATCTCTTGTGTGCTCTACTCTTGTATATGTATGTGTTTGCTTGCAAGGAGCTTAAGCTCTCCCTCTCCCCCACATTCTTCTCATGGTATCAAAGTGCTAGGTCGTGTGAAGAGCTTAAGAGGAAAGTAAAGGAAACAATACATAGGTAAGGGTAATTCCATCTCTTTCCAATAAAGTAGTTAACATAGCCCCCTTCCTAATGGTGACCACATCCTTATGTCACCCAAGTCGGTGAAGTCTGTGGTGAAGTTGTTGTGTCGAGAACTATTGTGGATTATCCAGGATATGCCATGGAGTTGGCGGCCAAGGTTAAGTGGTAAGCTTGGGTACAATCTGTAGCCAAACACAGGGCAAAATGGGCAACCCTGATGGTTGGTAGCTTGTTGAGGCGATATGGGAAGTGACAGGTGATGTAGAGATGCTTCATGCCATGCCTTTTTTGGTTTTGGATGTGTTGTGGAACCTTGGTAGAAGTGGTCCGTACACTGTTGATTGGTGGAATGAGTTCTAGGATCCCATGGAAATGATTGGCATGGAGGTCTAGGACGTCGTTGACATGACGGGGTATATGCTTGGGCAAGGGGTCATACCATGGGCTAGGCTTGCACCCACACCATCGTCCTCCCATCTAGAAATGTACCTGGAGGGCTATCCATGATGAGGCTTAATGTCGGATTATATAAAAGCAATGCCTATGTGTCTATTAAATGTAGATCCCATATATATATGTAGGTAGCGTGCATGGACATTGAGTAAAAGGTGGGCTCATGTAGAAGCTTCATCTGGTGAAAACTCCAACACACTGCTTTCTTTGACACTTATTTGTCTACTTTCTTTGACTCTTACACATGGTTTAAGATATGAAATTGGTAGTTGATGTGTAATGAGGATGGCCAATAATACGGCTAATGTGAAAACAAGATAAAATAAGGTAATTTAAATAATGATATAAAATTTTGATGGAAACCCTAAGCCCTACAGCGCTTAGTAAAAAGAGGGCAGAAGGCCTCTAGCATTGAGGGAGTTTTTCCCAAAGTATGTGGATGCAATCATGAAAAACAAACTACACAATGGCTTGCTACTACAGAGGTGAAGAAGATGAAGATAGGGAGAGATGATAATGGGTGGTTCTCAAATTGTGGAAATGTAACATGATTTTCAAACCGAATCTCAAGGGCACCATTCTACAAATGCAAGGTGCTATGGCTGCTAGATTTATGGGTAAGCTTATGAAGAAGGTGGTCACCATGCCCACTCCACCTAATGTGTTCTAGCAGTATGGATTATAGAAGCCACCTTGCTAATAGGAACGAGATCTTGCTTTCTGAAGGATGCGCATAGTGGTCAAGGCATCAATAACTATAGTAGCTTTGTTATCTTGCTAATGTTGGGAAGAGAGAATAGCGCCTCTCATTTAGCTTCTTTATGCACTTGTGCTTTGGCAGGAGGTTCCTTAACTTGGGAGCCTTTTGAAAACTACTCTAGCTCATTGCACCTTATGTTGTATAGCAACCTTTTACTATGTATAAGAACCAACTATGGGAGTTATGTAAAAAGGCTATTTTTACTAGACCAAGTTACGAATGTAGTTCCCCATGCCCCCAGGTTCAAAGCTTCCATGATAGTTGGTAGTGTGATGTACGAGTCCTCTCGTCAAGGTTCTAAAATTTAAAGGGAGCTGAGCATGCAGCTGCCAAAGTGGCCCTATATCAATCGAAGATGAGAATCACTTTGTTTCCTTGGAGAAAATTGGTCTCTATAAGAATCTATTGTAACCATAATTAGCATTCTCCACTCTGTTTGCTAGTGTCCTTCCCCTTGGTGGCATCCTTGCCCCTTGCTAGAGCCCTTCCCCTTGGTAGCACCCTCCTCGGTAGTGCCCTTCCCCTTAGTTGTACCCTTGCCCTTGGTAGTACCCTCTCTAGTGCCCTTCCCCTTAGTAGCACCCTGGCCCTTGGTAGCACCCTTTGTGTAGCTAGCCCACTTTCCCTTCTTAGTGGCCACATGATTGTCCTTATCCTCTACACACTTCTCCTTGCCTTTGTCCTTTTCCTTGCCTTGCCTTTGCTTTCTACACCCATGAAAAATGGGCAAGGATAGCGAGTAGAGGTACCTTAGGGACAACCAACCATGCACTTGATGGTCTTCAAGTCTCCACCCAAATGCCACTACACATTGAATCTACCCACTTCTTCTACATGTAGCAATTTGCCATTTAGTTAATCCTTTATTACCTCTATGATGTGTGGAATTCTCTCAAACATCCAAGCTAAGACCTCATATGTTTCCTTTGATACTTCAAAGGATCCAAGCTACCATATTTCCTTCTCGAATTTAACACTAAATGAATTAGGGTGCTTTGTCTTGTTCTCGCGTGTCCCATGCATGTGCCATTGCCTCATTCATCGAAGTGTTCATCAAGGGGATGTTCATACGCTCCAACCTTCTCCCTTTGATTATCCGGCACTCATCCAATTTAAGCACAAATGCGCATTATAAATCACAAATGAATATCCTTTTGTGATTGTAGGTGGGGTAGTAATTCTCAAACCAGAAAATGCAAGAGGAAAGATAACTTACCATGCAAGGGAAGGCGATAGAACTTCACCATGGCTTATTGCAGCTATTCACAAAAACGTTGTTGTGATGAAGGCATCATATTGAGAGACTATTGATGATTTGTTGGCCTTTCCCCTAGGACTTGATAGTGTCAATGTGCCTTTGACATGGAAATACTACCCCACGCATCTTTTCACATCATCATTATTAGAACTCTCTTCGCAGACATGACCTTTCTAGGAACTAGAAACAAGTTACTTGCAATGCCACACTTCTGAAGGGCATCCTTAATTAGATGATGGTGTATTGCCTCATAGCCCTTGGTACTGATTCCAGCTTCATCGCATGCATTTTGAATGTCCATTGAGCTAAGAAGGTATGTGAGGTCCGACGACATAACTTCCTTTGTCGCATGCTTCACATACTTGTAAGGGCTTACAAGTAGGATCATGAAGGAGGGGGATAAGATGTGACCGCTTGATGTATGAACGTGCCAAATCTCTCCACCCATCATTGGTATTATCACAACTCTCTTTAAGAAAATCCCTACAAAGAAAACCATAATTACTATTAAAAATTAATGGCACTAAGTAAGAACAATTGAGCTGAAGTATAGTGCGAATTTACTTTCTGGATTGAATTCCCGCCCACTGCACGACTTTCAATTGATGCTAACACTTTCTTGCGCTTCCTACCTCCATTTGGGGTACTTTTTAACCACTTCAAGGTCTCTTCTAGCTTCAAGATACGTGCATCCTTCTCTCCATTTGTGGAGTCTATCTCCTTCATCTTTTGATTGGTCTCTAGCCCTTAATGCTTTCTAGTATTAATCTAGATTTGATTTTATGTCTTATAGTTGAGGATGTAGATATTGGCTTTGCAATGCTCCACACATGGATAGCCTTTTACAATAGCCCAATAATCCCTTATCCCCTTCACCCACAAATTATATAAATGTGGACAAGTCCTTGAATGAAGGAGTATCTTGAATGGGTAGATCGAGGAGGTAAAGAGGACCATCAATCCAAAGATCTACATTCTTTTTTTCCGCACTCCTTAATACATGCATAGTATGAGGGATTGGTTGTTTAGGGTTAGCATGCTTGAAACATGCGTACTCCTCAAGAACTCACATATGCACATCAAGCTTACGTTTACATAGTGAGTCATTATAGTATTGGTGATTTCTTGTAAGGCTTTCATTAGGATTATAATGTTGTGATTCTGAAGAACTAGAGCAGATTGATGGATTAGACAAGGGTTAGAGTGTTACGCTTGTATATTATTTGAGGAGTTTTAAAGAAAAATGAGAAAAAATATGGATTTTAATCATTGTCATAGGTTGGGAGATAGTTTTTGAGATAACAAGAGCCAAAATGAGAAAAAGTGATTTTATTTTTTTTTCTCCATTCCTAAATACATTTTTGATAAGGTGGCAATTAGGTAGTTAATGGGGGACCCTAGGGGAGGAAAGGTTAAGTTATGATGACTCAAAAAGCTTGTCTTAATGTGACAAGACACAGGAGAGGTTGAAAATAAAAATTCAAAAAGAAATAAGACAGAATGCTTGAAAATTTATCATTAACATAGGTTGAGAGAGAGTTTTAGAGATAAAAGAATTTAAAAAAGTGATTTTTTCCCTCCCTATACACATTTTTTATGAGGTGGCAATTTGGGTAGTTAATGGGAGACACTACAGGTGGGAAGGTTCGGTTATGTTGATGTGATGAGAGGAGAGAGGTTGGACATAAAAAACTCAAAAAGAAATGAGAGAGAATGTTTGAAGTCTGAAAAAGTAAAGAAGAAGAAATGTTTATATGTTAAAAAGCATTAGGGGTTTTCTTTGAGTAGTTAGTGTCAAAAAAAAGTTTGATGTAAATTTTTAGCATAATATTTACATATTTTAAAATTTTATTTTTGGACCCTCTTAAATTAAATTTTTTTTAGATGTGAGAATTAGGTATAGGAAAATCTCAAAATGTGAAAAGTACATCGACTTGCTTTGAAGTTGTAGAGTACTTGTAGAGAGAGAATTAGAAGAAAAAATGAACTTTTAAGATAGATATATGTTGGGAGAGAGTTTTTAAGGGAGAACGTGTCAAAATTTTAACAAGTCAAAATTTTAATTTTTTGGGCTCCATTTAAAAACGCCCATTAAGTTGGTGATGTGTGGCAAGAGAGAGGAGTGAGATTGGGGGAAAAAAATCAAAAAGTAATTGAAGGGAATGTTTAAAACTCAAAAAAAGTAAAAAGAGGGGAATGTTTGTATATATAAAAAGTAGGTTGAGGGAGGGTAATGATTGGGAGGGATCTTTGATTTTAGGTCCTACAAATAAGGTAAAGTCTAGGCAAGTAGGGGGAATATAAAGTTTATAAAAGATCCTAAGAACAAGGATCATCATTTGGCCTTTTTCCCTTAAGCCTCTATATTTTTAGCTTTAATCCCTTAAAATTAGGAATCCTTAGAGAGCCCTTTTGGAGTCCTAATGCCTCCTAATGAGGTATCTCCAACAATGAGTCATCATGCATGTGTCCTTTGCTTTGACTCTAATTCAACACCAATAAAACCTTGCCCTGGCTAACATATTCGCCATGAAGAAGCCTCATCTCTCATGATCACACTATGAGATCTAGGCATAATACCATGTTGTGCTAAGGCATTATGTACTGCCATCTATCCATGCCAATCATTCCATGGGATCCTGACACTCATTTTTCCATTCACAGGGTGTGGGCCACTTCTACCAACTACCTAATATTAAAAAGCCCTCCATAGCCCCATGGAGGCCTAGAGTCTTGACACTCATTTTGCTAATCACAAGGTGTGGGCCACTTCTACCAACTACCTAATATTAAAAAGCCCTCCATAGCCCCATGGAGGCCTAGAGTCTTGACACTCATTTTGCTAATCACAAGGTGTGGGCCGCTTCTCCCAATTTCCTAATGTTGAAGAGTCCATGCCACTTTCACAACCCATGGAGGCCTAGCATAAAGAATCTCTACATTGCCTATCACTTTCCATGTTGCCTCGACAAGTTGCATGCCATCACGGCTGCCCAAATCTTCCCACCACTTTGCCCTGCATCTAGCTATAGATCGGTCCCAAAGTAACCACTTAATCTCAACCGCCGTTAACTCCATGGCAGCCATCCACACCATCCATTTCCTAGTAGTAGCTCCACCACCAATCAACTTAGGTAATGTGAGGACATGGTCACCATTTAGAAAGGGGGGTATGTTAGCCACTCCATAGGTTATTATGGCTTTGCCTGCTCGACCTACCATAGGTGCTTTGCCATCTTAACTGCTCAAATGAACACCAAACTTTGTAAGAAAGTGATGGAATATATAAAGCAGTCTTACCTTGTGCTTAATGTCAAATAGGGAAAGTTTATAGACTTAGTGTACATAGTCGCTTAAGACTAGTACTTACAGACTTAGTGCACATAGTTGCTTAATGTCAAATAGGTAAAGTTTACGGACTTAGCATACATAGTTTCTTAAGACTAGTAATAGGGACCGGATCATTTTTAAGTTTGGCTGGCCTATTGTGAAAACTAATCATTTTATAAGTCACTTTTGACAAGAAACAGCACACAATCATTCCCTTGCAATAGTTTTCTTGTGAGCTCTCCTTCTTCCCTCGTCTTGCTTGATTGCATTCTATTGTATCATTACTTGCTTAATGGATGCTTATTTGAATAGGTGTAGGTGATTGTAGGTTTCTCTCTTCCATTAGCTCTTTGAATAGGTCTTGGTGATTGTAGGTTTCTCTCTTCCATTAGCTTTTTCTTTTCTCGTCTTTTGAGAGATAACCATTGTGAAGGATCACCTCTTCTTGCCTCCATTTGGATAGTGAAAGCTCTCCCTTCACCCCTTTGGCAAGGAGCATTCAAGTGTGACAAACAGAGTGAGAACACGGTAGACAAGCTAGCATACCCACAATGGAAAGTTGCATTTGTTGCTTGAAGGACCCAACGACACATGCTTCGAGAAGGCTAACGTAAGCTCTTGACTTGAACAGTTGGGTACGAAGTGTCCAACCACAGGGCTCCATGCCTATGTTAGGGTTGGTCAGGCAATACTTGGCTTTAATATCCCAATAATTGAAAAGGACAAGAATTTTTCTTGGAATTTAATGTTGGTACATATTGTATGACAAGAAAATTCTTTTAGAATATGGGTAGCAATATCCTTACAAGTCATCAAGCCACTTTTAATTTGTTAGTACAATATTAAGTTCAGCTGCCCTAGAGAGGCTCCTGTCATGTCTTGTACTTGGCTTATGTCTTGGCTAGGTAAACTCACACATCACATCTCTATAGGCGCACTTCACATCCATGTAGGCTCATGTTACGTCCTTGTAGATTCACATTTGTTGGGCTTACATTTGATTTTTACGAGGCTATGGCTCACGTCCCCCAACTCGAGGTGTTTTTTCCCAGTTTTTTTTTAAATTTTAATATTTCTTGTATCGGGTGTTTTAAGATTCCTAATCCTAATTATGGATGATTATACAAGAGTGGATTGTTTTTAGTTGATCTCTATTGATTTTAAATGCTCTATGCTACCAATTTTAACAATGGATGAACAAAATCAAAGGAAATAACAAACACACCCTAATCTACTCAATTGGAGCTCAAAGCTTATGCTTTTGAAGTGATAATCACTCCTATAAGCCACTTCGGCTCAAATCTAATGGAAATCGCTAATGAAATTAGATTTTTCCCTTTGAATATTTCAAATAGAATGTCAAACCTAAAACAAAACAAAATCAAATAGCAAAAACAAAAGCAACCAAAGACTTCAAAACCGATTATCTTTCAAGTTGTGATGGTCTATTCGATACCATGCAATGTTGGGTAAACCCAACATCCACGAATGGATAGAAATAGGAGCTAGGCTAGTCCCTATTGTCGCAACCAAATACGTTCACGACACGAACTTACCTTAGCCTATGCCAAAAGAAGTGCCATTTTGTACTTCGTGGTAGAGCCATACATGCAATTTTCCTTGTGGATATGTGAGCGTGTCGATCACATCCTCTCCTTGTTGTGATAGTGAGGCAACTCCATGACTTAAGGAGTGAAGGTAGAGTTCCCTTCGCCTAGATGGAGGCAAGAAGTGGCCTTCGCAGTTATTCTCTCTCACATGAAGTGGGTAGAGGAAAAGATCATGAGAGAGAGAATCAATTCTATTCATGTAAGAAACCATCAAACTATGCAAGAATCCAACAAAACACAAGTAAGCAAGCAAGTAGAGAAGCGGGAGAGCTCACAAGTATTTCATCGCACAAAGAATGAATGTGTCTTGCTTATTGTCAAAACTGACTTATACACAAATGGCTAGCATTCACACTAGGCCAGACAGAATGTAAAGAAAGCTCCATGGCCATTAGTTCATGTCTTAAAACAAGAATGTACACAAAGTTTGTGAGCGCCTTACAGTAGGACGAGCGAGGGAAGTGGTTAACACTTTTGCTTTGGTGATGATGGAAGAGCCATTGAGCAAAAGGAGAGGGGGCTTAAAGAGAAGGGGACTATGAGAGCCATGAAAGGCCTCTAGTTAGATAGGCTTAGGTAAAAAAAGCTTACAGGATGTAAAATATGCACGTCTTGGAAAACTGGGTTTTGAGTGTGGAGGATATGGTGCTTTACAGCATAACTTTACCCATTGGAACAACATGCAAGGGGGGCTCAGAGATACAACTTTGTGCCTGGTTTTGTTAGTAAGGGTTTAGCACCTTGTTCTAAAGATGAAGTTTTGCATGAATTTCAAGCTTGGCTCCTGCACTTTCAACGAGTAGTGCAATTTCACCCAAGACACCCTTGCCTCCAAGGGAGGAGATGGTGTAAATCTCTTTGTGTAGGTATTGCAAAGCAGATCCCCATCCACACACAATATGGTGCCTAGCAATGTGAACTTAATCAAAGGTTAACTACAAGGTAAGTCCTAGCATAACCCCTTTGTACAAACTGCAAGTCCACCTTGGCTTATCATTTCGGCATAGCTCAAATGCTTGGCAAAGATGTTGAGCTCCATATAAGCGAACTTCTAGTAGGGAAAGGAGAAGGGAATTCACTAAAACCCAACCCTAATGATAGGATTGCAATAAAAGATAAGTTTGAAATTTTAAAACCTACAGACTCCAAATAATTTCTTGCTTGGCATGGTAGAGCTGCGACTGCATTTACAAGCTTTTAGGTGGTGGTAAGTATGGTGAAGCATGGGACAAAGCACGGCTGCCAGCCCATTGCTAGCAAGTTATGCAAGACACCATATGGCTTATGACAGTCGATATTACAAAGAGAATCCAAAGTACATAAATCAAACCTTGCATTGGAATACAACATACTAGAGCATCCAATTACACAAATCTATATTCCTATATTTACAAGAACCTTTCCAAGAAAGGAAATGTTCCTTGGGTCTTGTAATGAGGAAGTGTGTCAACTCTGAGTCAAACCCATTACCTTGAATTTGAGACTCAACCCATTATCAAATCTTCCAAGGGGGGATATAAATTTAATACTTCTAAGCAACGTTCGAGAAAATTGTAACCCCAGCTTATCCTTAAACAGGTCTCTAAAAGGAATTGGGTTGGTTAATCAAACTGCAATAATGGTGTAAAATTTTATAAAAATGAAATAATAGTGTTGAGTACAGGTTGGTTAATCAAAATGCAATAATGGAGTAATTTTTTTTTAAAATGCAATAATATTGTCTTCCAAACAAAATTAAGCTCCTTGATCATTGCTTCTGAGGGCCTATGAATACAAACTTTTACTTAGTGTGAGATTAACTTGGTAGCATATTACAATTTACAGTGCATCATCATGTACATCTCAAACAAGTCATACCTTGCTAAGCTATATTGTTGGTTCTTCCATAACACACACAAGATTCTGCAATTACTTAAATTAGGGCGCGAGTCTTTACAAACTATTTCTGAAAACAAGTACATTATAATATAAAGTATATACCAGAGTACAGCTGATACTATGATAAGAGTATACTTTTCTAAAAGAGGAGCAAGTCGCCTCCAAACACAGTTATAAATTTCATTTAGCAATACTTCAGCTGAGAAAAATATCCCAATGAGTTCATGTTGACAATCAAGATTAATGATACATCGAACCCCGTACACTTATGGCTTTTGTATAGATGCACAGTTGAATATGCACCTACACTTTTTTTAATACACTGCAAGAATATCAAGTCAACAAGATGGCATTGTTTTACATAATCAATATAGAAGAGCCATGGTCTAAGAAATGTGCACATTCTGACACGCACATGCAAAAATCACATTAAGCTAAAAGTACACACATCAAATATAAGTGGATATGTCATTTCTAGTTGGATTGAAGCCTGAAGGCAAGGCAACACTCGAGGTTGAAATAAAAATGATACTAGATTTTTTACCAAGAAATAAAAGAGCACTACTTGGCAGACATGAGGTTGCAAAAACCATTAGAAAGCAGCAGCAGCAGTGGTGATGATGACAATCTCTATCATGACATATGCACACATGCACAAAAATAAGGGGATGTGTCATTCCAGTAACATTGAAGGCAAGACCTGTAACCCACTGCAACAATTGAAATTGAAACTAAAGAACAATAGTATCGCAAAAACCAGTTCAAGGCAGCGGCAGCACCCATAATGATGGTGAAGAACACAAAGATGATGTATTCTATCATAGTGTATGAGCATGTGCACACATGCACACAATGCTTGTAATAAAGAACCACATTTGGTCTCCTTAAAACTACCGTGTGCTAGATACCAACTAAGACGCATCTATGTTTTGTTGTGTCCCTGGGCATTGCAACTTCTTCGATCCCACAAAGGTGTCATAGCTGTCTGTTGTTAGTATCTCAAGCATGAAGAATAGAGCTCAAAAATGCGTAAGTCTGATTCAAGAACTTGCAAAACTCGTTGTGGTTCAGTTGTAAGTTGAGCAGAGAGGATGACCCTTACAACTTAAAGCACTTACAGTTGTTTCTTAGCTTCTTGCTCCAATGCATAGTTCTTCTTGTATTCCTCTAAAACATCATCGTTTGTACTGCAGATAAACCACATGAGAATTTAGCTGAAAAATACAAAGCATAAATGTAACCCGACATGTTCTTGGTGAGTGCAGCAAAGCTAATATATTAACCATGTTACTCACAAAGACACCACGTAAAGAGGCAATTGAGTAACATGTCACGTGCACCATCTGTCCTAGGGTGCTACGTGGACATTTTCCTTCATCTAGGACAGAGGATCCCTTTTCTTATGGGCCTTGAGCATGTGGTGAGGGACAGATTGCCAAGCGCCATCTAGGTCATTAGGGTTTGGTCCGGTTGTGCATGTCCTTTGTAACCCTCTTTGCATGAGATAATGTTGTACAAGCCTACTGGACACTTATTATGGTCGGGTGTCTGGGACAGCCAAGTCTAGGGTCAAGTCCTTGCCCAAGTCCCAGGAAAGTGTGGTGTGCCATGTGTGAAAGCCACATTGTCATGTGGTCACTAGCGATGGTCATTTAGGGGCCATGGTGGCTGTGGACAGCCAATAGGCACCCTTTGAGTCCAGGACCTAAGTAGGCATTGGGTAATGTCTGGACATGGGAGAATAGGGTGGACCTTTTACAGGCAGACATCTCTGGAGTCAGCAGAGTGCTTTGTGGATGTGTGCCAACTGGCACACCTTTTTATGGAGGCTTGGGCCAACCCTAGATCAGCCAGAAGTCTATAAATAGTGGCTTGGGGGCTGAGTATTATCCTCTTGTCAAAGCCCAACAGTGGAGCACATACCCTCAGCCATAGTGCATCCAGGAGGGGAGAACGCACCCAAGAAGAAGGGCAACCAAGTCATCATCTTCAGCCAGGCACCTGTGGTGTTAATGCACACCTCAAGGGCAGCCAGCAGGCAGCATTTTGCAGGTCTTACAAACGCAGCCAAATGGTAGCTCCTGGGCAAGGAAAACACACCATACAGGGCAGCCAGTGGCAGGTCAACACAACGGAGTACCGACAGCAAACGCACCTCTACATGGCAGCCCAAAAAGTCCCAAATCAGGTCCATATCAGTCCATACATGTGGACAGTAAGTAAGTTGTGTTGTACATCCATTTTCTTGATATATAATCGAGCAAATACACCAGCCAGCAGTGGGGGCCCTTGAAAGCGTGGATTGGGACCCGACCAAGTGTTCCTGTGTACTTCTCTCAACCCTACAAGGTGGCCAGTGGCAAGTCATGTTAGAAGTCATCTCCTGTCCAGTTTTATACACCAGGGCCTTTGTTGTGGGTGTGCCCGCCCTTATGAGGTGTTTTCCCATTTTTCCCCACTCTCCGTATTTTTCCCCTATTTTTTCCCATTTTTCTGAGGCTTGGGAGGGCTGCCAGGTGATGCCAGGAGCACCCTATTGCTGGCCGACTGGATCTACATCAGTCGTGGGCTTCAGGGCTGCTGGCCGACTGGATTTGATCAGTCGTGGGCACCTGTTTTGCTGGCCGACTGCATTTATGCAGTCGTGGGTCTTTTTTATCAGTCGTGGGCACTCCTGATGCTGGCCGACTGCCCTCTAGGGGGCTATATATAGGACCCTATAGAGCAGAGTTACACACCTACATCTCTCTCTCTCTTGTGCTTTTTTTCTGCCTGCGTTTTTGCTTTTGCTCTTGTGTTCCCAGATTTGGTCATCATCTCCGCTGCGTATTCTGACAAGTCAACAGGGCAGCTGTACAGACAGCAAACGTGCCACTACATGGCAGCCCAAACAGTCCCAAATCAGGTCCATATCAATCCATACAGATGACATGTCACGTGCATCCCGCACTTGGATGCCACGTAGACATTTCTGTACAGAAGGTGCAGGACCTGGGATGGTGAACTGGTCCCATGTGAGCCCAGTCCGAGGATCCATCTCAATCATCCGAGGTCAGGTGTGCATAGTCCTGCACATGAGTTCAAGGTCAGGTGTGCACTGTCCTGCACATGAAACAGTCTCCCTCTAGAATGATGTCAGTGGTTCTGTGTATCTGGTATGGTACCGGATGCCAGATCACTGAGTAGATAGTGGTTAGGACAAGGGGCCAGCCCATAGGGCTACCCCGGAGCTGAGTGTGGGCATGGGAATGGGAGTGACCTGGGATGGTGAACTGGTCCCATGTGAGCCCAGTCCGAGGATCCATCTCAATCATCCGAGGTCAGGTGTGCATAGTCCTGCACATGAGTTCAAGGTCAAGTGTGTTAGAAGTCATCTCCTGTCTATTTGTATACACCAAGGCCTCTGTTGTGGGTGTGCCCGCCCGTATATCATTTTTCCACACTCCCCGTATTTTTTCCCTATTTTTCCCATTTTTTTCTAGTGGCTGGAGGGCTGCCAGGTGATGCCAGGAGCACTCTGAAGCTGGCCGACTGCATCTGTAGCAGTCGTGGGCTGTCTGAGTGCTGGCCGACTTGTTCTATGCAGACGTGGGGCACCAGATGCTGGCCGACTGCTGTTTTTCAGCAGTCGTGGACATTTACCTAGTCGTGGGCATTTTTTAGTGCTGGCCGACTGCCCTCATGGGCTTGTATATATTCCCCCCCATCCTCCTCCACTTTCTCATTCAGTTATCTCCGAGATCTTGTGTATAGAGAAGAGTTTACACACATCTCTCTGTGTTTCTTGTGCTGATTATTTTCTGCAGTCTACTTGCTCTTGTCTACCCAAGTTTGGATATCATTTCCGCTGCATATTCTGACAAAGTGTGCACTATCCTGCACATGAAACAGTCTCCCTCTAGAATGATGTCAGTGGTTCTATGTATCTGGTATGGTACCGGATGCCAGATCACTGAGTAGATAGTGGTTAGGACAAGGGGCCAGCCCATAGGGCTACCCCGGAGCTGAGTGTGGGCATGGGAATGGTGTAGAACCACCCCCATGAGGGCCAGGAAGGCCCAGGCTGGACCCACCAGCCATGGAAGGGCTGTAGGACAGTCCTAAGACAAGAATAAGGCTATTTTCAGGAGGTTACAGCCTTCGTAGGGCTGTAGGGCAAGTATGGGGCAGCCCATACAGGCTGCCCAGCCCATGGATTGTGGGCAAAGGCTATTGAAGGGAGCTAAAGAAGCTCAGCTGAAACAATTAGGGTTTCATGTGGGAGACACACGCAGAGAAGAAGCGAGAGAGAGAGAGAGAGACATGTGGGGATAAGTCAACTCACAAAATATGAGTGTGTGACTCCCCTATCACACATGTATATTTGCTCTAGTACACATAGTGCACTTAGTACATTAAAAGTACTAAGTGTACTATGTACTATTAAACTTATGGGCTAGTACACACTATAAGGGTGGGCATAATGCCTTTACCCCAACAACCTCCCACTTAAACGCAAAGTGCCCTTAAATGAAGGAAAAGAAAAATCAGCATGTACATGATAATATACAAGGCCATATCAAGGCTGAAACTGGCCTCATCCAATGCGCATCAAGTGTCTGCAATGAGCAAACCGCTCTGGAGGCAAACTCTTTGTCAACAGATCAGCTGGGTTGTCATCCGTATGAATCTTGACAAGCTGAATCAGCTTGTTCTCTATCACCTCTCTAATGAAGTCTCTATCACCTCTCTGATGAAGTGATACTTCACATCCACATGCTTCGTCTTTGCATGAAAGACAGGGTTCTTTGCCAACTGGATGGCACTCTGACTGTCACAATGCAACAATGGAATATCCCCTGTATAACCCAAATCAACCACTAACCGAGATAGCCATAATGCCACCTTGCAAGCCTCTGTGGCTGCAATATACTCGGCCTCTGTAGTAGATAAGGCAGTGCACTTCTGCATCCTGGATATCCATGACACAGCACCTCCTGTGAATGTAAACACATAACCGGTAGTAGACTTCCGGTTATCTGGATGACCGGCATAATCCGAATCCGTGTAACCATGCACTAATGCATCCTGTTTGCCAAAGCAGATGTACATATCCTGTGTGCCCTTCAGGTATCTCATGACACCTTTCACTGCTTCCCAATGCTTCTTGCCAGGGTTGGCCATGTATCTAGTAACCACTCCCACTGCAAATGCAATGTCCGGCCTGGTAGCAACCATGGCATACATGAGACTGCCACAAGCTGAAGCATACGGAATCTTGGCCATATCAGCCTTGTCACTATCCGACTGTGGGCTGTCCATAGCACTGAGTTTCACATATGGAGGCAAAGGAGTACTAGTCTTCTTCCCCCCTTCCATATTGAACCTCTGCAAAACTTTGCCAATGTATTCCTTCTGAGACAAATACAACACATGCTGATTTCTGTCCCGAAGTATCCGCATACCCAAAATGTGATTTGTATCACCCAAATCCTTCATATCAAAGGTCTAATGCAGCCTCTTCTTCAAGGCATCCATCTCTTTACGAGATTTCCCGGCAATCAACATATCATCAACATACAAGATGAGGATCAATAGACTGCCATCCAAAGCTTTCTTGGTGTATAAGCAGTGATCTATGTCACTCCTTCTGAAATCCTAGGATTTCATGAATGTATCAAATTTACCATTCCCTTGGTGCCTGTTTGAGCCCATAAAGACTCTTTTTCAGCTTGCATACAAGCTTCTCCTTTCCATTTACTGCATGACCCTCTGGCTGTTGCATATATATCTCCTCATGGAGATCAGCGTGAAGAAAAGCAGTCTTCACATCCTCATCAAAGTCCACACCATATTCTTGCTTGAAGCCCTTAGCCACTAACCTGGCTTTGTATCTTGGCTTTGCATCAGGTGCAACTTTGAGCCTGTAAACCCACTTGCATGGCAAAACCTTCTTGCCTGTAGGCAAATGCACCAACTTCCATGTTCCATTTTTGTGCAGAGAATCCATCTCTGACTTCATAGCACGCTCCCAAAGAGCCTTGTCTGCCCTCTGTAAAGCCTCCTTATAACAAGAGGGCTCCCCACAGTCAGTAAGCATCAAGTAGTCAACCCCTGGAACAAACCTGTCAGGGGGTCTGGAGGGTCTTGTGGACCTCCGTACCCAATGATCATCATTTGCAGGTTGCTGTCCAGCCTGCATATCACCTATTGGTGGCTCCTGTTCCATGCCATAAGGTTGAAAGATCATGCCCGGTATCTCCTGTAACTGTGGGATATCCATTGGGATATCTTCTGCCATCTTTGGCTGTCCATTTGGACCATTTTCAGCACCATTTAAGGGCTGGTTTTGTTGCTGTAATGGCTGATTTACAGCCCTTGGTTGTTGTCCATGATGTCCATCATCATCAAAGATGACTCTGCCAGGCTCTTGTTGCCTTGTAGGTTCCTTATACATGCATGTTTCATCAAAAATGACATCATTGCTACGTATAATCTTTCTATTCACTGGATCCCAAAGTCTATACCCCATTTCACCTCTGTTGGGTTTTATGCTGTGTATGCACCCAGAGGAGTGCTAGTGATCATCAGTAGGTTACTGGGGCACTTTTTACTTCAGTTAGTGGAGGTTTTTTCCCCCAGTTTAGTTCATTTTCACTTATATGCAGTTTATAAGTGTTTTGGTCCACCCGGCACATTTATGGCCGGTCATGTGAACACTTATCCTTTAGGGGTCACTATCATGTGGCTTGTACTTCATATTTTTCTATTATTGAGATATCTATAGCAGTCGTGTTCTCTCCCTGCTGGTTTTCTATGCTTGTTTTCTTTCTGTAAACCCTAACCCTAACCCTGTTTAGGTCTTCATTTGGTATCAGAGCCAAGAAGCTTGCTCCTGCCCTGCCCGTACACAACCAGTACACTTGTTGCTGCTGCCCGTACAGCATACACACATTCAGTCAAGCGCCGGCCTCTGCTGCTGCACGTACTTCTGAGCGCCGTACTCCTGAGCTCCGTACAGTTTCTGTACAGTCCGTACAACTGTACCTGTCCGTACCAGTTCGCCGACTGCAGCTAACAGTACCCGTACTGTACTGCAGCTCCTGTTCCAGTCAGCGCCGCCTTCAACTACACAGTGCGCCGCCTTCAGCTACACCTGTCAGCGCTGCCGTACAGCAGCTTCCGTACCTGACAGCGCCGTCGCACTGTACCAGCCGGTTAACAGTCAGCACCGCCGACTGTAACTGTCAGCGCCGACTGTTCTTCTCACTGCCGACTTCAGTTGGTACTGTACCTGGCGACTGTACTTGGCGACTGTACTTGGCGACTGAACCTGCGCATGCTGTGTACTTGCTTCAGTACCCGACTGTACCTGCTTGGACTGTACCTGCTTCGACTGTACCTGCTATGCGACTTCCAGATCTGCAGAGTACCCATACGCACTGTTCAGTACAATGCTCTGTCTGAAAGTACATCCGTCGTACTTTCACCGTACCTGCAATCTGCTCCGTACAGTACACTGTACCTGCACAGTACAACAGTCATTTGCGTTGAAATCTCAACTCTGGTAAGCAGTACAAGTCTTGAATATTGGGCATTTTTATTTTCTCTGTGAAAATATACAGGCACAACAGGCAGATTTTCTAGCAAGGAAATATACAGGTTTTTTGCACAGTTTGGGTGCAGCAAATTTTGGGGCATTTTGGCATTGTGTACGCCATTTGCTGCTCTACTCAGTCATTGGTGCATTAAGCTGCACATTCAGAGGATAGAGAGTGCAGGCAGATTTGGGTAAACTGTATTCAGTGGAGTACAGTTGTTATCAGGGTTTTTGCTTTTGGGTTTTTTGGTAAACAGGTACAACATTGTGCGTAAAGCATAATGGCAAATCAACAGCAAAGTGATGCATTCACATATTTGTCTAAGGAAGACAAATTGGATGGCACGAACTACTCCTTGTAGAGTTTTATGCTGAAAAATGTGCTTGTGGCAAAAGGTCTTTGGGATTTTGTTAGTGGTGATGAACCACGTCCAGGTCCATTGGCTCCAGAGACTCCTCCCCAAGGGGGTGCTCGTGGACGAGGACAACAGGTACAGGCTCCAGGACAGCCATTGCCTGTTCAGAGAACAAATGCTCAAAAGACATGGGATGCCAGGGATGCACAAGCGTTGTCACTCATTGCATTGTCAGTTCAGAGGTCCATTATACCTCATATTCGTTCAGCTGGCACTTCACAGAATGCATGGGTGACTTTGGAGCAAATGTATGCTGCTCGTAATGAGGCTAGGATCTCATTTTTGAAAAGAGAGCTGGAAAATCAGAAAATGAATGAAGGAGATGATATGTCTAGCCACTTGAACAAGCTGCAGGATTTGAGAGAGCAACTCATCAATGTGGATGAGATTATTCCTGAGACACAGCTTGTGTCCACCATCTTGCACTCTTTGCCAAGATCTTACTTGGCTTTCCATACCTCTTTGAACCTCAGCATGAGGAATGCTGTTGAACCCCTCAAGTATCAGGAACTTGTTGCTCTCTTACTACAAGAGGAGCAAATGAGGAAGAATATGAATATGAACACAAATGCTGAACAAGCATTTACTACAGGTCAAAAGGGGAAAGGGAAATCTCAGCCAAAGAGTGCAAATCAAAATTCAGGTGATGGTGGTTCTTCACAGGATACCAAGAAAAGTGATGGACAGCCCAAGAAGAAGGGCAAATGTCATTACTGTAAGAAGCCAGGTCACTACATCACGGAATGTAGGAAGAGGATTGCCAAAGAGAAGGCAAAGGAAGCTGGGATGTCTGTTAATGATGCTCCTAAAGCTCCTCCAGAGACTGCTTCTTTTGTTGAGGACAGGGATTACTGTTTCTATACATGCAGCTATGATGCCTCTTGGTCTTCACAGGCACTCAGTATGACAGAGCATGCATGTACTTGGTATTTTGATAGTGGTGCCTCAAAGCATATCACATCTCGCAGGGATTTGTTTAGTCATGTTAGCCCTGCCCCTGTTGGCAAAACTGTTCAGTGTGCCAACAATGCTTCATATCCAGTGTGTGGCATTGGGGAGATTCAGCTTACAGCCATTGATGGCTCCATTCTCCGCCTTACAGATGCCTTATATGTACCAGGGATAAAGAAGAATTTGTTGTCCATTTCTTCTTTAGCACATTGTGGAATGCAAGTCCACTTTGATGATGATAAATGCATGGTTAGAGACAAAGCAAATGCCTTGACCTTGATGCTTACTGGTACATTATGTCATGGACTTTATGAGTTGGATGCATTTCAGCCAGTGGATCAGTCTGCTTATCATGCATTCACTCTTACTCCAGCTATGGTTGATGCGGAGTTATGGCATGCTCGCATGGGGCATGTAAATTTTGGTAGTCTTATGCTTATGCAGCGACATAATATGTTTACAGATCTACCTCTCATGGAGAAGCCTCCAGATCACATTTGTGAAGGATGTATTTTGGGAAAAATGCACAGGTTTTCCTTCCCACGTGATCAGGCTCTAAGAGCAACTGCAAAGTTGCAACTTATACACAGTGATCTTTGTGGTCCCATGCAGACGAAGTCATTAGGTGGTTGCTTTTATTTTGCAACATTTATTGATGACTTCTCTCGTATATGCTGGGTATATCCTTTGACACAGAAATCACAGGTATATGATGCATTTTTGGCCTTTGTAGCACTTGTGAGACAGAGTCTGGATGCAAAGTGAAGACTCTCCGTTCTGACCGAGGGGGGGAATATATGTCACATGTACTGAATTCTTTTCTTGGGAGTAGAGGTATAAAACATCAGTATACTACTCCTTACACTCCACAGCAGAATGGGGTTGCAGAAAGGAAAAATCGGTCACTCATGGAGATGGCCAGATGTATGCTAAAGGCAAAAAGACTACCACATATCTTTTGGGTGGAAGCAGTAATGTGTGCTTGTCATATTTTGAATCGATGTCCCACAAAGGCATTGGTTTCTATTACTCCTTTTGAGGCTTGGCATGGCCGCAAGCCTTCTGTATCGCATTTTCGTATCTTTGGGTGCCTTGCATATGCACACATACCCAAAGAGTTGAGGAGGAAGCTTGATGATAAAGCCACAAAATGCATTTTTGTTGGGTATAGCCGTGAGAGCAAGGGCTACAGGTTATATGACCCACTATCCAAGAAGATATTTATCAGCCGGGATGTGATTTTTGATGAAAAATCAGAATTATCCATGGCTGGTTATGAGGTAAATCAGGCTGAAAATGATGTATTTGAAGGTCTTCTACCCATGGAGTTTCATTCCACAGTTGGTGATCCAACTCATGAGGGTAATGGACAGCCAGCAAATGATGTAGGTGGTGCAGAAATTCAGCAGCCAAATGAGCCAAGAGCTGAACCAAATATGGGACAGCAGGCACCACAGGTCAGACATATACCTAGATGGTATTTGAGGACACTACAGGACAGCCATTTAGAGGGTCCTCTTGCTGGTCGTACTCGTAGGGAGACAAGGACCAATGAGCATGCACACATCATAGATTTGAATCTGGTTATGGCAGCCAGTTTACAGGATGATGATGAGCCTGATTCATTTGTGGATGCACGAGATAATGTGCATTGGAACAAAGCCATGCAGGATGAGATTGATTCTATTAAAAAGAATCAAACATGGGATTTGGTTGATCTGCCCAAAGGCAAGAAAGCCATTGGTACTAAATGGGTCTACAAGTTGAAAAGACATGCAGATGGATCCATTGACAGGTACAAAGCCCGTCTAGTTGCAAAGGGCTATGCACAGAAGAAGGGCATTGATTATGAGGAGACATTTGCTCCTACATCCCGTATGTCGACACTTAGGTGTGTCATTGCATTGGCTGCACATCGTGGTTGGGTTGTTCACCAATTGGACATAAAGACTGCATTCCTACATGGGGACCTCGAGGAGGAAGTTTATGTATTTCAGCCCATGGGATTTGCAGAACATGGTCATGAGGGGAAAGTATGCAGGCTGAAAAAGGCCTTGTATGGTTTGAAACAAGCTCCACAAGCTTGGTATGCAAAAATAGATGCTTTTCTACTCACTCAGGGATTTGTGAACAGTCCATCAGAGACCACTTTGTATGTGAAGAAAGAAGAGACAGATCTGCTGGTCATCAGTCTTTATGTGGATGATCTCTTGCTCATGGGATCAAATGATGACAAAATTGCAGCATTTAAAGAGATACTGCAACAGACATTTGACATGTCTGACTTGGGCCTTGTACATTACTATTTGGGCATACAGTTTGTGCAGGATAACAGAGGCATTGGGTTGTTGCAATCACGTTATGTTGCTAAACTTCTGGAGAAGTTTAAATTTCAGGATTGCAAGCCTATTAGTACTCCTATGGAGCCTGGGATGAAACTGTCACTACAAGATGACAGTGTTTCCTTTGATGCCACTACATATGCTCAGGCTGTTGGGTGCCTCATATACTTGTGTAATACAAGGCCAGATATTCAGTATGCAGTCTCTCAGTTGAGCAGATTCATGCACAGCCCACGGTTGTCACATTGGCAAGCTGTGAAGCGTGTATTCCGTTATTTGCAGGGTACCTTGTCTCTTGGGTTGCTTTATCCTGAGGGGGGTGACATGCAGTTACATGCTTACAGTGATTCAGATTGGGCTGGTGATTTTGATACCAGACATTCCACTAGTGGGAATTGTTTCTTCCTTGGCGCTTCATGCATTTCTTGGCTAAG
Source organism: Cibotium barometz (assembly GCF_041138505.1). NCBI lineage: Eukaryota > Viridiplantae > Streptophyta > Polypodiopsida > Cyatheales > Cibotiaceae > Cibotium > Cibotium barometz. The sequence continues at coordinate 21,870,218 of NC_141106.1, forward strand.
CAAGAAACAGACCACAGTGGCCACTTCATCTTGTGAGGCAGAGTACAGAGCAGCCTACACTACTACTGTTGAGTGTGTTTGGCTGCGTCGTCTTATGACTGATATGGATATTTCAGTGGAGGAGCCTACACCTATCTATACTGATAGTCAGAGTGCCATTGCTGTGGCCAGGAATCCTGTGTTTCATGCTCGCACGAAACACATTGAGATTCACTATCATTTTGTTCGGGAGAGACTCCAGGCAGGAGATATCAGTCTGATCTACTGTCCTACAGATCAGAATGTGGCAGACATCTTCACCAAGGCATTACCACGTCCGAAATTTGAAGCATTCCGCAATGCTTTGAATTTGTTTCCTTTTGGTGGATGATGTACAGTGATCACATATCACTCCAGGGGGGTTTGTTGGGTTTTATGCTGTGTATGCACCCAGAGGAGTGCTAGTGATCATCAGTAGGTTACTGGGGCACTTTTTACTTCAGTTAGTGGAGGTTTTTTCCCCCAGTTTAGTTCATTTTCACTTATATGCAGTTTATAAGTGTTTTGGTCCACCCGGCACATTTATGGCCGGTCATGTGAACACTTATCCTTTAGGGGTCACTATCATGTGGCTTGTACTTCATATTTTTCTATTATTGAGATATCTATAGCAGTCGTGTTCTCTCCCTGCTGGTTTTCTATGCTTGTTTTCTTTCTGTAAACCCTAACCCTAACCCTGTTTAGGTCTTCAACCTCTGTTACCATATCCTAGGAATATGCATTTGTGAGACTTAGGATCAAGTCTCGTGCGTATTTCCCTGCGTATGTGCACGTACGCAACGCAACCAAACACTTTCAAGTGCTTGTAGGACGGAGGCTTCCCTGTCCATACTTCCTCTGGCACTTTCCCACCAAGCCTCGTGTTAGGTGACCTGTTTATAAGATGAACGGCTGTCATAATAGCTTCAGCCCAAAAACCATGAGGTAACGCAGCATGTGACAACATAGAACGGACCTTCTCCTGAATGGTCCTATTCATCCTCTCTGCTATCCCGTTTTGTGGAGGATCATAAGGAGCAGAGAGCTCCCTCTTGATGCCTTTAGCATCACAAAAGTCTTGAAACTGTTTGGACATATACTCTCCACCATTGTCGGAACGCAAAGCCTTCAGTGTTTTGCCAGTTTGATTCTCAACATGAGCAACAAACTTCTCAAACACTGAGAATGTATCACTCTTCAAACGAAGAGGATAAACCCACACCTTGCGCGTGTGGCATCATCAATAAAAGACACAAAATATTTTGCCCCTCCCAAAGAAAGCTGAGGCATCTCACATACATCTGTATGCACAAGCTCTAACTGAGCATCTTTCTGTCCAAGAGCTTTCTTGTGGGGGCACTGGAGTTGCCTGCCATATATACAATGCTCACAAAACTGAAAACTCGAGAACTTTAGAGAAGGCAAGTAACCAAAACGAGACAATTGCTCCATTCCTTTGACACTCATGTGTCCCAACCGGCTATGCCACATAGAGATTTCCGACAGCTCGGTTGCATTTACATTAGCATGGTGACAAACACCAGCATGCATGAAGTAAAGAGTGTCCACCTTAGAGCCTCTGGCAACAACCAGTGAGCCCTTACTAATCTTCCACTTTCCATTACCAAATGTGGTAACATAACCAGCAGCATCAAGCTGTCCAGTAGAAAACAGGTTCTTCTTGATCTCAGGCACATGCCTGACATCATGGAGCATAAGCTGTGAGTCATCTGAAAACACAAGCCTCACATCACCTCTGCCAAGAATCTGGCATGCATGGTTGTCACCCAAATAAACTACTCCTTCATTGCCAGCAGTATACCTGACAAACAAGTCTCTGCAACCTGTGACATGAAAGGAGGCACCTGAATCAATGATCCATGAGTGCATACCATGACCATCTCCTGCATGGAGTGAATGGGCATCAAGTGAAGACATGAATAGGACTTCATCCTCACTGTCACCTGCATGTGACACATTGACTTCTTCAATCTTGACTCCACTTTCGCCCTTTGGCTTTGCATCTTTGGCTTCATCTTTGTCTTTGTCTTTTCCTTTGCCCTTTTCCTTTTGATCATTCTTCCATTTGTAGCATTGCTTTTTGAAATGTCCCTTCTTGCCACAATAATGGCATTCCAAGTCCTTTTTGGAGCGGGACTTGCTCCTTTCCCGTTCTTGGCTTTTACCCCTTTGCTGGGATCTCCCACGTGCATTCATTGCATTGGACTTTCCAACAGAGTTGTTCTTCCTGTTAATCTCCTCTGGAAGGAGAGCACCCTCCACATCTGCATATGACAGCATAGCATTTGAATTGCTAGTGGCTGTCCTGAATGTGTCCCAACTCTCTCGCAAAGTGCATAAGAGAAAGGTGGCTTTGAACTCATCATCCATTGCCAACTTTTGATTGATGACCTGGCTGACAACACCATTAAACTCATTTAGATGGGCTGTCATAGACGCCCCTTCCTTCATTTGAAGACCTATGAGTTTCTTCAACCAATACACTTTGCTTGAGGCACTTTGCTGGGCATACAAGTCCTGCAATCTTTGCCACATTCCCCAAGCTGTCTTCTCTTCACGTATGCTGAAAAGTAAAGAGTCTGACACAGACAACATGATGGTGGATCTTGCCAGCTCATCCATATCTTCCCATTCTTCAGCAGTAAGAGAAGCGGGCATTACACCCCTTTCTTTGATGGGCTTGTGCTGCTTCTTCTGGAGCAACACATTATAGCACTGGGTTTGCCAAATGTCATAATTATGTGAGCCTTCAAGCTTTTTGATGTGAAGCAATGAAGAGCTCTCACCTGTGGTTGCCATAGCAATATGCAACCTTTGACACAGTCAATGCCTGACTCCCTGCAAGATGTGCAAACACTGCACCAAAGCACACAAAGTGCTCACAGTTGTTCTCCCAAAGTTTATCTCCCACTGCGGAAGCACGAATGCAACTCTCCTCCCACTGAATGTGATAAAATCACCAAAATCTGGTTGCTGCAGATTTATGACAGCACCTTAGATGTGCTCTGTTCCCCTTCCAAAATACTGTACAACAGTACTAAGTGCTCACCAATGATATACCAAATCTGTACCGGCAAGTACAACAGCTGAAAATGAGCCTTTTCTTCACTCAAATCAATGTACAGCCATGCCAAAACTTGTACAAAGTTGTACCAAATCTGTACCAACAAGTACAATAGCAATAAATGCTCTCCTGGCTATCCAAATGAGTGAAAATCAGACCTTGACAGTCCCCACCACTGCATACAACAGTCCCGGACAGAAATTGGGCAAAAGCCCCTTGACTGCAAGTGGATTACTGAGGGTGCAAGGCATAAAAGTCTTCCCTGCTGCTTTGCCAAGCTCAACAAGCACAAAATCTTGAAAAGCCCCTTGATTCAAGATCAATTTCTGATCATGAATGGTACATTAATGCACATGAAGGCATCCAAAGTCTTTCACAATGCTTCCCCCTGGCCACATATACATCCAATACATAAAAGCCCCTTGATTTACTGGCACATTGAGTGCTTGATAGGCATCAACACATTGCCCAAAGCATCAAATGCCAGTGCCTGCATGCAAAACAATCCAATTGGCACAAAAGCCCTTTGATTTGCACTCCAATTTCCTGCAATTTAGCCCTGAATGTGAGATTGCTCACATCATACAGCATGTATGAATGCCCAATGGCACAATTACATCAAAAACCCCAAGTGTTGACACCCAATTTCTTGCCAATTGACCCGGAATGTGACCAATGTCACCCAATTGTTGCCAATTGTGCTCAAATCTAAGCCATTAGGACCTGTACTTGCTCAATTGATGATAATGGACATGCAAAATCCCAAAAATTTGAAGCAAATACCTCGTACAAATTTAGTGGGTGCTGATGATGCTGCTGCTGTGCAGATACGGATGTTGTATTCGTGCAGGTGGGCGGTACCTCGCGACTTTACCCTCTGTTACCTTGTGGCGCAGAGAACCAGGTTGACATGATGAAGCCACTGGATGGCTGCGAGGTGTGCAGCTGGATGTGATGGACGAGCAGGTGCAGATGCAACTCAAAACAGAGCAACTGTTGTCCCCCAGAAACGGCAAGTCCACTGAGCAAGGAGTAGGCGGGTGCTGGCGTCTGTGGTGGAAACAGGCCACGCCGCTCGAATGTGCAAACTCTGTGCACTTGTGCTGCCCAGGCTAGCGGGCAGAGAGTGGTGGGCAGCGGCAGTACCGCCGAAACGGGCTGAGCCTCTGCACTCGTGCCACCCAAACTGGCGGGCGGAAGGTGGGAGGATTGGCGACCGGCTGTGAACAGGGGTCTGGATGGCGGCGGCTCTGATATCGCTGTTGGTCACACCTGTAAGCGCACACACGCGCACACACTCAGCTCGTTTTGCAGCTCTTCTACAGTCGATTTCCAGCGCTGCAGCTCAACACACGATTTTCCTCTCTACACGCTTCACAGCTCTGCCAGCTGTACATAGCACTCCTCCAGGCTCTGATACCAGTTGAAGGGAGCTAAAGAAGCTCAGCTGAAACAATTAGGGTTTCATGTGGGAGACACACACAGAGAAGAAGGGAGAGAGAGAGAGAGAGAGAGACATGTGGGGATAAGTCAACTCACAAAATATGAGTGTGTGACTCCCCTATCACACATGTATATTTGCTCTAGTACACATAGTGCACTTAGTACATTAAAAGTACTAAGTGTACTATGTACTATAAAACTTATGGGCTAGTACACACTATAAGGGTGGGCATAATGCCTTTATACCCCAACAGCTATGCCCAGCCTTCTAGAAGCAAGCGCCTGCCTCCCCAGCTTGCTAGGGGAATAACAGCATTTATTGGGATTTATTTGAGCATTTAATGCTGATTTTGCTCAGTCGTGGGAATATGATGCTGGCCGCCTGCTCTTACACTGGCTGACTACCCCTGAAGAGTAGTATAAATAGGAGAGGTCCACAATCCCATCATTCATCTCATTCTCCACCAAGAGCTCAAGCATAAGAGGCTAGACAAAGCCAAGAGGGTGCTAAGCAAAGGGGTGAAGGATTCAGGTCAAGGGCAGGGTATTCCCAGCCAAGAAAAGGTCCAAGATTGCTGTATTTTCTTTCAGATTTCTCATCATTCTAATAAAGCAAATACACCATCCGTGGTGGGGGCCCTACAGAGGGTAATTGGGACCCAAGACTGTGTCCTCTCCATCTCTCCCTCTCTCTCTCTATTTTCTGCACATCTCCTTTCAGTTTGTGCGTTAATTTCCGTCGCGAAAAGAGTGCTGAATTCTGAGTTTTGAAGTTATCGATTCTTCTCCAAAGCTTCCGCATATTACATGACAGCAAGTAACTTGTGTTGTACATCCATTCTTTTTATAATATAGTCAAGCAAATACACCGGCCAGCGGTGGGGGCCTTTGAGAGGGTGGATTGGGACCCAATTGGGTGTTCTTGTGTACTTCTCTCAACCCTAAAATTCAGTATTCAGTTTTCAGCAGTGTGATTGCTTCATTAATCTCATCTTTAAAACACTTCAGCATAAGGTGCATGTTACAAATTCCTTGTGTGCTTAATGTTAATCACGTGTTTAAGCTTCCGCATGTGACACATGAATGACCCTCAACCCTAGTCCTCTATTTATAGTGCATTATGGGCTAGTTGGCTAGCCTTTAGGGTTGGTTGGCTGAAAACCCTAACTTAATAATAATAATGTCCAAATATGATAAAAGTGTCCACACTTGCTGCTCATTGGGCGCCTCGACCAAATACAATGAAATGGTTGGAAAGCCTCAAAATTGACTAAGACTCGGCCACAAGCATGCCCTCTAAATGATAAGGACATGTCCACGGTACACTGTTGGAAGGTGCGCACATGATGACACCTGTCCACGCTATGGGCTGGTCTTATATGCTCCAAAGCCCCAAGTGTTGCTAGTTTCCATCACATAAATGGGTTCACACACTCATTGACTCCTGTGCCTAGACCTGGACTCTGACAAATGCCCATACACTCGGCTACTAGCCTAATAAGTGCCCGTCACTACTACTCCTTAGGACTTGCAGTGATCTTTTCGATTCCCTGAAGCACTCCCAGTAAGCAAGTTTACCAGCCCACCATAGATCAAACGTGTCGATGAAGAAAGTAACCCCTATACCCGAAGACTTGCCAAGGAGGCAAGGAATACACAGAGGTCTAGGCAGGGGGCGTCGCAACTCCCGCAGCCTACCAGAGTGAAAGGAACAGTAGGAGGAAGAGAAGGTAGAACCTCTCAGCAGGAAATCACTTCAAGAAGAGGCACTCCAGCAGAGGAGCAAGAATTCTCTTTCTATAGCTGCAGACAGGACACCAACTTTCGGATTCCTTCCTCATTGGATCCAATCAAAGAAGAAAGGATGAGGAAAACCAGTGCCATTTGAAGAGAGGCAATACCCCTCGAAAGAGCAAGGGTAGCCACTCCCTTAGAAGCCAGAGTACCCGCTCAAGGAGCGTGGGAAACTGAAAGACTATATAGTCACGAATAAAGAGCTAAAAGCCAACCAGAAGCCAATGGGATACCGGTATATAACCATGGCCATACGAGATTTAGAGCCTCAAACATATCAGAGCTAGTGTCAAAGTTTGACGGATCGGGGGATTCCTACAGCCACCTAGCTGCATTTAGACAAATGTTACATGCGGAAGCTTACACACAGGATTATACTTTGATAAACAATATTCAGCACCTTGGTTCTAACACAATGTAGCGGAGATAAAGAGTGGAAGAGAGAGGAGACATTCCTTCCCTCCGGGGCGACCCCATCATGCAACACGAAGTATTCAGGGCATGTCAATGCTTCATTTGCAAACAGATGGGACATCTGGCCAGAGCTTACCCTCAAGGCCAGTCCAGGAGACCGCACCCCCCCCCCCCCCCCCCGGCGGCCTGGCGCAGCCCCCGCTCAGATCCTCACCAGGGGGCAAAGAGATGGGCAGGTTTCCACATAGCGGAGCATCAGGTCCCGACTGCAGACGACCCAGCTACCAGAGAGTAGCGGATGGTTGGCCCATGCTCAAGCCGTCACCCGACCACTAGAGCTGAGCGTCGTCACCGCGCGCACCAAGCTAGCAGAGAACATGAGGATTCGGTTCTATCAGAGAACTTTTTTGAGCCGTTGGCGATGGTCCCCCTCCAGTCACGAGGCGGCCCCTCCGGTTTGGAGGCAAATTCCCCGTCGAGATTCCTCCCCTGGCTCTCAGTGCCCAATGAGGCCGGTAGACCCCACTGAGCCCCCAGCAAGCCTCTCCCAGTAGCCTTCCACTCCGATGGATATCTCCCAGTAGCGCCCCTCTTCGGCCTCCCCCTCACCCCCCCCACCACCTCCTCCTCCTCCATCCTCACCCCGGACTCTACCCGCAGCAGAGGTCTGGTCTCTTTACAGCAACTTCAGGAGAGTTCCCCAAATAGCCCGTGGATTGAGAGTCAGCTTGCTACCGCCCGCACAGAGATTAGAACCATTAAGGAGAGGAGGAAGTACCATGCCAGAGCTTCATTTTGGACTCAAGCCGGTGAGACAAAGTCACATGGGATTTCTTTGAGATAGCCAGCCCCCACGGGAGGAGAGATGGTATTCGCAGGTTGCGTGGCCAAGATGGAGCTATTGTTTCTAATCCCCCCCATGTGAGAGCTATCGCCACTAATTTCTTCCGATCTGTTCTCACTGGTGCCCCATTATCCTCACAAGTGATGGACGTGCACGAGAGGGTCTAGCCGCACACGAGAGGTGGTTCCCCACTCTCTTCGGTCCTTATTGACTCCATTCATTGCGGAGGGGTTGGTGAGGGCGTTGACGGCACTACCCAGGGGCAAATGCACGGGAGCTTCTAGTCTCTTTCTTTCTTCGTCACTCGGACCTCATGGAGGGCGGCCTTCGAGTTGCCTTCAATGAGATTATGCTCACACGTGCCCTGCCATAGAGGCTCTCAGAGGGTTTGATACATTTGATTAATAAGGAGGGTGGTGACAGATTGCATATCCGTCAGTGGAGACCCATCGACGGACCGCCTATAAGATCTTGGCCAACCTTTCCTCCCTAACTTGATTCATGACACTTAGACTGGCTTTGTTTAGGATCGGAGCATCCTGGACAACATCTTCACCTTTTGGGAGGCAACAGCGTCGGCCAGGATGCGGAAGCAAGACCTCATAGTGCTGCTGCTAGATTTTGAGAAAGCTTAGAAATAGAGTGGATTGGAGCTTTCTAGAGGGTACGATGAGCCGGATGGAATTCCTTGTGGAGTGGATTCGTGGGGTTTCAGGACTCTATTCAGCCTCGCACAGCCAGGTCCTCATTCAAGGAGCTCGTGGTGGTGACAAATTTCCCCTTTCCCGCTCGATACGACAGGGCTGTCCTCTAGCACCTTACCTCTTCCTATTCGTCACCGAGGCCATGAGTAGTTTTCTCTCAGCCCAAGAGACCGGACTTCGAGGGTTGCATCGCCCCCTCCACCCTCAAGAGGAGCTACTTAACTCACAGTTTGCAGATGACAGTGTAGCTTACCTTTTAGGAGATGTGGGGAATCTCCAGAGATTCGCGGATGTGATCGACATCTTTTGTCGCGCATCAGGAGCATTGATCAACTGGCACAGGTCGTGTGGTTTTTGGGTAGGCTCTGCACCCGCCCACGACGGAAAGGAGGGCTAGGCCACGACAGAGAGGAGGGCGAGGCCTCATTGACCCTACTATTCATAGCCATGCCCTGCTGGGCAACCTAATTGTTCAAGGACTCTTCACCTCAGGCCGGCCCTAAGGCAAATAGCTCCGGTAGCTTCAGAGGAGCGGCTTCGACAACCATTGGTCTGGAACCCCTAATCCGTTTACCCAGTGGCCACATGTTGGGAGCCCGACTTCATGTATCATGGGAAGCGTTGAGCATAGGACGTGCTAGGTCCCTTGGAGACTGGGTTGCACGTAGACAGTTACCCCTGGAGGTGCAGGAGAGAGACTTGACAGGGATCCAAGGTAGAGAGTCTCAACATCGACATCAACTCCGCTATTCCTCGGGAGTGGTTGACTCCTATCTCAAACCCAACTCCCCCTGTGTGGCTTGGCGTGTTTACCAGGCATGATATTCTTGTGGCAGTCCATGGAGAGGATGAGGGTAGTGGTCTGCTCACCTTTTCTATTGGATCCCACGGCAGATTAGAGAGATCCGAGCTCCCCTTAGAGGATTTCAGTGGCTGCACCTTACATAGGGTGAGGGTGATTGGATTTCAGGCTCGGGAGTGGCACATAGACCCACCACCTACCAAGGTGCTAAGGGAGAGATTCTAGCGGCTATGAATATGGGAGAGCCGACCTCTCACGCGCCTTCAGTGGGACCTAGGCGAGTGGACTTGGTATGACCTCGCTGATTGGGAGGAGACTCTACATGCCCCCTTCTTTGCATACACAGCGCGGCTAGGCTGCAGGATCCAAATGCTAGAGATTGATGGCACCCTTGCAGCAACAGCAAACTTGCAATCACAAGGCCTCTCACAACGCTTCCTCTCAGATTTTTGGACGAAGCTTTGGGACAATTTTTGACCTAGAAAGATTACCCTCCTTCTCTAGTTAATGGCACACACGAGCTTGGCAGTCAACACTTGGTTGGCAATTGGAGGTAGGCCAGCAGCTTGCCCGAGGTGCGGCAACCCCTAGGAGTCTCAGCGACCCAAAGGCTCAGCAAGCTTGGCGGCGGATTCTCCGCATCTTCACTATGGATAGGTCCCTCACCACCGCATTTCGTCGCAGTACCATGTTGGGGTAAAGGCAGTATGCCCACCCTTATAGTGTGTACAAGCCCATAAGTTATAGTACATAGTACACTTAGTACTTTTAATGTACTAAGTGCACTATGTGTACTAGTGCAATATACATGTGTGATAGGGGAGTCACACACTCATACTTGATGAGTTGACTTATCCCCACAACACTCTCTCTCTCTCTCTCTTGTGCTTCTCTGTGTATGTCTCCCACATGACCTAACCCTAATTCTCCCATCAACTGGTATCAGAGCTTAGTGATCCCTCCCTCTTCCCTCTTCTCCTTGATAGCAGGCACCGGCAGTGAATAGGCGAAGGTGACGGCAACTTTGAAGCGCACAGCAGTCAGGCATTTCGTGTGAAGGGCCACCATGAGTCAAGCGCACAGGCGGGCGTCAACAGCTCGAATATGGAGTCGGCTGGCCACCTAGGCGAGTGGCGCTAGGTGAAGCTAGGTGAGCGAAGAGGCGAACTCAGGCGATAGCACCCTGGTATCGCGAAAGAACCACCAAGCGATGGCGCCGGCTGTGCGAACTCAGGCGAATCAGAGGCAAGGCGTGTAGCGCTGGGCGTAGATGCGCTAGGCGAAAGCAGCGTGTGAACGTGGAGTTCCTGGATACGCAGGCGCTAGGCGTAAAGCCACAAAGCGTGTAGCACTACACGGCGTTAGACAAGTAAAGCGTTGGTGACGTTGCCATACATATCGTCTCTGCCTACTACTGGTTCGAAGAAGAGGGTTGCCGTACCTGCAAGAAGGCTTGCTGCTGCGCAGTTTAGCGAGGAAGCTTCTCTGAAGCAATTGGTCCAGGGAAACGACGTGCGGCTGCAGAAAGTGTTGCTTAAAGCTCTGCTAATTGAGACTCTTGAGGCTCTGCAGAAGAGGGGAAACCAGGAGTTCGCCAGCCAGCAGTTCAAGAAGCTCACGAGTAGCGATGGAGAAGCCCTCCGTCATCCGTACAGCAACGAACGCATCAGCTTGATTGGAGCATCCATCTAATTCTGCAGCAACATCAGCAAACCCCCCTTTTTCTTGCAACAAAAACAAAAAATCAGAAAATTACAAGGTATTTGCCTCAATTTTTTTTTGGGATTTGCAATTGAGCAAGTACAGTAATCAATTGAGCAGGTACAGGTGCCCAATTGCTCAATTTTTGAGCAAAATTGGCAAAATTGGGTGAAATTGGTCACAATCAGGATCAATTTGCAGGACATTGGTCACAATCAGGATCAATTTGCAAGAAATTGAATGTCAAAATTTGGGGCTTTTGATGTAATTGTGCAATTAAGCACTCATACATGCTGTATGATGTGAAAAATCGCACATTTGGGCAAAATTGCAGCAAATTGCAGTGCAAATCAAGGGGCTTTTGTGCCGATTTGGTTGATTTGCATGCAGGCAATCGCATTTGATGCTGTGGATAATGTGTTGATGCCTTACAAGCACTCAATGTGCCTGTAAATCAAGGGGCTTTCATTATTTGGATGTATATGTGGCCAGGGGGAAGCATCGTCAACACTCTGGATGCCTTCATGTGCTTCAATGTACCATGTATGATCAGAAATCAAGGGGCTTTTCAAGTTTGTATGCTTGTTGAGCTTGACAAAGCAGCAGGCAAGACATTTATGCCCTGAATCCTCAAAAATCAGCTTGCAGTCAAGGGGCTTTTGCCCAATTTCTGTTCGGGACTGTTTTATGCAGTGTACAGGACTGTAAAAGTCTGATTTTCACTCATTTGGACAGCCAGGAGAGCATTTATTGCTACTGTACCTGCTGGTACAGATTTGGCACAGCTTTGTGCAAGTTTTGGCATGGCTGTACACTGTTTTGAGTGACCAAAAGGTTCAATTTCAGCTGCTGCACTTGCCGGGACAGGTTTGGTACATTACAGGTGAGCACTTAGTACTGCTGTACAGTACTTTGGAAGGGCAATAGAGCACATTTAAGGTGGTCCAAAATCTGCAGCAACCAGATTTTGGTGTTTTCATCACATAAAGTGGGAGAAAAGTTGCATTTGTGCTTCCGCAGTGGGAGATAAAGCTTGGGAGAAAAACTGTGAGCACTTTGTGTGCTTTTGGTGCAGTGTTTGCACATTTTGCAGGGAGTCAGGCATTGACAGGTTGCATATTGCTATGGCAACCACAGGTGAGAGCTCTTCATTGCTTCACATCAAGAAGCTTGAAGGCTCGCATAATTATGATATTTGGCAAACCCAGTGCTACAATGTGTTGCTCCAGAAAAAGCAGCACAAGCCTATCAAAGAAAGGGGTGTGATGCCCGCTTCTCTTACTGCTGAAGAGTGGGAAGATATGGATGAGCTGGCAAGATCTACTATCATGTTGTCTGTGTCAGACTCATTACTTTTCAGCATTCGTGAAGAGAAGACAGCTTGGGGAATGTGGCAGAGATTGCAGGACTTGTATGCCCAACAAAGTGCCTCAAGCAAAGTGTATTGGTTGAAGAAACTCATAGGTCTTCAGATGAAGGAAGGGGCGTCTATGACAGCCCATCTAAATGAGTTTAATGGTATTGTCAGCCAGGTCATTAATCAAAAGTTGGCAATGGACGATGAGTTCAAAGCCACTTTTCTGTTATGCACTTTGCCAGAGAGTTGGGACACATTCAGGACAGCCACTAGCAATTCGAATGCTATGCTGTCATATGCAGATGTTGAGGGTGCTCTTCTTCAAGAAGAGATGAACAGGAAGAACAACTCTGTTGGAAAGTCCAATGCAATGAATGCACGTGGGAGATCCCAGCAAAGGGGGAAAAGCCAAGAAAGGGGAAGGAGCAAGTCTCGCTCCAAAAAGGATTTGGAATGCCATTATTGTGGCAAGAAGGGACACATTAAAAAGCAATGCTACAAATGGAAAAATGATCAAAAGGAAAAGGGAAAAGGCAAAGACAAAGAAAAAGATGAAGCCAAAGATGTAAAGCCAAAGGGCAAAAGTGGAGTCAAGATTGAAGAAATCAATGTGTCACATGCAGGTGGCAGTGAGGATGAGGTCCTATTTACGTCTTCACTTGATGCCCATTCACTTCTTACAGGTGGTCATGGTATGCACTCATGGATCATTGATTCAGGTGCCTCCTTTCATGTCACAGGTTGCAGAGACTTGTTTGTCAGGTATACTGCTGGCAATGAAGGAGTGGTTAATTTGGGTGATAACCATGCATGCAAGATTCTTGGTAGAGGTGATGTGAGGCTTGTGTTTTCAGATGGCTCACAGCTTATGCTCCATGATGTCAGGCATGTGCTTGAGATCAAGAAGAATCTGCTTTCTACTGGACAGCTTGATGATGCTGATTATGTTACCACATTTGGTAGTGGAAAGTGGAAGATTAGTAAGGGCTCACTGGTTGTTGCCAGAGGCTCTAAGGTGGACACTCTTTACTTTATGCATGCAGGTGTTTGTCACCATGCTAATGTAAATGCAACCGAGCTGCCGGAAATTTCTATGAGGCATAGCCGGTTGGGACACATGAGTGTCAAGGGAATGGAGCAATTGTCTCGTTTGGGTTACTTGCCTTCTCTAAAGTTTTCAAGTTTTCAGTTTTGTGAGCATTGTATATATGGTAGGCAACTACAGTGCCCCCACAAGAAAGCTCTTGGACAGAAAGATGCTCAGTTAGAGCTTGTGCATACAGATGTATGTGAGATGCCTCAGCTTTCTTTGGGAGGGGCAAAATATTTTGTGTCTTTTATTGATGATGCCACACGCAAGGTGTGGGTTTATCCTCTTCGCTTGAAGAGTGATACATTCTCAGTGTTTTAGAAGTTTGTTGCTCTTGTTGAGAATCAAACTGGCAAAACACTGAAGGCTTTGCGTTCCGACAATGGTGGAGAGTACATGTCCAAACAGTTTCACGACTTTTGTGATGCTAAAGGCATCAAGAGGGAGCTCTCTACTCCTTATGATCCTCCACAAAACGGGACAGCAGAGAGGATGAACAGGACCATTCAGGAAAAGGTCCGTTCTATGTTGTCACATGCTGCATTACCTCATGGTTTTTGGGCTGAAGCTGTTATGACAGCCGTTCACCTTATAAATAGGTCACCTAACACGAGGCTTGGTGGAAAAGTGCCAGAGGAAGTATGGACAGGGAAGCCTCCGTCATACAAGCACTTGAGAGTGTTTGGTTGCGTTGCGTACGTGCACATACGCAGGGAAATGCGCACCAAACTTGATCCTAAGTCTCATAAATGCATATTCCTAGGATATGGTGACAAAGGTGAAATGGGGTATAGACTTTGGGATCCCATGAATAGAAAGATCATACGCAGCAATGATGTCATTTTTGATGAAACATGCATGTATAAGGAGCCTGCAAGGCAACAGGAGCCTGGCAGAGTCATCTTTGATGATGATGAACATCATGGACAACAACAAAGGGCTGTAAATCAGCCATTACAACAGGAAAACCAGCCCTTAAATGGTGCTGAAAATGGTCCAAATGGACAGCCAGAGATGGCAGAAGATATCCCTATGGATATACCACAGTTAGAGGAGATACCGGGCATGATTTTTCAGCCTTATGGCATGGAACAGGAGCCACCAATGGGTGATATGCAGGCTGGACAGCAACCTGCAAATGATGGTCATTGGGTATGGAGGTCCACAAGACCCTCCAGAGCCCCTGACAGGTTTGTTCCAGGGGTTGACTACTTGATGCTCACTGACTGTGGGGAGCCCTCATGTTACAAGGAGGCTTTACAGAGGGCAGACAAAGCTCTATGGGAACGTGCCATGAAGTCAGAGATGGATTCTCTGCATAAAAATGGAACTTGGAAGTTGGTGCATTTGCCTGCAGGCAAGAAGGTTTTGCCATGCAAGTGGGTTTACAGGCTCAAAGTTGCACCTGATGCAAAGCCAAGATACAAAGCCAGGTTAGTGGCTAAGGGCTTTAAGCAGGAATATGGTGTGGACTTTGATGAGATCTTCTCTCCAGTGGTCAAAATGATCACACTTAGAGCTGTGTTGGCTTTGGTTGCACATGATGATCTGGACTTGATTCAGATGGATGTGAAGACTGCTTTTCTTCACGGTGATCTCCATGAGGAGATATATATGCAGCAGCCAGAGGGTTATGCAGTGACTGGAAAGGAGAAGCTTGTATGCAAGCTGAAAAAGAGTCTTTATGGACTCAAACAGGCACCAAGGGAATGGTATCATAAATTTGATACATTCATGAAATCTCAGAAATTCAGGAGAAGTGACATAGATCACTGCTTGTACACCAAGAAAGCTTTGGATGGCAGTCTATTGATCCTCATCTTATATGTTGATGATATGTTGATTGCCGGGAAATCTCGTAAAGAGATGGATTCCTTGAAGAAGAGGCTGCATGAAACCTTTGATATGAAGGATTTGGGTGATGCAAATCACATTTTGGGTATGCGGATACTTCGGGACAGAAATCAGCATGTGTTGTATTTGTCTCAGAAGGAATACATTGGCAAAGTTTTGCAGAGGTTCAATATGGACGGGGGGAAGAAGACTAGTACTCCTTTGCCTCCATATATGAAACTCAGTGCTATGGACAGCCCACAGTCGGATAGAGACAGGGCTGATATGGCCAAGATTCCGTATGCTTCAGCTTGTGGCAGTCTCATGTATGCCATGGTTGCTACTAGGCCGGACATTGCATTTGCAGTGGGAGTGGTTTCTAGATACATGGCCAACCCTGGCAAGAAGCATTGGGAAGCAGTGAAAGGTGTCATGAGATACCTGAAGGGCACACAGGATTTGTGCATTTGCTTTGGCAAACAGGATGCATTAGTGCATGGTTACACGGATTCGGATTATGCCGGTCATCCAGATAACCGGAAGTCTACTACCGGTTATGTGTTTACATTCACAGGAGGTGCTGTGTCATGGATATCCAGGATGCAGAAGTGCACAGCCTTATCTACTACAGAGGCCGAGTATATTGCAGCCACAGAGGCTTGCAAGGAGGCATTATGGCTATCTCGGTTAGTGGTTGATTTGGACTATACAGGGGATATTCCATTGTTGCATTGTGACAGTCAGAGTGCCATCCAGTTGGCAAAGAACCCTGTCTTTCATGCAAAGACGAAGCATGTGGATGTGAAGTATCACTTCATCAGAGAGGTGATAGAGAACAAGCAAATTCAGCTTGTTAAGATTCATACGGATGACAACCCGGCTAATCTGTTGACAAAGAGTTTGCCTCCGAAGCGGTTTGCTCATTGCAGACACTTGATGGGCATTGGATGAGGCCATTTTCAGCCTTGATATGGCCTTGTATATTATCATGTACATGCTGATTTTTTCTTTTCCTTTACTTAAGGGCACTTTGCCTTTAAGTGGGAGGTTGTTGGGGTAAAGGCACTATGCCCACCCTTATAGTGTGTACAAGCCCATAAGTTATAGTACATAGTACACTTAGTACTTTTAATGTACTAAGTGCACTATGTGTACTAGTGCAATATACATGTGTGATAGGGGAGTCACACACTCATACTTGATGAGTTGACTTATCCCCACAACTCTCTCTCTCTCTCTCTCTCTCTCTCTTGTGCTTCTCTGTGTATGTCTCCCACATGACCTAACCCTAATTCTCCCATCATACCAGTCACAGCCCCACCTACAAATCACTGGCGAACAGGCTCATGCCAGAGATGGGAGATTTGCAATAGCATTATAGCTTGGCACATATGGCGAGGTAGATGCAGTGAAGCCATTGAGGGTACCCACACTCTGCTAGCTGAGCCTATCAGGAGCATTTGGCTCGATATCATACATACCCTCCCCGGGCAATGGGGGAAGTTGTAGGGAGGATCTGACCGCATGAGGAAGCGGCGGGAAGCTTTCTTGGGACTCTAGCGGCTTGGCCCTTTTCTCAATGATAGAGGTGGTGACCCCACTTGGCATTACAGCCCACCTGTGTGGTTGTTCCCCCCTCCCCCCCCTTATGAGATGGCCTTCTCCTCAGCCGGAGGAGAAGCGTCTCTTTCCCCTCCTTTGATTACTTGATTCTTGCCTTGTACATGAGACAAGATTGTATTTAGCCCTTCATGGTTGTTTTTTAGCCCTTCGTGGCTGATCTTTCAGTAACTAATAGAAGGATCTTTTTCCCGAACTAAAAAAAGAATGGAAGAGAGAGGGGGGGGAGAGAGAGAGAGAGAGAAAATGAAATGATATATTAACGTCCTCAAAAGGCCAAAATGACCTATGAGACCAAAAAGGTTACAACAATTGGTGGATCTGATACAATGTTTGTGTAAGAAACGCTAAGAGAGAGAGAGAGAGAGAGAGAGAGAGAGAGAGAGAGAGAAATGAAATGAAATGAAATGTTATATTAACGTCTTCAAAAGGCCATAATGACCTATGAGACCAAAAGTTACATCATGGTGGATCTGATACAATGTCTGGATAAAAAAACCCAGAAAATGAAAAAATTAAAGATGATACTACTGGCACCTAAAAAATGAAACTGGAACTGGAAGGTACACTATGGAGGTACCTCCATCTCATAATATGTGCCGCATCGGACACTGGCGGATCTCCTCAATATCCTGTGTGGTCAGCACCCTGACTGGGTGTCTCGCATGCCTCGCAAGAATAATCCGAATCTGCCGCTGCAACATCCGTCTATGCTGGGATGCCCTCCTCCGTGGTCGTGGGCGTCTGGACCACCCAAGCTCAATCGCACAATCAATCAGTGTACCTCTGGTGTGGGCGGTATCCATGTCCTGCTGCTGCTGTGGTCCATCTGGCGCAGTGATGGCCGGACTAAAGAAGTCTGTAATGTGCCTCTGAGTCTGGCTCTCTGTGCGCCTAAGCAGGCTATCTCTATGTCTCCGCAGCTCAAGCAAGAACAATCCCAAACACCTCTGGTCCTGGTACCCCATGACTCTGGAAAGTGGTCCAAAACCCTCTCTGAATAAACAGTGGAAACGACCACGTATCTCATAGTATGCAGTACAATGGCATATATAATGCAGCTCTGTCTCTGGCTCCCCATGGCATACTCGGCATATCCTGGCCTCAGCTGGTATACCTCTATATCGGCCAATCTCAATCTCAAGCTGGTGTGAGGATGTGCGAATCTGACCAATAGCACATCGTACTGCATGAGACAAAGACAAGGTACACCCGATTGGGTCCCAAATACCCTTTGAAGGCCCCCCAGCAAGGATTGGTGTATTTGCTTTATCAAATGATGAGAAAAAGACTGATTTCTGCAGGTCCACCTTAGCTGTAAATCTGCAGCCTGTAGTACTTGACGCTTGACCTTCAATTTCACCTTGCTTGGGTTCTCCCGTGGCTGTCCTGGCCCTTGAATACCTTCAGCACTTTGTGAATAATGAGATGGTGAAAACCCTTGGCTCGCCTATGCTTTTATAGTTCTCTTTTATGCTAGTCGGTGGGCTGAAGAGGCAGTCGGCCTGTTTATTAATCCCACAACCTGTTTATACAGAACTAAATAGGCGCTTTTCTCATGCTGGCCGACTTCTGTGCTGGCCCTTCATGGGCTGGCCTGGCTGACAGCCTGCCCATGCCTCCTAGAGGCTGGCCGACTGGGCTTGTGCCTCCTAGAGGCTGGCCAACTGGGCTTATGCCCTATAAAGGCTGGCCAATAAAGCTTTGGGGCAGGCTGGCCGACTGGGCTTGTGCCCTATAAGGGCTGGCCAATAAAGCTTTGGGGCTCTTGTGGGCCAATGCTATGACCCATGAGCTGCCCCCGGTGGCCCAAGTGTGGGGCAGTACAGGTAAACCCTTGCCCCTACACTCTTACGCAATTCTACATGCAGCTTTATGCTCCCTACCTTGCATCTAGCTACAAGCAAATCAATGCCTAGAACACATGTCAGCATTCCAAAGGGTGACTCACAATACAGACTGGCACTCTTCCATGTGCAGGACTTGCACACCTGACCAAGACCATGTACGGGACTTGTACACCTGACCCTGGACGCTTAGAGTGGAACCTTGGCTGGCTTGTCCCGGACTAGGGCTCACAAGGGACTAGTTACCACTCCAGGTCCTGCACTTGCTGTGCAAATATGTCCACATGGCATCCAAGTGCAAGATGCACGTGACATCCCCTTCTGCTTCACTTGACAGAAGTTGCAAAGCCTCCAAATAGTCCATCAATAATGTCGGATAATCTTCGAAGAAGTTCTTGCCAAGCCACACCGTTTCATGTGTCCCTCGGTCTTGAAACTTCGTGAGGAACAATCTTTCTTTTCGACCAGATCCGTGCTTGAAATGATGCAAGAGGATCTGTTCTGGAACCATAACTTCAGCTCCGTCCACTATGTCTGGTTCCTGTTCATCGTGGACATCGGAGAGAGGAGGTCCAAAATAAGGCTTCAACCAACTCACATGGAACACATCATGCACGGTCCAACTCGGAGGTAGCTTTAGCTTCATAGAAACCTCATTGATCTTCTTTACAATGGGAAAAGGTCCGAAGCTCCAAAACAATAACTCTGGGCATCGCATGCCCACCTGTTTCAGCCTTTGCTTCATGATCCTAAGATATACCCAGTCTTCTTCCGAGAAGATCACATATGTTTTGTCCTTGTTGGCCTGTCGAGTATAGACCTCATGTGCTTTAGCCAACCTGTCTTTCACAGACTCCAAAATCTCTTGGTAAGACTCTATCAACTTGTTAACTTCAAGCATTGAGAATGACGTCCTAGTCAAAAAAGACCGAAACGGTCTTCCAAAAGCTGTCTCATATGGAGTCCTGCCTATAGCTGAAGAAAAAGTTCAACACAGCTTGAACTAAAGGCAAAAACTGTTCGCACTTACCTTGCTGGTCGTGAACATAACACTTCACCACGTCGAACACCAATTAATTGTAACTCTCCATCTGACCATCTGTATGTGATACCCTAAAAGGTCCTTCGAGAATATGTAAAGGTCGTAACAACCCTATCTTCTTCTCGCGAGGAGCTTTCACTTTTTGACAAACCAAATAGTGATGCACATGAATGAACACGTCTCACCTCATTTGGGCCAATAAAACTGCCACTCTAAATTCTCCAAAGTCAAGTTCATGCCCCTGTGACCACCACTAATGGCGATAAAGGCAAGTTGCCTGGAATCATTTTAATACACAAAGACGACCTTTGTAGAAAAGCCAACCATCGTGTATCAAAAAATGGCATGGTCTTGTGGTGTCCAATGTATGTTCCCACCGAGTATCGAAATCCATGAAATCCGCGTACTTGTGCTTCATTTCATCTAGTCTTGTACCAATCCATCCGTGTGGATTGGATGTGGGACAGAGGTCCTTTCATGCTCAAGGTATCGGCCACTGGGTTGGCCTTGCCAGAAGGTACTCGATCATTCCACCAAACTACTTGAAAAACTAGCTCCAGCGGTGTTGACAGTCACTCCAACTCCCGCTTGGCATTGTTTGAAGCCAATGCGAAGCCTAGTGATCTCTGCGAACCTCAAAGTTGCGTCCATAAAGAAAATGCTTCCGATGCTTTAGGACCTGTATCACCACAAGGAGTTCCCGGCTATAGAATAAGTAGTTCTTTTCTGCAGGGATCAACTTACGGAACATGTAAGCAATTGGATGCCCATTCTGTTGTAAGACCACTCCGATAGCAATGTTCCTCGCATCGGTGATCACCTGGAATGGGTCATCCCAAGAGGCTAATGCTAAACAAGGAGCCTCAGATAATGCAACCTTAAGGTCCTTGAAAGCCTGCAACCATGAGAGGTCCTATGAATCCATTGCCTCCGAGTCTTGACACCTTTAAGCAAATCAGTGAGAGCTGTCGAGATGTCAGAAAACTTGTCGATGTGGGTGGAATATGCCTAGGAAATGCCCACAAACAACTGAATGTCATATATAGTTTCCGAAATCTCCCAATTAAGGATTTTTGTCACCTTTGAACGGTCTAATCGGATGCCTTCGGCTCTGATTATATATCCGGATTCCAAGGTAATGAACCTCGTACGGATAAAACTCTATTTTTTCTCATTGATATAAAGCTCATTACTTTCCAACAATTTCATCACTTTTTCCATGTCAATATCGTGCTGCTCTTCTATAGGTGGAAAAATCAATACGTCCTCCAAAAAGATGGACACACTTGCCTATCAAGTCCCTGAAAACCCGCATCATCATGTGGGCTGGGGCGTTTGTTAAAGCAAAGAGCATGACCACGAACTCATAATGGGCCCGCTCACTTCGGAATGCGGTTTTCAGGATGTCCCCATCCACAATTCATACTTGATGGTGCCCACTTTTGAGGCTAACCTTTGAAGAAATCTTTGCTCCATTCACTCTCTCTAAGATGTAATCATGCATATGGAACTTGCCTTTGATCGTCAACTTGTTGAGCGCCCGATAATCTACCCAAAGTCGGGAGGATCCATCCTTCTTTTTCACAAACAGAATCGGGACTGCGAATGGAGACACACTAGAGCGTATGAAACCAAATTGCAACAATTTGTGGAGTTGACAACAGTCCAACTCCGTCTCCATGGCCTTGCTTAGGAGTTCGGAACCTGGGAGTTCAATTTTGTGGTCCTCCAGTCTAGATGGGGGGGGGCTTAGAAGGCAGGCTATCCCGAAGAAAGATCTTATGGAACCAATCATGCCGGGCCTTCTACTTCTCCGAAGCACTCTACTTCTCTGAAGCACTCATAACTGTGTGGGTGGTCTAAACATAGATCACCGCACACTGTGTACCTTTCTGAATCTCTCGTTTATCTTGGATATGGCTAATGACCAAAAACTTAAAAGTTAGGTATCATTGGTTCACACTTGATGATCACGGGAGCCTTTGACACATTTCGGATAATCCAGAACATGTGCTACTCCCGATCAATGTCATGGAAAAAGAATCAGGGCTGCGAATGGAGACACACTAGAGCATATGAAACCAGATTACAACAATTCGAGGAGTTGGCGGTCCAACTCCGTCTCCATGGCCTTGCTCAGGAGTTCGAAACCTGCAAGAAGTTCAATTTTGTGGTCCTCTTGTCTAGATGGGAGGAGCTTAGGAAGCAGGTTATCCCGAAGAAAGATCTTATGGAACTAGTCATGCAGGGCCTTGTACTTCTCCGAAGCATTCATAACTGTCTAGGTGGTCTAAACATAGATCACCGCACACTGTGCACCTTTTCGAATCTCTCGTTTAGCCTGGATATGGGTAATGACCAAAAAGTTAGATATCTCTGGTTCACACTTGATGATCACGGGAGCCTTTGACACACTTCGGTTAATCCAGAACGTGTGCTGCTCCCAGTCAACGTCTAGGGTGAGCTTGTGAAACCATGGGATGCCTAAGATGATGTCTGCACTTACAAGAGGGGCAACCATGAAATCGCAGACAAATTATGTGCCCTAGATGACTGATTTAGCACGACAAGATTCAAATTTGATACTCGTTGTCATGCCTGTGCTAAATTCCTCCACTTTCTTATCTACCAAGGTCAACGAGAAACGCGCTTGCCAAGTGGCCTGTTCCATGACCACGTCCTCTAAACATCCGCTATCAAATAGAACGACGACTCTCTTGCCACCCATATAGCCAAATGTCTTGAGCAATTCATTTCGCACATAATTCTGGTCATGGTTGCCCTTCAGCTCATCTACGAGCTCCCGACTGACAATGGTGCCAACAGTAGGAGTGGGAGCTAGAGGACTAGCGACACCTTGGGAGGTCGGTGTGGGAGGTTGGCTCACCACATGAGCTGTCGAGGCTAGGATGGTGGTCTGAGCAGTGGTCTTCTTAGGACAAGCCTTAGAAGTGTGTCCTTTTGTATAACAAAAGAAACATCGCCCCTCCTACTTATGTTGTTCGTGCACTTCAGGACGGAGCTTACCACCTGTCTTGCCGGCCAGCCTTCTGGTCTGGAGTAAGGCGAGGTCCATTGTTCAAGTTCTTGGAGCTACAAGCTCCTAGGGTAGACACTGACTCGGTCTCGTTCTGGCCCTTGCCATTCGCAGTGGTGGTTGGTTTGCCTACTCCAGGCTGGGAGGTCTTCGGTTTTCCATTATTGTATTTCATCTCAACACTTTGAGCAAGCAGAGTGCTCGATCAAAATCATGTGGTTCAAACATGCACACATCCCATTGGATTTGCGTGTCTAAACCATAGAGGAATTGACCTCGTTTTTCCTCATCTAATTTTTGCAATTGTAAAGCCAGGTGAATGACTTTATTTGCAAACTAGAGAACATGCTGCACGTTCTAGCGCAATGCCCGATACTCGTCCTTGAGTCGCTGAATACAGTTGTATCAATCCAAGCAACTTGAACACGAGTCGGTAAGGGATTGTATCAACCGCCTTAAGAACCTACACAACAAATGCCCTGCTGAGGGAAAAACTAGGCCAAGCCAGGCTAATCTCATTGTTCTTAGAGGGTTTGAGAAGCAAACAATTGCATGATGCATTGTATGCCATAAGGCACAGAACATTACTGGAGTGTTGCCTAGATGCGATAGATTTTGATGATAACTTTACACACATCCCTTCCACAAAAAGTAAAAGACCACACTCATTGGTGAAAAAGGAACCCAGTGTCAAAAGTCGGGACACTAGGCTTGTTAAGTACCCACACATCACACTCATTAGTGATAGTTACTGTCCACTGGCTTAACCAAGTTAGATAACATCAACCACAAGGTTACCACCAAGGTTGCATGCCCACCAGCATCTTATGTGATCCCTGACTAAATGTCAATGCATCTCATGTTTGCCATGTTGACAACATTTGTTAAGACCAATCATACCATATCTTCTTTGAATCTCACACATGCGTTCCGTCTATGCCATGTTGAGAACAAATAACTACTTGACACATAGTCAAATAATAACACAAAGTCGATAAGTTGTCGATGACACCAAGTTGCCATCCCTCCAAGAAACACATGCCTTAGAGCATGTTGTAGATGACACACAATCATAGAAGGCACAAAGCCACCAAAGAAGAAGTGTCCCACCAATCGGTGGTGTTGCCTGCCGCGAAGACAAACTAGCTTTCTCCTTGGTCTTCTCCTCCTACACCTTTGCGTTCTTTGGGAAATCCTTCCCGGCACACCTAGTGAAGTCTCAAAAGAATCACGGCCTAATGGCCAGTTTAGTGTGGCGTTCTTCAAGTCACCTAGGTAATCCATGAGAACGAACGTTTTCAAGGTAGCATTGTGGCAATCTTCCCAACAAATAATAGCATGGTGTCTCAAGTGGCATTCCCACCAAAAGAGAGTGGCATCAATTAATGCCGCACGAACTCCGTTGTAGTGGGAGTGGCAACCATTGCACAGACCCAATTGGTGACAACTTCACTATCCATCTTCTTGTTGAATTCGGGAGGCTTGATCAACTTCAAAAGCTGAGGAGTTCAATGGAGTCACAAAAGAAACAATGCCCAGCAGCAAGCTTGGAATGACATACACCAAAGTCTTCATATCTCTCTATCAAAGCTGTGGGCAAGGAATCCCCGCATTGAAAATGCATACTTTAACACATATGTCAACATCATTATTAAAATTCTGCAAAAGCTGACGTGGCAGATTATCTGCTATTCTCCTGTCACTATCATGCCAGAATGTATGTGTCCCCACAGCTGTGACAGCAGGGAAAGGCCTTGAATCAGCTTTTCCCTGGAGGAGAACTGTGCTCATGACTACCTCGGATTGCTGCAAAAGGGAAACATAGTAACCCTTATCCTTCACAGTTCTTTCCTTGTAAAGGACAAAGCGGTAAAAGCATAGTGCCAACCAGAAACCATGCATTTCCTCTAGTGAGAAAGAGCTTACTATTGGTGCAAGCAAGCGTTGAGGAGCTTGAACTGGGGTCGGCACTTCCAGACCACAGAGAGGGTTCTGCCGGTGGCGCACTCTGCGTACTTTTCCGCCAGCGCATCGCACTCCTGCAGGGCTTTGGCTTTCATCTTGCTGCGAAGGGCTAGCTTGCCAAACAGCTCTCCCATCAGAGGGTCGGAAGAAAAAGCGCAGAACAAAAACACATGCATGCCATAGCTCTTGCTTGCAGAGAGAAACATGAAACATGGGTACCTTCCTCTATTTTCTTCTTCAAGCGCGTCTCTCTTGCCTCCTCTCCAAACCCCATCCTGCACTGTCAATGCCACCTTCTCGACCAACGCTGGCCGGACATTACAGCTCAACCTAAGGGTGCGTTCAGACGACGCCGGGATGTCTGCTTTCTAAGAGTTCACACACAGCGAGAGTTTGGGTAATGCCCACGTGGTTTAAAGCTCTTGAGTGTTACTAGATAAAAACGTGTTTTTCAATCAATCAAAATAAGTTATTGACAACTCCTCAATCTACTCGGTTTTAATTCCCAAAATGTATACCACATGCACTTCTGTAACAAAATTAAATAATAAATAAATCCTTAACATAAGGGCAATGAAAAATCTGTAGATAAATCTAGCTCATAAAAATACACTAGTTGTCGTTTTTTTTTTTGTATTGAGTGGTAGAACCTGGGTCGAAATGCATATTGTGTTGTCTTTTTGTGATATTTCCTCTTTGAGCTTCGACCCTCGTAGGCCATGAAGCTTTTTTCACTTATCGACATCCATGATGTGGATTCTTGGCCAATCTTTTTTCGCCAGCTTGAATGCCTTCCTTTTTCAACCACTCTCATTTAAACCCAGCCTAACAATGGGTTCACTAACATCCATGGGAGAGGGAGGGAGAAAGAGATGAGGATATCTTAATGTCCTCTAGGCCCAAAAGAAATATTACATATGAGAGAGATATATCATAGTGCCTCTATAGGAGCACTCCAAAATATACCAAAATTGATGCTTGATATATACTCGAACTATCATCAATCCTCAAATATTTGTGCTACATCTATTCAATGAAAGTTTAAGTGATGGTTCTAAAAAGTATATGGTTGTTTGATTGTAATGTTGAAGGAAAAGTAAAGGGGGAGAAAGAGTGCAGGAAAAAGGACATTTTTCTAACCAATTATGTTTCCCATGTTGAAAATTTATCTACCAAACTTACAAGGAAATGAACCATTACTTTGACCAATGTGGCCTTAAAATCAATTTAGTTTTTTGAGGAGTACCTTGTTATTTGCCCCATTTACCCTATTTTACATACTATTCCTACCAATCACAACGTATGATACCCTCTACACCATTACATACTATTCCTACCAATTACAACGTATGATACCCTCTACACCATTACATACTATTCTTACCAAATACAACATATGATACCCTCTACACCATTACAAACTAATCTTGCCAAATACAATGTATGACACCACCGTCTACACCATTACCAGATACAACATATGATACCCTCTACACCATTACATACTAATTCTGCCAAATACAATGTATGACATGGTCTACACCATTACAAACTATTCCTACCAAATACAATGTATGACATGGTCTACACCATTACAAACTATTCCTACCAAATACAATATATGATATCTTTTACACCATTACAGACTATTCCTGCCAATACAACATATAACACCCTACATATAACAAATCGTGTGCATTCACTACATCTAATAAGCTCCTCTTAATGATGGAGTACATCTCTCTAATGAAACAGCAAAGCTCCTGTGCATATAAAGGGTGTGCATGTCATGGGAGCTATTCTAACTGTTCACCTGCTCTAAAGTTATGTTGGAGCTCCTCCCAAGGCAGCTCTGCGAATTTCTTTAGGCCCATTTTGTTCAGCCACTTTGCATGTTTGTCTACTTTCTTGTACAAAGTGGACGACAAGTATTCAAATTCCACCATCCTGTCAGGCAATAGATAACTAGGGTTGTGTGACAGAAGGCAAGGATTAGAACAATGCTTAGGGTAGGAAGAGCAACGAAGCAAAGAGCGGGGAATACAGCCTTTGCACAATAGAAACATGTAAACCAGACATTCGAGTGAGAAAGTGCGGTGCCTCCCGATCGTTGTCGTACACGCATCTCCCTTTGTACGGCCATAATTGCCTGACATTTCTATGATTTTCCCCAATCCTTTTCAAATTTTGTTCATCACTGCCTATTGCACAAACCGCGAGATCATTTATGGCTTGGTTGTAGTGGGGCAAACTTGATGTGACGCCATCCCCGTTCCATCCATACACCCTTTTACGAGGCAGCAACATCGATTTTCTCGCCACCTCCATACAATTGCTAGAGTTGGCTCCTCGTTTTCTATACATACTGAAATCATATTTACACCGACAATTTCTATGTTTAGATTTTGTGTTTTTCCGTTTTTGCTCCCTCCAAAATCATGTCCCACTTCCAATTCCTGATCCTATTCTGCTCCTTGGACACTCTCTTGATCTGGATGCACTTGTCCTGCTTAGATCTCTTCTTGTGCTAGCATCTTTCCATAATAAGGCTTCAACCTATATCCATTCACCAGTTTCTTTAACATTTCTCCATCCAAGCTTACCAATTCAAAGGTTCCCATTCCCATTTTCCTTACGATTCTAAATGGGCGTGTCCAGGGCGAGGGTCCATTCTTGAGTAGAATAGCATGACTGCATCTCCAGCTTTCCAGGGCGAGGGTCCAGGGCGAGGGTCCATTCTTGAGTAGAATAGCATGACTGCATTCAGCTTTCCAGGGTGAGGGTCCATTCTTGAGTAGAATAGCATGACTGCATCTCCTTCCTTGAAGATTTTGAATTTTGTGTTCCTATCCACCTAGAGCTTCCTTCTTTTCTTTACGATCTCAAATATCCACGCACTATACAATCTCTTTCCATCAAGTTGAAGGAGTTACTCGATTCAATGCACTTTTGACTCTTTCTAAGATAGTCTTTCTGCCACGGTTATCCTGAGGCTTTGTGTGAGAAACTCCATGGGCACTACTGCTTCTAGCCATACACCATGTTGAATAGTGTAAGTCCCATTGCATTCTTGTAAGCTGTTTATGAATGCCCATAATGTAGAATGCAGCTTTGTGTCCCAGTCTAACATGTTTTCATTTATTGCCTTGACCAGAATTCCTTTCAAGATTCTGTTTGTGGATTCCACTTGACCATTAGCCTATGGGTAGTAGAATGTCGATTTCGTATGCATAATCATGTGCTGCTCTATCAGCTTCTTGATCACTTCATTGAGGA
Source organism: Cibotium barometz (assembly GCF_041138505.1). Classification (NCBI taxonomy): domain Eukaryota; kingdom Viridiplantae; phylum Streptophyta; class Polypodiopsida; order Cyatheales; family Cibotiaceae; genus Cibotium; species Cibotium barometz. Next base: position 21,898,090 of record NC_141106.1, read on the forward strand.
AGTGGCTCCCTTGGTGCTGACTATCTCGATCAAGCATCCAAATCGTGTCATGATAGTTTCGTACAGAAACTTTGCCATTGAAGATGTCGTATAGTCTTTCAAAGCTTTTGCTTCTACTCACTTCATGCAGTAATCTGTAGCCACCAGTATATATCGCTGTTCTCTAAGCTACTAGCTTGGATGGGTGTACAAAGTCTAGACCCCATTTTTGGAATGGCTCAAGTGGTAGTATCCAGGTGTGAGGCATTCTGTCTGAGTCATTTGGCTGCCCTAGCCTTTGGCACAAGTCACACTCTTTTGTAAACTTGTGGGCATCTTACAATGTTGTTGGCCACCATAGTCCTACTTGAAACACATTTTTTCCCATGACCTCTTGCCTTCACTGATCCCTTGATATGTGCCTCTACCAACACATCTTGCAGTTCATGCTTAGGGGAATGCACCTTCTCAAAATCTGGTCTATGCCCATCTTGTAGAGTTGTCCTGCTACCAACATGAATTACTTGCTCTAGAGAGTCAACTTTTTCCTCTGATCTCTGGACATGTACCTTGGAAAAGACAAGTCAGAGAGGAATTGTAGCATATCATCATACCAACTTGGTCTCTCTCCACTATGATGAAGAGGTGAGTGTTTGGGAAATCATCCTCCACCCCATATGGAGTTTCTTCTAACTCCAGTATGGACAAGAAATTTACCATTGCATGTTTGTTTCCTGGGGTGTGCTTGATGGTGAACTCAAACTCTTGTAGAGCGATAGCATCCATCTAGCTAACTTTCCTACTAGGTCTGGCTTGTTCACTAGTAGGTACAAGAATGCTTTATGGTCCACATGAAATTTAAAAACATTACCTAACAGATAATGCCTAAATTTTTTGTTCAAGTAGATCATTCCCAGTGATTTCTTTTCCAGTGTGGAATAAATTTTCTATGGCTTTGATAGTCTTCTACTTGCATAATAGACCGGTCAAAACTAGCCTTCATGTGACTCCTGCATCAAAGCACTTCCTATGGCAAAGTAAGAAGCATCCATGAACACATGGGTCACCAGATCAAAATTTAGTTGCTAAAGAATTGATGCAGATGACTATAGCCATTTAAGATTCCGGAATGCCTCCTCACAAGCTCCTAACCATACATATTATGCATCCTTCATGGTCAGACTATACAGGGGTATTGCCATGTTTGCCATGAACCTCGTGAACTTGTTGTGCCATTTGATCAATCCCATGAATCTAGCTAGTTCCTTGGTATTCTTGGGCAACTGCAGTTATACTATGATCTCGACTTTTGTCAAATCCATTGCCAATCCTTCTGCAAACACTATGTGCCCCGATAGATATCCGTTCGTGAGACTACAAAGGCACACTTAGCTAGATTGAGGCTCAGCCTGGCTATTCTACATTTCTCCAGACACAACATCAGGTGCTTCATGCAATCTTCTTTTCTTCCCAAACACATTGAAGTCATCCACAAAGACCCTCATGAAGGTGGTTAAATATTTATAAAATATTTCTTACACCATCCTTTGGAACGTGGTTGGAGCATTCTTTAGCTTGAAGCTCATCACATTGGAGGCAAAATCCCCCACTCCTTATCCTTCGAAGCCTTGAGCACTTAGTTGTACCCATTGAATCCATCCAGAGTGTGTCTCATGTCTTGCTACAACATCCAGTAGTGGATCTATGAATGGTAGAGGAAATGGATCAGGTATTATGGAGACATTCAGTTTTTTATAGTCTATATAGACTTTGAGCTTCCCATTCTTCTTGGGGACAATGACTATGTGTGATAACCACTGTGCTCTATCAATCGGATAGATGAATCCCACTCTCAATAGCTTATCTATTGCCTCTTTGACTTGCTTGGTGTAGTTAGGATTCATTCTATACCTACTATGCCTAATAAGAATTGCATCCTTCTTCGAATTGATCTTGTGTTGATAAGAGCTGGGATCAATTCCTTTCATGTCAGGTTAGTGCAATGCGAAAACATCCTTATAGGATCTCAACAACTCCAAAAGTTTTCCTCTAAATTATTGACTCAGCTTTGCGCTAACTCTAATTGTTTTGGGCTCTTGATCATCTCCTAGGTTTACCTCCTTGAGCTAATCTTCCTGAACCATGTTATTACATCTCTTTAGCTGGTCTTCTTCCTACTTGAGAGCAACCATGGCCTTCTCCTGCTTGGCCTATATCTCTATTGTCCTGTTGTCTTGATTATCTTCCTCATCTTTTTTTGTACTTTCTTCATTCATCAGCACCTCAGGATATGAGTGATCAAGACTTCTAGAATGTACCTCTGTGGATAATCCATTCTACGTCTACTTCAAAGAGTGACAGCACAACAGGTCCAGATTCTCTTTTAGGATCTACTCTTCCTCATCATCTTCCACCCCTTCCAAGTAGTTTAGTCCTTATGCACATGCAAGAGTCGGTTGGCTAGATTTAACTTGTCCTTCTGCACAGCCAAGATGCATACCTTCTTTTTTCCTCTCCGAATTATAATCTTGTCCGTATCCCAGTTGTGTTTGATTCTTCCACTTATGAGCCATGGTCTTCCTAACAACATGGGATAATCACCCGCGATCTCAGTCATCTTAAGGACTATAAACACGGTAGTGAACATACATCCCAGTTGTGTTTGATTCTTCCACTTATGAGCCATGGTCTTCCGAACAACATGGGATAATCACCCGCGATCTCAGTCATCTTAAGGACTATAAACACGGTAGTGAACATACATCCTACCACCTCAATTTGTTATCCCTTGATGATTCTAACTGGCAGGATTCTTCTATGATCAGCCATTCAGTTCTTGTTCTAGAATGGAGCAGGCTGCATTTCTATAATTCCTAACTTCTTTACCAAGTTTTTTGATATTATATTTTATTATAGGACCATGGTACATGGAGATTAAATTATTCCACAAATTCAATAATAAAAGAAATTAAACCATAACATCATAGCATAAATCAAGAGCATGAATCAAAAGCATGAAAGATCAAGAACACAAGACTAGGTGCAATCTCCCCCCTGATGTGTGTGGCTCCACTCCCACATGCGGTATTTAAACCATATTAATAAATTTAGCTATTGGAACCATAAATAGCATAGCTTTTCCAAAATTGGGCTTTTACAAAATTGAACCTTAGTCCAATGCTTTTAAAACATCTCATCAAAAATAATCCTTGCCCAACATATGTACAATGGGCCAAACCATACAAAGTTAAATATTTAGCACACATGTCCAATGTCCACCTTGGTTGTCTCGAACCCATGATCTATACTCAACATAATCCACAATGTTAGATCACAATTATTTTGTAATCACTCACAAAAATAATTATAACAAATGGAAATCATTCACTACCATGCTTCACACATGAACCATGTATCACACATAATTATTTGGATTCACTCCTATGATAAAATATTCTGAAAAATCTCACTCCCGTGATAGTCCTCCCATTTGAGGAAGAAATTATCCTCAATTGCATCAAATGATCAACAACCTAACAAGGTTAAGTCAAATAATTAAACATAGTTCAATCACAATTCCCTAGCAATACTATTTATATACATCAATAACACTAGATGATTAGTATTTATTATGGAGTCACCCATGATACGCAATCACTAGTATGGTATAACTCGTGAGGACCCATACGACACCTCATTCAATACCCTAGTATGGTGTGACACCTCTGTCGGTGACCCTCGCATAGTGTGATACCTCATTCGGTGACCTTCACACTAATCCTCACATGTGCGACACCTCATTTGGTATCCTCGCACATATCTCTCTCGTGTGACACTTCCTTTGGTACCCTCACACAATCTTTCACTGGTGCGACACCTCAGTCGGTACCCTCGCATGCATCTCTCTCGTGTGACACCTCGTTCGGTACCCTCACACAATCTTTAATTGGTGCGACACCTCATTCGGTACCCTCGCACACATCTCTCTCGTGTGACACCTCATTTGGTACCCTCACACAAACTTTAACTAGTGTGACACCTCATTCGGTACCCTCGCACCTACCATCTTATTCCAATGATAATTTCAATAAGCATGTGTTTAAGGTAGGAATCTCGGTTTCTTGTTCGGTCTTGAAGATGGTGTCGTGAAATCCACCTAGGTCAACAGATTATTTCTAACTTGTCTGTAAGAAAAAGATGAAAGTTTAATAATTATTGCTGATCTTGGTATGATACTGTATTAAACTTAGATTTTCTACACATAACATACTAAAGTCCTTGGTTTAATATGGTTTTCAAGGATTTTAAATCTTGAAAGAGGTATTGTTTACAATTGATGTGTCTTGTTTACAATTGATGTTTGTAGACTTGAACAAATCTCTGTTTTTTACTAAGAAATCTGTAATCTTTAGGAATCTTGTACTTGATTAAAGTTTTGGTTTGAACGTCTCTTGTACTAAAATAAAACTTCCTCTTGAGCTTGAATATATATTTTTCTTGTATCTTATGAAAAATTAAGACTATACTCTCTTGTGATTGATACTTTGATTCGTAATCTTGATTTGATGGTTACTTTTAATCTTACCTTATCATCCATGATACGATCGAGTGTGATAGAAAACTTGATTTTCAGAGTACTTTTCCAACAACTTAATGGAGAACTTGTCTTTATCTACTAGTAGCAATTACTTGTCACTTGAACTAATACTTGCTGGAGACCAACTAGCTATGTCATTAAATTTAGCATATCTTCTCTTAGTCGTTAATAATCAATCCAAGTGATCTACTAGTACAAGTTTTCCTTATTCTTGATATTATGAATTGAGTGTTTTCTTGTCATCTGGAATTGGTTTCTAGAAACTAGGGTGCTCTAAAGTTTTCTTCCTAGGTCTCAATGAATGGCTAATAATACAAAAGGAAATGAATACTTAATTTTTAAATTTTCAGAATCAAGAGAATTATTTGAAAGAAATGAAATAAATAATTATTTTGACTTTAAAAATGATTAATTCTTAATTCTTAAAACTTAAACATATAAAAGATAGTAAAATAAATGTTTACAAATTTTCCTAACCTCGAAAATGAAATTTCAACCATTTATAATGAAACCTAAATATAATAATTAATTTGAAATAGTAAAAATTAATCAACTAATTTTAAAATTAAAAAGGGTTAAAGAGATTAAAATTATAGCTTACATGATTTTTTTGTAATTTCCTAGCAGTAAAAATAAATTTTCATACAATTCTAAAGAAAAATCACTCAGTAATTAATTTAAATAACTAAATTTATAGAAATTAATTTCTAAAATTTGATAAAAATCTAAAGACATTTAAATATTTACTAAAAATTTCCTTGGAGTTTTTCTACTTTTTTAACTAATTTTATTATAATTTTAATCTCTAATGCATTATATAATGAAATAAACTATAAAAATTAATTGAAAAATACCTTTAAAATCTAAAAATTAATTGAGAATATTTAGAAACTAAAATTTGATTTTTATGAAATTTTCTAGCATGCAACTATAATTTTTCAAATAATTTTTAATTAAAAACTAGGAAATAAATGTTGAGATAATTAATTTTGCATTATGCAAATGAATTAATCGTCCAAAGAAAAAGTGATAACGTGAAAAATGACTAATGAAATTTATTTGGATTTAAAAGGATACGATCTAATAATTTTTAATGAATTAGTAATTTGAAGAAATAATAAATCGAGATTTGATTATTATGATCATGAAATTAAATATTCGAAATTATAAAGATAAATAGAGAGAGTAGTGAAGGACTTAGCTCGTTAGAATTTGATTCGCTGAGCTAAAAAAATAATTGATTTAGACGACACAAAATATGCATGCCATAATTTAATTAATATAGAATGCGCATACGAAAACTTAACTCAAAACTTGTCGAAGTCAAGCTACGAAAATCAAAATGTTTGGAAAATATAGAAAATTATTTTATAAATTGTTCAAGGTATGAGAAAAGACTTTATTAGTTAGTAAGTATAGTAGTGAGACGCAGCCTTGCTTCGCTACAGCGCCTTCAGGAGCAGCAGCCTGCATGTGAGTGGGTGGCGTCCCAGCTGAGCCAGGCACGCCAGGAGGTTAGAGAGGTAGAGGAGCAGAGACATGAGTTTTACTATTGTCGTCAGGCCTCTCAGTGGACGCAGCTTGGTAATAGAATGACTGGAGAGTTTTTTGAGATCACTGGACCCCGTCATGCGCGAACAGGAGTCCGCCAGCTAGGTAGACCGGATGGATCGGTAGCTACTGAGCTCGGGGAGATCAGAGCCATTGCTACTGCATTTTATAGTGACCTGCTTTCAGCGGAGCCAGCCACTGAGGATCGAGATGTTTGCAGACAGACTATGTGGGCCCATGTGCAGAGGAGGGTCACAGACCATATGCGTACAGTTCTAGGTGCGCCTCTGTCAGAGATTGAGCTTGCCGAGGCCTTGAGGGTCCTGCCGCGACATAGTTGCCCAGGGGAGGATGGACTGACGCCGGCCTTTTTTATGCGCTATTGGGACCTTTTGGGACCAGGCCTCCGCAGGGGATTTCAGCATGTTTTGGACACTGGGGTGATGCCGCAGAGCTTTTCAGAGGGCTTGATCTATCTTATCCCCAAGGGGGAGGGAGTATCAGATGACATTCGGCATTGGAGGCCTATTACGATCCTCAATACTGTCTACAAGGTCTTAGCAAAGGCCTCGAGTTTGAGGATCCAGACCTTCCTGGGGGAGTTGATTCATGCTACTCAGACAGGATTTGTCAAGGAGGGCAGTATCCTTGACAACATCTTTACTTTCTGGGAGGTGACGGCCCGAGCTAGATTTCTTGGCGAGGACTTGGTCGTGATGCTTCTCGATTTTGAGAAGGCATACGATAGAGTTGATTGGGGTTTCTTAGAGGGCACTATGCTTCGCCTGGGCTTTGAGCCAGGATGGATCAGAGGGGTGGCAGCTCTGTATTCCACAGCTCGCAGCCAGGTGGTGCTGATTGCAGGAGGATGGGGGCCGAGTTTTGAGCTGACCAGATCAGTCCGTCAGGGGTGTCCTCTCGCCCCTTTCCTTTTTCTCTTCTTTGCGGAGGCTATGAGTATGTATTTGACGGCAGAAGAGGTTGGTTTGCGAGGACTGCAGCTCCCAGTCTGGGGGGAGGACCTGCTTGATGCTGAGTTTGCAGACGACACGGGCTTATTTTTGCATGGCCATGAGGCTAATCTTATTCGGGCTGAGCAGTCGCTCCAGGTTTTTAGTGCAGCTTCGGGAGCACTGATCAATTGGCGCAAGACAGTGGCCTTTTGGATCAGTAGCGCTCCCACTTCGGCATGGAGTCCGGACCCCGGTTTTAGATGGATTCCTCCAGGCACAGCAGTGCGGTATTTGGGATGCCAGATTGGCCTAGATTTGTCACCTGAGCAGCAGATTGCCCCGCTTCTTCTGAGCATTCGGAAGAAGCTATTGTATTGGAGTACAGCTCGACTATCCTTGGCTGGGAGGGTGGTGGTGGGTGTTATTAGCGACCATGTGGTACATTACGTCGTGCTGGATTTTCTCGAGCTCTTGCATCAGCCAGGTACAGAGGCTGATCAGGAACTTTCTGTGGTCCGGGAGGGATGGTCAGCCAGCTCGGGCAAAGGTTCCATGGGCAGTTATTACACTTCCGCTGGCTCAGGGCGGTTTGGGCATTATAGATCCAGTCGATCAGAGTAGAGCCTTATTGGGGAAGCTTATTGTTCGGGGGCTGCTTCCAGGCGCTGAGCCTTGGAAAGAGCTCCTCTTGCAGCGACTGCAGGCTCGGGCGCCCCCAGCAGGGGGTACTTGGGCACCAGAGATTCGATGGATCTTCATAGAGATGAGGAGGACAGGCCTCAGTAGAGGATAGGAGGACAGATTTGCTTTGAGTATCCTGAGAGCTTGGGAGCTGCTGAGACCGGGGCTCTCTCAGAGGGCTCCTTCTTGTGTTGAGGAGCGGGCCAGACAGCCGCTCATCTGGAGCCCAGCGGTTCGCATGGAGCAGGATCATATGCTGGGTTCTCGGCCTCGTCTAGCCTGGGGACCTTTAGCGACAGGCCCAGCTCGTAGTTTTGGAGACTGGCAGGCTTTCTGCAGTCTACCAGAGGAGATCCAGGTGGAGAGGCTGAGTCACTTCAAAGGGGGGTTGATTATGAGGGATGATATACAGGAGGCACTCACAGAGGAGTGGTTCACGCCTCTCGAGCCAGTGGCCCCACGGTGGATGGGAGCCTTTACACAGTTGGAGATCCTGATTGCTGCCAGAGCTAGCACTGAGGATGGCAGATGCCTCTACTATGAGATTCAGGATGAGGGCAGACTCCAGAGAGTGGAGGTGGAGTCGCCTTTGGTTGCAGAGTGCACCTTTCAGAGGATTCGGGTAGTGGCCGCCGCTTCTCGGAAGTGGCATATTGACCCCGACCCTGCTGATGTGCTCCCGGATTGGCGCACATGGGCATATGCAGCGCGCCCCTTGGCCCGGCTACAGTGGGACCCCGAGGAGTACGAGTGGCATGATCCTTATGCATCCCTTGAGGCCACAGAGATCACCTTTTTCCAGTATACTGTTCGGCTGGGGCGGCATATTTTGACGGCGAGGAGGACGGTTTCTCCAGCGGCGGCAGCGGGGCATTGGAGACTACAGGGACTCTCACAGGAGTTCCTGGAGGATTTCTGGGCTCGGCTCTGGGCTAGTCGGTAGGCCCGCAGGATCTCGGCTTTTCAGTGGCTGGTCGCCCACAGGGGCTCAGCAGTTGGCACTTGGCTTGTTTACAGCGGTCTTCCGGTGGCCTGCGTCCGATGCGGCCACCCTATGGAGACACAGAGACATTGCCTTTGGGACTGCCCTCAGGCACAGCAGATTTGGCTGCGGATGCTGCGTATTCTGGCCCCCCTCTCTCCAGAGGGTATGTTTACGTGGGGTGCCGCTGCTTGGTCGACTTCGTCAGGGCCTGCTATGGGCTATGAGATGGAGCAGGGCAGTCAGGCCATCAGATTTATTAGGGGCCAGCCTCGCCTGGTTCCGGCACCGAATTTCTCGTCCACCAGCTGGACACAGGAGAGGGATTTACGATGGGAGCTCCTCAGCAGCCTCACCATTTAGTTCACCTGGAGGGCCCGGTGCTTTACGGCCTTTGAGGGGAGATTGGAGCCACCAGCAGAGACTGTACGGGGGATTTGGCAGGAGTTGATACACACCCTGCGAGGACAGTACGACCGCATCCGGGGAGACTCGGATGAGGCGATCTTACGGCGCCAGGCCTTTCACACCACTTGGCGCTGTGGCCCTTTCTACACCTTACACACGGGATCCCCCCGTTGGCACTACAGGCCACCTGTTTGGCTCTTCCCCCCCCCCTATTGTATGATTTAGCCGCTCAGTTCTTTGTACTGATGCTTGTATTTTGCAGCACCCAGGGAGAGTCTCCCGGGCTGCCATGATGTATTCGCTGCTCTCTCTTAGGAGCAGGATAGATCTTTTGTAGCCCTTTGGGCGTTTTTATATAACTAATGAAAGGATCTTTTCTCGGAAAAAAAAAAGTATAGGTATCATTCTCTTGTTGAAATCCTTTACACAAAATTTCCGATGGGGAGACTGAGTAGATTACATTTTTGAATAAAATCATACAAAGTGAAATCATAATTCATAGGATGGTGAGTTGGTCTAAGAAGATAGTAATCTACTACCCCTATTTTTTCCAAAAATATGATTAGTTTAATATTATTATGAAAGAAATTAACTGAAGTCTCAATAACGACGAAGTAACTTTTTTCATCGTCGCTCCAGCATACCGATAATCTAAAAATTTGTTCAATAGGGTTATTAAAAATCCGTTAAGGCAAATATGCATAAAATTTTTGTGGGTTGATCGCCATGTGCTCACAAACAATCTCCAAGATGTCTTCCATAAGCTTGATCCCTCAAGTCTTGAAAAAAAATTTGCAGCCATTCAAATTTTCAAAACTGAAAATAAATGTTTAATGAGAAAGCTATGAAGACTTGAACATGGAATACCATAAGGCTTGGTAGAGTCTTGAAATTAAACAATTGAAAATTTGTGCTAAACATTACCCTAGAATACAATTGAATTTTGGCAAAAATATTAAAATTGAAAATAGGGCATTGATATCTATCACCATATAATATTAAATAATCTTTCAAACTTTGGCCACAGTTTAGGTAAAGTTGGGATGGGTTTGTAGATCATGAATATATATATATTTATATATGCCCTACTCCCACAATTAAGCTTTAATCAAAGCTTTTATAAGGCTTAAATTATATTGTGCTTAAATAAGCTTTATTAAAAAGCTTATAAAAGCTTTGCTATACTAAGCTTCAACCCGGCCAACCCCAACGCTGGAGCGCAAAAAGGAAACAGCCCGCTGAGGGAAAGAAAAATGAAGATTCCGCCCATCGGCCGTCCGTTGAATTGGAGAGAAAGGAAAAATTAAATCAATTGGAATTAAATATATATGTAGATATGGATTTTTGATTTGTGTCTACAGAGAGGCTTTGAGAGACTTGACGCTTTTATAATTGAAAGAAAATAAGGAAAATTAATAAGCTCCCACCATGTATTAGGGAATTCAGACACCTTACTCGTGTAGCAATCCGATTGTAGGTTCAATTGCTCCTCCTCTTGCTGATTTTATCCGTACGGTTGGACAAGGGAAAGGATTTGAGTTGAGAAAGGTGGTTTTGGGATAAGAATGGTGGTTTTGGGAGGATAAGAGTGGTTTTCCTCAAAAAGGTGGCTTTCTTCATGGCCCTTGATCCAAATTTTGATCTAATGGCTCACAAAATTCACATCAACATAGCTTCTTTTGCATAAAGTTTTTCCATACCTTCTCTTCTTTACCTCTTACCTCTTGGATTTTTGGATGAATTGTATCCTTGTCCAAAGCCTTCTACTCTTGCTTACAGATTCTACTCATTCTACTCATTCTACTCTTCCAGTAGTGCAAGTAATTTTGAATTTGTTGAAAAGCCTTCAAATTTGCTCCAAGCCAATAACCTTTGAGTAAAAATCAATTTTTTGATTTTTCTTCAACTCTCCATGACCCAAATTCAAATCTTGAATTTGACATGCGCTGATACCACTGTTTTACAGGACCATGGTACATGGAGATTAAATTATTCCACGAATTCAATAATAAAAGAAATTAAACCATAACATCATAGCATAAATCAAGAGCATGAATCAAAAGCATGAAAGATCAAGAACACAAGACTGAGTGCAATCTCCTCCCCGATGTGTGTGGCTCCACTCCCACACGGGGTATTTAAATCATATTAATAAATTTAGCCCTTGGAGTCGTAAATAGCATAGCTTTTCCAAAATTGGGCTTTTACAAAATTGAACCTTAGTCCAATGCTTTTAAAGCATCTCATCAAAAATAATCCTTGCCCAACATATGTACAATGGGCCAAACCATACAAATTTAAATATTAAGCACACATGTGCTTGGCCATCCAATGTCCACCTTGGTTATCTCGAACCCATGATCTATACTCAACATAATGCACAATGTTAGATCACAATTACTTTGGAATCACTCACAAAAATAATTATAACAAATGGAAATCATTCACTACCATGCTTCACACATAATTATTTGGATTCACTCCTATGATAAAATATTATGAAAAATCTCACTCTCGTGATATATTTACTCCTGATCCTCCATCTAAGATGACCCTTGACACTGTCTACCCTTTAATTTTTATGGTCACTTTTGAAATGGTTATCACAATCGTGGACTATTTCTACATTTCCACACTCTGTAGCTGGATTCTCCATTTCTTACACGGGCATTTGCACTAATTTGTCACTCGGCACTATGGCATGGAGCATCTTTTTCCTGTAAAATTGGTCACCATATTCAGTATTTGATCTAATGTTATGTTCAGCTTCATCTTTCTGAGATCCTCCCACAGGTCATATTCCCCCTTAGGGTTGCTGTGCTGGTCACTTTTCCTTCTTCCCCCTTTGCTTCCCTTTCTTTTTCTTGACCTTCCCTTGTCAGTTTTCCTATCCAAACTTGCTCCGGATTTCTTTCCATTTTCATTTACAGGATGCTGTTACTGCTCTGAGCTGTAATGGGCTCTAGTTAGCACTTTTGCATACTTTCTTCAATCATCTTATCATTGCCTAGTGGCTTCTTGCCGTTGCAATGTCTTCCCTCTTCTTAACCAGGCTTGTCCTATCCGAATCCATGTCAGTAAGCTCATTCAAGAGCGGGCTTTTCTACATTTTCTACACCATTCCTTGTGCACTCTACACAAGCTTGGCGATTTGCTCTCGGACCCTCTACTGCCCTGCCCATTGTTTTGGCTTTTGCTTTTGTTCCGGCTCCGCATTCTTGCATGTTAGTGTCTTGACAATTCCTTGTGACCTTGTCACTGCCATCATTACTGGTGGCTTCTCTTATTGTTTTCCTGCCCATTGATCCACTTTCACCATAGTCACCGCCCCACTGCATCAGCTCTTGTTGGGTCTACCGCCTCTCTTTGTGGCCTTGCCTTTTGTAATTCCTGCTGATGGTGTTGTTGTATGGGGTAGTCATTTTGTCTATGCCCAAGGGCTCTACAATAGTAGCATATCAACCCAACTCCTCTCTATCCAAATCTTCCACCTCCTCTTCTTCCATAAGGTCAATTGTTTTGAGGCTCGGTGGTGACCTGATTGACAACTGGGACCAGGTGTGGCTAACTGTTGCCTTTCCACCACTCTCAGGTTCATGTTCCGAGTGTTGTAAAAACATGTTTCAATGGTGTAGTTGCTCTTACCATAGATAGCACATGATTGCTACGTGCTTTTCATCTGGCATTCTTCCTCTTTGTATAAACCTGGTTATTACACTTTGTGCACCAGACATCTAATCTCAGTTTGGATCTTGTGTGTGTCCTTCGACAAGCTTGGCTAGGGCAGCCTTCAGTTCTTCTTGAACATCCACTGCCTGCTTCTTGCATTTCTTCTTCCGCGGCTTTCGCTCTTTGGCATCTAACTCCTCCTGACTGGAATCCGATTCTAAGGTGTCCACCAGAATTTGACTGAGAAGTTTCTTCTTCCTTCTTTTTCCTTTTCTAATATCCCTTCTTTTTCTTGTTGGGGTCTTTGCTTGTCTACTTCAAGATCTCTGGTTTTTCCTATTACCACTTACTTGTTCATCAAAGGGTGAGGGTCTCCAAATCATGTGAGGGTCTTCAAATCATAAGAGGCTACTACCATCTATAGCTTCTCCCTCAATCCTCTCACGAACCAGTGACTCAATGTGCCCAAGGTAGTTTTGTTGGGCTAGTCTCTAGACGTATTAGCAATGCTCTGAATTCTACTGCATAATCCTTTGCTGGCCTCTTTTCATGAGTCAGCCTCCTTTGCAGCTTTTCCAGTACCTCCGTGATGGTCGTGTCTCTCTGGAATCTTTTCAGGAACACTTTCTTCAATTCCTCAAATGTCTGGAAGTGATCTAGACCATATTGAGCATACTAGTTTGTTGCCATATATATATAGGCAGTGATGTGTGTGAACACACTTAGGACCGTCGGGGCACTTTTTCCCTCTTTAGGAGGTTTTCTCTCCCGGCTTGTATATATGCCCATCCTTCTAGGGCTAACTTATCTTTTGTACATTGACACAATCTAATACATCATGTGTTGTGTGCATTCTCGCTTCTTCTTCTCCAAGCTTTGTGTGCTTTCCTGCAACCCTAATTCCAACAATTGGAATCAGAGCAAGCATTAGGGCTACACCGCTAGCACCCTCCGACTCACGTTCTCCGATTGAGGTGAGCTTTCACGAGTGTTTGTTGTAGGTCCCTATACTTTACAGATATGCCCGAAGGGCTTTGCAATCTCAGAAATTGCATCTAAGGTCGTTTCGGGCTCCGTTTCTACATTGCAAGTTCTGTACATGTGTTTTCGTCATTTTGTTCGTCGACAGTGCAGTTTTCTGCAAAAAACAGGCATACGTATTCTATTGTGGACCGTGCTACATAGCACGAGTTGTTTTCTATTCAGTCTTTGCTCCATTACAGGTAGCTTTTGCATCAGTTTCAGTCAGTGGCCATGGCTGATAATAGTAATGATGTATTTTGCATGTTGTCTGCTTCTGCTGCTACTGATGACAAATTGGATGGAGACAGCAACTACCCACTTTGGGCATACATGATGTAGCATGTTTTGGTTGCAAAAGGAGTGTGGAACATTGTGCAGGGTATGGATGTATGTCCAGGTTCTATGGATGTAGGATCTGTTGAGAATGTTGCAGGTTCTAGCAGCTCTAATGCTGCTGCTGTTTTACCCACTGCTGAATAAGCTCGTTGGGATGGTAAAGATGCGCAAGCTCATGCCTTGATTTCACTTTCTGTCAAACGTAACATCACCCCATATATTCGTTCAGCTAAAACTACAAAATAGGCTTGGGATATTCTAGCTGGTTTATATGCAGGTCTCGTAAACGAGGCAAAAATCTCTTACCTGCGTAAAGAGCTAGAATCAAAGATTATGCGGGAAGATGATGACATGAATGTTTTTCTTGCTGAGATTAAAGATCTCAAGGAACAGTTGATTTCTGCAGGTGAGATTATTCCTGATCATTCTCTTGTGCAGACTGTTCTTGATGCCTGAGTCATATCAGACTTTTGCTTCCACGTGGAGACTTGTTACTGAGGACAGACCTGATGTTGTCAAGTATGATAATTTAGTCAACAAGCTCTTGCAAGAAGCACAGTCCAGGCAAAACAGGGCTAGGCAGTGTGCAGTTGATCAGGCATTTGTTGCTGCCCAGCAGAGAAGAAGTGGTAAGGCAGCCCCTTCCACTATTTCTTCTCCTATTAGTAGGTCTGCAACTTCTTCTCCTTCCATAGGTAGCATCAATAGGTCTGAGAAGGCTCTTGATAAAGGCAATAAAAAAATGAGGTGCAACTATTGTAAGGCAACTGATCATGTCATTAAGAATTACCCTAAGCTAAAGGCTAAAGAGGCAAAGAAGAAAGAGTCAAATGCAGCCACAATAACGGATGCTTCTACAAATGCAGATTCTGCAAATGTAGTGTAGGAAATAGAATAGGAGTTTCGCGTGTATTGCCAGTATGACCCATCTATACATGATGCATGTTTGGTAGTTTCTGTTGACTCTGATGTATGGTATTTTAATAGTAGTACTACAAAGCACATTACCTTGCATCGTGATATGTTCACTTGTCTTGAGGCTGTCCCTAATGGGAATACTGTCACATGTGCCAATAATGCTTCTTACCCAGTGAAGGGCATTGGTAAAATTATGCTTATTGCTACAAATGGTAGTGCTTTCACACTTTCAGATGCTTTGTATATGCCAGGGATAAAGAAGAATCTATTGTCTGTCTCTGCGCTTGCTAGACTTAGACTTGTAGTCAAATTTGTGGATGACAGATGTACTGTTCATGATTTGACTTCTGGTGATACAATTATTGTATCTGGCACCTTGTTTCGTGGGATTTATAGGCTCAATTCTTATGACAAGTGTGTGGAAGATTCAGCAAATGCAGTTTTTGATGAAAAGACAGTTTCAGATGCAAAACTATGGCATGCTCATTTTGGTCATCTGAACTTTGCTAGTTTGCTGCGTTTGCAGAAATTTGATATGGTTGCTTCATTGCCCGCTCTTGAGACACCATTGAAACATGTTTGTGAAGGCTGTATTTTGGGCAAAATGCAGCGTTCTGCATTTCCAAAGGATGGTTCTATGCGGGCCACTCACAAATTGCAACTTGTACACAGTGATGTATGTGGGCCTATGCAAACTCCGTCATTTGGTAAACACTTGTACTTCGTGACTTTCATTGATGATTACTCAAGGCATGCATGGGTATATCCACTAAAGGCAAAGTCCGAAGTGTTTTTGTGCTTCAAACAGTTTTTACTTATGGTTGAAAATGTATCCAATTGTACTGTGGGCACCATCCATTCTGATCGAGGGGGGGAGTACATGTCTAAAGAGTTTGATGCATTTCTACCTAGTCGTGGGATAAAACACCAATGTACAGTGCCGTATACCCCTCAGCAAAATGGTTTTGTTGAGAGGAAAAACAGGTCACTTATGGAGATGGCACGATGTATGGTCAAGAGCCAAGCTTTGCCACATGCATTTTGGCTTGAGGCTGTTATGTGTGCTGCATATGTACTCAACAGGTGTTCCACTAAGGCCTTGCAGTCTGTTACTCCATACGAAGCTTGGCATGGCAGGAAGCCTTCTATTGGTTAGTTGCGTGTCTTTGGTTGCTTGGCCTATGCTTTAGTGCCTGTGCAACAACGTAGAAAATTGGATGATAAGGTTGTCAAATGCATTTTTGTTGGTTACAATGCTGAGAGCAAGGGTTACAGATTGTATCATCCGTAGTCAAAGCGTATCTTGATTAGTTGAGATGTTGTTTTTGTGGAAGATGCTGTACAACCTTTGTTATCATGTACCAAAGAGACAGGTGTGAGCTCATGGGATGTATTTGATACACGCTGTTGCCTCTGTTTACAGGTGGGAATTCAAATGTAAGTCCTAATGAGGTAAATATTTAGCCTATGCAGATTTCAAACGACATCATAGATCAGCCTATTTCTGATGCAGATTTACAGGATGTAATTTATGAGGATAGGGCTGAAAATGAGCAGGCTAAAGGTATGCCTAAATGGTTGATGCAAACCTTGCGTGATAGACTTCAAAACATTACCAGGTCGTGGTTTGGTGATTTTGCCTAGCAAGAATCCTTTAAATTTAGTCCGTGTCTTGTGAGATTTTATGTATATGTAAGTTGTTGTATGAACAACTCTCATACAATTTTGTACAGGCATCAGGTGTGTTTTAAGACTTTAACCATTAAATAGGGTTTTTGGGTCATGGGCATTTTTCTTTTTTTACTCTCCAAAACATACGTGGATTCATTGAATTACTATTTATAGCAGCCTCTGCTAGTCAAAATAGTGAAGATTTGACACACAGTAACTACATGATGTTTGGAACACTGCCTCATACCAAATTGACTCCATTTGAATCTTGAAATTAGCTGGTGTGAAAAATCTAATGAGACACTAGCATGTAAGTTGTAAATTTATGCTCGGAGCATATTTCAACAGTCCTTTTAAATGTGCTAGACATGTCCATTTGACTCCAGGTTTCATTTGTGGCTAGTCTAGTATATGAAGAATATCATGTAAGATGCCTGCAACAAATTGATATGCAAAAGGCCTATTTTTACTATGTGTGGACATAACCATGATGGCTTATTTTCACTTTTTGTAGTTTTTTAGATCCCGGACAGGACCTGTGAAGTGGTTTGACTAACCTTAAGTGCTCGAAATGTAGCCAAACTTGGCAGTCCTATGAATCATACCTAGTTGCATGGATCTGCATAATATTATGGCATTTGGATAAAGAGAAGTTCCTATTTTTAACTATGCGTGGACATAAGTTCAACCATGATGGCTTATTTTCACTTTTTGCAGTTTTTCATATCCCGGACAAGGCCTATGAAGTGGTTTGACTAACCTCTAGTGCTCGGAATGCAACTAAACTTGGAAGTCCTATGAATCATACATAGTTGCATGGCTCTGCATAATATTATGGCATTTGGATAAAGAGAAGGTCCTATATTGGCCAGGCATAAACAAGAATTACCTGTTTTGGCCAAATTTGACTGTCAGTAGAGTAGCACCAAGGGGTTCTATTAGTGCAACCACTGCTTTTGAAATTTGTCCAGGTATTTGTGCTCAGAGGACCCAATATGCAACATTTGTTAGGAGCGTATTTTGGAGTGCTTTATATAGAAAATATACTTGAAATGATAAAAGGTTTGGTATGCATCAAGCTCAAACAATTGTTGTTACCACATGTAACTCCTTGACTTCATCTGACATTGCTAGGCCCCTTTTGAACTAGGCATGGACATTTGTTTGGTCCCAGACACTTGATTGCTCTAGAAACAGCCCCAGCTTGTTGCCAAGACCATAACTTGAGTTGTACAGCTTTGATTGGGGTGTTATTGCAGTGTAAATTTATCTATAGATTCCAAGATTTTTGTTGATGTACTAATATTGTAAAACTAGGCACTTTTGTAGAAGTGATTGCTATTCTCAAAAATTTATGTAGGTATTTGTGCTTAGAGAGCCCAGTATGCAACATTTATAGGAGGGTATTTCGGTAAGCTTAAAATTATGGTTCCCAATGTCTGATGACCATGGGATTTGGTATGGTTGAAG
This sequence comes from Cibotium barometz, assembly GCF_041138505.1. Lineage (NCBI taxonomy): Eukaryota > Viridiplantae > Streptophyta > Polypodiopsida > Cyatheales > Cibotiaceae > Cibotium > Cibotium barometz. The sequence continues at coordinate 21,916,328 of NC_141106.1, forward strand.
TAAATATATTGATAACACAGATTGACCTTGTTTGACTACTCAAACTACCAAGCATGGACATTAGTTTGTCCATAATTGCAGTTTGTGAGAAAACTCGGCCAGGACAGCCCTAACTTATTGAGACCATAACTTTTGACTCGCAGCTCCAATTGGGGTGTTCTTAAAGTCAAATTTATTTCCAAAAAATAACTTTTCAATGGTGGAATTAGTTTGCAAAACTAGGTTCTCTATCAAAAGTTACATCTGTTCAAAAAAAAATCTAGTTTTACATGTAGATCTAGTTAACCTCAAGTATTTTTTTGATGATTTCCTTGATTTTGAGCATTGTACTTGCATGTGTGATGCATGGGCCTCTGGTATTACACCTTTTAGACCCATATGAGTGTTGCTTATGCCAGAAGCAGACCCATAGCTTTAGTGTAAGGCTTTTATGAGCTCTTCAATGACTTGTAAATCTATTAGAGATAGTTCTGCATCCAAAGCTTTTTTGTCTTTGTCATTTTGAACTTTGGTTGTAGCTTTGTCTTTTTTAGGTGAAAGCAATGTGGGTTTATAGTTCTTCCCATTGGATTCTCATTGTGGGATTAGGTTGTCTTCTCTTGACTGACCTGTAATCTATTTTTTAACAACCACTTCACTAATCACTTCTAGCTTGATTATTCTTTCATTGACTGCATGTAAGTCTGCATCTATAGGTTTCCATGTAACTGTAGCTAACTTCCTAGTGGGCATCTACTTTAACATTGTTCCCTAACTAATAGCTCTTGCTATTATTAATGACATGTATATTTTTAGTATATCGATTAGCAAACTTACTTCACCCCCTCTTTTGATTTCTTTGAGGTTTCATTGCTAGCGGGCTCCATTCATCCTTTGCTGACAAGATATATACTTGCTTTTTTGGAGCCAAAAAGCAAGTTTTATGCTTAGGTGAAGTTGGATTCACTGAATCTTTCTATGCTTCCCCCATTATTGGTATACATTTAACACTGCATTAGGCATATCTTCATTTAGAACAATTGAGACTTCAAGAGATTCTTTAGTAGGAACTTGGTCAGGATTCAGAAAGGTTTCAGCTTCAGTGGGCAACAATGTCTCTAAATCTAGCTTAGGTTCTACTATTATCCTCCCTTATATATATCCAACATGTAGTGCTTTAGTTCCCTTCTTGAGCTGGACCATAGTTTTGGCATATCATTAGTTAGATAAATAGTGTTTACTCCAGTGTGGGGAGCATCATGCTCATGGTATGATCTTTCCAGTTAGGGTTGCAAATATACTTGGCCATCCAATTCTGGCTCAATATGATCTCTTTTGACATCTCACCTACATTCATAACATAAAAACTACCTTCCAAAAGATCATTTGCAACATGGTAGGAAGTTGTAAATACGCCAAGGCATTTTGAATCATTAAATGATTTTAGAACAAGATTTGTTTCCTTAAGTTTTGTTTTTCCCATTCTTTCCTATGTTCATGTTTTGTAGTACATTAGGTTTTTATCAGCAGCTCTTGAATCTAAAAGACTCAAGGCTAAGAAAAAGTTACTTTGTGTTGGAAAACCCAACCAAAGTCGGCCACGAGCAACATACTCCTCGGGATTGTGTGTCAAGCACCCAACTTTATTTATATATGTTATGTTTCTTTTTTGTTTTGTTTTTTCAGCTCGGGACTTGCCTTCCAGTTGGGCTAGTCTTTTGTTCTCTTTTTCTAGTTGTTTCTTTTGTTGAGCTTTATGCATTTTGTTCAACATGGATTTAGTCTCACATTTCCATAGTATTTACACAATTTTCTATCATTCACAAAGGAATCAAATGGGATTCTATCCAAGGTTTCTAGTCTTGCCAAAGGTTGTGAATTTAGAAACTCGAAAAGATCCCTTACCCATCAGTTTCAATTTCCATTTGTTCTTTTTAACTGCATACATAAGTATAAGATCACCTTCCTCACATTTAACTAGTTGTTTGTCAAACTAAGTCTTTTGACGTACTTTCTGAACATAAATGCTATATGCAGCTCTTAGCCTAGTTTTATCTAGCTACTCTAATTGGAAAAGTCTATTTTTTAGTTCATGTCCTTCAAGCTTTTCAACCTAGTGCAATCCTTAAAACATGGAATTATAAACTCCATAAGCATGACTGCTTCCAAGCCATATACCAAATGAAATGATGTCGTGCCAAGTTGTTCTCGATAAGCCCAAAGTGCAGATGGAAATTTTTGTTCCCAATCATTCTGCTTCTCATTTACTATTTTACTCAGAATGGTACACAGAATTTTGTTTATCCTTTTAGCATGTCCATTAGCTTGTGGATAGTATGGAGAAGATTTTTGATGCACAATCATGAATTCTACCAAAAGGAAACGCATAACCTCGTTTATGAAATGTGTCTCTCTATCACTCACTAATCCAATGGGCAGCCATAGTGGGTAATAATATGCTCTTAAACAAACTTTGATGTACTACGAGCATAAGCTTTGGCTTTGGCTTCTGCCCATTTTGAGCAATAGCTCATTGCCACAATTATATATCTTGCTCTTATGGATTTTGTTGTTGAACTCATAGGACCAACAAAGTCCATGCCCTTTTAGATTTTGCATTTTTCAAGTCTCTTTGTGCTCGAGGCCTTGAAAAGTCCCGCTCTTCCCCATGCCATTATACCCAAATATTTTTTGGTAGTATCTCTCTCAATCTTGTTGTTTGTAGTCAATCTTGGTCTTGCTTGTTATGGATTTTTTAGAATGGAACCACTTGACATTGCATAGTGGAACCCATCAAGGCACAATTTGTGTCATTAATGCTCAATGAAGAAAAGACATATGTTCATCATGTCAATGTCGAGTAAACTTGAAAAGGGATCAAGCAAAAGATCTATATTGTTTAATTTCTTGATATAATAATTAATCCTATGTATCAAAACTTCTTATTGGTAAGTAACCTCGGTAACAACAATCAATTTGTAAAGAAATAAAACATTGAGAAATCAATGAGAATACTTCTCGTTATTTTGGGTGGTGTTATTAATCCAAATACTAATACTATTTAGTAACTTGTTTCTCATTATTGATACACCATAAATAGATTTATCCAAGTCTTACTTTATTTCTAAAAAAATGAATCTTTGGTTGTATCAAGCCATGTATGCATATTTAATTGAACTTTCCTATACTCATTAACTCGAAAGGTAATATATTCATTCAACTAATGCTCTCTATGTTATCTTCTCATTCCAATAATCTTTATTTAGTTGTAATTCTTGTTACACTGTTAGATGCCCTGCCCCCTTACCCAACCATCCAATCAATATTTGATTCATAAGAAATATTCACTAGCTAATGCACATAAATAGTCATGTAAAAGAAGTGTGTATGTTGAGTAGAGAAGTATCAATCTATTTCATCCATACAACCTAACTAGAGAATATATTGAATCTATGTTGCCTTTTTCTTTCAATTAAGAAAGTAGTGATTTCACTTCTATTAGTTACTTCTCTAGGTATACCTAAAAATATTTAAAAATATCTTGCAAGAATTTTATTGAGGTCAAAGTATTTGCTCTACTAGTTACTTCTCTATCTTGCAAGAATTTTATTGAGGTCAAAGTATTTATTACTTCTTCTCTACTATTTACTTCTCTATGTATACCTAAGAATATCTTAGAAGAATTTTATTTAGGTCAAAGTATTTGCTACTTCTTGTCTATTAGTTACTTCTCTAGGTATACCTAAAAGAATTGTATTGAAGTCAAAGTACTTGCTACTTAGCAAAGATCCTAGTAATTGATAGATTCTATTTTATTTTCAATAGAAATCCTTTTGCCCCATTAGAAATTGGATTCGATTCCTCAATCCAATGAGCCGATTTATTAATTCATTTCTTATTAGTGAATAAGTTTATAGAATAGGAGAGTCTCCCCCAATATCATGACAATCTAACCTGAATATACCATCAGGAGAGGAATAAGTTTATAGAATAAGAGAGTCTCCCCTAATTTCATAATAATCTAACCCGAATATACCATCAGGAGAGGACATTGTATTTTTATACGATGGAAATAAAGACCAATAAACAGAACAAGCGAATGAGTGAGGGATTCAAAATCCTCTTTCCTTATTTCCTTATTAACCTATGAAATGATATGTGATGAATGGTTTCATGGGTAAGCATGAAGGAAGGGGGGGGAGGAGGAGGAATTGACAGTACAAAGGTTTCATCATTAAGTTTGAGTTTCTTTCCATACCTCACCAGAAGGCAATAGCCAATTTAGGACTCCACTTATTAGCTTCACAAGCAATGTCACGGCCATGGAATTGTACATCTAGAATAACCTTAAGAAAACATGATAATGAGTCTTCTCGAGGGGGTAAAATGCTAGATCATTTAACTTTTTCTCTAATGGAAGGCCACATGCCAAGACCTTGCCCACATGCTTGCAAAATTTAATCACCACATCGGATGATGTTCGATTGGTCTGGTAGCACCTAGTGCACATTTTTCAAGTCTCTTAGTGTTCGAGAGGCCTTGAAAAATCCCACTATTCCCCACCATGCCATCATACCCAAATATCATCCCATAGTGATAAAACTATGTAAGCATGTGGGGAGGGATCCCGCCCACATGCTTGCAAAGTTTCATCACCATGATGATGTTTGGTTGGTCTGGTATAACACCCAATGCACATTTTTCAAGTCTCTTAGTGCTTGAGCAACCTTGAAAAATGCCTGGTGCACATTTTTCAAGTCTCTCATAGTGCTCGAGAGAGCAACCTTGAAAAATCATGCTCTTCCCCATGCCATCATAACCAAACATCCTCCAATGTTGATGAAACCTTGCAAACATATGGGGAGGGACCCCACCCACATGCTTGCAAAGTTTCATCTCACCATCGGATGACAACGTTTGGGTTTGATGGTATGCAAAAGAGTGGGATTTTCAATGCCTCTTAAGCACTAAGAGACTTGAAAAATGTGTATTGAACACTACCAAACCACCAATCAAACATCATTCAATGGTGATCCCATTGATGTTGCCATGTGACCCTGTGATCTTGTAAAGAATCATGGAGATAGAAATAGTGTTGCACAAAATATGCATCATGTGAGAGATCATTGGTTAATGTAAAAATGATACTCCCAAACAATGGCACAAGCCTCAAGGAGGGTGCTCACTATCCTATCTACATTTACCTTTGCATGTTGATAGCTAATGTGGATCATAATAGCAACCTGTTGAGGTTAGGGAGAGACGTGATTAGGTCACAAAAATCAATTATGTAATATAACTCAACTATGAAACAAATAATTTAAAATAGAACCATTACTTGCTTCGAGAAGTAATACTTGAATTGTATCTCCTAAAAAGGTGTGAATGTGTAGTTCTCTACAAAATCGACCACAAAGATAACCACACCAATATAGGAAACTTTGCCCCGACATAATTGATGATCTTGCCACTTGGCACAATGAGTGTGCAGTGTGTAGTGATAGATTTTCTCCCTAAATGAGTGTGCAGTGTGCAGTGTGTAGTGTGTAGTGTGTAGTGATAGATTTTCTCCCTAAATGTCACTATGAAGTGACAACATGGTGTATGTTTGTCCACAAGCTATAACTTCCTATATTGCCCACCACTTTGGAGCTAATGTGTCACCAAATATTCATAGCATCGCCATGTTACTATCTCTTGGTCACTTGTATCAAGATCTATCATCATTTGGGAGCTATTTATTTCTGCCACAATAGGCGCAGTCAAAGCATCTGCATAGTTTCTCTTCTTGATAACTGGAGCAATGAATACTTTGTAGCTCTCTGACTAGCTCTCCTCTCTCTACGACCTCTAATATCAGAAAGCACCTTGCACTTGGCTATGTTGGGATGATTGATCAAAGCATCAAGTATGCATGACTATGATGAAGGCGTGTGGTCCTTGAAATAGGATTAGAAAGATTACATGGGCATGGTGATGCACCCTCGACTTTGGTAGTGCTTTCCTATCGATGCTATGGGTGCTAGAGGGGGGGGTAAGCTCTTATGGAAGAGAGAGGGGGGGGAGGGAGGTTCTCGAGGAGGAGAAAGGGGTGGTTCATATGGATTATCTAAACTAAGCAGTGGTGGAGGGAGAGGAAGAGGAGGGGCAAAGCCTGGATCGCCTGGGTCGTCTCCACTCTCTCTTTCTCTTATGAGATCTCCTATTCTTATCCTCCTCTTGAGCTTGAATAATGGAGGGAAGTCTAGTCTTATTGTGTTTTCGACTCCCACAAGTTTGAGAAAGCATTCTCAAGGAAGCTAAGAGATAAAAATTTATGAGAGCTTCATGATGATGGGATAGTACTAGAGATGTGTGCTTATATAAGAAAACTAGCTTATCCACTTCACATCTCATTGGATTTTCTATCTATATAGTACACAATTGATTGGATAATTAAGATAAATATATAAATAAAAAGAAATCTATTATCCACTTAAAAATTATATTATTAAATAAATATTGATAAATCTAAATATTTATCATATCTAAATATTTTTTAATCTTTTCTTTGATGATATAACTACATTTTCTTCCATAATGTGTTTTTAAAAATTTTCTTTAAAGGTTTTTCCTACATATAATAATATTTTCATGAAATATTAATTTAAAAATTAAATTTTTAAAATAAAATAATATGATTTATTTTCAAAAAAATAAACATAATCCTTATAAATTAGGTATTTAATTTTCTGTATTCATAAGTTATATATTTTATTCTTTAAAATTCCATATTTTTATTCTCTTTCTATGTCTACTTATCATATATGATGGTATTTTCAAAAGATTAATATATATTCAAAAGTAAAAAATAAATAAATAAATGTTAGAAAAATTAATGGGAAGGTGGAGGGAGGTGCCACATGGCAAGCCTACATGCCACATGCACCATTACGGATAATATGGCTATACTCCCCATGTTTACAACATGGGTTGACATGTGAAGGGATGATGTGAAAGGATGTATGACATGGCCTTCCTCCATGATGTGGCATGCCATGTCAGTTTGAGGTAGCATGCAAAGACAGGATGATGTGGCATGGTATATGGATCCTCTCCAGTTGATGTAGACACAAAGTGGCATGTACATGTAAGATTTGTGTGCACCCAAGGCTCACACATGGCATGATCTCTAGGCTTTGTAGATTACCAAGCTTAGATTTCCAAACCTAACTAGGATTGATTTTAGACTTGAAAAGGGAAGAGTGGACACAATATGAGGATTTTGGGAGGAGTAAAAATGGACCTTCCTATACTCAAATCAATAGATTTTTTTTAAATAAACTTAGGTAATAAGTATAGTAATCCCTATAATTTTTAGATTAAAAGGTTTAATATTTCATTTTAAAAATTTAAATTATAATTGATTTACTAGGCCTATAATTTTTTTAAATTAAATCTATAAAAATCCAGCTGTTAGATTTATAGTTTTACCTTAGATCCACATTTTAGTAATCTTTCCTAATCTAATAATCACGAGATCCAATATTGAACATTTTAAATAGTAGATTGGTGGGAGAACAAAATAGTGAGTTTTAAATAACTTTAACTCCTTTTAAATAATATAAAAAATAGAAAAACACATTAAAAAATACTCGATAAATCAAGTTAAGGTCTAGGTTATATGAATTTGTGAGAGTTTCGACTAGAGAGCTGTGATGAAGTCATCAAGCTTTTGATGGTTCGGATCTAAGTATGATGCATGTTGCTAGAATCCATGTCTTGAAATTACTATTTGAGTACTGTATTCATGTGATGTGTATATGTGTTGTTTGTGAAAGCCTATGAATATACCACACACGCTCATGGATTATGTCATCTATGGGGTGCATCACACGAAGGTGATCTCATCGAGACCTCGACCCCTCTTGGCCCAGAAGTGAAAATGGGTAGTCCTTGTGGTGGTGGCTAAGTATGTATTGCTAGTACTAGACAAAAGTGGCTCTTAACGCTGACACTTGGAGTGTTCATGCTTTAGGGATAGGTAACGATTAGTAGAAGGGCCTCCTAGGATTATGTCACATGTTTTGAGGTGGATGTGAGACATGTAGGCTCCTTTGGTCACAACATAGTGTCCATGAGTGATTAAGCTTAGTGGTGCAGACGCAATCTTAATCTAAGGATCACAATCGTGGTACAAGGAGATATGTTAATGACGTGACATTGTATGTTACCTTATGATATGTTGGTGCAAGGAGATATATGTTGATAATGTGACACTGATATGTTATCTTATGATATGTGATACTAATATGTTGGTAATGTGACACTGACCTTATGATATGTAGCACTAATGTGTTATCCTGTGATATGTGCTTAGACATATGGAATTATGCATGATATGAAAAGAATTATATGATATTATGTTTTATGAAAGGGATATTTTCAGAAGAGTGCACGTGTGAACTTCTCTAAGCGGTGTGTGTGTGTGTGTGTGTGTGTGAGTAAAATGACAATTTTAATTATGTGTGCATGAGTTCACATCGACTCCATAGGTCCAATGGTAGGGCAAAAGGCTAGACCCATGGGATTGGATAGCTAGGCTAAGCCTATGGATTTAGTTTAAGTAGAAAAAGAGTTAAACACTGGAAAGTGGGTGGCAAGGTGGATCTGAGCTATGGGTACTTTCCAAACAAGACAAAATTATATATTACAATGATAAATTTGGGATATGTAGTTTATATCGGCAATCATGAATGAAGATAGAGCAATTCCCTTCATAATCGAGGAGTCATAGGACATCTTGTTGAGCCTCAGGGAGCTGCGTGGCCTACTTATGGGAATTATAGGGGGAAAACACCTAGAGGAATCATTCACTTTTCCTTATGTAAGGATTGTTCCAGTTAGCCTAAGGGGAGATGACTTAATAGCCAATCAATTCACTTTTCCTTATGTAAGGATTGTTCTAGTCAGCCTAAGGGGAGATGACTTAATAGCCAATCATTAGGATATTGTGATATGGGGTCCTCAGTGAGTCGCTCTACACTTAGTGTGATTTTTGCTACCATATTATTTTATAAATAAAGTGGTGGGTAGTTGTTCTATAAAGTCATCTATGTTTCTTCATAGCAACATTGAGAATGAATCGTCAATATCTTAGTTCTAGAGCACACTTTGACTTGCATCAATCCTGTCATATTTCAAATTTATTTCTTTGTAGCAACAATGAGAATGACTTATTAACTAGTTAATATTGTACATTCTTAGGCTAACATCAATTTCATCATTGAGAACAAGATAGCATGCCATCTTTATTTCTTCAAATTTAACAAATGGGAATGAACCATCCACTAACTAGTGCACCACATGATTAGGTTTGCATTAATTCCATATCTACATAGGAACATTGGCATGAAGTGCACCACATACGAGGGTATATTGCTTTAATTTAATCTATACCCAATTTATCATATCGAAATGACATTTGAAGTGAACAAATTTACAAAATTTGAACTAAAGGTCTATTTGCACCTTGATAAATGACTTTAAGAGTGGTGTAATATCCTATGTGCACTTCAAGATGCCTTCTCCTCCACAAAAGCCTATGAATTTTCTTAGTGATCCCAATAACTTATACAAGTCCCAATTGTCTCCTTTTTGGGACTAGATGAGTACTTTTATGCCTAGGTATTGCAATCATATGACTAAAGAGCATGTGCACCACTGAATTCTATGTAGAAGTACAATCTCCTCTTAAGAGAAAATTCATGGATTTTTCATGGGCAACCACTCCACAAGCTTGTGTTAACCCATTCCTAGGGTTAACAAGAGCTACTACCATCACCTTATATTAAGGAGTCAAGGTAGATACACCAAAAGGTCATACTTTCAAGATATAAAGCGATGGTGTCCAAATCTACAACTTCGACAGGCGTCCGTAATGGTCCTATGGAATACTTATGGTGATTTCGGCTTCAAGAGCGTGTGGTAGTAAGCTAGGATGAAGTCTCAAGTGATGTACTTCATGGATATATAATGAGAGTAATCATTGTAATAGCATTAGGCCTCTTATGAGCCTAAAGTTCCCGATCGGCCATAGTTTAAGTGAGTGTGAACACTTTATGGCCATGTATATAAGTCAATGTCTCTCATAATACAAAGAACTCTCTATTAATCCCATTTTGGATTAACAAACATGATCCTCAATTGAGGACATTAATAAGTGTCATGAAACGCCACTATAAAAGTTATACATTATGAGATATTGGCCACCAAGTGAGTTTTGGGCGCCCAAGTGTGAATAAAGGCCAAATGTATATAAGGCATTTTCTCATAATGAAAAGACACAATCCCCTTTTTTGTGCTATAAAGAGTTCTCCCTTTGTGTCTTGAGAGAGATTGAAGGAGTGGGAGCATTCTAGCATTGCGCCTCTTTCATGCTTGTGTGAGAGAGTGAGAGAGAGAGAGAGTGATTGCCTTATTATGCGACGGTGTGAGCGACTTTACGGTGACAACGTGGAGGTGGAGCTTAACAAGCGAGCTTGGAGGCCTCAAGGGACTCAAGTTTGAAGCATTGGTAAAAGTTTGAAGGGACTCAAGTTTGAAGCATTGGAGGCCTCAAGGGACTCAAGTTTGAAGCATTGGTAAAAGTACCCTATGACGGTTGTGATCTATTGCTCATCCTTTAGGTGAATGTGTAGAGTAGCCCATAACATTTTGGACGCTGCTATCAGGGAAACACCTTTGTTTCTTTCATCCTCTTGGAGTTTTAGCACCCATTGCATAGGATTCATTATTGCCCTTTCATTCCGGTAGTGCATTATGTGAAAAATGAATGGATAAGATGTGTGTGGTAGGAAAAAATTGTGAGAAATTGGTTGTGATGTTGTGTATGTTTGTGGTGGAGTGGTTTTAGGATAAGGCTTCACTATTTGTTCTTGTTAATTTTGATATTCGCATCATTAAAAACACCAACGTGAATGAGCAAGTTGGTGTGTTATTTTCTTTCTTTTTCAAAAATTCATAAAAATCAAAAACATAAGGGACCATTGATTGTGCCAAGAACTTGCATTTCATTCCTTAGGAGTGGCACAATCGATCTGGTATCAATTGGATAAGTATTACGCACCCAAAATCATAAACTTTTGATGACGTGGGAAGTTCCACGTGAAATTACAGAAAAATCGTTCACACCGTGAACCGTTTCCATGAACCATTTCTTGCAGTTTCACATCTCGAATCGCTCACGCGAAATTAGTGCCGCAATTAACGTCAAAAATCACAAGATTGCCTTTTTAAAAATAGAAAACCTTATCCTAACACCTTTGACACCGCGCAATCTGCTAAAATTTTAGAGTGCGTGAAAGTTCAGTAAAGCGTTCATGACGTGAAACATTTTGAAGCTGTTCACGGCATGAAACCCTTACCGGTTCATGACTTGAACCCCTTTAAAATCGTTCATGGCATGAAACCCTTCTTGTTTCACGATGTGAAACATTCTTTGCAGATTCACGAGTTGGCCAAATCCATCGATTAGATAGACCAAGGCCATAAGGGTCGGTTAAGGAAAGCATGCTATATCTAAAAGAGGGGATCTAACCTGAAAGGCAAAAACTTTTGAGCACGTGAAAGTGCAAGAGAACATTCACGCCGTGATGAACCATTTCCTGCTGCAATTTCACATCCCATTCTCTACAGTTTCACGGCTTCTAAAACAAAGTGATAGAATCGGAAGCAAAATCAAATTGGGTTGACAAATAGCTTATCAAATCGTACATACATGCACTAAAGATCTGGAAAACTCATCAGAGATGATCTTACACCTAATGATAGTGCATCAAATCAACTAGGATCTTCCTACCAAAAGAAGTGTGGGATCAGGACATTCTGCAAGCACACACCTGAGTGTTTTAAGAAACCTGACCACCATCGCTAAAACTAGTAGCGACAAAGAGTCCATGGAAGAAGGGCTGAGGTACGCTAGGTTTGGGGAAGAGGAGAAACCACCCTCCCCAACTAGGTCCAGTGATATCATTAATATCACCCGAGGATTTTTCGGTCTCCAAACCAGTCATGATGAAGAAGCACAATCTGCAAGCATGGGTTCGTCAACTAGCACTGGACTCGGTCCATGACAAGAAGTGCCTTTCCAAACGTCGAATTCTAGGCTATCGAATACCGGCACCCCTCGAATAAGACAAGACATAGAAAGTGCTGCTAGGACGGGTTAAATATTCTTCCCCACTACCGAGGAAGTAAAGTTAGACCTCAAACAGAGTGAGGTGGAACGATAACTCTACAAGAATTGAGCTTAAGGAAATAAGAGCTTGATACTTGTAGAACAAGAGCCATGAGCAAAAGGAAACGGGAAGTTTTAACCCACTCCAGTCACGAGGGAAGGAACCAGAAATAGTTATGGGTAGAAGTGAGGGAAAAATTCCAAATTTGGAACCCATAAACGAGGAATCCAGAATGGAGGAAGGGTTTACAACCATAGAAGAAGAGGGTAACCTGGCTAAGTAGAGGACCGACTCTACACCAAAAAGGATATTGAGCAGATGATCAATAACCCTATGTTCCTACAAGACATGGAACTCCTGATTCTGCAAAGACGTACGGAGGTGACTAATGGGGAAAGGTACCGCCCGACTGGACCATCCCATGGACCCGAAATACCTAGAAGTGCCAATACAGGTCTAGGAAGGGGGGGAGCAATTCCCCAAAGGCCTAGGATAGATCCAACCATGGACCTTAATGTAGCCACAAGGGCAGACCTGCTAAATATGGTGGCAGAAATGGGCCGGGGGATGGTCAGAGAACTAGGCACTGCTCTAGAATCCCGACCTTCCAAGATGAAACCCTATATCATTTCAAAACTTGTCCAAAAGTTCTATGGGGACGGGAATCCTATCCAACATGTAGAGATTTTTGAATCCACATGTGAAACCTGCGGGCCGGTCAGTGATGTGACAATGATGCATGCCTTCTCATTGACCTTGGAGGAAAAATCTCATCAATGGTTCTGAACCCTTAAGCCTGAGGATAAGGTTAACTTCACAAGGCTAAAGAATGTTTTGTGCCCAGTTTTTCCCGAAGTGGTGATAGATGGAGGCGTGTGGCACAATTACATAATATCAAACAAAAGAAAGATGAGTCGATGAGAGACTATGTTTCTCATCTAAAGCACTTAAATTCGAGGTGCAAACTTCGAGAAAGGTTAACTGATGAGATCAGTTGTTGCCTTATTTTCAGAGGGGACTTAGAGACCATAAAATGTATGATTACATAGTACTAGCCTGACCTGCTACTCTTGATGCATGCTGCAAACTGGCAATCGAATATGAAGATAATATGTTAGAATTTCCGCAACCAGAAGATGTTAAAACATCTTCAGCAACTACGACTTCACGTGTTTTGAGCCACTAAGAAATTGGAACTTGAAGCAAGCAAGTCAGAAACATGATGATGGATGAGCTCAATAATGCCATATTAGAAAAATTGAAAGTCAAAGAGGGAAGAGAAACATCTAGGCATGGGCATAATCATCTTTACCCCCGTAAGGGAATTGGTGTGGTGCTCTATGTACAGATCAAATCACACCACCACCGAGTGTCCACAGTTAAGGGCAAGGGCATTACTCTATTGTGCTCACTGTTGTGTAAAATTAAGAAATCATAACACTTCAATGTGTAGATATCCAAGCTTTCAAAATGTTGCATAGCTACCAGCACTTAGAGCCCCATTGGCTTTATCGGCGCCACCACTTGTACAGATCACCGCTACTGCCAGACAACCCTACTCTTCCTACTTACTTAGGGGGATGTTCCGGGTACAAGACGCTTCACCTTTGCCGTCCACCACTAGTTCTACCACCACAGGCTAAGATCAATCAAGTATTGATTGAAGAGCCATCAGAAGATGTTGACATGGTGTAGAAAGTAGAACTTAGAAGGGAGTGCTATGAGGAAACGACTGAGGTTACGCTGGAATACTACGTCCTATATATCATGTAGTGCCACATGGCATTCTTTTAAGATAGCCGCCCTGTTCGATGGCAATGTTATAAAATGACTGAGGTTACGCTGGAATACTACATCCTATATATCATGTAGTGCCACATGGCATTCTTTTAAGATAGCTGCCGTGTTCGATGGAATACTACGTCCTATATATCATGTAGTGCCACATGGCATTCTTTTAAGATAGCCGCCCTGTTTGATGGCAATGTTATAAAATCAATTTTCTTTCCTTTTCTTGTCATTTCGCATCGTGTGCTTGGAGTGATCGTTGCATTTTCTTCCTTGTGCATATTCCGAGCTCACCATCTCTCTCCATTGATTCTTGACTACTCTTTCGAGGTGGGAGCTTAATACTCATTTTTCTTTACTTTTCTTTTTCTTTTTTGGTGTTATTTTTTGTTTTCATTTTGTGTTCTTCAAAACACGATACACATTAAGTGGTTACACGAATGATCTGGCTTTTCAACGATTAATTCAATAATTTTTTTAATAAAAGATTGGTGTCTCCTCATACACCAAACAAACTTAATCAAATGATTGAATATATTGTCAGCACTCTCACAGAAACGTTTCCTGCACTTTCACGCCTGAGCCTTTCACGGTGGCGGCCAATGCCTTTCACGGAAGCAATTCTTGCACTTTCACGCTTGAGCCTTTCATGGCCAATTCCTTTCACGAAACTATGCTTATTCACGACTAACACTTTCATGACTGACACTTTCACGCGACTGAGCCTTTCACGGCCAAAGCATTTCATGGAAACGTTTCCTGCACTTTCACGCCTGAGCCTTGACGGCCAGTGCATTTCATGGAAACGTTTCCTACACTTTCATGCTTGATCCTTTCATGGCGGCCACAGCATTTCACGAAAACTGTGCTTCACGGGGCTAACACTTTGACACCTGAGCCTTTCACGGCCAGAGCATTTCACGAAAACTATGCTTCACGGCCAGAGCCTTTCACGCATGAGCCTTTCACGAAAACTATCCCTGCACTTTCACGGCCTCACCTTTACACGGCTTGCACATTCACGTACTAACTCCTACTCTACCATGTACTCTATTAAAAGACCAATGGATTGTACATACACTAACACTCTCTTCAACCATACTAACCTATTCCCACTAAATTGCTTACGAAAAAAAAAAGAAAAAGAAAAAAAAGACAATGATATCAATCCCATTAGTCATTTGACTGATCCTGTGTGCCTGATACAGATGTCGGCCCCTCAGAGTCTGAAGCCCACGAGAACCCATCTACAACTCAAGCAAGCAGTGCCACTGGATCCCCAACTAGCTAGAAATGATGGGGGACACAAAAACCAAAGCTGAACTTCTTGGGCCCTTACGCCCAACCTTTCCATGGGGCCCTCATCCGGAAGGAAGCCATTATAGCCCATGGAAAGGTAGCTCTCTAGTACCACAACCCGGAGTGTCTACAGATACTCAAAGATGATGAAGTTAAGAAAAAATTAGACAAAGTCAGTCTTAGAAGAATGGCACATATACTCCCTCCCCTAGACTATCGACAAAGAACTCTGCGTGGAGTACTTGAAGACCTATGACAAGGGGACCAAAAGAGGGAGAATCACCAAGGCAAATGGCACTACTAAAGAACTCCTCATCACACAAAGGACCTAATAAGAGAAGCTCTACAACTTCGAGCTGCAATCAGGGCCCACATACACAACATTGACAAGATGCCTTTGAAGGACGTGCTAAAGAAGAATTCCTATAATTCGAATGGTGCAGAATATGAAAATATCCAAGATGTAGCTACAGAGAAGGCTTGCAGGGTAATGTCTTTAATGATGCAAATAAAGCTTGTAGATAGATACAACAGAGTGGGTCTCAATAGAATAGCCAAAGTACATGAAGAGAAGGAAGAAGATTGGGCATTATAAGGAGATGGAAAACTATTTGAAGGCCCACCAATCTAAAATATCTAACCCTTACACACAGGTGCTCAATCATGAAGAGAAGGAAGAAGATTGGGCATTCTATCTACATAAGGAGATGGAAAACTATTTGAAGGCCCACCAATCTAAAATATCTAACCCTTACCTTCTCACACACAGGTGCTCAATCATGTCGCCAAAAGACCTCTCAAGGAGCCTGAACCGGAGGAACACGTGTAGTTGGCACTGTTACCGGACCAGCCCACATTAATAGCCAAAGATGTACATGAAGGGTAGGCCATGTTAATGGAATCCAAGGATATAATCAAGCAGATGAAGAAAGATCAAAAGAAGAGAACATATAGAAGGATGAGGGGGGTACTCACCGATGTTGCAGTGGAGTCACAAAGATTAGAGGAAGAAGTGGCCACCAAAATCCGTACATACCAGGAGGGGCACTAAAGGAAAATATTCTTAGTCAAACCACACAGGAACCCCAGCTAGCTTACTCCTCCAACAAGCCCTGCCTAGCTTATATTTACCAACTTATATCCTCTCAAGGATTCCAGTCTGGCAGACACACCAATAGAAACAGCTCCAGAACTAGCAACACTCATACAAGCTAAAGAAACATGATATGAAGAGGCAGCCATAGCCCAAGTACTGGAACTTGAGGTCCCCATGGAAGCGAGTAAATGACAAAGAACTCTAGAGCCATCAAGTCCAAGCAAGAGGAGGAGATTGGAAGATGAAGAAAGACTACCACAGCTTGCCTCCTTGGAAAACATTGATTACCAACAATTCTTGCAGGAGGAGACCATAGAGGGGCTTGACGAGATGCTCAACCAACCACCAACTGGGTTGGAAACAGAATCAGGCACCAATGCAATGTGGGAGCAGGAGTAGAAAGTTTGGCGATGCCATATGCTCCACGACCAAAACAATGCACTCTGGAAGCAAGTCAAAGATACATCATCGCAAGTTCAAAAGTTAAAGGCAAACCTGGAAGCAGCTGAGTCAACCTACAACAACAAGGAGGTCATTATGAAGAGTTTGAAGGTTACAGAAGAGCAGGAGAAAAGGTATAACTCATTGGAGAATAATAACCTTGTGTTAAGCCAAACAATAGTACAAAAGATCAAAGAGAATGCTGATCTCAATGCCAAACTGGAACAAGCAAAACAACAACTCTAAAAAGAAGTCAACTACACAAAAGAACTCACGACACTCCATGCACAGCAAGTACAAGACTTCCAGGACAATGCCAGGGCCAAAGAAGTAGCATTGCAAGACCAAATTATGCAACTAATAGCACTGCTCAAAGCAGAGGAGGAGAAGACACTACAAAAGATCAAAGAGAATGCTGATGTCAATGCCAAACTGGAACAAGCAAAAGAACAACTCTAGAAAGAAGTCAACTACACAAAATAACTCACGACACTCCATGCACAGCAAGTAGTACAGGACTTCCAGGACAATGCCAGGGCCAAAGAAGCAGCATTGCAAGACCATATTATGCAACTAATAGCACTGCTCAAAGTAGAGGAGGAGAAGACACTACAGCTACAACAGGAAAGAGAATAGACCAATAAGGCCCAGGCCGAGAAGATCTGAGGTCTCAATGAAAGAATAACTGCAAGCCAGGCTGAAGCACACATAAGTGAGTTGGCACACAAGGAAACATTAACACAACTCACTCACGAAACAACTTCAAGACACTGAGAGGTTAGCAGCACAAAGACTACAACAGATTATTGACGCTCGCTTAGGCAAGGGAAGCAACAGCTCGGTGAGCCCAAGAAGAAGCCACCCAAAGATTTGAAGAACTGCATGCTGCATGGATGGTCAGAGAAATAGCAATATCAAATCTCATTTAGCAACATAGAGTCCTACATGCAAGAATTGGAGCCGCAGCTCATCCAAGAAAGAAGTCAGTGGCCAGAACCCAATGAAGATCTTTGTCTACTCTTTGAGCAGGCCTCCGAGTTGGGACAGTTGCCAATTACTCCTCAGGCCCCTCCTCACACTCTCTCTTTGTTTTTGTCTACACTAACCCTCTCTTTACTACAATATGACATAAATCTATCTAAGGATATAGGCCTAGGAGAACTAACCTTAATCAAACAAAATACGAAAAAAGATGCTGATCCCACCATAATCATGGGAATTTTATGGGGTGACTTAGTATTGACTAATCCTCAGGATATCTTTTTCTATCCCCTACATCCTATCGTGTTAAACCTTCATAGTAGTTTACGGGGTGTTGCGTGCTCCAAAACTCAGAAATTCTAAACAACACTGTCAAAAAATTAGACCTATTTGTCCCAGATAACATTCCAGAGATGCCCGCCAACTATGAAGTCGTAGCACATAATTACCAATGGGTCATAAGTCACGGCTGGTTAGAGGTATATAAGTCACGGCGGCGGCTGGTTAGAGGTATATAAGTCACGGCGGCGGCTGGTTAGAGGTATATAACACTCACCAACATCTAAACCTCTGTGAGTCCACTCTCTATCACCCTTATGGCATTCTAAAGCTCTACACTAATATTTACAAACATGTAGAAGCCATGCTGACAATTGTACAATACAATTTTGATGCTACCCATAAAGAGTATCCAACTATAAATGAAGAGGAAATTCCAGACTTAAAGGAATTTATTAAGTCTCATAAGCCTAGTCACCCACCACCTAGCACAAGATAGGGTCAAGAAAAAACTTCTTCTTCATTTTCAAAATCCACTTACATTGTCTACGCTAATGTTGCTATACTAGTAAACTGCTTAACCCATATCCTAACACTCAACCTACTAACACCTCTCAGCAGGCTGAATGCATTTTCTCATCTTTTCATCCTCTTGAGATAGATTTTTCCACTAACACTCTCACCCCCAAGGAGGTACTGGCACCTACCCCATCTCCAACAAGGCACACTCAAGAGGTAAGACAAACCATTCCTATGAGTACGACCACTAACTTCAAAAATTTGACACTGGCTACAATAGCGGGGTCAGGAATGTTGCACCATGCTCGAATCCATGTCAATATTTGTTGTCTTTGTTCCTAAATGTGGGAAAATGTTGCTCTGGTACAAAGATTGGGAAGTTGTAGCACACATGAGAGTCACGCCTTTTGGCTTCTTGAAACTCCAGCAACGTCCATCTTCTTTTAATTGGCATGTATAATGGATTGACCCGCAATGTTGGTGGCATGCTCATGTACACTTAGCTGTATTTTGGAATGGCCAGGTACTCCTTTCTCCAGTCGGGGGTGCTTTTCATTAGTTACGATTGTGGCGTAGCCACCTCTTGTGTGCACGGGGTTTGCTTTGCCACCTGCGAAAATAGTAGCTGATCATAAATGTTACTATCCTTATCTCTAGCAATTGACTAGTTTTGTGTGCTTGGCCACATTTTCCCATAAGGTGCCCTCTCCCGCCAATGAAAGAAGTTCTTCTAAGTCAGGTCATGGGGTGCGGAGAGGGTATGGTACATTATACTGATTGTTGGAGTGACTTTTGAGTATGCTTTGGGCATGATTCGGCGTGTGGGCTCAAAGCATTCTAGCATTGTGCCTCTTTCATGCTTGTGTGATTCATGCTTGTGTAAGAGAGTGTGAGAGAGAGCGATTGCCTTATGCGATGGTGTGAGCAACTCTACGGTGACAACGTGGAGGTGGAGATTGGAGTTTGGAGCTTAACAAGCGAGCTTGGAGGCCTCAAGGGACTCAAGCTCAAAGCATTGGTAAGTATTCTACAACGATTGTGATCTATTGCTCATCCCTTAGGTGAATGTGTAGAGTTCTCTCTTGGAGGTGTGGTAGCCCATAACACTCTCCGATTGTGCAATAGAGTCTTGCTCTTACTAATCCCTTTCTCTAATGCATGCTAGTGAGTGTGTGTGAGTGAAGTGAGGTGAGAGGAGGGACGAGTACACATAATGCAACGCAGCAGTGTGACAACGCTGTCACGGGAGACGCGGTGGAATTGCTTCTCAAGGAGTTGTAGAGCTTGGAGACCTCAAGGGTTATCGGCCATTGGAAAGATCCTCCTGATGACAGTTGTGATTCACTAGGTAATCTCTTATTAGATGTGTTCCAAGGGGGGTTTGGGTGAGCCATAACATCTTTGGCGCCGCTACCGGAGAATTATCCCTTGGCTTTTTCCATCATTTTTATCTAATCTATGCATTATCCATTGTCATGATTAATGGTGGTTTTGATGGAGATTTGTGTGTAATTTAGTGAGAAATAGCTCTTTTTTTTGTGTTTTTTGAAAGAATGATTTTTTAGCTTGAATGTGTTGTTTGTTAGTTTAAATTAAGTTTTTAGTGTTTGTTACGTGTACACATAGTGTGTGTTAGTTTGCATCCACTGCATAAAATAATGCAATAGAATGCAATTTTTAGTGGTTTTTAGCTCTCTTTAGTTAAACACAGAGCTAGAATCGTAAATTTTTGTTTGATTTATGTGTTTTTTGTTTAATTTGTATACATTAGAGTGTTAGCAAGCATTAGAAATAGCTTTATCTTTTACAAAATTTCTTAAAACCATTAAAAAAACCCTTGAAATCAACTAATCTTTCTTAATTCACTGGTTTTTATCGTTAAGGGTGATTAATCCAATTTAAGATGCAAAAAGATTAGAAAATGTGTTTTTGGGGTCAAAATTGATCATGTGAAAGGTCAAAATTAATGTTTTTAAGTGTTTCGAGAGCATCTAGGTACATGAAAACACCTGATTACATCAAATTCTTGATCAATTGGATGAATTTCTCTCTTTTTTGCTTAATTTTGCCTAAAGAGAAGAGACTAAAATTAATAGTTTAATTAATCTCCAATTATAGATTAATTTACAAATTAGCTGATGCACATAGCTTAGCAATTTCATGCTCTATCCAATGATGTGCTCAATGGTGTGAATTAATTAGTGATTAGTGGTTAATTAGAGTCCTTAATTAGTCTAAAAGGGGAAAAGATTAGTGAAAGGATTAATCTTTAATTAATTCTTAATCACTTTTTACATAACTCATTAAGGCTAATGAGCATTGAATGAAAAGATATAAATGAGTTGTCAATTTGTCCATTTTGGGACTCATTTATGAAGGGTGTAAGGGGGTGTCATAAAAGGGTTGACTTTTTTTATTCCCACTTGCCTTTTTGGAAAAATGCCCATATCTCCTCAATTTAAAATTCAAAATTTTTTTTTCCCAAACAAGAAAATATTTTCCTCTAGACTCCAAAAATAAAAATAAAAATAAATCCGTCAACCACCCTGTTCACGCCATGAATCGTACCCGCTATTTCACGTCGTGAAACAGCCCCCGACCCAAAAAAAAATTAAAAATTATGTGAACCACCTTGTTCACGCCGTGAACCATACTAACTTTTTCACGTCATGAAATAGCCCCCACGGTCAAAAAACAAATATCGGATGTTTCACACGTTAAGGTCTCATGCCTTAAGTGGTTCACGCCTTAAGCAGGTCACGCCTTAAGGTCTCATGCCCAAACAAAAAAATCAAACGAATTTTAAGACCTTGAGAACAACTTTCATCCACAGCTTCTCAAGACAAGGTGATCGGTGGAGTGCAACAAGTGAACTCTATTCGATTGAGCATAAACAAAAAGAAACATTAGAGATCTTATCTTTCGGATAAAACTCTTGGACTCATAATGTGAGCCATGAGAGAAACTAAATGATGCTCAATTGAAGAGATGTTTCATGATGCGCATAAAGAATAACAGCTTACACAACTTGATTATTGTATCCAATCCAGAAACATTCGATTAATGTTGTAAAGAAGCAATACATTTAGATGACAACAGGATGGAGGATGATCATGATATGATATGTCCCTCATTTAAACCAAGTGAAGCAATGTCTAAAGAAAATTTGATTTTGGAATTGTCATTCCCTGAATTATATGTAGCCTTGCTTAAATGTTTTGAACCAAAATCTCCAAGAGAGGATGAGCCCCCTCGAAACCAATCATCCTTAATGCATATCCAAGTGATGGGCAAAATGCCTTGTGTTCATTGCAATTACTACGCCCACCCCAATCTCCATTGTGCATACAAGGCGCCTATCTTTCTGTACTACATATATTGCAAAACCTTTGGTTATGACACACCGCAATATCCAATTCATCTATAATTAACTCAAAACCTCCATCTCTGGTGCCCCAACCAAACATAGTTCAAAGGGTTGAAACTGCTCAAGAAACAATTCAACGAACACTTCAATGTTTCTATTGTTGTGGACTGCACAAGGTGGCAGAATGCATAGGAATACTTCCATACCCACAATCACTGACACCTTGCAACCCATATGTGAACGATGTGGAATCGATCACATATTCCAAGATTGCCCAAGAAGGCGAGTTGCTTCCCTACAACCTGTCTCACATAATACAACTCTTAACATCTTGAGTATACAAAACGGGCAATTGTCCATGGTACCCTTGAATATACTTACACGCTTACAAGCTAAGGTATGAGATACAGTAAAAAAGAATGCAAAAGAAAATACTTTGAAATGGGTAGAAGAGCATGTTTTAAAACAAAAGCCAAAAGAGGAAACAAAACCTTCTAAACCCGAGAAAAACAAGGGCAACCAAACTGTCAAAACCAAGGTTGAAATAAAGAACAAGAGAAAGGAGCATGTATAGGACCTAACCCCAATAAAGGAAAAAGCTACACATGATGTAGAAGCATCCACCTTAAAGGCTACCACTCAATCCACAAAACCCACGGGTAAGACAGAGAACAAGAAAGCAAAAGAGAAAGTTTGTTCTCATCGTATGGGCAAACCTAATGAAAACCTAACAATCTAAGGAAAGTCAAAAGAAGATATAAGTTCTAGTACGTCACTTAGTGAGGATGAAACAAGTTCTGATTTGTCACTTAGTGCACCTCATAGACCAATCAAGAAACTAGAACCCGCCCAACCACCCCACAATGAAAATCATGATCACATGATATATGCGAAACACAAAAAGCAAGCTTAGGAGAGCATGCTTAGCATTGCTGAGCGTCATATAGGATCACCAGTTGTGATTGAACCTCATAATGCCAATCCTAAAAAAGCAACCAAAATACAAAAACCAGAGGGGTATCGCTTCCCCTTTCAAGAGGAAGACATACTCTCTACAAAAGAGCCATTAGAGGCAAATTGCACGAATTATGCAGTTGAAAAAGCACGTGAGGAATTCAGTGAATCCCTTACAAAATTAATGCAATCTTTAAAATCCCCATTTGGAGGAGTGCTCTTCTCTTGTGGTGGTGAAGCTAGCATTGCTTCAGCCCTTGCATCTTTAAAGACTAAACATGAGTTTTACCAATACATAAAGAGGAGCTATATAGAACAAGACTATGAGGATTCACAAGTTTCAAAAGAGACCTCAATTAAAGTTGTCAAAGAACCGAGCGTGCCATTGTACACATTGGGCACTCTTGAAAAAGCTGAAAGCCAAGAAGAGAATGAAAGTGAATGGGAATATGAAACCGACACGAGATCTGAGCTGAAATAAAAAATGAAACATCCATGGTTCCTCTTGAAGATTCTATCATGGTATGGTTAGATTTTCCTATGGAAGGCAATGATGTTAAGCGCAAATATGCATTGATTAGACCTCGAGCTAGTTATAAGATCATGACAAGAGACACTTGGGTGTCATTGGGACAACCTAAAATCATTCCTAAAGACAATGGTTTTACAAGAGGTGCCAATGGACAAAACATTGAAGTTCCAAGTTACTTTAGCTATGCTACTCAAACAATCGATGGAAATGTAGAATTTAGATTCCATGTTACCCTAGATTCCCTTGAGTATGATGTCATCCTTGGTGGAACTTGGGTGAGTGACTTATCGTTATTTAATTGATGAATCCATGTAAATAGTCACCTTGAACACGCATGCAGGCATTGTGAAATTTCTATTATGGGAGGAAGAGGCCTTAGAGGAGCTGGAACTTCCAATATATCTTACTGAGAATATCCCAAGAATAATGGTGGGATTAGAACTTTCCACTAAACTCACCACAATTCAAGCACAACTTTATCCAACATGAGAGCACAATCTCATAGCCCTCAAGTTATGGGATCTGTTAGGGCAACCAACACTTATGGCTCATCCTGATAGAATTCCATTCACACAAGACTCGAACATGCCATGTTTGGGGTACTTTGAACATACAATGTATAATGAAACTAACCCCCTTACTTGTAAGTTTTTTGTGGTTAAGTATGTATTAGAAACAGATTTGATCTTGGGGCATAAATGGACTATTGCTGCCCAAGCACTGCTATGCTTTGCTACTAGCGATAGGGTCATCATCATGATGGTCAATGACACAAAGTTGACAACACCATATTTCTAGGAAGAGGATTCAACCCTAGTGGATTTCTATGATGTTGAATGTAGAAAGTTACATGCCTCTTCCTCGGAAGCCCCTCTACTACATGAAGACCTCTCATTGGCATCACTGACCAACTTGGGCAATGCATCTACCCCTTCCACTCCATCCTCACCAATGAACTTCAACGCCAAAACCTCACAATCAACAGCTATTCCTGAAAAATTTCCCCAAGCGCAACCAATCACCTCTAAACAGGGACTCAAGGGAAAAGCTCCAGAGCCAACGCCTCTTATTAACCAACCTCACCAAAGGAGACGGCCGCTTGCTCAAAAAACTTATCATCAATAGCAACTCCCCAAGAGACTCAAGCCTCATCAACAACAACCCCCATGAGTCTCAAACCCACAATCTCAGCACCAACCAATGTGATGGAGGGCCCCAAACCTTCTGTTGTCCACCATGACAGACGAAATCAAGGTATCTTAATGGTATCAAAATATGGGTGGAGAAGCAGCTACTTGTAGCCCAAGGCTATTATCGAGGCACCAATCCAATTTGGGTGCCTCGATCTCATCAAAGCCTCTTCCTCAACCCAACACTCAGAGGCCAAGGAAGAATAAGAGTACTCCACAACACCATCCACAAAAGCCTATGCGAGTTCATCAAAGAACTCCAACAACTCAACAAGTGTGGGTACCAAAAAATTTACTACAAGCACAAGGGTACTACCAAGGTAATATCAAAGCTTGGATTCCCAAGCGCATCAAGAAGTCACCCACGCATGCACAAAAAAAAAAGAAACCTAAGCACTAAAGGCATCAACCATTAACTCCTAATGTTCATCAAAGATGGGTATCTATGAACGTGCTTCAACAACAAGGGTATTATGATGGTAATCCCCATCATATAGTTGCCAAGATCGAACAAAGGAAGGAACACTTCAGCAACACCTTCAACCCCAACAGCTTCACCTATCGACAAGAATGCAAACCCAAGCAACACCAAGCAAACCACTCAATAAATACACAAGAACTTGCGTGTTTATTATACATTTTTACGGGTTTTTCCACAGGTATGCTATTAAATTTCTGCCGGTTTTATGCTAAAATGCTATATGGGTTAGCATGTTGATGCATAAAATACTCTCCCGTGTGCATGGGACCCTCTTCGCCTCTCAAATCTGTTTTTTCTCTTCTATTTTCCTCCTGCTCGTGTGAAGGCCTTTTATTTGGCATAATTTGATTAATTTTTAATCAAAATTAACTTTTAATTATGATTAATAAAAAAATTAATTAAAAAGTTAATCAACCTCCTCTCTAACAGGGAAGGAAAGGGTGGAGAGAGAATGGAGTGGAGAAGATAGAGAGGGTGGAGAGAGAATGGAGTGGAGAAGATAGAGAGGAGAGAAGAGTGAGGAGAGAAGATAGGGAGGAGAGAAGAGTGAGGAGAGATGGAGAGGAGAATCAACCCCCTCTCACTCTCTGTTTTTCGCGCATGCCTGGGGGGGGCTGTGCAGCAGCAGTAGCTGTCGGGCGAAAAAACGCCCCCCCTTATAAAAAATATCCTGTAAGCTTTAATACAAAGCTTTAAAAAGCTTTGTTTTTTTTAGCTTTAAAAAATATATATTAAAAAAGACTTTTTTTTAAAAATTCCAAAGAAAGCTTTTCAAAGCTTGAAAAAAAAGCTCTAAAAAAGGGGGAGAAAACATGAATTTTGAGAAAAAAAAATTCTCTGAAAATATCTGAAATTTTTTCTCTTAAAAGCTCTTGGCTTTCTGCATTCCCAGGAAACCTTTTGGCTTTCCGAATTCTGGAAAATCTTTTGACCTTTCGAATTCCGAGAACTTTTGACCTTTAACATTCCGATTTTTTTTTCTTTTCATTTTTCCAAAACTATTGACTTTCCGTATTCCGGAAAAACTGTTGGGATTCTGAAATTTTATGACCGTTTGTATTCTAAATGCATTCTAGGTTAATTAAAAAAATTTAAAAATTCTTAAAAATTAGACAAAGGTTATTTTAAATTTCTGGAAAATGTGGGGTTGGTGTTTGGTATGTGGTGTGTCTTTCGGGCGCCCCTGACCATTCAAATTCCTTTAAAAATATATTTTTGACCCAAAAATTTGAAAAATCCATTAAAATTGTAAATTTTCATTAGATTTGAGAATTGTCGGGCGGAATTGAAAATTTCGTGAATGATGGAAATAGAAATTTTCTAGAAATTATTTTTACAAATTGTGGAAATTGGTATTTTGGCAAATCTAATTGCTAAAAATTTTCTGGAAAAATATAGGTTTGGAATGCCATAAGATAGGTTTGGTGGAATTCAAAATTATCGTATTTTGAGGCCTTATAAAATCAGGGAAAATTAGGAAAAAATCATGATAATTCTTTTTCTCAAGAATTTAATATTTTTTAGGGTTATTTAATGTTGAAGTACATTTTCTCGTACTGACATTAGATAGATGCGGGTTATTCGCATATTATTAATATGATTGTACCTCGTATTAGTAGTTATTTTTGTTTGGATTAATTCTAAACGATGTTTTTATGATTTTTTACCATTGTTTAGCCATTCTTTTTGGACATGTTCCTTAATTTCTTTTGATGGCTATAATTTACGTTCAAAGTGTGTTTCACCTTTAACACTTTTCCATGATAATTTATTTTGCACTTGTTTAAGTGTGGTTTGTGCTTAATTTCTTAAGCCTAAGATAAATTCTATCATGGGTTAGTTGATCAGTTTGTTTTGGTGGATTTTATTGGATATTTTTCAAGTTTTATGTGGACTCATCAGGTTCTACCTAGATCACTTGTGTCTAGGGGTTTTTTAATGAGTGCTACACACATGTGTTTTCACTTGCTTACTTTGGAGTTTTGCTTGAACGACATCACATTCATATACTCCGGATTGATGAGTTGGCCACCAATTTTAATGCTTCTTTTGGCATGATTAATGACCATCAGATGGCATGCATTGATTTTTATGATCAACTATAGTTTTCATGGATTCGAGGAGCTTCTTTGCTTTTATCCATGGTTTTATTAGGATCTTTTGATCTTTTGGATAATTTCATGTGCTTTGAAGGTAGCATTTGCCTTCATTTTTTGCACATAATTTTGGACTATGTTCCTTGTACTCTTGTACATATTCCAGCTTGGATATCTAGTTATTTATGTATCTAGGTGATTTTTTATTTTTCTACCCTAACTTTATTATGTTTATTGGGTAGTTATCATTAGAAAGGCGCCAATAATACAATTTCTTTTCTAATGATGTACTCGAAAAGAGTTATTCCTCCCCTTGATGTGGTCTCAGGAATATAGAGACAGGTTTTAATATGTGAAAGTCTAGGATAACTTTTATATAGGATTTTATTCATATTTCCTAGACAACATACTAGGGAGTTTTAAATTGGTAAGGTATGTATGGATGGTATCATGGTGGTATGGGGCGCTAGCAATCCCTCACATATATTATCTTATGGGATAATTTGGGCTCAAGATTGTTGCTTTGCTTACATCACTTAGCATGTTGACCTCAACATTGAAAGACAATCGCATTTTCTAAATTCACTAGAAGTTATAGTGTGGGCATTCTCTAGATAAACTTCTTTTATCTATAGCCTGCATGTATTGATGAGTGTAATCTTGTCGACATTTTCACTTGTTGAAATCTCTTTCTTTAGAGTTCAACGAGTTTATCTTGCTGTGTTCGGATTAAGGAAATTTGGATTTTTCCTTTGTTGGCATTTCTTTCTCTAGTTCCGTACTTTAGGTGATTTATACAGTCAACCTGATGGTTTACGGATAGACATGTGATCATCGAGATGCTAATGACTCTCTATGTTGATATGGGTAACTCGAGATGTCGATAATTCCATGAGCAGATGTGGGTACGTCGGGTCGTCTGATGGATTCCTAGTTCCTGCTGTTATAATGCCATGTTTTCCAACTTTATTCCGAATGGTTTACAATGAGGAAACTACTTTGAGTATGAATTGCTTTGATCATCTGCAGTCTGATGGGCAAACAGAGCGTATGAATCAGATTGTAGAGGATATGATTGTCTTTGGAAAGGCATCAAATTGGAAAAAATATCTTCCAATGATGGAATTTGCCTATAATAGTTTTAAACATACGGCTATTGGTTTTAGTCCGTTCGTGCTTATGTATGGGTATCAACCCAGGGCACCTATTGATGTTGATCTTAAGGACATCGAGCTTGATGCATCGAGGGATTTCTTGCGTGATATGCAGGAAATACTGACCGAAGCTCGGGATTCTATCAGGAGTGCTTAGGATAGGGCACAGTTCTATGTTGATAGAGGATGTTCAATTTGGTCTTTTGAACTAGGAGCGTTGGTTTATTTAAAAGTTCCTAAAGATTTTCAGACTTCGTCAAAAGAAAAATGCTCGAATTTATCTCCTAAATATTGTGGTCCATTTTGATTTATATATCGGATTGGTACGGTTGCGTATGAATTTAAACTGTCTCCACATGTTAGAGTTCATCCAGTTTTTCATATCAGTAGATTGAAAGGGAAATTAGGAGGTGAGGATAACATAGTTACTCCTCAAGAACTCTTGAAGTCGAAGAATTATCCTATGTTCCACATGATCCTGATAAGGTACTTGAATTCAGGGAAAGAAAACTTTGTAGTAGTTGACTAATCCCTGAGGTTAAAATTAGGTGAAAAGATAGGGAAATAGAGGATTCGACTTAGGATTCGGTTGAGATTGTTCAGTGCAGTTCTCCTTCTTTCGAACTATAGGGGAACCACCAAGAATCACTAATCCCTACCTCCACTTTAGCACCATTACCCAAGAACAAACTTTGAGAGGTATGGGTCCCAAAGGCTAGTATACCAATTCTACTCAAACCTCTTACATAACGAGTTCATATGGATTCCAAAGCAAGGGAGAAACACTAGGTAACTAAATGATCCAACCACCCAAGGATGAATAGCCACATAATGCTCTCTCGAGTCCCAAGGCTATTATTAAGGATGATGTCCACAAAAGGGGGCCATCGCCAACAATAGATCACAAGAGCCAAAGAACGTAAAAAATCATCATCATGCTCAAAGTCAATCCATAACCTAGTCGAGCCATAGTAGGTATGAGTACACAAAAGGACTAAAGTAGAGGAATAATTGACCATGGAAGAGCAGAAATAACTCCAAAAGCAAATCCAAGACCTTTGCTCAACCTCCAACATGAAGACATGAAGATTGTTCCTCTAAGTCCAACATAAGTGCGAATCGACAAGCAATCCTCTCCATGGGACAGCCCAAAGTCCTTAAAGTTTTCAATCCTAACATGGGCAAAAACCTTGTTTATCAAGAGGATGATGCCACCCTCCTACTAAATCAAAGGACAAAGAAAATTGTTGCTTATCTAGCAGCAACATCAAGCAAAACAAAGCAAGAATAAAAGACCTAGGGATAGAGTCTACCTACAAAAATGTCAAGTCGCCGGAGGCTAAAATGTGCCGAGGACATAAGAGTCAACAATCGGGTTAAGAACAAAATGTGCCCAATGTAAATCCTAAGCACAACATGCATAAACTTGATCACAAGGAATTCCTTGATTGAGTCTCTTGTGCTAGAGAGACAAGCATAAAGGTCAAGTCGAGTCACCTATGATGCAGAACGCAATGGTGGTAGGTCAAGTTAAAGGAGTTGGCAGAGTGGTCCTCTCACAACCACATACTATTCATAAAAGGATAATTATTCACTCTGAAATCCACTCAAGTTGATCTTTGGATGGGGGGAGAAGGAAAACCTTTTAGGCTTGGCCTAATGTATGACCAATCACATGAGAACTCCCTACTCAATTCCTTTTGCACCTCATATTTGTTCTAATCAAGCATGTGACGCATCTCAAGATGTCGCATGACAAGGCACATGAAATAGGAAATCTTTAACTATTTTACTAGTGCACTTGCATGATTGCACATCATTCATGCATCGAGTATCCAAGATAGAAACTTCATCTCACCGACAACCCATAGACCCCCACTAAGCTCTCTTGCACAACATGCCATAAATGTATGAAGCATAAATAGGGCACTAACGTCACAAGGTGCAACATTAGGCACAAGAAGTTGTGGAGGCCCAAGCATTGAAAAAGCACTTTAAAATCCAAGCACAATTTCTTGGATCATGGATCGACCCTTGGATGATTAGACTTTCTAGATGTATCATTATCTTTGATTGTCAATCTCACTTCTACTATCACAATTTTGATCATCGATCGTGCTTCTCAAATCACAATCTAACGACACCAATTCAAGCCTTAAATCACGTTGACTTCAAATTATTGATCGCCCCAATCTTTGAGACTAGTCCCCTCAAATTGTCGATTTGACCTTCAAATTATTGATTGCCCCGATCTTTGATCAATGTAGTTCCCTCAAATTATTGTGATCCAACCCATGCCAATTCGGCTCAAGTGCCACATCATTATGACACCTATATATAGAAACTGTGTTGATTTTACCTTTTTAAAAAAAAGCTACTCAAGCACCAATTTAACTAGAAAATGAGCTTACAAGCAGCTTGTTTGTGCCACTTGAATTTGATTAACAAAATGAGCTTACAAGTAGATTGTTTGTGCCACTTGAATTTGATTAACAAAATGAGCTTACGAGTACCTTCTACTTGCAAACGCAATTCAAGCTTATGAGCACCTTCTACCTTCTATTCAAGCTTATGAGCACCTTCTACCTTCTACCTTCTATTCAAGTAGCAATTCCATTGGTATAAACAAGCTTATGAGTACCTTCTACTTGTAAGCACTCTTCATTGTGACTCAGCCAAGCCTCAATGACACATCAGGTAGTAATTGTGCCAAGTATACCCATCTCCATATAAGTATTTGCAACTATTGTGCATCAGCATAGAGTAGGGTAGCATCATGTGTTGTTGGATCGCCCTGGTCAAATCATTGATGAGCAGTCTAATTATGCCATCTTGGATTGTGAGTAGAGTTAAGTCAAATCACAAGCTAGTCCTAGATTAGACAATTACAGATCATAGAGAAACAATTGTAGATCATAGATATCACAAAGAAATGATTACATATCACAGAGGGATGATTAAAAATTATAGATTGCATGTAATTGCTTTTCCAAAAATCCTAAGAGATGATTGAAAATTATAGATTGCATGTAATTGCTTTTCCAAAATCCTGAAATTGTTTACAAGTCAATGAGATTGCATTGATTGGGTTGCATGCTAGTAACTTGTTGATGCCCAAATAGTGCTTTTGCCTTGATAGATTAGTGTGACAAGAAGAGCTCTACAAAGCCACTTGAGGAATTGCAGCAAGTTGCCTTGTGTGCTTTGAAAGGCTAAAAAGAAAAAATGATTGTCGGAACCCCTTGAGCAAGGGAAAAGGCAAAAAGCTCATGGATGAGAGCCAAGAGCCCCAACCTGAACAATACGTGTTGCTAGAACTCTATGAAGCTAGAGAAAGCTATCTAGAGTCAATGAGCCTAAAGTTTGTGTGTAGGCTAGTCCTCAAATTCTACTTTCGAGACCCCCTCACCTTCAAAAAATATGCATGTTTATGCCTATCCATGAATGTAGAAACCTAGAACTAGAGGATGAGCCCATAAGACAATTATTATAGAAGATTGGGTTGTTGCCCTTATTTAAATTACCTCTAGGGGAAATGAACTTTGTTATATGTTGGCAAACATCAAAATGCACCGTGGTTATGCGATGGGGCTATTCCCTACTAGCGGCAATGCCATTTATGGTAAGCCCCACAAAAATGTAGTAAATTGGGGTTGAAATAAAATCAATTTGGTTTCCAAGCATGGGGTTTATCCCAATTTTCACTCCTTGCACAGAAAAATTGGGATGTTGAAACGATGTTGTTGGTGCTTCTGTTGTGTGAGTGGAAGACTTGTTAATCTACATTCTCTTCACATTCTGGAAAAAGGGAATGCAAGGTGGGGGTGTAAGGTCCCTCCCAAGCCATGTATGTATGTGTCTCTTTTAATATAGATTTCAATAAGGAAAGAGAGTGGAATTAGAGAAGAGTGAGACAACAAGGCTAGAAACATTAGGAAAGTGTTAGAATAAAAATATTAGCTCCAAAAATCCTAAAAAAAAATAAGAACATAAGAATAGTTCTATTAAAGAGATAAGTATCCCCAAAAATAAAATTTTGAATTTAGGTGATAAGAGGTCATATTTAGAGTAATTTTACACATTTAGAGTCCATGCATACTAAAAATGTGGAAAAACAATGCGTTTTTAAAGATGGCGCGTTTGTGGCTATATACAGACGTTTTTGCCTATTCTGTCCGCATTGGCTTGTAGACCAGATGCCTTTCCATTCTTTTGATTGGTTATATGACCATATTCTGAGTTTTTATCAGAGAGTTATGGCCAAAACAATTTGCTGTTTCTGTCAGGGTCTCTACACAGAGAAAACTGTGAGAAGGCAGCAAAGTAGCCTCAAGGTAATCCTAGAGTTTGAGATGTATATATCCCTTCATTCTTATCTAATATCTTAGAAAAGAAGCTTAGATTGCTATGGCCTTTCGGAGGAAGAGACCAAAACTCCATAGCTTTTCTTTTAGAGAAAGAATAGTATCTCATAGCCCTGTAAGAGAAGAAGGCTATTTTGCCATAGACCTTAGAAAGAGAGAAGAGTTACAGTATGAGTAAGAGGAGATAAAGCTTTGAGATTATTGGATGATTTCAATCAAAATACAAGGTATTAGAAGACTCTATTATCATATGTCAAGTTCTAAAGCTCTTGTTATTACGAGCAAAGGCAACGATAAACGACAAATTTCTATAAGGTATATACATATTTTGTTTTTCAATTACATATCATTCTTAGGGGTTGAGGTATGGCCTCGGCTTCTCTATTAATTGTTAATAGTGATCTATTTGATTGATTTACTATTTAAAGTTTGTATTCTTTTAAACAACAGCATATGCCTTAATAAAGAATGTCTTATCGCAATCTCAAGTTGAAATGCTAAAATCTTTGTGAAAAGGATTGTTTTCTTAAGAAGGTGACATGGATCCTAGTCCTATGGTTTAGTGAGTAAATGGATTGTTATCTTGGTTAAATTAAGGTACAGGTACAACTTCTCCCTGCCTTGACGCTACCCTGTTCTTGTGCTTGTGTAGCCGGACGGTGGAGACGTTAGTAAGGCCCGGAATTGGCCCATGGTATCCCTCATACTATTGGGAGAATGAGGTTTACCGATTGAGGCGAGTGATTGTGATGCTGCCTAGTTCCCAGACTAGTGCGATGAATCAGCCAACCCTAGTGCGGCGCAGACATCCTTCTGAGGGGCAGGAGGATCGAGCGATGGAGCCTGAGAGGGCGACAGGCCGGCTTGAGTCCTCGCTAGCGGCCGACGATGAAGTGTATGGTCCCATATAGGGTTTTGCCCAGTGCATGTAGAGGCTGGAAGGCCGAATTCTAGATCATCGGAATAAAGGAAAAGAATAAGAAAGCCAATTTAGCTTGTATGGAATTGATTCATGTACAAACTTTTTATATATATCTTGTCTTTGGCATGATTGTATTGTGTAAAAAGGCTATCTTAACAAACCTTGTAAAAAGGGCTTTAATTAAGAAACATGTTTATTTATGTCAAACAGTGTGGTATGATTAATTAGTAAACAAATTGACGCGTGAGTAGGGTGGAAAGTGGGAGGATGGAATGCCCCGACGGCACCATCCTACGGACGGGTGGACCCGATTAGTCGGGTAGCTTTCCAACATATTAAGTGAAAGCCCTACGTTAGATAAATAGGTTCTCGGGCAATTCTATTCCAGAAGACTAGGCCAGCAGGCTGTGCCTTGTATGGATGAGGAAAAAAGCGTTGCCTCTAGAAATCAAGTCTTATAGTTACCTAATTTATGATCAATTACCCTATGGGTGATTTGATTTTTAGAAGACCACGCTCCCCCTGCGCGGGATAGAATTAGGTCTTACCTATGAATCGTATCCTTGAATCTTTGCATGGTCAAGGTGTCGATGAGTAGGAAATTTTCTCCAAGTTAAGACTTAGTGGACTATCTTAAGTGTTTCCCCTATTTTGGAAGGGAGGGAACCTTACAAGTGGTATCAGAGCCGATCTTAGTTCCTAGGATTTATTTTTCAAAGGTTAGCTGTCAAGGGATTAAAACAAGTGATTGTTTCTCATATGAGGACGAATCAATCATCTCTACTGGCCATAGAAGTTGTTTGAATATCCTCACATGTTGAGACAATCATCCTATGAAATTATTCTTGTATCTTGGGGGTGTACACGCAAGATATTTGTACAATAAATTTGAGAAATTAGATTGGGGAGAAAACCTTTTGTGAGGAAAAGCATAGGGTGTTCAAATTAAGAATCTAGTGAGAGACTGAATAGAAGGATAGACCAAAACTTAGTTTAGAGAAATTTTCAGGATATATCTCATTAGTTTACATATTATAAATTATTAAGATTATAACTCCATTAAGGTTTGAATAGTTGACGTGTGAATGTCATCCATTGGATGCTTTACACTAGGACGATCATCCAAGATTCCCAGAGGATCATGCTCTTAGATGTGTTAATTCCAAGATACTAGATGTGTAATTTTCAGAAAACTAATCATCTCAGACGTGTTAATCCTGACAATCTTTGGATGTGTCAATCCATGGCACCAGATATATAATTCTCAAAAAAATGAAGATCTTAGATGTACTAATCTTGATTGCCTTTAAATGTGGTGCTATGATAAGTATTTGATAGCTTTGAACTTTTCATGGATATAATGAAAGAAGCAAGTTCACCCTTGCTCGTCTAAAAATTGAAAGAAATGCCGAATTAGTTGGAAGCACTGTTGTCAATCTAACCACTAGAACTAGAATCAGTTATATGAGATGCCATGAAAGTACACCTTCATGAAAGGTTTTGTCCTCTAGGATTTTGAGAGGATAAAATGAATGAATTTTTGGAGAGCTAACCCAAGAAAGGAAGACCCTAAAAGAATACCACCAATAAACTTCTCCGATTTACTCCAGAGATGGATGATTCATTTGGAAGCTTAATCTACCTTTGAATAACCTCATCAAAAATGTGAAACCATCCTCTATTTCAGAAGCCATAATTATAGCCAGAGACTATGATAAAGTTTTTATATAGAAAGTGTCGAGAAGGACATGAGTCCTTCCATGTTAATCAAGAAGAGGTCCCCTAATTCAAGAGGAACATCAAGCCCACCCTTGGCTACAAGGAATCATGAGCTAGAGCAAAAATTAGGTCAAGAAATAGGGAAAGCTGGGTTAAAGATAACCGAATTCAACAAGTA
Organism: Cibotium barometz; assembly: GCF_041138505.1. Taxonomy (NCBI): domain Eukaryota; kingdom Viridiplantae; phylum Streptophyta; class Polypodiopsida; order Cyatheales; family Cibotiaceae; genus Cibotium; species Cibotium barometz. Next base: position 21,951,885 of record NC_141106.1, read on the forward strand.
TTTCTATGAGTAAATAGAAGAGGATTGGTGCAAGATTCATGCGAAGTAATGTGCATGATGAATAGAGGTATTCTACAAGACGATACTAAGATTATGAAATTGCTATCATAGGTTAGATTGCATAAAGAATTGATTTCCTTACGCTTTTCCATGATAATTTGTTAAGTACCATATTACATGGGGTATAGAATAAGGAATTCGAAGGTTCATACCATATGAGAGGTATATGGATATATGAAATTAGGATAATAAGGCCAATTAACTTTAGAATAATAAAGACCTTTTGGAGGCACAACAAAACAAACCAAGCACATGAAATAGATGAATCTTTAAGAACAATATTTAGATAAAAGAAGATTTTTACCTAGTGGGGACACCACTTTGAAAGAGACAGGAGGATTTACTTAGATACTACCCCAGCTTGCGAGATGAGGACATCTCGAATCTTTTAAAGGGGGAGATTGTAAGGTCCCTCCCAAGCCATGTATGTATGTGTCTCTTTTAATATAGATTTCAATAAGGAAAGAGAGTGGAATTAGAGAAGAGTGAGACAACAAGGCTAGGAACATTAGGAAAGTGTCAGAATAAAAATATTAGCTCCAAAAATCCTAAAAGAAATAAGAACATAAGAATAGTTCTATTAAAGAGATAAGTATCCCCAAAAATAGAATTTTGAATTTAGGTGATAAGAGGTCATATTTAGAGTACTTTTACACATTTAGAGTCTATGTATACTAAAAATGTGGAAAAACAATGCGTTTCTAAAGATGGCACGTTTGTGGCTATATACATACGTTTTTGCCTATTCTGTTCGCGTGGGCTTGTAGACCAGATGCCTTCTCGTTCTTTTGACTGGTTATATAACCATATTCTGAGTTTTTATCAGAGAGTTATGGCCGAAACAATTTGCTGTTTCTGTCAGGGTCTCTACACAGAGAAAACTGTGAGAAGGCAGCAAAGTAGCCTCAAGGTAATCCTAGAGTTTGAGATGTATATATCCCTTCATTCTTATCTAATATCTTAGAAAAGAAGCTTAGATTGCTATGGTCTTTCGGAGGAAGAGACCAAAACTCCATAGCTTTTCTTTTAGAGAAAGAATAGTATCTCATAGCCCTGTAAGAGAAGAAGGCTATTTTGCCATAGACCTTAGAAAGAGAGAAGAGTTACAGTATGAGTAAGAGGAGATAAAGCTTTGAGATTATTGGATGATTTCAATCAAAATACAAGGTATTAGAAGACTCTATTATCATATGTCAAGTTCTAAAGCTCTTGTTATTACGAGCAAAGGCAACGATAAACGACAAATTTCTATAAGGTATATACATATTTTGTTTTTCAATTACATATCATTCTTAGGGGTTGAGGTATGGCCTCGGCTTCTCTATTAATTGTTAATAGTGATCTATTTGATTGATTTACTATTTAAAGTTTGTATTCTTTTAAACAACAGCATATGCCTTAATAAAGAATGTCTTATCGCAATCTCAAGTTGAAATGCTAAAATCTTTGTGAAAAGGATTGTTTTCTTAAGAAGGTGACATGGATCCTAGTCCTATGGTTTAGTGAGTAAATGGATTGTTATCTTGGTTAAATTAAGGTACAGGTACAACTTCTCCCTGCCTTAACGCTGCCCCGTTCTTGTGCTTGTGTAGCCGGACGGCGGAGACGTTAGTAAGGCCCGGAGTTGGCCCATGGTATCCCTCCATACCATTGGGAGAATGAGGTTTGCCGATTGAGGCGAGTGATTGTGATGCTGCCTAGTTCTGAGGGCCCAGGCTAGTGCGGTGAATTAGCCCACCCTAGTGCGCAGACATCCCTCTGAGAGGTGGGAGGATCGAGCGATGGAGCCTGAGAGGGCGACAGGCCGGCTTGAGTCCTCGCCAACGGTCGACGATGAGGTGTATGGTCCCGTAGGGTTTTGCCCAGCGCATGTAGAGGCTGGAAGACCGAATTCTAGATCATCGGCAGAATAAAGGAAAAGAATAAGAAAGCCAGTTTGGCTTGTATGGAATTGATTCATGTATAAAATTTTTATATATATCTTGTCTTTGGCATGATTGTATTGTGTAAAAAGGCTGTCTTAACAAACCTTGTGAAAAGGGATTTAATTAAGGAACATGTTTATTTATGTCAAACAGTGTGGTAGGATTAATTAGTAAACAAATTGACGCATGAGTAGGGTGGAAAGTGGGAGGATGGAATGCCCCGACGGCACCATCTTATAGACGGATGGACCCGATTAGTCGGGTAGCTTTCCAACATATTAAGTGAAAGCCCTACGTTAGATAAATAGGTTCTTGGGCAATTCTATTCTAGAAGACTAGGCCAGCGGGCTGTGCCTTGCATGGATGAGAAAAAAAGCGTTGCCTCTAGAAATCAAGTCTTGTAGTTGCCCAATTTATGATCAATTACCCTATGGGTGATTTGATTTTTAGAAGACCACGCTCCCCCTGCGGGATAGAATAAGGTCTTACCTATGAATCGTATCCTTGAATCTTTGCATGGTCAAGGTGTCGATGAGTAGGAAATTTTCTCCAAGTTAAGACTTAGTGGACTATCTTAAGTGTTTCCCCTATTTTGGAAGGGGGGGAACCTTACAGGGGGATCCCAATTGGTGGGCATGCATAGATGTCATGTTAAATCGATGTGGCTTCTTGAGAGTTGTGTAGCTTATCTTTTTGACCCAACATTGGTATTAGAGCCAGGTTGGTGCTCCTGTTGCTTGCATGGGCGATGGCATCTTGAAGTCTTGCTCTCTCGACACGTGCGGGCTAGCATTCCTGATACGCGATTGGCTAGCAAGCCCATTGATGAAATTGGCCTACCAAATACAATTGGTTGGCAGGCCTTGTTATCAGGTGGCTGTGTGTGTATTGCCATACCGTTGGTGTCAAGGGAGGGTATTGGAAGAGCAAGTGCCACCAGTTAATACCACATGGCAAGGGGACTATCCCCATATATACAATTGAAGGTTAGGGTCCTAAGGTTCATAACGCTAAGGTTCAAGGGACCTCTCTCATCCCCCCACATTTATGTGGATAGAGGAGATGCGAGGTGGGAAAGACTAGTTGGCATGCACCATTGTCGCGTAATCGTTGTGGCTTCTTGAGACTTGTGCACCTTGTCCGTTCAACACGACCATCATCACAATGCACACATGCTCGGTATCACCTATGCTTCTCTTCATCTACTCACAAAGATAATCATGTCAGTGTTGCACAAAGTTGTGAATAATCCAAATTACACACCAAGACAGTGTTACACAAAGTTGTAAATATAAATCACACAAACTCATAGTATTATTTTGTGATAATTTAGGCCTAAATATACACCTGATGATTGTGGTGCTTCACACTATATCATCCGCAAGGCTTCGTCCAGCCCACTATTGTGTACATGATAATGTAGGCCCAAACGTTGATCTCATAATTTAGGCCCAAACATGCACCTTAACGATTGAGGTGTTTCACACGGTATCACCCTATACAAGGCTTAGCCCGGCCCCACTATCGTGTATGCCATGCATCCGAAAATAACATAATCACCCATGAACCATTTACATGACATAATGACTTCTCAAGCATCCCCAATGGCCATGAAGGGTGGTGTGCTAATAACTTCCCTTCTTTATGTAGGCATCACCAATAGCCATATTTCTAATAAAAGCTTAAGAAGCACTCCAATCCATTCAGCCATGTCATCTAGCAAGCCACCCATAGTTTGTACTTTACCAATATACCTACTAGACTAGGTGTCTTAAATTCTTCCATTCTCTTGGACAACCTAACCTCATTCACACACACCTTACTGGCCAATGTCATTACACATCAACCACCAATTCCCTTTCTGAAACCATTGTAAGAGTCAAAGAAAGCATAGTGTTAGAATTTTCACCAAAAGAAGCTTCTACAAGGGCCTATGTTTTGCCTAATGCCCATGCACATCACTTGCAATATCCACAGGCTCTACATGTAATATCCACGGGCACTGTTCTTATGGGGGACCATGGTCGTGCAAGCCTCGCCCATCCACATCTTCTTGTGGACCTTCTATGTAGCAAGGACCTGTTGTCTCCTCATCTTCAACCACACAACTTATTTAACCCACATTGCCTATATCCTAATTGCTCAAAAATGCCAAATCCATTGAGCCACAAAGGAGGCTAACTAGCTCCATTACAGCTGTGGGCATAGACATGCCTCCAATAATCTATAATCTTGACACCTCTCAAGAGAAGGGATGTCAAGAAAATGTCAAAGAAAGCAGCAAAGATAGTTGAAGAAAGCAATTGAGTTGAAGAAGTCTTTATGTTAGCAAAGTGTACATACAAGGGCACACCTTCCACCCATTGCCCATGCACATCATCTGCATATTTCACTATAGACATCACAATTTTTTTCACTTCTTACATCTCACACATGTATACATACACCTAACTTCATCAATGCCAACCCTCCAAGTACATGTTTGGATTGGGGGACCCATGACGGGCACAAACCTGGCCCATGGTACAACCCATCGTCACTTGGAGAACCCTCACCCTTCTTGTAAGTACCTCCAATGAGCTACCATGACTATATCATCTATTAACACTAACAAAACCTTGCCCTGGTGGCCAACGTATTCACCATGAAGAGGCCTCATCTCTCAGCATCACACTGTGGCATCGGCCCATACTCTCATATCGTGCCATGGAGATCCATACCATCATCTATCCATGAAAGTCATTACATGGTGGTCCTCGTGGCACTCATTCAATCAATCACAGGTTACATACCACTTCTACCAACCACCTCGTTGATGAAGGGTCCACACCATTTCCACAACCAATGGAGGCTTGGCATGAAGAACCTCTACATCACCTATCACTTTTCATGTTGCCTTAATAAGCCACCTGCCAATTAGGGCTACCTAAATGTTCCCATACTTTGCCATACATTTAGTTACAGGTAGATCGGTCCTAAACTATATTACTTAAACTTCTCTACCACCAACTTCATAGTGTGTCTAGGACCATTCACACCTTCTACACTGACATCAGCTTCATTTGACATGAGGAAACGATCATTATTAGGAAGGGGGTATGTTAACCACTCCGTTGGTTAACATGGTTTCATCCTTTGACCTACCATAACAAGCTTTCACCATCTCATGCACGAAAACAAGACACTGGAACATATAAAGTAGCCTTGCTATGAATTAAGCATTAATGTCAATTAGGGAAAGTTTAAAGACTTAATGTACATAGTTAACTACTTAAGACTAGTAATATAGAAGCCGGACCATTTTTAAGTTTGACCGGCCTAATGTGAAAATTGGTCACTTGTATATAAGTCATTTTTTATAATAAGTCACTTATATATAAGTCATTTTTTATAATAAGCAATCAACAATCATTACCTTACAATAGTCTTCTTATGAGCTCCCCTTCTTCCCTCATATTGCTTGCATGCTACATGGATGCTTGTTTGAATGGGTGTGGTTGTGGGTTTCCCTCTAGCTTCTTCTTTCCCCACCTTTTATGATAGAGAACCATTGCAAGACCATCTCCTTATGCCTCCATCTAGGCATAGAGAGCTCTCCCTTCACCCCACCATTGGCAAAGGAGCATTCGGAGTGAGGATGCATGGATAACTTAGTGCACTCACATTAGGAAGTTGTAGTTGCAAATCTAAGGCAACAACACATGCTTCGGTAAGGCTAAGATAATCTCTTAACTTGAATAGGGGTCTTGGTTGGGGGTTTTGCTATTCATAGGTCATTAGTTAGGCAAGGTTTCCCCCTTTGCCCCTTCTATTGCCACTCATTCCCTTATTGAAGCTCTAGATTTGGTAGCTTAGGAAGGGTAGATTATTGTGTTGAGGCTGCATGAAGAGAGTTAATAATGTTTTGTTGATGACTCTTTGTTGTTCTTACCATCATTAGACTTTCCAAAAACCTCACCCATTTCTATATCTCTCCTCCTTAAAAGCCTTGCCCTCTCTCCTATTTAGGCTTCATGAAGAGATTTAATAATGTTTTGTTGATGGCTCTCTATTGTTCTTACCACCATTGGACTTTCCAAAAACCTCACCCATGTCTATATCTCTCCTCCTTAAAAGCCTCTCTCCTCCCTAAAACCCATATCTCTCCTCCTTAAGAGCCTCGCCCTCTTTCCTCCCTAAAACCCTGGATGTTGCCACCACCAGCACCTCCAACCTCACCTCCACATCCTCTAACTTGCCCAGTTACACCTCTAACACATCGCCAACCTTCCATTACAAGTTGTGTCAATTTAGACTTCCCTAAACAACCCAGCTTAAGGAGGGCGAGATTCAACTACTCAAACCAAAGGAAGAAGACCCTCTGACGACATGCCTATGTAAATGGCATGATCCTCTAGATCTTCCATGGTATAGGAGGGTTCTTAGCTTCTTTTCAAGGTTTTTCACACTTAAGGATAGAGGAACCTCAACTCTAATGGGTAGATCTCAAGCTACTCACATGATGCATCAACCGATGATCAAATGCATGCTCTAGCCCTAGCACAAAGCTCACAAGACCAAGAAAACAAGAGGCTATAAAAACTCCAATGCCATGGCTTGGCTAACCACACATGAGTTTATGGGAGAGCAACCCAATTAGATGGGACATACTTATTAGAGCCAAACTTTTGGGAAGATCTACTATGCAACACCATGATACATCCAAACCTCTTTCAACTTTCTTTCACTTAAGAGATGCTGAGCTTGGGACTTATTTTAAGAAGAGTGAAAGGTCAACCCAAAGCTGCAATTCAGCTTCCCATTGTTCGAGTCCCCTCAATCATAGGTGCAAGAAAGGGATCTAGTGAGAGATTAAGACACTTGGTATCTATGGAGTACACACATGTCTACTCATCATAGAGAGTAGCCACCTAAACATGGAAAGTCTACCATGAATCATCCATGAAAGCTTGGGCCATAAGCTCCAAGAAAGGTAACAATGTATAATATCTCAAAAGATCATAAAAGGTATAAGAGATTAGACCATAACTCATACAGAAATATGGCCGTACAAATTTCCAAAATTATAGGCAAATATGACAGAACAACAGACCCTATTCAATTCATTCAAATGTTTAAACAGAGATGTGAAGCCTTTGAAAATCCCAACTGCCCCACTAAGGTGTTGAGATATCGAGCTCATCCAGTGAGGCGGTGAACACTGATGACCCACCTGGGAGATAGGCCCCACACTTACACCACTGGCATGGTTGGTGAGATCATGGGAGATATGCGGCCAGTGGGATGACAGGCTGTGTGACAGCCATTCTAGAGACTGGCATAGTTATAGCGCCAGCTCATTTAGTTGGGTTCACACTATAGAGAGCCCGTGTATGTATTTGGTTGAGTACCTTTCATATTGTGTGTACTCTCATCTTTGTATATGGTGTGTTGTGAAGAAGAAGATGATATTCAGCCTCTCACCTTGTGTGTTCTCTCTCTATTAGGGTTTTGTGAGTGTGTGTGTGCTTGCAAGAGCTCAAGCTCTCTTCCCCCTTGCATCTTTTCATGGTATCAGAGCCTGGTTTGTGCTAAAGGCTGAGCTGCAAGCAAGAGAACCACAGGAAGCGGTACGAGGGTAAGAGCTTCAACTACTCTTCCCTATTTGTGTTGGTGACTACACCCTTGTCGGGAGCTCTGCGGGAGGCACCGGCAAACGATCTCTGATTGAGGAGCTTTCTTCGCGGGAGTAAAGCTATAGGGCAACTATACTGTCCTATCGGACCACATTTTCTGGGCCGAAAAAGCGTTTCGCGCACCATTTTTCAGAAAGCAGGCGATTTTGAGCACTGCGAGTACGTCATCGATTCTCTACAGAACTCTGTTTTAAGAACTGCAAGAAGACAGATTGACTGTGCAGACATTGTGGGTGCTGCAAAGAGGTCAACAGTTGCCATTGGGTGTATGTATGCACATTAAAGTCACTGGTTGTGACATTTGAGAGTACTACGTACCGCTGCTGCTGCAGAAAATATAGCAGTTTGTGCAGACAAACCAGAGTGCTATTTCTGGTAAAATTGTGTGTTTGGCAAGATGTCAAATGATGGGATAACCCAGATTATGGCTGAGAAGCTTGATAAGAATAACTTCCATGCTTGGAGGTTCAGGTTGACGAATTTCCTGATGGAAAAAGGCTATTGGGACTACATAGAAGGTGAGCATGAAGAGGCACCGGCGGAGATACCGGACTGCTGCAGATGTGAAAGAGTTTAAAGACTGGAACCAAGGAGCTAGGAAAGTTATGTATTGGCTTTCCAGTAGTATACAGGACACCATGATTGGGCACATTCAGGATGCCAAGTCCCCCAAGGAGGCGTGGGACACCTTGGTAAAACTCTATGAAACAAATACCAAGGCACGTAAGATACAGTTGAAGAACGAACTTCATACTGTGGAGAAAAAGAGCATGTCTGTGAATGACTATGCATTGAAGATAAAGGGTATTGTGGAATCCCTTGCATCTATTGGTGTGTCAGTAGATGATGATGATAAGGTGGAAGTCTGTCTACGTGGTCTTGGGCCACGGTCTCGGGCCACAATACAAGGCGTTCAAGACGTCTATTCAGACTCGAGAAAACATTCCCAACTTTACAGATTTGGTGTCTATGCTGATTATAGAAGAGAAAAGCTTGGGTGAAGACCAACAGTCTTCACAAAGCAAAAACAGTTCAGAGCAACAGGCCTTCTACACAAGTTCAGGAAGAGGACGAGGTAGAGGAGGCCGTGGACGCGGTCAAGGAGGTGGCCGAACAGGTAATCAGAATTATGGCCAGCCAGCAACAACAACAACAGTCCCAAAATACACAACAACAACAACAACACGCAGGTGGAAGAGGCAGATTCAGAGGTAGGGGGAGTCAAAGAGGTCGTGGAAATTGGCAAAGGCAGTATAATGATGCACGTGAATGCTATTATTGTGGTAAGCTTGGACATGTGCAGGCAGAATGTTATAAGAAGCAGGCTGACATGCAAAATGGGAAAGTGCAGCAAAACAACTATGCATCCTCAAGCAGAAATAATGAGGATAATGAAAGGTTGTTTGTTATGCAGCATGTCGTGAATGCCATGTCTGAAAATGTTGAAGTAGCACAAAAAGATGATGTATGGTATGTGGATTCAGGTGCTTCGAACCACATGACAAGTCATGGGGAGTGGTTCAAGGAGATGAAAAACCCGGAAAGACCAGGTTTTGTGGAAACAGGGGGGATGACACTACTCATCCAATTGCCCATGTTGGAGATGTGCCATTGTCTATGATGCAGGATGGCAAAGTGAAGTACCTTGCAGATGTACTTCACGTTCCGAACATAACAAAGAATCTGATTTCAGTTGGCCAGATGATTGAGCAGGGTTTGCAGTTTCGGTTTAACCCTGATGGTTGTTATGTTGAAGACTTTAAAGACGTGCAGGTTGGTTGCAAAAGGCAACAAAGTGGGTAGAATGTTTACGTTGAATGTAGACATGCCTGAAATGAGTGCTACGATGTTTGCAAATGGTTCAGGAATTGTTGCAGACACAGACATTTGGCATAAAAGAATTGGACATGTGAATGTGCAGAGAGTGAAGTCTATGCAGACTAAAGGAATTGTGACAGGGCTGCCAAAATTTAAAGTGGAAGGTATGCAGAGAATATGTGAAGCATGCCAATTTGGGAAGCAAACAAAGCATGTGTTTCCACGTAACAGATATGTGAGCAGAAATGCACTAGATGTTATGCATTCAGATGTATGGGGTCCTACGAAGACCATGTCTATGGGAGGCTGCAGGTATTATGTGACTTTCATTGATGACCACATAAGGAAAGTGTGGGTATATTTCATGAAGGAGAAGAGTGAGGTGTTCACTCACTTTCATAATTTCAGAGTTTTGGTTGAAAAGCAAATAGGGAAATATGTAAAGTGCCTAAGGTCAGATGGAGGGGGAGAGTACTTCTCCAATGAGTTCTCTGAATTTTTGAAGAAGAATGGTATTCGGAGACAGTTTACATGCAGATACACTCCACAGCAAAAATGGAGTTGCTGAGCGGAAAAACAGGCACATTGCTGAGATTGCGCGAGCATTGATGGAAGAGAAAAATATGCCGCATAGCTATTGGGCTAAGGCTATTTCTACAGCAGTATACATCATGAACAGGACTCCAACTGCAGCCATACATGATGTAACTCCAGAGGAGAGTTTTATTGGCAAAAAACCAGATTTGTCTCATCTGAAAGTCTTTGGATGCATTGCATATGTGCATGTGCCAGATGAGCTGAGAACTCAACTGGATCCAAAAGTTAAAAAATGTGTGTTTATTGGATATTCCCTTGAGCAAAAGGGATACAGGTGTTATAACCCTGCTACACGTGAGTTGAGGGTAAGTAGGGATATTGTCTTTAATGAGATGAGCAGTTGATATGCTGCTGAAAAAGAAGCTGTTGGGGCTGATGTGAGTGGAAGTGTGGTTGCACAGAATGCAGGTCAACAATCACACTCTTTGAGTGGACCAGGAGACTCCTCATCTAGTGGGTCTGTTGATAGACCATGGAGTGGTAGGCTGCGTCATGATACCAGTCCTGCAAATGTGATTAGTACATCATGTAAAGGAAAAGAGAAAGCGGTTGAGTCCCTTGGTATGCCTGACATTTCTGCAAGGCATTCTCACGTTGATGGAGAGTCTAGTGGCTCAGATATGAGCCTTGATGAGGAGCTTGGGATCCCAGCTATGAGAACACATGGTGTAAAGAAGGCTATGGAAGCCATGAATGAAAAGCTGCAAAGATCTGGGAGAGTGAAAAATCCTGTGTAGAGATTTACCTATGATGGTTATGTGGCACATCACTATGCATATATGGCAAAGGTTGTGCAGGTTGTTGAGCCCACATGCATTGATGAGGCTGTTGGAAATGTGTGTGGGAGAAAGCTATGGATGAGGAGATGAATGCACTATATGGAAATGAAACTTGGGACTTAGTGCAATTGCCTGAAGGCAAGAAAGCCATTGGATGCAAGTGGGTGTATAAAGTAAAACATAACAGTAATGGAAGCATAAACAGGTACAAGGCTAGATTGGTAGCCAAAGGATATGCGCAGACATATGGCATTGATTATGAGGAAACTTTCAGCCCAGTTGCCAAGATGGCAACAGTGAGAGTTGTGATAGCAGTGGCTGCATCAAAGCAATGGTCCTTACATCAGATGGATGTAAAGAATGCATTCTTGCATGGGGATTTGCAAGAAGAGGTGTATATGTTGCAGCCACCTGGTTTATGAGGATGTGAGTCACCCCGAGCATGTTTGCAGGTTGAAGAAAGCCTTGTATGGCTTAAAACAAGCACCAAGAGCATGGTCTGACAAGATTTCTGAATATCTTGTCACTATTGGCTTTCATGTAGCCAATGCAGATTTCTCGCTGTATGTGAGACATGGTGATAGAGTGCTTATTGTCATCTATGTAGATGACTTGATCATTACGGGGGAGCATGATGCAGAGATCTTTGATGTAAAGGTCTTGCTTAGACAGAAGTTCGAGATGAAGGATATGGGGGAGCTCAGATATTTCTTGGGCATTGAGGTGATTAGGTCACCACATGGTATTGGATTACTGCAGAGACAGTATGGCTTGGACATGTTGTCCAAGTATGGTATGACAGGCTGTAAGCCTATTTCCATGCCATTGGATCAGAATGGCAAGTTGAGTGTAGATTCAGGTGAGATCTTGGAGGATCCTACTATGTATAGGCGCATAGTAGGAAGTTTGATCTACATGACGATCACCAGACCAGATTTGAGCTATGCTGTTGGGTTGGTGAGTCAGTTTATGCAGGTTCCACGGAAATCGCATTTGGATGCAGTGAGACACATACTGAGGTATGTGAGGTCTACTTTGCATTGTGGACTATTCTATGAGACTAGGACAGAGATATGTGTACATGGGTACACAGATGCTGATTGGGCTGGTAGTATCTCAGATAGGAGATCTACTAGTGGATTCATGTTTTCTTTGGGGAGTGTTGCTGTGACTTGGAGCAGCAAGAAGCAGCCTACGGTTGCTCTATCCAGTACAGAGGCCGAGTACAGAGGAGCTGCTATGGCAGCATGTGAGGTAGCTTGGTTGAGAAAGCTACTTGCAGATTTGGGTCTATCAGTAGATAGACAAGTTGTCATTTTCTGTGACAACATTAGCAGTATACAGTTGGCCAGGAACCCAGTCTTTCATGCTCGTACGAAGCATATAGAGGTCCATTACCACTTCGTCGGAGAGAAGGTCTTGGCAGGAGACCTCGACCTTGTTTATGTCAGCACAGAGGATCAGGTAGCTGACATCTTCACCAAAGCATTGGGTACAGAGAAGCTCCACAGATTTAGGGCTTCGCTTGGTGTACATGAGATGGAGTTGAGCTCGAGGGGGAGTGTTGAGATATCGAGCTCATCCAGTGAGGCGATGGACACTGAGCGATGGACACTGATGACCCGCCTGGGGGATAGGCCCCACACTTACACCACTGGCATGGTTGGTGAGATCATGGGAGATATGCGGCCAGTGGGATGACAGGCTGTGTGACAGCTATTCTAGAGACTAGCATAGTTATAGCGCCAGCTCATTTAGTTGGGTTCACACTATAGAGAGCCCGTGTATGTATTTGTTTGAGTACCTTTCATATTGTGTGTACTCTCATCTTTGTATATGGTGTGTTGAGTGTTGAGTGAAGAAGAAGATGATATTCAGCCTCTCACCTTGTGTGTTCTCTATTAGGGTTTTGTGAGTGTGTGTGTGCTTGCAAGAGCTCAAGCTCTCTTCCCCCCTGCATCTTTTCATAAGGTACATGCGTTGAACTTATGCTTAGAGGGAAAAGCTAGTCAATGGTTCATCGCATTGATGCCGAGACGATCAAGACCATGTGAGTGTGTGTGCTTGCAAGAGCTCAAGCTCTCTTCCCCCTGCATCTTTTCATAAGGCACATGCATTGAACTTATGCTTAGAGGGAAAAGCTAGTCAATGGTTCATCGCATTGATGCCAAGACGATCAAGACCAACTTTAAAACCTTAAAATTAGCCTTTATACATGGCTTTTCTAGACAAGGTGATCGGTGGAGTGTAGTGACATGAGCATCAACCAAATGAATCCATTAGAGATTTTATCCTTATTAGGATAAAACTCTTGGACTCACGTTGTGAGTCATGGGAAAAATTAAACGATGTTCAATTGAAGAGATGTTTCATAATGGGCTTAAAGAATAACAACTTACATAACTTGATCATTGTAACCAATCTGGAAACATTCAATCAATTTTGTAAAAAAGCAATATGTTTAGATGACAACATGCTAGAAGATGATCATGCTACGAGGTGTTCCTCATCTAAACTAAGTGAAGCAATGGCAAAAGAAAGATCGATCTTGGAATTGACATTCCCGATTTTTTATGCAGCCTTGCTTAAAACCTTACAGCCAACATCTCTAAGAGAGGATAAAAACCTTCAAAACTAGACATCCTTAATGCCTTTAAAAGTGAGAAATGAAATGCCTTCTGTTGAATCCAATCACTACGACTATCCCAATCCTCATTGTGCATACATGGCACATGTTCTTCTATGCTCCATATATTGTAAACCCTTTGACCATGATACTAAAAAATGTCCCACTTCATCCACAATGGACTTAAAACCTCTATCTCCCATTCACCAAACAGAAATAATCCTAAGGGTAAAAACTGCTCAAGAAGTAGTTAATCGGACACTTTAGTGTTTCTATTGTCGTGGATCTCACAAGGTGGTAGACTGCACAATTTGGAATACTTCCATGCCCATAGTCATTGACACCTTGCGACCCATGTGTAAACGATGTGGCATTGATCACATGTTCCAAGATTGCCCAAGACGAGTTGCTTCAATGCAACTTGTCTCACAAAATACAACTCTTAACATCTTAAGTGTACAAAACGGGCAATTGTCCATGGTGCCCTTGAATGTGCTTACACGCTTACAAGCCAAGGCACGAGAAACAGTCAAAGGGAACGCAAAAGACAATACCTCAACATGGGTAGAAGAACATGCTTCAAAATAGAACCCAAAAGAAGGAGCAAAACCTTCTAAAACCAAGAAAAACAAAGGACAACAAATTGTCAAAACCAAGGTCGAATTAAAAGACAAAGAAAAGGAGCCTATAGAGGACATAAACCCAAAAGGGGACATAAACACAAAAGAGCCAAAAGCTATACATGATACAGAAGCATCCACCTCAAAAACCACCACACAAACCTCAACACCCATATGTACGACAGAGGATACAAAAACCCAAAAGAAAATTTGATCTCGTCGCATGGGTAAACATAATGAAAAATTGACAAACCAAAGAAACTCAAAGAATGAAACAAGTTCTAGTACATCACTAAGTGAGGATGAAACAAGTTCTTACTCTTAGCTCAGTGCACCACATAGACCAATCAAGAAACTAGAACCCACCCAGCCACCCCAAATGGTTAATAATGATCACATGACATATGCGGAATGCAAAAAGCAAGCTCAGGAGAGCATGCTTAGCTTGGTTGAATGTCTTATAGGGTCATCGGTTATGATTGAGCCTCAGGGTCATCGGTTGTGTTGTGATTGAGCCTCATAATGCCAAACCTAAAACAACAGCCAAGATATAAAGCCTAGAGGAGTACCGCTTTCCCTTTCAAGAGGAAGACATACTCTCTACAGAAGAGTCATTTGAAACATATTGTATGAACTATACGCTTGAGAAAGCATGTGAGAAATTCGATAATTCCCTTACAAGATTAAAACACTCTCTCAAAACCTCATTTGGAGGAATGCTCTTCTCTCATGATAACGCTAGCATCACATCAGCACTTGCACCTTTAAGGGCTCGACCTGAGTTATACAAGGACATAATGGGAACTCCATAAAACAGGACTATGAAGATTCACAAGTTTCCAAACAACCCTCATTAAGAATTGTCAGAGGGTCAAGTGTGCCAGTGTATGCATTGGGTACTCTTAAAAATACTGAGACCCAAACAAAGGATGAAAGTGAATTGGAATATAAAACAGAAACACGATCTGAAGCTAAAACAATAACCGAAACACCCATGGTTCCTTTGGAAGATTCTATCATGGTATGGTTGGATTTTCCCATAGGCAATGATGTTAAGTGCAAACATGCATTGATTAGTCCTTGAGCTAATCATAACATTGTGACAATAGACACTTGGGGGTGTCATTGGGACAACCTAAACTCATCCCTACAAGCAATAGTCTTGTAAGAAGAGCCAATGGACGAAACATTGAAGTTCTAGGTTACTTTAGATACACTACTCAAATAATCGATGGCGATATGGAATTTACATTCCATGTTACCCTATATTCCCTTGAGTATGATGTCGTCCTTAGCGGAACTTGGGTATGTGAATTGATGTATTCACTAGATGAATCCATGCAACAGTCACTTTGAACACTCCTGCAAACAGTCACTTTGAACACTCTTGCAAACAGTCACTTTGAACACTCCTGCAAAACAAGTAATGTAAAATTGCTATTTTACGGGAGGAAGAAACCTTGCAGGAGCTAGAACTTCCAACATATCTTACTGAAAAGATCCCTAGGACTCTGGTTGGATTGGAAATTGCAAATAAAACCACCACAGCTCAAGCACAACTTTACCCAACACGAGAACACAATCTCATGACCCTCAAGCTATGGGATTTGTTAGGTCAACCAACACTCACGGCACATCCTGAAAGGATTACCTTTACATAAGACTTGAACATTCCATGTCAGGGTACTTTGAACATACAATGTATATTGAAACTTGTTGAAATATACAAGTGAATAGGGTGTGTGCGGGAACAAGCCCTTAGCAAGAGGCTGTAAAAGAGAATCTGTAAATGAGAGAGAAGCTGTGAAAAGATGAGAAGTATCTACTGGGAGAGAATAAAGGGTAGCATGAGAAGATTTAGGATGTGTGGAGATATTCTAGGAAGAGGTGGAGAGAATCAAACAAAAGAGGTGGAGAGAATCAAGCAAAAGAGGTAGAGTGAATCAAGGAGAGATCAATGGGATTAGATGCTTGGATGTAACTCTATAAATTGAGGCATTGGCCTAATGAGAATTTGATGGTTTTTTATTATCCATGCCTACATTAAGCTATCAGTTAATTGCATCTTAATCATCGTCTAATCTCTTTGTTAATGATATTGATTCCAGCATTTGATCCACCATAGCTCATCACATTGCTACAAGTTTAACATGGTATCAGAGCCTAGCTTAGAATCCATCAAATTTATGAGCCCATTATCTTGCTAATCATCTAATTAATTAGGATTAATAGATAATCAAGCTTTAAACTCTTTTTTCAAATAGCTTCTGTAACCCCCAGCTGGTGGAGGAGCTCTCTCTCTCCCTTCACACATAAAATTGGCCCAAAACCTCTTAGCCACATGTAGCCATACTCCCTGTGCTTCAGCCTATCTCAAAACAAAACGCCAAACCGCCATCGCATGCTGCCAATTTTCGCTAAAAAGCCAGCATCGTTTTTCTGAAGGAAAATGGAGATCTTGTCTTCCACAGATACAATGGGTCTAATTCCTCTTGGCCCTATGGGTTTTCAAGGGTGCTCTACAAGCTGGTGAAGATAATTTTTTATTTCATCAAGTCTACAGTGAGATCCAAGCTCTCCATCAAATCTGTGGGTGACTTTGGTAAAACAAAGATTAAGCATTCAATGTTTGGTCAAATCTTGTGTTTCTTGGCTTAATCCTCTACTAGAATAACTGCTATTCATGGTTTTAAAAGGGGTTGAGCTTATTTGAACTCTAAGGCCCCAGATCTGGACTCCCCGCGTACTCTGTTTTCTACACACAAAACAGAGGATTATTTTGCTAATCAGTGATTAATCAATACTAATCACTATATTTTGGTACAATTGAGGGTTCAAATTAACCATTGGGTATCTGATACAGATCCCTATAACTTCAGATTGCAATTTGGAGATGGTTTGGTACTCCAACTATTCACTATACAGATTTGTTACCCTTGGTTTTATGTAATTTTTGGTGAATTTATGCTGATAAATCTGTTGTAATCGTCACCTAAACACCAGATTGAGTCATAAAAGGGCAGACACTGTCCTTGAATCTTGAAATTGGATCAAGAGGTAAGACCCCCTTCACATCATCCTGAGCATGGCACAAGAGATAGCCAAATTTAATGGGGAGCAGTTTTATACATGGCAAACAAAAACCGTGTATTTGCTCATGAGGAAAAATCTGTGGGGGCTAGTTGAGGGAAGAGATGAATGTCCAGAGGTGAGTGGGAAAAATGAGTGGAAGAGCAAGAATGAGAAAGCATTAGGACTTATCGCACTCAGTTTAAATGATGAAATCATTCATCACATTACAGGGATACAATGGGCAAAAGATGCATGGGATGAACTCAATAAATTATTTGGCACTCAAGCAAAAAATTCAAAGATAAATCTGTTAATGCATTTCTACAAACTGGATATGAAGGAAAGTGAACCTTTAATCACACACTTGAACAAATATAAAAGCATTAAGCAACAACTGGTAGCCATTCGCAAGAAGGTAGAAGATGATGAGGCACTAGTAGTGCTTCTGAAGAGTGTGGACAAAGGTGAATATGAAAACATTATAGCAACATTAAAGAATGTACTTGAATTGAAGCTGCATGAGATAGAAGGAGCTCTACTAGAGCAAGAGACCAAGGTCAAAGAGGAGAAATGGCTAGACTCTACAGCTGGAGAAGAAAAAGCATTCTTCACCTGAGGAGGATTCTCTCGAGGACGAGGAAGAGGCAGAGCAGGAGGAAGGACCTTCACTTGCCACAATTGTGGGAAGCCAGGACACATGGCAAGAGACTGCTAAAAGCAAACCCAGTGGAGAAGGAACAACATCAGCAAACTTCATGGAGGCTCCTATAAGGAAGTGGAGTCAGATCATCTTTTCAGAGAGAGAGAGAGAGAGAGAGAGAAACCCCACAACCCAATATAACCTGCTCCAACATAGTAAAACCACCTCTGAGCCACCGATGATGTAGGCCATGTGGTAGATGTATGTGTGAGCACTTTAGCCAAGGTCACGGCGGGCACTTGTAGTAGTAAGCCTTGGACACATAGAGAGAGAGAGTGTGTAAAGGACTATGAGTTTAGGGACTTGAGGCAATGGTCGCGGACTACCAAGTAAGAGGGAAACTTGGTATAGGGTCCAGGTGTGCTAGGAGTATTCACTTGAGGGGAGGTGTTGAAATATACAAGTGAATAAGGTGTGTGCGGGAACAAGCCCTTAGCAAGAGGCTATAAAAGAGAATCTGTAAATGGGAGAGAAGCTATGAAAAGGTGAGAAGTATCTATTGGGAGAGAATAAAGGGTAGCATGAGAAGATTTAGGATGTGTGGAGATATTCTGGGAAGAGGTGGAGAGAATCAAGCAAAAGAGGTGGAGTGAATCAAGGAGAGATCAGTGGGATTAGATGCTTCGATGTAAACTCTATAAATTGAGGCATTGGCCTAATGAGAATTTGTTGGTTTTTTATTATCCATGCCTACATTAAGCTATCAATTAATTGCTCACTAATCATGTCTTAATCATCGTCTAATCTCTTTGTTAATGATGTTGATTCTAGCATTTGATCCACCATAGCTCATCACATTGCTGCAAATTTAACAAAACTAACCCCCCTTACTTGCAAGTTTTTTGTGGTTAAGTATGTATTAGAAGCAGATTTGAGCATGGGGCATAAATGGACTATTGCTGCCCAAGCACCACTGTGCTTTGCTAGCGATAGAGTCATCATGATGGTCAAAGATAAAAAGTTGACAATACCATACTGCAAGGAAGAGGATCCAACTTTAATGGATATCTATGATGCTAAACACAAAAGGATACAAGCCTCTTCCACAAAAGCCCCTCTACACAATGACCTACCATCTGCATCAACGACCGACTTTGATAAAGCAACTACTTCTTCAACCCCATCCTCACCTACGAAGTTTGATGCCAAAACCTCACAATCAACAGCTATTCCTGAAGAAGTTTCCACAGCCAAACCATCTATCTCTAGCAAGGAACTCAAAGGAAAGACCCCGGAGCCTATGCATCTTCACCGACAAACCTCACCAAAGGAGACAACCACATGCTCAAAGACCTCATCATCGATAGCCACTCCACAAGAGACTCTAGCCTCATCATCGTCAATAATACCCATGAGTCTCAAACCTGCAGCCTCAACGCTAATAACCAATATCAAGAAGGGCCCCAAACCTTCCACATCAACCCAAAAGAAAACTCCACCAAGGCAACCATAATCACGATATCTTAATAATATCAAGATGTGGGTGGAGAAGCAGCTACTTGTAGCTCAAGGCTACTATGAAGGTGCCAATCAAATTTGGGTGCCTCGACAGTCAAAGCCTCTTCCTCAACAACGCAGCACTTGGAGGCCAAGGAAAAAGAAAAGTACTCCATAACATAGTCCACAAAAGCCTATGCAAGTTTCTCAAAAAACTCCACCAAGTCATCGAGTGTGGATACAAAAGCACTGCTGCATGCACAAGGGTACTACCAAAGAAATACCAAATCTTGGATCCCCAAGCGCATCACAAAGTCCCCTAATCTTGCACAAAGAAGAAAGCCTCAGCACCAAGCACATCGGCACCAGTTTACAATGTTCATCAACGATGGGTGCCTATGCATGTGCTTCGACAACAAGGATACTATGATGGTAATTCCATCACATGGCTACCAAAATTGAACAATGTGAAGAAAGCCTCACCACCAACTTCAACCCCAACAACTTTACCTAAAGTTCGACAAGAATGGAGGCCCAAACAACAGCAAGCAAATCACTCAACCACTCTCGTGCATTCAGCATCAACACAAGAGCTTGTCTGTTCAAGCAAACAATCAACAGTCTTCCCTACTGCCTCAACAACATTTGAGCAAAAAATTCAAGAATCAATACCCACGTCTACAATAGAGACTTATGAGCGCATCAAGAACAAAATAACAATGCTCTTGTCACCATCTGGAAGTGAGAAATGAGTGCACAAGAACCTGTTGTGATGATCGCAAATCAGGACCTAGTTGTCCCATAAAATCAATATAAAATTAAAAATATAAAAAAATAATTTTAAAAAACCCATCGAGGTAAAAACCTGCAGCTTCACGGGGTCAAGACTTGTAGTCTCACGGCTTAAGAACCTGCACTTTCACAATTTAAGCCTCATCACAAATTAAGACGTATCATGCAATAGCCATTATATATTTGTTAAGCTTATTGCTTACTATTCTTTTGGCTAAATTAATGTAGCAGGATGCTCCATGAGTACATATCCATACTCATGCACTAGAGAACATTTGCACCAAAACCTCACCATCGACAACTTCTAAGTACATCCCTGGATGGGGGGGCCATGGTGGGTGAAAGCCTGGTCGATGGTACAACCCATCGCCTGGAATTTTCTTTCAAATTATAAACCTCTCCAACCGATACCACCATCTTCACAAATCAATGATCTTCAATCCTTAGTGAAGATATCTATATTAGCCTAGAAAGTCGACGTAATTCTTTCAATCCTCTTCAACAACTGGCTACTTCAACACAGAGCAGTTCAATAAAAGTCTATATGACTCAATTCTTGTACTTTATGTAAATTTGCTTCATAAGGCAACTTACTCAACATTATTTGACAAGAATCCTACCACACAAAGAGACATCATCAAAGGCCAAATTCTTCAAATGATGAATGGCGCTTCAATGAATCAAATGAGGAACTGAGAATCACCATCTCGTTTTGATGATTAAGTTTATGTTCCTCCGGATCCTTCCCTCTCTTTTCTCCCATTATTAACATCTCTTAGTGTCCCCACTCACAAAAATCACATGTAACCTTGCCCATGATTGCCAAAAACAAATTGAGCCCAAAAAAGGGGCTCAAACAAATATAAAAATGCAATCATTCGCAAAAAACCCCACCCTCCACCTCATTAGGAATTCCCAATACACCACTAACCTCTTTATTCATTAACTAGATTTTCTTATTTCTTCCGGAGGGACAAAGACCATTGAATGTCACTCAACATCAATGCCATCGACAAAGTATGTTCATTCTCCCCACATAAAGGTCTTCAACGCGATCACGAGGACACGATCGCCCCATTCAAGAAGGGGGGGATGTTAATCCAATTCTAGGATTAACAAGAGCGACCGCCATTATCTTGCATCAAGAAGTCACGATAGATACACCAAAGGGTCATATATTCAAGATATGAAGCAATAGTATCCAAAGCTACAACTTGGACGGGTGCTCGTAATGGTGTGAAGGAGTAGTTATGGCGATTCGTGCTTCAAGAGCATGTGGTAGCAAGTTAGGATGAAGTCCTAAGTGATGTACTTCATGGGTATATTATGAGAGTAGCCATTGTAATAGCATTAGACCTCTTATGAGCCTAAAGTATCTGGCCGGCCACCACCAGAGTTTAAGTGAGTGTGAACACTTATGGCCATGTATATAAGTGAATTTCTCTCATAATACATCACACTCTCCCATTGTAGTCTTGCTCTTGCTAATCCTCTTGCAAATCTCTCTCCCTAATGCATGCTAGTGAGTGTGTGTGAGTGAAGTGAGGTGAAAGGAGGGACGAGGACCCATAGTGCAACGTGGCGGTGTGACAACGCTCACGGGAGACGCGGTGGAATTGCTTCTCAAGGAGTTGTAGAGCTTGGAGACTTCAAGGGTTACGAGCTCGGCCATTGGAAAGATCCTCATGACAGTTGCGGTTCACCAGGTAATCTCTTTTTAGATGTGTTTCAAAGAGGGTTAGGGTGAGCCATAACATGTATCATTTGGAATACTAGGATCGTTAGATTGTTGGAAAGCTGGGATTATCGATCGGTAATCTAAGAGCTCAAATGGATCATCAAATCATTGGAATTGTGCGATCATTAGAAAAATGGGATCATCAGTGATCTAAGAGCCTAAACGAATCCTATTTGATTGAGGTCAAGGTCAACCAAAATCGCATCTAGTTTTGACACTTCTCTCTCTTTAGCTTCTTCTTTGATAATTTCTTATCAGCAGGCTCTTATGCATCAAGATTTAATGAATGACACTCTAGCGTAATGGTGATTTGAGTAGATCTTAACATGATTAGCATTAATCTCATGCTACCTATCTCCTTTCTTGATCAAGAAACTATCAACTACTCTTAATCACCAAGTTATGTCATATTTTTCACTAATCACCTTGATTAAGCCTCAAACTTATTTAATCTTTATATAATTCAACAAATGTGCTTGCTGTCCACTTATTTTATCCCTTTTCACCTTTCTTTGCACATTAATGATCTTTGCAATAAAATCAACCAAGAACTGAAAAGGTCGATAGATTGAGCACTTACTCAATGTATTACACTCTAAATCTTTGTTGAAAACTTGATTTGCATTTGATTTCAACTCTACACGATTTCTTCATCAAGATTTACATTAGCACTCCAAGATCTTCCAAAGACTTGCATAACAACTAGTTTTCTTAATTTCTCCATCAAAATTTACACAAGACCAAAGATATTTAACAATAAGAAATCCCTCAAGATTTTTAAGAAAATGTCAGTTCTAGGGTTTGCTATAATACTATGTAGAAATTAGGGTTTATAAAGGGACAAAATTAAGGTTTAATCAAATATTATGGTAAAAAGAACTCTAATCAAGAAACATTATAGATTAGGGTTTTTTAAAATTGTGATTACTATATACTAAAAAATGATTAACTTTAATCATATTGCTAACCCACTCTCAACAAGATCAATGAAAATCTAAAAAACTATGTAAAACTTAATCCAAAAATGATTAAGTACTAATTACTCCTTAAGCAAAGATCTAGCAAAGATTTGATAAGAAAGGGATGTAGTGAGAGATTAGGAAACTGCACTTATTATACATGAAGTACACAAATGTCTACTCATCATAGAGAGTAGCCACCTCAACATGAAAAGTCTACCATGAATTAGTCATGAAAGTTTGGGCCATAATCTCCAAAAAGGTAACAATGTATAATATTTCGAAAGATCATATAAGTGACTTATATAGTCACTTACTCTAAAGATGTGTCCACACTAGCCCATGCCCAAGATCTATGTGCCTAAACCCCCATGTGTACATGTGCTAGTGGAGATTAGGAAACTCCATTCGTTGTACATGGAGTACACACATGTCTACTCATCATAGAGAGTAGCCACCTAAACATGCTAAGTCTACCATGAATCAGCCCCATGAAAGCTTGGGCCATAAGCTCCAAGAAAAGTAACAATGTATAATATGTCAAAAAGGTCATAAAAGGTACAAAAGCTGTCGAATAAGTGACTTATATGGTCACTTACTCTAAAGATGTGTCCACACTAGCCCATGCCCAAGATTTATGTGCCTAAACCCCCATGTATACATGTGCTAGTGGAAATAGCTTTGTTACAATATGTGTTGAAGAACACGAGGGATTTCTCCACAGAGTATGACTACATGCAAGACCTAGCAACGTCTGGAACTTGTTTTAAGAAGAGAAAAAGGTTAGCTTAAAGCTGCAATTCAACTTCCCATTGTTTGAGTCCCCTCAATTGTAGGTGTTGTGTGAAGACTACGAGGGATTTCTCCACAGTGTATGAGTACCTATCATCATAGTCACCATCTAATTTTAAGCTTATCATTATGCTCTTCGTCTAGTTTCTGGATTGGGAACCACATGTGCATCAACTCTAAAGGTTGGCATTTGACATCAATAAGGGACCCACCCTTGTCAGATTCTCTAATATTACCATGTTTGAGACAACCTTGTGAATGTCTTACAAATCACTTCATATCAAATGACCTAGTACTCAAACTCCTAATTCAACTTCATCACCCACTACACCATTGTCTACTTCTGACTGCCCTCATTGATTCTAAGTCACCGATTTCGAGGATGGAATATAGATTAGGGAGGGGCTATGTTAACCACATGGTTAACATGACTCTTGACGGCCCCTTGGACATTCCATGAGTGGTTGGACATTCTAAATATGAGGCCATGTGTATGTGTCATTTTTATTGATGAGAAAGGGAGCAATCCCATTATCACAATTGAGATTTACAATGACCTCTTATGGTGGTAGCTTGTATGTTTTCCCTCTCTCTCATGCATGTAAGTGGATTGTGGTGTGTTTGCTTGTTGATTGTTCTCTCCATCTTTATCTCTATCTCTTTCTCTCTCCCCTTTGTAGTTACCTTCTTTGTTGAGATGTCAAGCTCAACATAAGTTGACACTTATGATACGCCTGGGTGATATGCCTGGGTGACTGTTTTCGCCACTTACATCACTGGCATGTTTGGTGGGATGCTAACATGATAGATCTTTGCCAGTGATTCTACAGCTAGACTACACCAGCTACTAGTCCACCATTGAGCTATGGCATACTTATCTTTCCAACTCACTCAATTGAGCGTGTTCACATTGTGGATCGCATCATGTACATAGTACTTTAGTACTTATGATGTATTTCCCTTATCGTTATGGTAGAACTCTTTTATTGAGATAACAACAACAAATTTTTAGCTTCTCATCTTGTGTGTTGCTTTGTGTGAGTGTGTGTACTTGCAAGAGCTCAAGCTCTCTTCCTCCTTGTATCTTTTCATGGTATCAGAGCCTAGTTCATGCTAAGAAGTTGAGTGCAAGTAAGAGAAGCTCATGAAGCGGTACGAGGGTAAGAACTTCACCTACTCTTCCCCCTTTGTGTTGGCTACTACACCCTTGTCGTGGAAGCTCTTTGGGAGGCATCAACAAACAAACTCCAATTAAGGAGCTGTATTCGCAGGAGTGGAGTTGCAGGGTAGCTATATCGTCCTTTGAACATAATTTTTGGGGTTGAAAAAGCATTTCAGGCACATCTTGACCTCGGTTTTCCAACTCAGATTCACGTGCACTGTGGATAAGTTTTGATCCTCTACAAAATTCTATTTTTGGAACTCTAGGAAGGGCATTTGGTTGTGTGTACTGCAAAGAGGTCTTACAGGTGTTATTGGGTGTATATATGCAAGTTGAGGTCACTGGTTGTAACAGTTTGGGTACAGTATAGTACCGCTACGAAGAATACAACACTTTGTGCAAGTCAAACAAGAGTGCTATTTTTGGTGAGTTTGTGTTGCAGACAAGATGTCAAATGATGGAATTAACCAAATTGTTATAGGGAAGCTTGCAAGAACAACTTCCATGCTTGGAGGTTTAGATTAATAAATTTCATGATGAGAAAAGGCTACTACATTGAAGGTGAACATAAGGAGGCACCAGAGATACCTGAGATTAATCCAATTGTTGTAGATGTAAAAGAATACAAGGAGCAAGGAAAGTCATGTATTATTCTATTAGCATAAAGGACACCCAAGGAGGCATGGAACACCTTGGTGAAGTTGTATGAAACTAGCACCAAGGCACGAAAGATTTTGTTAAAGAACGAGCTTCATACTGTGGAGAAGAAAAACATGTTTGTGAATGATTATACCTTGAAGATCAAGGGCATTGTAGAATCCCTTGCATCCATTGAATTTTCTATTGATGATGATGATAAGGTGGAAGTATGTCTACGTGGTCTCGGGCCACAATACAAGGCATTCAAGACGTCTATTTAGACTCGAGAGAACATTCCCAACTTTACAGATTTGGTGTCAATGCTGATCATTAAAGAAAAGAGTTTGCCATGAAGACCAGTCTTTACAAAATAAAGGTAGTTCAAAGTAATAATCCTTCTACACAAGTGCATGTAGAAGATGAGGTAGAGATCGAGGCTATGGCCAAGGTGGTGGCCAAACACGTAATCAAAATTATGGTCAGCAACAACAGTCCCATGAATCACAACAACAACACACAGGTGGAAGAGGCCAGTTCAGAGACAGGGGGGGTCAAAGAGGTCGTGGAAATTGGCAAAGGCATCAAAATGATACACGAGGCTGATTTTAGTATGACAAACCTAGGCATGTGCATGCAGATTGTTATAAGAAGCAAAATGACATGAGAAGTGAAAAAGTGCAACAAAATAATTGTGCGTCCTCTAGCCAAAGTAATAAGGACAATGAAAGGTTGTTTGTTATGTAGCATATGCTTAATGCTGTATCGAAAAATGATGTATCCACATTGCAATGATGATGTATGGTATGTGGATTCAAGTGCTTTAAACCACATGACCAGTATGGCAACCGGTTCAAGGATATAAAAAATCATGAAAAGCCAAGTTTTTGTTGAAACAGGGATGATACTACTTATCTAATTGCCCATGTTGGAAATGTACGATTATCTATGTAAGATGGTAAGGTGAAGTATCTTATAAATGTTGGAAATGTACGATTATCTATGTAAGATGTTGGAAATGTACGATTATCTATGTAAGATGGTAAGGTGAAGTATCTTATAGGTGTACTTCACATTCCAAATATTAGAAAGAATCTGGTTTCTATTGGCCAGATGATGATTGAACAGGGTTTGCAGGTGCACTTTAACCCGGATGGTTGTTATGTTGAAGACTTTAAAGGCAAGTGCAGGTTGGTTGCAAAAGGCAATAGAGTGGGCAGAATGTTTACAGTAGATGTAAATATGCATGAAGTGAAAGTTGTAATGTTTGCACAGGGTTTAGGAGTTGTTGTAGATACAGACATTTGGCATAAGAGAATTGGGCATGTAAATATGCAAAGAATGAAGTCCATGTAAACTAAAGAAATTGTGACATAGCTGCCTAAGTTTAAGGTTGATGGTATGCAAAAAGTATGTGAAGACTGTCAATTTGAAAAGCAGACAAAGCATGTATTTCCACATGATAGAAATGTGAGCAAGAATGTACTAGATGTTGTGCATTCAGATGTACTACGTCTATGGGTGGCTACCTTTACAGGTATTAACATTCATTGATGATCACACAAGGAAATCGTGGGTGTATTTCATGAGGAAGAAGAGTGAACTTTTCACTCATTTTCAAAATTTCAGAGTGATAGCTAAAAAGCAAACAGGAAAGTGTGTGAAGTGCTTAAGGTCAAATGGAAGGGGAGAGTACTTCTCCAATGAGTTCTCTGATTTTTTGTGAAAGACTGGCATTCAGAGACATGTAATATGTAGATACACTCCCCAGTAAAATGGAGTTGCTGAGCAAAAAACAGGCACATTGCAGAGATTGCACGAGAATTGATGACAAAGAAGAATATGCTGCATAGCTATTAGGTTGAAGCTGTATTTACATCAATTTATATCATGAACAGGACCCCTACTGCAGCCATACATGATGTAATGCCAGAGGAGAAATTTAGTAACAAGAAACTTGATTTATATCACTTAAAAGTTTTTTGATGCATTGCCTATGTGCATTGTGCTAGATGAGTTGCGTATGAAGTTGGATCCAAAGGTAGAAAAATGTGTGTTTATTGGATATTCCCTTGAGCAAAAGGGATATAGATGCTATAATCCTACTACACGTGAGTTGAAGGCAAGCAAAGATGTGTTTAATGAAATGAGTAGCTGGTATGCTGCTGCTGAAAAAGATGTCGTTGGGATTGATGTAACTGGAAATGTGATTACACAGAATGCAAGTCAGTAATCACAGTCAATTGAGTGGACCTGGAGAGTCCTCTTGTATTAGATCTATTGATAGACCATGGAGTGGTAAACTGCGTCAAAATACTAGTCCTAAAAATGTAGTTGGTACATCATAAAAGGCAAAGAAAAGGTTTGTGAGCCTCTTGGTATGCTCAACATTTCTGCAAGGCATTCTTATATTGATGGGAAGTCTAGTGGCTTGGAGCAGAGCTTTGATAATGAGCTTGGGATTCTAGCTATTAGAACACATGGTGTAAGAAAGGCAAGAGTAGCTGCGAAAATGCCAGGTAGTGATTATGGACAACATAGGTCAGGGAGATTTAGAAAGCCTATTCACATGTTGAAAAATGATGGTTATGTGGCTCATCATTATGCATATATGGCTAAAGTTGTGCAAGATGTTAAACCCACATGTCTTGAAGAGCCTATTGAAAATGTGGATTGGGAGAAAGCCATGGATGAAGAAATGGCTACATTGGATGTAAATGAGACTTGAGACTTGGTGCCATTGCTTGAGAATAAGAAGGCTATTGGATGCAATTGGGTGTACAAAATAAAGCACAACTCAAATGGCAGTATTAGCTGGCAGAAAGGGAGATTCGTTGCTAAATGTTATGCTCAAACTTATGGCATTGATGGATGTTAAGAACTGATTGTATGCAAAATGCATAAAGCCTTATATAGCTTGAAATAGGCACCGAGAGCATGGCATGATAAGATAGCACAATATCTTATCACCATTGGCTTTCATGTAGATGATGCTGATCATTCACTGTATGTGTAGAAGAGTGATAGGGGCCTTGTGGTCATCACAATCTATGTGGATGACTTGATTGTTGGGGGTGACACTGGAGAGGACATTGAGAGTGTGAAATGTCTCCTCAAGAAGGAATTTGAGCGAGCTGAGATACTTTCTTTGCATTGAGGTTATTAGGACGGCCAAGGAAATATGGCTGTCATCACAGAGGCAGTATGCATTGGACATGCTAGCCAAATATGGTATGGTTGGTTGTAAGCAATTTATAGGCCATTATATTCAAATGGCAAGTTGAGTGTAGTTGTAGTAGGTGAGATTTTGGAGAACCCCACTATGTTCAAGAAGATAGTAGGTAGCTTGATCTACATGACGATCACCACGCTATATTTGAACTATAAAGTTGGATCAGAGAGTCAGTTTATGAAGATTCCTCGGAAGCCACATTTGGATGGTGTGAGACACACATTGCGCTATGTGAAGTCTACATTAGACTTTGGTCTCTTTTATGAGGCTAGTACAAAGGTGCAATTGTTTGGATACATTGATGCAGATTGGCTGGTAGTATCGCAGATAGGAGATCTACTAGTGGATTTATGTTCTCCTTTGGGAGTGGTGTTGTGATTGGAAGCAGCAAGAAGCAGCCACAGTTGCCTTGTTGAGTATGGAGATAGAGTATAGAGGTGCTGCAATGGCAGCATGTGAGGTAGCTTGGTTATGTAAGCTACTTGGTGATTTTGGGACTGTAGGTTGATAGATAGGTTATCATCTATTGTGACAGCCTTAGTAGTATACACAGTTGGCGAGGAACCCCATTTTTCATATGCAGACCAAACATATAGAGGTCCACTATCACTTCATCAGAGAGAGGGTCCTACCAGGAGACATTGATCTCATGTATGTTAACACAAAGGAGCAACTAGCTGACATTTTCACAAAAGCCCTGAGAGCAAAGAAGCTTCACAAATTCTAGACTATGCTTAGAGTCGTAGAGGTGGAGTTGAGCTTGAGGGGGACTGTTGAGATGTCAAGCTTAACATGAGCTAACACTTATGATATGCCTGGGTGACCGTTTATGCCACTTACATCACTGGTGTGTTTGGTAGGATGTTAACATGATAGATCTTCGCCAATGATTCTACAACTGGACTACACCACCTACTAGTTCACCACTGAGTTATGGCATACTTATCTTACCAGCTCACTCACTAAGGGTGTTCACATTATGGACGGCATGTACACAGTACTTTAGTACTTATGTTGTATTCCCCTTATCTTTTTGGTAGAACTCTTTTGTTGAGAAGAAGAAGAAGAACAAATTTTCAACCTCTCATCTGGTGTGTTCTCTTCTAGGGTTTGTGGGAGTGTGTGTTTGCAAGAGCTCAAGCTCCCTTCCTCCCTGCATCTTTTCATTCTTCTCCATCTCCCCATCTTGTGAGCACACAATGACATTGGAGTAGAGATAGAGGTCTTCTCTTCTAGAGCTCTCTTCCCACCCATTCTTGCAATGCATCATTGGTGTGACACCAATGGTGATACAAGTGAGGGGTTACCGTCTTGAGAGCTAGAGGGAAGCCTTTGTATCAACCCTTGCATTCTTCCCTTTCTCTCATCATGCAAAGAATTAGGTTGTTCGATTGGTTAGAGATAAAAACACAATAATCGAGTTGAACATGATAAACCAATTCAGTAATGGTAACTATCTTGATGTAATTTACTCATGAATATGGGGCAAAAAAATAAGACTACGCGTGAAGCCAAAGTGTTTATAGGGTCAAGAGTCACTTGAGGGATCAGTCCACTATGTGTAGACATCTTTTCCAAATCCTGGACTTGGATGCTATTGGATCTTTATAATATTGTTTCTAGGGTCAAGAGTCACTTGAGGGATCAGTCCACTATGTGTAGACATCTTTTCCAAATCCTGGACTTGGATGCTATTGGATCTTTATAATATTGTTTCTTTTATGAGAATTGGTTAGGAAGAGGATGGGATTTACTAATATGCATGATCTTTTATAGCATTTAATGGTAAAAGGTTTTGATGTAGCTAGTGTTCTCAAACATAATTTATGGAGAATACCAATAAGACACACTGAGACTATTGCCTTGAGGGCATATAAAAATTAACTTGGTAATGATCCTCTAAAGAACTGGTAACCAGTTTCAAAGGTTTCCAAAAAGATATTCATTGATTGTTTAGTTTTTATTTTAGGTGTTATGGTCCAAGGGCTTTTTACCAAGGAAAGGATTATTGAAAGCTTCTGTTCCACAGAACACGTGTGATGTGCAAGACATGTGAACATTGCAAAGATGCTAATTTAATGTAATAAAGGCATCTCTTGCAAGTAATGTGAACATTGCAAAGATGTTAATTCAATGCAATACAAACATCTCTTACAAATTTAGCATGAACATATGACCATTAAAGTACACTTGTTAACGAGAATAGTTTGGTTAGACATACTGATGGGCTGTTTAAATATTTTGTTAAATAATAAATTTTATAAAATCATCAACTTTTGCATGATAATAACTTATGGCTTTTCTTAAAACAAGTATATATTGAAGAATTCATGACTTGTTTTAATTAATTATTAAAATATTTTACGTTATATATAATATCACATACACATACATACACGT
This sequence comes from Cibotium barometz, assembly GCF_041138505.1. Taxonomy (NCBI): domain Eukaryota; kingdom Viridiplantae; phylum Streptophyta; class Polypodiopsida; order Cyatheales; family Cibotiaceae; genus Cibotium; species Cibotium barometz. Next base: position 21,982,905 of record NC_141106.1, read on the forward strand.
ACCTTTTTCCTCTCATGTGCATCGCGCACACGTGCACATGCATTGGCATGTCACGTGCATGTGCACACATAGACAGACACTTTCAAAAGGAACATGGCATTGATTATGAGGGGACGTTCAGCCCCGTTGCCAAGATGGCAACCGTGAGAGTTGTTATTGTGGTGGCTTCATCAAAAGGATGGCTTTTACAACAAATTGATGTTAAGAATGCATTTTTGCATGGTGATTTGCACAAGAAGAAGTGTATATGGATCAGCCACCAGGTTATGAAGATGTGGGTCACCCTGATTTTGTGGGGACGTTCAGTCTCGTTGCCAAGATGGCAACCGTGAGAGTTGTTATTGTGGTGGCTTCATCAAAAGGATGGCTTTTACAACAAATTGATGTTAAGAATGCATTTTTGCATGGTGATTTGCAAGAAGAAGTGTATATGGATCAACCACCAGGTTATGAAGATGTGGGTCACCCTGATTTTGTATATGCAAGTTGCATAAAGCCTTATATAGCTTGAAATAGGCACCGAGAGCATGGCATGATAAGATAGCACAATATCTTATCACCATTGGCTTTCATGTAGCAGATGATGTTGATTATTCACTGTATGTGCGGAAGAGTGATAAGGGCCTTGTGGTCATTCACAATCTATGTGGATGACTTGATTGTTGGGAGTGACACTGGAGAGGACGTTGAGAGTGTCAAATGTCTCCTCAAGCAAAAATTTGACATGATAGATTTGGGTGAGCTGAGATACTTCCTTTGCATTGAGGTTATTAGGATGGCCAAGGGAATATGGCTGTCTCACAGAGGTAGTACGCATTGGACATGCTATGGTATGGCTGGTTGTAAGCCAATTTCTAGGCCATTAGATTCAAATGGCAAGTTGAGTGTAGTTGCAGGTGAGATTTTGGAGAACCCCACGATGTTCAGGAAGATAGTAGGTAGCTTGATCTACATGACAATAACCAGGCCATATTTGAACTATATTTGATCTACATGACAATAACCAGGCCATATTTGAACTATACAGTTAGATCAGAGGGTCAGTTTATCGAAAGCCACATTTGGATGGTGTGAGACGCACATTGTTGTGCTATGTGAAGTCTACATTAGACTTTGGTCTCTTTTATGAGGCTGGTACGGAGTTGCAATTGTTTGGATACATCGATGTAGACTGGGCTGGTAGTATCATAGATAGGAGATCTACTAGTGGATTTATGTTCTCCTTTGGGAGTGGTGCTGTGACATAATCATCAACTTTTGCATGATAATAACTTATGGCTTTTCTTAAAACAAGTATATATTGAAGACTTCATGACTTGTTTTAATTAATTATTAAAATCTTTTACATTATATATAATATCAAATACACATACATACATACACCTCTTTCCTCTCACATGTGCATCGTGCACACACACATTAACATGTCAGGCGCACGTGCACGCACACATAGACAAACACACACACACTTTAAAAAGGAACGGGGCATTGATTATGAGGAGATGTTCAGCCCCGTTGCAAAGATAGCAACTGTGAGGGTTGTTATTGCGGTGGCTGCATCAAAAGGATGGCTTTTACATGTTAAGAATGTGTTCTTGCATGGTGATTTTCAAGAAGAAGTGTATATGGATCAGCCCACCAGGCTATGAAGATGTGGGTCACCCTGATTTTGTATGCAAGTTGCATAAAGCCTTATATAGCTTGAAACAGGCACTGAGAGCATGGTATGAAGATGTGGGTCACCCTGATTTTGTATGCAAGTTGCATAAAGCCTTATATAGCTTGAAATAGGCACTGAGAGCATGGTATGATAAGATAGCACAATATCTTATCACCATTGGCTTTCATGGCGTTTGCGTGATATCCAAGTGTTGTGCTCCTATGGCTCCATCCAAGCAGTGCGTAAAAAAGCCAACTTTGCTCTTGCGTGTATCATCTCGTCTTTGGTACCGTCACCTTTTATGCCTGCTCTCGCTTTTGCGGCCTCCATGCCTGCGAGTGTCATCGTTGTTCCTTGTAAAGCTACGTTATGTGAGTTTAACAAGGAAAATATTTATCCTCACATCCTCACACTGCCTGAAGGCTCGATTAGTTTGTAGAATCTCAAGGCTGTCAAACGGAGAGTCCATTCTGCAGGTGATGTTGTTCTCTAGTGGTTTTCTGCTGCATGTATAATCTCTTGTATATCCTCTATAGAATCTTCCCATGTATGCGTATGTCTACGTGTCGTAGGTAGCTCCGACACGTCATGTGCCACCACGAAGAGGAAGAAGGTGGAGGAGTTATCTGTTTCGTGTGCTGCTCGTTCGCGCTGGCTCCATGTCTAAAGTTTCCGACTCGTGGGCAATCTGAAGATGTTGGAGGTGTCTGTGACCATCGACATTCGGCAACAACGATGTCAACACTTCTTTGTGGGATAATCTCGTCGAGTTTGCCTGCCAGTAGCGTACACAAGCTCTTTTCTCCCTCGAAAGAGGTGGAACGCTTCACCATTTGCACTTTCAAATGGTGGCTTGCATTATATCTACTTCTATCATTGCTGTTGCCAAGTTTGTGAAGCAGCACCTCATGTGGAATGTGAACAAGCTCTCGCCGGAGCGATTGTCATGTGCCGTGTGCTTCGCCAAATTAAAATGCACTTGTTCAAGGGAATGGTGGGTTACTGTCTTAAGGATCTGAACAAACCTCATTTCTGTTTCCATGCTCATAATGTCTCTGCAAATGAGATATCCAGAGGGAGGACATTGTATGCACAATTTGGTTAGGGCGACCTCAAGAGCCAGGTGTGCCTGACACCGGTCTCAATGTGTTCAAACGAGCTTTAGTGTACATGGAAAACTACATTCTCAATAAGTGGTCTTTCACACTTGGCGTCATGCTTTTGAAAATGATGAGAAGTGGAAAATACTTCCCTAGTGACAATGAATAATCCCTAAAGCTGGCAACATCATGGATTCTGCTAGAGCTGGAGCTGTTTGGAAATGCCTGAAAACTCTAGAGTTCGATGATATCTTGGACATCAAAAAGGTCTTATTTTTGGATCATTACATAGAGGGGGAAGCTGCTAGGTACTTTCTAGTTGAGAATCAAGAGAAAGACGACCAACCAGACCAAGGTGATGGACAATTGGAGGAGCAACCCAATGATCTCTCAAACGGCCAACCTGGTGGTTTGGCCAATCCTATCTTTGTCGAAGAAAGCCCACCGGATGTCGATCCCAATGATCCGTACATAAACTCCTGTGAAGAGAGGGCCGTTGAGTTCCTTAGAGTTGTCAGTGAGGGCGATGACTTCATACCTGTCCCCCCTACGACATGATCTCAGCGACGACGAGGCCTTTGTCTAGTGCACGCTCCTTTGCCACAGCATGTTGTAAATAAATAAATCAATGTGGTCTATACAAACCGATAGATCTTTTCCGTCTGTTTTGCTATGAAAACCCGTGCACTGTGGCATTCTCTGTCTGTGGGTCCCATATAGATATGTCGTCATATGCTATCTCCGTTTTCTTTGTAATGAAAATATATGCTGTTGTGTATAAGTTTATTCATGTGGGCTCCACTTACTTCAACCTTTAGCTAAGGTCTGTATATACACACTTACAGAATTTGTTAATATACATACCAAAAAATGATGCTAAAAATGTTATTAAAAATAGTACTTTTAACTTATATGCTGAGCTTCTTTCAACTTTGACCGGTGAGGCCACGGATGGGCACTTTTTTTCAGGCACAATTATTACCGAAGTTTTAAAACAGTAGCCCTTCTGCATAAACATAACACCCAGAGCACACCATCGCCCGTCCATGGAGATCGGATTCCTGGGCCTAGGCATCATGGGCGTGGGCATGGCCCGAAACCTGCTCAAGAACGGCTTCAAAGTGACCGTCTGGAATAGGACGGCTTCCAAGGTAGGAAAGCCCTAATCACCTTGATCATTTGTTTTTATCATACTAAATCACTCAATTTAAGCTAATCTTCTAAGCTATTTTTTCCATTACTGCATGCCATTTTGTATAATCTCCTGTGAAAATAACATGCGAGTATGTGAACTAAACTTTCATCCCTGCAATAGAAACCTTTTAATTAAATTTAAACCAGACTAGATTAGTACATCACATAATATTTAAATTTTGTTTAGCAATATTAAAGTAAGGGTGGTTTCTGTATACAGAAATTATCAAATTATAAATTGATATATTCACTTTTAAAGTATAAGCCTCTATATTGTTGTGTGGAAAAATGCTTTACTAAGTTTAATGCACTAAATGCTTAACTTACAATTACTTATAATGATGAGTGCGTTTACTCTATATATAAATTATTAATCAAATAAATATATAAATGAATGCATAAGTTAATTATGAATTTTATATTGTTACACACTTTTTTGTGTGGGAGAATGTTTTACTGAATTTAATTCACTTAATGCTTTCACTTATCCTAAAGGAATACATTTTGAAGGCTGATACCAGCTACTTATCTGATCTGCAAGCTGATCAGACTGCCAGCCTGCTGGTTCTAATGAACCAACCTAATGCTGGCTAGCTAGAATTTGAAGCTTGAAGGTTAGTGTAGTAGTACCCCATCAACCAATTTTTGGCATCTAGATAACCAGTCAAATTTGCACCATAGAAACCATACAAGTTTTGCCTGAAGTATCGTCAATGCATAGTCTTTGGTACCTCCAATGTGTAAGTATGTACTTGCATCCCTGCCCTCCAATGACTCCCTAGGCTGTAAACAGTGACATCTTAGCTGATGTTTGGTGTTTGAAAGGTGTATGCGAATGTGGAGAAGCCTCCAGTACAATGTCTTGGCCACCTTTGCGCAATGTGAGCTTCAAGTCTACCTCCATCGATGCATGATTTATAGTTGCTTGCAAAGCTGCATCACATGTGCAGACATAAGTCCCCTTTAGTTCTAGTTTCTAAGAGGAGCACATGATGCATTACAAAAGGAGGGAGAGACTTAAAAAGGATTTTACTGCTCAAGTTTGATACAGTCTTGAGCCTGGGGTTTGGATGTTGTGAATCTGTAGAGTGCTTACATAGCTCAAATTGCATGGCTGCGAACAGAGCAAGAAACCTCTTGTAGTTCCCTCTAGTTTGCTGACCTGTTGCAATAAAACGTGGTGGAATGATCTGTTTTATCTGGATTTTGTATTAATTGTGATTGGTGCTACTATGTCACATGCATCAGTCCTCTGATGCATGTACCATGGCTTCATGAGGGCATGTACAGGGCAATTAGGGGTAGCAGACCTTTGCGAGCCCTTGATTGCGGACAGGGTTGTTGAGTGTCTGTCAGAGATAAGGTTAGGGAATCGGATAGACTAGGTGCATGCCAATGAGGGGTTAGGCAGTGCCTGGAGGCACAGCCCTATGCAAATGATCAAGTTAGGAACCAAAGAGCAATGAAGACCGGTGTTGGAAATTGTAGGACAGTTGCGTTGGGGAAAAATCAGTAGTAAATCAGCATGGAGCAGAATGGACTGGTTTGGGGTAGTTTTAGATCAGTTTTGGCCAGCCTAAGCATGTGCAGACCAGCTTGGCTAGGGTTGAACACTTTTGTAGCTCAGTAAGAAAACGTTGCATGGCTTTAATCTGCCTCCACCCAAGATGGGCTGCCCCGGGACACAGGTGCCTCAAATATGGAAGCATTCAAAACCAAGCATTGGGGAACAGGACAACACAGGGGACGGGCAGGCCGTACGGAGGCATGGGCAGGCTGCAAGACACCTGTTGGAATGCAGGCCAGTCAGCATGAGTGAACAAAGCTGGAAAAGCATTAGCTCTCAACATTGGTATACACAAAAATTATTAATCTATGAGTGAAAGCACGTCATGAGCAGGAAGCGTTCCCCACTCCCTTCTCCTCATTCTTTTGCATTGTGCTACAGATCATGCCTCTCCAGCCCCTCCACCTTTGTGAGAAGCCTAGAAGTGCAGCAAAGAGCTGCAAATCAGCAGCAAGACTCAATACTCTTCCCTTTAGTTCAGCAAGTGATCATTCTTTGTAACTATTTGGCCCTCCGAGTTCTTTTTCACATGATGGAACTCTTGCCCGGACACATAGACAGGTTGGTGGACACACGGGAACAGGGTTCTTAAAACTAGCACAAGAAAAAGCACCAATCTTGGTCAAAAAGCAAGAAAAAGCAAAAAGTCAACTATGTTGACCAAGAGCTGAGGGCATCATTGGAAAGAGGACATTGAACTGGATCAAAAGCTAAAAGCTGCTTGCGGCTTTCCCAAAAAGCAGCTCTAGGGCCAAAAAGCAAGGCCCTGAAGCCACAAAAGCGTAAATCAAGAACTTTGGCTATATTTGACTAATAATAAAATATTAAAAAAAGGAAAAGCAAAAAGCAAGGCAAAAAGGCAAAAACAAGGCATGGCAAAAAGTAGGGACCCCTTTCAAGTATATAAGAAGCTTGTATTCCTCTTGATGATAGAGAACAACTTTTTGAAGAACAACTCTTTATGGATCAACCTCGTGGAGAAGAATTTGGGGAGAGCCACCTTGAGAGACTCACCTTATGAAGAGCAAGAGCTTCATCATCATCATCATCATCTTCCTCTCCACCCTCCGCCTCCGCCTTCGCCTTGCCTGCAGAGCCGTTGCTGCTTCAGAGCCGCCTTCGCCTTGCCTGCAGAGCCGCTACTGCTTCAGAGCCGCCATCCCAGAGCCACTTCTGCTGGTTGATCCGCCGCCACCGTTGTTGGCTGAGCTGTCGTTGCTTGGATCCGCTGCTACCACCGCCCTTGCTCTTGTGCAGTGCCGCCAGTTCCGTCTCGCTGCCGCCCCTGTGTAGTGCCGCCTCTGCCTTTTGGATCCATTGTTGCTGGTTGAACCACCAAAGGTGCCGCCGCCCGCTCAGAAAATCCGCCTGCTGCCTCTTATAGCTCCGTTGCCCCTTTTGTAGCGCTGCCCAAGGTGGAAAGGTACGTAGTGTACGGCACGCTATCAGTACGTACGGAACGTACTTCTGTACGGAACAAATTTTAAGGTACGTAAACAGAACGTACCATTTGTAAACAGTCCTAGAAACCTGAATATTTTGTAGACATAGCAACCAAAATACTTAAAAAAAAGAGTGAACCTCATTACTTAAAGTTTAAATCAGTTACCAAGCCCATTACACAATACCTCATGTCATAGTGATATAAGCAAGAACCATGAAAGTCATAGATGATATTAGAGAGTACAAATATCATGTCTACAGCACATGTTCTGGTCCACAAGTGCAAAAAGCAAAACAATGAAACACTACAGTTGTCTAGATTCTAGACGCAAGAGTCTCAAATCTCATCATTAGATGAAGATGATGAGTCTTCTGAAGAGAGCATGCCTCCATCATTGATACCATTGCCCTCTTCATCGAGCTCTGGCTCAGCAACAACAAGCTCCAGTGCATCCTCGTCATGTGCCTTGGGAATCTGAGTGTGAATGAGTTGGACAGCCTCATTTGCACGCCTCTGCTGGGTGCAACGAACTGGAAGCTTTCCCCTGCGAATGCTCTCTCGTCTCGCAGAGCCTGGATCTGGAGCTGCCTGGCGTAGAGGAATGCTGAGAGATCGTGCACGTGAGCGGGTCACACAACGATTCACACTCTGAAGCTCTCTATGTAAAGCTCTCAAAATCTCATCTTGCTCATCTCTAATCTGTCGATCCACAAGCTTCGGGCTGGGTTCATCTACCAATTTGAGTAGTGTTGGATCAACCTGTTTAAACATGCCACAAATTGCATATTGGATATTCATTGAACTAGAAATAATTTTCTACTTCTAAGTTCTTCTTGAGTCCAATTTATACCTGCTTCGGTGACCCCAAAGCATGGTAGCTTCGCACGAGCCTCATGTTAGCTCTGCAGTACACCAACTTCTCTAATTGAGAAGTACTAAGGCGATTCCGAATCTTGGTGTGTATAAGAGAGTATGAGCTCCAGTTCCGCTCACATGCTCCACCTGAGCAATCCTGTGCAAAAATGAGTGCAATGCGAGCAAATTTGTAAATCTTTTAATGCTAAAACATCAGGCTTCACTTCCGAAGACTATACTTTAGAGATTAATTACAAGTTACCTGAGAGAGAACACGAAGAGCAAAGCGTGAAAGGTTTGGAAGACCAACCCTTCCATAAGAGTGCCACCATGTCAAAGGAAATTTCATGGCTTCCTTCCTCAATGACACAGGTCTCGCAAATGAAGCACCAATACCATTCATGTACGTGGTGAACTCTCTATCGATCTGAAGTTGCTTCTCCTCTTAGAACATCCTTCCAACATACTCTGACTGCTTCATGCTCAAAGCAGTATTATTCCATAGCTCTGGCGACCTGTAGAGAGGATGGAGCATGGCAGCCATCGCATGGATGGGACGGCTCATGAATGTCCACTGTTTGTCTACAATGTCCAAGATCTCACCTCGGCTGAAAATGAGAGATTGAAAATACATGTCTTAGGTTACACATGTCAGTCCTGACATGTCATGAGAATCGAGAATCGAGAATCGAGAAGTCATAAAAATCAAAGAAAGAGGAAGAAATTAGAACTATTGGTTACCGTTGAGCAGTCATCATGGAGCACTGAGCAACATGGTCTTTCATTTGCATAAACAAATGAAAGACCAGCCCCAAAGTTGAGCCCTCCATGTCTGTAAGTCGGAGAAGGACATACACGGGCTTAAGTTGTCACGTGCATCCCGCACTTGGATGCCACGTAGACATTTCTGTACAGAAGGTGCAGGACCTGGGATGGTGAACTGGTCCCATGTGAGCCCAATCCGGGACGAGTCAGCTAGAGATCCATCTCAGTCGTCCGAGGTCAGGTGTGCATTGTCCTGCACATGAGTCCAAGGTCAGGTGTGCACTGTCCTGCACATGAAACAGTGCCAGTCCGCGCTGTGAGTCTCCCTCTGGAATGATGTCAGATGTTCTGCGTATCTAGTTTGCAACCGGATGCCAGACCTCTGTGGGCATGTAGGTTTGCATGTAGAGATGGGGCCAGCCCATAGGGCTACCCCAGTGCGAAGATTTGCACCCTTAGTGTGGGCATGGGGGAGATGTAGAACCACCCCCAAGGGGCCAGGAGGGCCCAGGCTGTGCCCACCAGCTATGGCATGGGCTGGAAGGGCTGTCGGCCAGCCCTAGTGCTTCTGGACAGGCAGCCGACAGGGCTAAAAACCCTACCCAGCAGGTCGGCCAGGTGTAGGGGGCAGTCCCACACCCATGCGCAGAGTGCCCAGCAGCTTGGTACTGTCCCAGCAGGCATGCGCAGAGTGGCCAGCAGCTTGCATAGTGTGAAAGCACTTTATTGTTAAAGACCTAGTCGTGAGGCTTTATAAAGCTGGCCGATTGGATGATAAGGGAGTATAAATACTCCAGCCAAGAATCAATGAAAGCATCTCATAATTCACCAAGTGCTCAAGCAAACAAGGGCCAGGACAGCCAAGAAGTTGCTAACGCAAAGGGGTGAAGGACTGAAGGTCAAGGGCAGGATTTTCCAGCCAAGAAAAGGTCAAGTTTTTTGTATTTGTTTTCAGATTTACATCATTCTAATAAAGCAAATACACCATCCGTGGTGGGGGCCCTACAGAGGGTAATTGGGACCCAATACTGTGTCCTCTCCATCTCCCCCTTCTCTCTCTATTTTCTGCACATCTCCTTTCAGTTTGTGCGTTAATTCCGTCGCGAAAAGAGTGCTGATTTCTGAGTTTTGAAGTACCGATCCTTCTCCGAAGCTTCCGCATATTACAGTGGTATCAGAGCCTACTTCAAGGACAAAGATTCAGCAAAGAAAACCAGAAAATTTTTTCGCTTGTGTGGTTGGTTTTTAGACGCCGGTGGACTACCCCTTTCGGAGTGACTCTTGTCCCTCGAAGGACGGTTGGTTTTTAGCCTCCGGAAGCCTCCGGAAGTCTCCCACACAGATAGTGGATGGTCAGATTGCGTTCCGGAAAGGAATTGCATCTTCCCGCTATGGCGAGTTTCGGCGACGAGAGAGAACCAGAACCATGGGACCAGAGTGCACCAGGCAGCCCAGCTAGGGCACCCGGCTTGAGTGTCACAGACATGTTCCAGCAGATGATGCGAGCAATCGCAGACCAGACAACCAAGTTGGATGAGCAGAAGGCGCGGATTTTTGCTCTGGAGGAGCGTTCTCGCTCTCCAGCGTCGCGTTTTCCATCTCCTCCTCCCTCTCCTTCCGTATCCCAGATACCAGATCCTCGTCACAGGGACCCTCTCGCGGGGTCACAGCCGCAGCCAAGCTCCTTGCTTGAGATGCAGATGCGTGCATTGGAGATTCGACAACGAGAAGACGACGCCATGCGACGAGTGGAACACGAGCGTTACCTCAGAGCTTTGGACGCCAGATTGACACTGGCGGCGCCCTCGAATCAGTAAGTATAATGGTAAACTCGATCCCACTACCCTTTATTCATGGTTACATCAATTTGAAGCTTACTTTGCCGCAGTTAGGAAAACAGATATTGACAAAGTGATCTTAGCTAGTTGGTACTTGGAAGGTGAGGCCATTCCTTGGTGGACTCAGTGGGCTCATGCCCACACTAGAGCAGGTATGGCAGCTTATGTGTGGGACGAGGTCGTCCGCGACCTTAAGCAGCGGTTTCTACCGCCCCACTACCTTGAGCGACTCGAAGACGAGTTCAGGGGAGCGCGTCAGAACGCGCAACCAGTCCTTCAGTTTGCCAATAAAATTTCGACCTTGTGTCTGCAATTAGGCTTATCTGATATGGACAAGAAAGGGCAGTTTTTGTATGGCCTGGACACGCAAATCCAATGGGAGGTGCGTATGTTTAGGCCAGCCACCTTTGAGGACGCACTCTGGCTTGCGCAGAGTGCAGAAATGAAACACAATGGTGGCAAGCCCAAGACTTCCCAGCCGGCTTCTCCCAAGGCTAACGCCTCGGGGGGCAAAAGCCAGAACCAGACGGGGTCTTCCCCAGGACAGAGCCCGGGAGCCTCTGGCTCCAAGAACTCGAACAATGCATCTAAGCTTACTCCAGACCAGAAAGCGGAGGCAGGCAAGACAGGTGGCAAGTTGAGTGCTGAGGAGCTTTCTCAGTACAAGAAGGAGGGTAGATGTTTCTTTTGTCACACAAAAGGACATACTTCTCGGGATTGTCCGAAGAAGCCTCCAAAGGCCGCCGCCGCCTCCACAGCTTCCGTGGTGAGCACAGCTCCCACACAGACCCCAGCGGTTCAACCCCCGGTGCTTCAGTTGGAGCAATTATTAGCCGGGAGCTCGAAGATAAGCAGAAGGGCGCCCATGACCAGGAGTATGAGCGCAACGAATTGCTCGAGTCCTTTGGCTACATAGGTGGCCAGAGAGTCGTTGTCTTGTTTGACAGCGGCAGCACGGAGGATGTGATCACGGAACAGGCCGCTAGGCGTGCCCGTTTCGAGCTGACTCCGGTGGACAAACAAGTTGAGGGTTTTAGCACAGGTATGACAACGAGCGTCAAGTATGAAGCTCTAGGTGCTAAGTTAGTGATTCAGGGCATAGAGTTTGTGCGTGACTTTATGGTTGCCCCTCTTGTAGGAGCAGACATAATTTTGGGTATCCAGTGGTTTCACAAGTTTCTTCCTGATGTCAAGTGGGACAAGCACACGTTCCAGATCGATTGGAATGTGTCAAACACCCCGGTGACCATTAAGTGTGAGCCAGGTATTCCAAACTTTCCGCTCATAAGCCACTTACAGGCTAAGCGAGCAGTCAGGAAAGGCGCACAGTGTGCGATGATTTACATCCAGACAGCCCAGACGGTGGCCAGTGCTTCCGAGAAGTACTCGGTTCTCCATGAAAAGTTCCAGAAGATTTTTCTTCGGGACAGTCTCCCTCCCCAGCTTCCCCCGTCCAGACCGGAGGATCACAGGATTGACCTCCTCCCAGGCTCGGAACCCCCGAGCAAGTTTCCGTATCACCTTTCTAAGGCAATGGAATCGGAGTTGGACCGCCAACTCCAAGAATTGTTGCAAGCTGGCTTCATCCGCCCCAGCGTGTCGCCGTTTGCAGCACCGATCTTGTTTGTCAAGAAGAAAGATGGGTCTTCCCGGTTGTGTGTCGATTATCGTGCACTCAACAAGCTGACTATCAAGAGCAGATTCCCGATGCCTCGAATTGACTATATTCTCGAGAGGCTGAATGGAGCAAAGGTGTTCTCAAAATTGGATTTAAAGAGTGGGTACCACCAGGTACGGATTGTTGAGGGAGACATCCCCAAGACAGCCTTCCGTACAGAACGGGCCCACTATGAATTTGTGGTTATGCCATTTGGATTGACGAACGCCCCAGCTACATTTAACCGCATGATGATGCGTATTTTCCGGGAGTTGATTGGAGAGTGTGTGTTCATATTTCTGGACGACATACTCATATTTTCAGCTACAGTTGAGCAGCATGACATTGATGTGGAGAAAGTCCTTAAGTTGCTGGAAAGCAACGAGCTCTATGTCAATGAAAAGAAGTCAGAATTTTATCTGTTCCAGGTACACTACTTGGGATATATAATTAGTGCCGAAGGCATTCGACTTGATCCGGCCAAAGTGGCCGAGATTGTTTACTGGGAAGTACCTCAGACCGCTTATGACATTAGATCATTTGTGGGTATATGCCAGGCATATTCCACCCACATTGACAAGTTTTCTGATCTCTCGGCAGATCTCACCGATCTGCTAAAGGGAGTGAAAACAAGAAGGCAAAAGATTCGAATGACTCCACGAGCGTTGGAGGCATTCCAGAACCTCAAGGTGGCTTTGTCAGAAGCGCCTTGTTTAGCCCTTGCCTCGTGGGACGAACCATTTCAAGTGATCACCGATGCGAGTAACATTGCAATTGGAGGTGTATTGCAACAGAATGGTCATCCAATAGCTTACATGTCTCGTAAGTTACTGCCCGCCGAAAAGAACTACTCAGTCTATGATCGTGAACTCCTAGCAGTTATTCAGGCCTTGAAACATTGGAAACATTTCTTGTATGGCTGTGACTTCGAGGTTCGCACTGACCATCAGGCATTGCGCTGGATTCAGACGATGCCAAGTACACAGTGGAGTGATCGACAACACCGTTGGAGTCAGATATTCCAACAGTTCGATGGCATGATTGAGTACCTTCCAGGAAAGGCCAATCGAGTGGCCGATGCTTTGAGCAGGAAGGGACAAGTATCTGCGATTCAGACCACTAGACTTGACCTTGTTGGTACAGGACTAGAAGACATGAAGCACACGTACGCTTATTCGAGGAATTCGGTACTCAGTGGGAACAGGCATTGGATGCCACAGGACCATGCCATTTTCTGATACGCGATGGTTGGCTTTTCTACAAAGGCCGACTATGTGTCATGAAATCATTCCGGGCAGCTCTTCTCCATGATGCCCATGATGCCATTACAGGTGGTCATAGGGGCATGAATTCGACTCTGGAGAAATTAGAACGGCAATACTATTGGCCAAAGATGAGGCGTGATGTGTTTACATATGTACAACGCTGTGACATTTGTCAAAAGGTGAAAGCTCTTCGTGGAAAGAAGATAGGGTTGTTACAGCCTTTGCCAATTCCTGAGGGTCCTCTCCAGGACATTTCGATGGACTGTCACAAATTTGCCTCCCAGTCCGAGTAAGCGTAATACGCAGTGTTTAACTATTGTTGATAGGTTCAGCAAATTTGTTATGCTTATTCCTTGCAGGGTCAATGTGACCGCCGAGGATGTTGCCCAGCTATTCATTCGGCATTGGTACCCGATTGGCGGGATTCCTAGAACCATAGTGTCAGACCGAGATGCCAAGTTTACCAGTCATTTTTGGAGGGCATTGTTTGATAATTTTGGTACTAAGTTGAATTTTTCCAGTGCATTCCACCCACAGACAGATGGCCAGACAGAGATATACAACCAGTTGGCCTTTGATGTGCTGAAGTGTTATGTCCACGATCAGCAAGGTAAGTGGGAATCGTTTTTGCCTTTAGTTCAAGCTGTTTTGAATGACTCTTTTTCTTCAGCTATTGGCAGGACTCCATATGAGGCAGCGTTTGGAAGGCTTTTCCAGTCGTTGTTAACCAAGACTTCGTCTTCAGTACCGGAGGCGAACAGAGTGACGAAGTCTTACCAGGAGATCCTAGAGTCCGTTAAAGACAGATTGGCTAAAGCGCAAGAGGCCTACACTCGACAGGCCAATAAAGACCGAAGGGGCATGAAGTTTTCGGAAGGGGACTGGGTGTATCTTCGGATTATGAAGCAAAGATTGAAGCAGGTGGGCAAGCGATGCCCAAAGTTGTCTTTCAGGAGCTTCGGACCATTTCCCATCCGGAAAAAGATTAATGAGGTGTCTATGCAGTTAAAGCTACCTCCGAGTTGGACTATGCACGATGTATTTCATGTCAGTTGGTTAAAGCCATATGCAGGTCCACCCCCTTCAGAGGTCAAAGACGAAGCGGAACCAGACATTATTGATGAAGCAGAAGTAATGGTTCCAGAACAGATCCTTCTGCACCGTTTCAAGCATGGCTCAGGCCGAAGACTATGACAGTTCCTCACGAAGTTTCAGGACCGAGGAACTCATGAAGCGGTATGGCTCGACAAAGAATTTTTCGAAGACTATCCGGCATTATTGACGGATTATTTGGAGGCTATGCAGCTTCCGTCAAGTTAAGCAGAAGGGGATGTCACGTGCATCCCGCACTTGGATGCCACGTAGACATTTCTGTACAGAAGGTGCAGGACCTGGGATGGTGAACTGGTCCCATGTGAGCCCAGTCCGGGACGAGTCAGCCAGGGATCCATCTCAGTCGTTCGAGGTCAGGTGTGCATTGTCCTGCACATGAGTCCAAGGTTAGGTGTGCACTGTCCTGCACATGAAACAGTGCCAGTCCGCGCTGTGAGTCTCCCTCTGGAATGATGTCAGATGTTCTGTGTATCTAGTTTGCAACTGGATGCCAGACCTCTGTGGGCATGTAGGTTTGCATGTAGAGATGGGGCCAGCCCATAGGGCTACCCCAGTGCGAAGATTTGCACCCTTAGTGTGGGCATGGGGGAGATGTAGAACCACCCCCAAGGGGCCAGGAGGGCCCAGGCTGTGCCCACCAGCTATGGCATGGGCTGGAAGGGCTGTCGGCCAACCCTAGTGCTTCTGGACAGGCAGCCGACAGGGCTAAAAACCCTACCCAGCAGGTCGGCCAGGTGTAGGGGGCAGTCCCACACCCATGCGTAGAGTGCCCAGCAGCCTGGTACTGTCCCAGCTGGCATGCGTAGAGTGGCCAGCAGCTTGCATAGTGTGAAAGCACTTTATTGTTAAAGACCTAGTTGTGAGGCTTTATAAAGCTGGCCGACTGGATGATAAGGGGAGTATAAATACTCCAGCCAAGAATCAATGAAAGCATCTCATAATTCACCAAGTGCTCAAGCAAACAAGGGCCAGGACAGCCAAGAAGTTGCTAACGCAAAGGGGTGAAGGACTGAAGGTCAAGGGCAGGATTTTCCAGCCAAGAAAAGGTCAAGTTTTCTGTATTTGTTTTCAGATTTACATCATTCTAATAAAGCAAATACACCATCCGTGGTGGGGGCCCTACAGAGGGTAATTGGGACCCAATACTGTGTCCTCTCCATCTCCCCCTTCTCTCTCTATTTTCTGCACATCTCCTTTCAGTTTGTGCGTTAATTCCGTCGCGAAAAGAGTGCTGATTTCTGAGTTTTGAAGTACGGATCCTTCTCCGAAGCTTCCGCATATTACATAAGTGCAATTGAAAGGCTATGAACTTGCCGCGAAAAATCATCATCCAGGATCCGCCTCTGCAAGTATTTTGTACGCTCATCCTCTGAATGATGCATCTGTCGGCACCTTGGATCCACAACTGTTGATGATAGTGAATCTCTTATCTTGTAGAGCCTATCCAAGACCAAGAATATGTAGGCAAACCTGGTCTTGGAGGTTCTCACCATATCCAAAGGGCTATGGCTCCGAAAGATGGCAAGAGCCTGATGCTTCTTGCGGAAGAAGGTGGTGATCTTTACAGCATCTGCAACAATGGGCTGCACCCAAACAAGCTTCCCAATATCTTCCATAAGTTAATCAAGACAATGGGCAGCACATGGAGTCCACACTATATGTGGAAACTCTGCCTCGACCATTTGACCCATTGCCTTGCAGTTAGAGGCGTTGTCGGTCACCACCTGCACAACATTGTCCTCCCCAACCTCAAGGATAGCCTGTCGAATGTGGCCATAAATGAACTCCCCTGTGATCCTGTCGCCTGCTCTCCTTGCATCCACGGCACGCAAGAAATAGGTGCCCAAGCAAGATGACACCTGCACAACATTGTCCTCCCCAACCTCAAGGATAGCCTGTCGAATGTGGCCATAAATGAACTCCCCTGTGATCCTGTCGCCTGCCCTCCCTGCATCCACGGCACGCAAGAAATAGGTGCCCAAGCAAGATGACACAAGGATATTGATTATGTGCCTCTTGCGAATGTCTGCCCACCCATCTGAAATAATAGTGCATCCAAACTCCTGCCAACCTGCTTTCACAGGAGTGAGCGCCTTGTCTATCAAGGCCTTCTGCTCATCCAACATGGATGTACGCATCTTTGTATACTCAAGACCTGTCCACGTCTCAGTAGGCCCTACCTGCGCAATTGCTTTCACCATTCTTTTCCATTGGTCTGTCCTTAACACATTGAAGGATATATGACACTCGATAAGAGTACGACAAATCTCCATTTCTGCCACCCTTTGCCGCTCCTTTACCCAAGCTTGTGATGAGATACAAGAACGCAGAGTGGATTGCTTTGATGCCTCCCCTGTACCTCTCGCATCTTGTGGCAGGAGGTTCTCATCATCGGCAATACGTGCCCTCTTCCTGCCTGTGGTGGATTGGGCTGAAGCCAAAAGGCTTTCACCCTCATCTAGTGTACCTGAACTTGTAACATCTCCAATAAAAGCATCATGGAGAGCATCTTGCGTACTTTCACCACCTCTAACACTGCTTGCACCACCCGTTGCAGGACAATTCTCCGCAATCAATTGGTCCCTCAAAGCTTGTGGTATTTTATCACATGGACCACATTGATTGGTGCACTCGATACCTGTCATGTGCTTGATGACGCGAGTTATGGTGCTAGTGTACTGCTCCCCGCAATACTTGCACGTCCATAGCCGAGTACTTGACCCTTGCTGAGAAGCGGTGTTAACAACCCTCAAGACATTGGTGTGGATTGCCCAATTCGGGGGTTAGTCTTGCGCGGCATGATGAAGTCTGGGCGGGAGAGAGAGCGAGGAAAGGACTCGTGGGAGGTCTCCAGAGGAGTGCGCAGACTTGAAATTTGCTCTGCAAAACTTTGTAGGTACACACGGGACACTCGATTTTGCAAGTACACACAAAATTCCCAAAATAAAGTGCAACGTGGTCGCTTATCTACAATCGCCTGAATTTGGGCCTCGCCACACACGCGCCTCGCCACACACGCTTCATATTTTTTATTTTTTTAAATGATTGCGTACGGATCCGTACAGTACGGTACCGTACGGTTGTACTGTACTGTACGGGTCCGTATGTACGTACGACAGCAACCTTGGCGCTGCCTGCTGCCTCGTGCAACACCGCCGCCTCCTACAAAGCTGTTTTGGGCATCTATAAGTTTGTTATTTATACGTACTGTCACCGTTTCGTCCATCTCCATTTCTGGAGCCACTTCTATGGGACTATCACTCCATAGAGCGGCCAGATTTGTGCCATGTTCACATGGGGCCAGGCCAATGTCCCATGTGAAAGGGCCAGTCTTATGGTGTCACATGGACGGGAGCCAGATTAGCGCCACCCGTGTGTGTGACCAGTGTTGCGTCACATGGACGGGAACCAGTTTCGTGCCACTTGTGTGTGACTTGCTTTGTGGTGTATGGACGGGAGCATGTTGGTGCCACCCGTGTATGGCCAGGATGGTGTCTTACCTATGGGATTGTCACTCCATAGGAAGACCAGGACATATTTATTTATATCTGTCACGCCAGTTTTGTGCCTGACAGGAACCTCTTGTACAAGTTTCATGAAAGGGAGATTTCGTCCATTATTTGTGCACATGCATTTATGCCTACATGCATAAATTTGTTTTTGCATGACTTGTTTGCGTGTCTGCTTGTTATGCCGTGCCAGTACACTGGACGGGGATGCCCCTAGTGTACCGTGGAATGCTGTTTGCTGACTTGATGGTGTGGCGTGTGAACAGGTGGTAAGTATTTTGATTTTGGCCTTTTTAAATGGTAAAATCCATAAACTAGAGTGAACCTTAATATTTATAAGGTATTGTGTTCACACTCAATTTAAAAGGGGCTAGACATTTGCTTATGAGGGGGGGTCCAAAGTAATAATTTAAATTAAGGTTTTAAACCTTAAAAAAAAATTAAAGCCTTGCATGGAATACTCACGTGTGGGGTTGGTGGATTGACTTGCCATCTTCATCACCTGCTGTACCCACCTCTCCACGCCTGGCTCCACCCGTTTTTCTCCATGCCTGGCTGCACCTATCTTCTCCACGCTTGGTGTACCTGCTGCCCAGCCACGCCTGGCTGTACCTGTCTTCTCCATGCCTGGCTATACCTGCTGCCCAACTGTACTGGCCTACAGAACTGGCTGTACCTGCTATCCCTACTGCACTTGACTGTACCTGTCAAGGAACTGTTGTACCTGCAACTGGGCTGCCCACATGTACCTGCTATACTTGCAGATTGCTGGCTGCCCACGTGTACCTGCTGTACCTGCCCCGTGTACCGGCTGGTTGCTCTGTTTACAGCAGTTGAATGCTTCCATTTGGAGTATAATACAAAGGGAAATGGTTTTCATTGCTGAGATATGAATTAATATCCATGCTCGGTATTTACTTCAATATTTTATCTCAAATTCAGATAACAATTAAAGTTAAATGCTGTTATTTCAAGCTTTGTGTAGGCAAGTTTCTTCTCCAGTTGCATACACTTTAGAAGATCATTGGATAGTGGTTTCTCCCATGATTGCCCTGACTGTGCCCTCACCTATAGAGGAGCTAGTGAAGGTCAAGAGGGTATGAGGACAAACCAAGTACAAAACTTAATTGGGAGAACCGGGATACGTTCCCTCCGCGGTGTAACACTGTTACTTGCGTTAGTATGGGCGTGCCCGTTTGTGCACGGTCCTGGAAGACCAGTGAAAGACAAGTGTACACCTGAAGGTGGGAATGAACCTGTGATTTGAGGCTACTTCGACCAACATTTTCTTCATCGACTCGAACCAGATCTGTTTGGTTGTTTTCACTCCCTAGTGGAGAAATCTGGCCTTCTCAGGCCCGTGACACTTCTACAAATATAAATACTCCAAGAAATACAATAAGTATTGAGGGGGGGCCCGGCCCTTTCCGGCCCCAGTGCTGGTGTCATTTGTATTTTTTAGTATTTCTAGTGTTTGTGTTGCTGATGTTGTTTCCATTGATTAATATTAATTAGATAAAGTGTTCTAAATATGTGTATATTGTCTTCCGATCTATAGGCTTCCTGTAGGGAGCGGTCACATCGGTATCAGAGCCCGGTCGTCTCTCTTTCTCAAGAGGAGACACGGAGTTTTGGAGATCGGAAGCAAGCATGAACACTTAATTCAATGGACAGCCAGGGCAACCCATTGGAAGTGCCGAATTTGAGGGGCCAATCAAGTGCTTCACGGGATTCCGATGCATTGCATGGAAGGCATAAGCCTCTTGAGAGAGTCTATGACAGTGTATACATGCGACCGCCATCACGGGGTAAAGAACCCATGCATGAGGAAGAGCCCAATGCATTGAGAGCTGAATTGGAGCACATGAAGAAGCTTTTGCAGGCAAAGGAGCAAGAGCTGAAATTTTTGCATGAAGACGCCTGTGTACAAAGTGTCATTGAAGCAAGGAAAGCTGATGCTATGGTGGATATGACCTTTGAGTCCATGGCTCGTGAAGTGGGCAAGAAGCCAAGGGAGTTTGCACTCTCCTATCTCATCCGCAAGGGTGATCTCAAGGAAGGAGAGGATGGAGAGCTAGTATTCAAGAATCCACCTCGTTTTTAGTAGGGAGACCCAACATCTCAACGGTTGAGGTCTTTTATACACAAGGAAGAGGTATCAGTAACTTCTCGCCATGCATCTACTCCTCATGGGACAGGAGGCAACAAGTATATGCATGTTGGAGCTAGTGGGCGACATGATAGCCTTGTGCATGGAGAGAGTGGTTGGCATGCAAGTTGAAAGACCTTGCCCATTGAGTTGTCTCGTGGTGAGACATTGCATCATTTGGGCAGGTCACATGCATCGGGGCCACAGATTCATAATGCACATGCCACCGTGCCTTTTGAAACATCTTTGGTTGCCCATGAAGCCCATGCAGAGAGGGCTGCCCCGTTGGATAAGGGGAAGAGAAAAAGAGAAGAACATGTACCACATCCCAAGAAGCTCAAGGAGTTAGAGGCAGGGGACAAGTCCGTGAAAATTGATGCCTGTCATGGAGAGTATGATGTCTCTAACGTGCTAGCTTTTGTGGCACAGTTTGACATTGCTTTTAGTGATGAGGACTTCATTGAGAAGTCCAAAATTCGTCATGCAAGCATGTTCTTGAAGGGGCTAGCTGCCCATTGGTGGATCATTGAAAAGACCACCAAAGATCCCATTTGCACTTGGAAAGAGTTTAAGGACAGATTTTATGTCCAATTCTTGCCTCCTAATGCGGAGTAAACTCTCACCCAAAAGTGGGATAGACTTGAGCAAAAAGATAATGAAAGTGTGCAGCAGTATGTCAATAAGTTTTGGAAAGTGTTGCTTGAGGTAGCTCTCTTTATGCAACTCTCCGAGGATGAAAGAAAGAGGAAGTTTCGCTCCGGGTTGCAACCAGCGTATCGTTCGGGCATTGAATTGCACCCGAAACACACTCTACAGCAGCTTATAGCCTCTACTCTTGCTACGGAGCAATTGGTGCTCAAAATCAAGCAAGATCAAGGTGGTTCTTAGGGCAAAGAGAAGGCTATCCCAAACCTGCAAAAAGGTGGATAGCCACCTAAAAAGAGCTTTCGGGATGTCCAGACATGAAGTAAAGCTGAAAATACCTCATCCAAGGATCATGGGCCAAAGAAGAACAAATTTGGATTGACTCCCGAGCAAAGGGAGCAATATGCAAAGGAGGGAAAATGCTTTTCTTGTGGCAGTAAAGAGCATATGTTTAGACAATGCCCTAACCGCAAACAAAAGCATGAGGACAAGCAACCCAAGGCAAATGTGCATGCAGTTCCCGATGTGCAATGAAGCACGCAGCATGATGGAAAAGAGAGGATGGTATGCAAAGCATGGGGTTAAATCAAGGATCAACCTGTTTGATGATTGTGGAACAGATAATTTCATCTCTACCCAAATGGCAGCCGCCTTGGGCATTGAGGTTGAGGACATGGAGCCTCAAATTGAAGCAGAAGCTGCCTTTGTTGGTAAAGAGCTGCAGGTCACCCCACTTATTGGGAAGTTGCGCATACATATTCAAGGTTATCTTGATCATGAGCATTTCTTGGTTGCCCCACTTAATGGATGTGATGTATTGCTTGGCAAGCCATGGCATCATAGGCTTGAGCCCCGCAAAGTGTACAAGACAAACATGATTTCCTTTATGCATAGAGGCCGCATGCATGTTATTGAAGGAAGTGGATTCTATCCCAGTTGTATCTCACATCCAGATTAATAAAGCAATGAAAAAGAGTCTTTCTGCGTACTTGGTTTTTGTTCGTGATGATCACATTGAACCGAGTCATGAAAATGTGGACGTTTTGACTTAGGATAGGTTGAATTTTCTTCATGCATACAAAGATTGTTTTGCTGATGCATTACCAGGTGAACTATCTCCTCAAAGGTCCGAGGATCATCCCATTGATCTTGTGCCAGGTAGTTCTCCACCTAACAAACCCGCATATTGTGTGAGTGCTGCACAAGAAGAAGAGATCATGAAGCACGTTAATGAGCTTTTGGAGAAAGGTTTGGTTCAGCCAAGTTCCTCACCTTATTGCTCTCCTGTGCTTCTTGTTCAATAGAAAGATGGGTCATTCCGCATGTGTGTGGATTATAGAGCTCTAAATAAGCTCACCATCAAGAATAGATTTCCAATCCTGCGCATAGATGACATTCTGGATAAGCTTGATGGCTTGGCTTGTTTCAGCCGTATTGATTTGAAGAGTGGTTATCACCAGATACGAGTGGTGCCAGAGGATGTCCACAAAACTGCTTTCAGGACAGCTTTTGGATTGTATGAGTTTTTGGTGATGCCTTTTGGTCTCACCAATGCCCCAGCCACATTCAATCGTATGATGGATAGGATATTCCGACCCCATTGAAAATTCACAGGTGTATTTTTTGATGACATCTTGGTTTTCTCCAAGAATGAGCAAGAGCATAGAACTCAGTTGGCCATAGTGTTTGAAGAGTTGCGGAAGCATAAACTCTTCATTAATGCCAAGAAAAGTGAGTTCTTTCTTTGAGAGATACACATTGTATCCAAGGATGGTGTAAGAATGGATCCTTCCAAGATTGAAACCATTCGGGATTAGCCAGAATTGCAAAATGTACATCAAGCACGTAGTTTTCTGGGGTTATGCTCATATTATAGGCGTTTCATAAAGCATTTTGCTATGATTGCCATGCCTCTACATGATCTCACGAAGAAGAAAGCCACTTTTAAATGGACCCCTAAGGAGCAGGATGCCTTTTTGCAACTCAAGAATGCTATCATATGTGGACCCGTCTTGATTGTTCCCGACTTGCAAAACCCATTCATGGTGGAATGTGATGCATGTGGGAATTGTATAGGGACTGTCCTAAATCAAGAAGGGCACATAGTTGCATATGAGAGCCGTCGATTGCATGATGTCGAGCTTCATATGGATATCTATGAGAAACAGCTTGTGGCTGTAATTCATGCCTTAAAGATATGGAAGCATTATCTTCTTGGGACTGAATTTGTAGTAAAGACAGATCATCAAAGCTTGAGATATTTTCTATCTCAAACAAAGCTTTCGGAGAAGCAAATGAGAATGGGAAACTTTCTTTCCATGTTTCATTTTCAGATTTTACATACTCCCGGAAAGAAAAATGTAGTGGCAGATGCATTATCCAGCAGGCCTTATGTGGCTGCAGTTTCAGTGGCCTCTCATGGGGATTTATCGGATGCTGATTTTTGCCATATATGGACTGATTTGATGGTTGGTCACTCACATGCCTCTTATGTGGTCAAAGAGGGTTATCTTATGAAAGATAACTGCTTATGTGTGGTGAAGGATATGCGTCCAAAGGTTATGGAGGAATGTCACGCTCCACCTTATGCTGGTCATTGAGGTATCATGCCTACTACACGCATGATTGAGAGATATTTCTTTTGGGCCAAGCATGCGTAAAGACATTGAGGCATATGTACGTGCATGTCTTATTTGCCAAAAGGTAAAATTTGGTAGGCAAAAGCCTCCAGGTTCACTTCAGCCATTGCCTATTCCCTCGCAGCCATGGGAAAGCATTACTATGGACTTTATTATGGACTTGTCTAAATCCCAGCATGGGAATGATGCTATTTGGACCATTGTGGACAGGTTTAGCAAGCAAGCTCATTTCTTGCCCGTCAAGAAAACCATTAAAGTTGATCATATGGTGAAGCTTTTTGACCAGGACATTTTTATTTATATCAGTCGCGCCAGTTTTGTGCTTGACAGGAACCTCTTGTACAAGTTTCATGAAAGGGAGATTTCGTCCATTATTTGTGCACATCATACATGTATTTATGCCTGCATGCATAAATTTGTTTTTGCACTCCCTAGTGGAGGAATCTGGCCTTCTCAGGCCCTTGACACTTGTACAAATATAAATACTCCAAGAAATACAATAAGTATTGAGGGGGGGACGGCCCTTTCCGGCCCCAGTGCTGTGCTGGTGTCATTTGTATTTTTTAGTATTTCAAGTGCTTGTGTTGCTGATGTTGTTTCCATTGATTAATATTAATTAGATTAAGTGTTCTAAATATGTGTATATTGTCTTCCGATCTATAGGCCTCTTGTAGGGAGCGGTCACACGTACCTCACGTGTGTTCCTCGTATGCGAGCTTGGACATTGAGAACTTGAACACGGAGCTTGAACATGGAACGTGGGCATGGAGCTTGGATATAGACCATGGGCATGGAGCTTGAACATGGAACTTGAATATGGAACTTGGACATAGAGCTTGGACATGGAGCATAGACATGGGGAACTTGGGCATAGAGCTTAGACATGGAACATAGAGCTTGGCATGGAATTCGGACATGAACATGGAGAACTTGGATATATAGCTTGGACATGGATCTGGATCTGGACTTGGATGTTGGACCTAGACTTGATCTGGACTTGGTTTTGGATTTGATTTGGACTTGGAACTTGGACTTGGGTTCATTGGATATGGATGTTGGATTTGGTGCTAGCTCGGTGAGAGATACTTGTGGGTCATCCCCGTGGTGTGCTCGGCATCAGGGATCTCGTGTCTAGACATCGACATCGACTTGGATATCCTACATCGGGATATCTGTTTGTTTTGTATTGATTGTATTGATCCTGGTCAGCGTGTGAGGGCAAAAGGACGAGAGGACCAAATGTACGAAAGATCAAAGCAAAACAACACAGCATGAAATATGTGAGTGAGTGTATATATAATGGTGAGTGCAAATATGTACAAGAGCCCTCTAATGTGAGGTGACTCTTAGTAGAAAGACTAGTGCAGTGCAAGAAAGAGGTTTTGGAGAAGAAGTGACGAAACTGTTGCTCGCTGAAGCCCCCGCCCTTCCCCCCTGCTCGCGCTGCGGCCGCACGCCCAGTCCCCCTTCCCGCCCACGCATCCTCCCCCCCCCCCCCCCCCCGCTTGCCCTCGCTTGTGCACCCCCCCCTCCGCCTGGTATTCCTGCGCTGAAGCGCCCGCTGCCCCATCTCCTCGCCTTCGCGCCCCCCTCCCCTCTTCAGCGCCCCGACTCCCCCCCCTCCGCCAGCCCTCTCTTTTCCCCCACCCCCCCTGTCGCGCTGCTTCCGCCCCCCCCCCTAGGGTTCTTTCTTCGCCGACCTACCCCCCCCCTCCTCTTCTTTCTGGTTTTTTCCGACCCCTGGGGGTTTCTTTCCTTTTTTTTTTACCGTCTTTGTGTGTAGCTCGGTTCTTGCAGGCCTTTCCACATTCGCTCCGCCTTCGCCATAGCTTCAAACTCTGATGGAGGCTCCTCCCACCCCACCTCAAAGGGACTCTTCTGCAGCCCCCTCGCCCGCCCCTGAGGATACCCCCATCAGGCTTTCTCTTTCGCCAAAAGAGGAAGCGAGCCTCGTCGCAGAGGTGGAACGCCTCCAGGCACATTCCATCATCTGCCGTATAGTCGGCACTCGCCCCAGCAGAGGGGAGATCCGGGATCTTCTCCAGGCCCGCCTTCTTGCAGATGTGGGCAAGATCCTGGACGTTCAGCTATTGGGCCGTGGACACTACCAGATCGAGTTCGAGACTGCCCAGAGCGTGGCCAAGGTCCTTGCCATGAGTCCCCTTGACATCAGGGGTGCTCGGGCATTCTTCAGACCTTGGCAGCATGGCTTTGACCCAGCAGCGGCCGAGCAGGGAGAGCGCCTTTTCCATGTTACAGTTTGCTTCCCTGGACTCCGCCGCGAGTACCTTCCGCTCCTTTCGAGGCTTGGATCAGAGTTTTGGTTCCTGACATCTCCTCCCTTCTGAAGGTCATTCAGCTACCCAGGATAGGGGGGGGATGGATTGATCAG
The DNA here is from genome assembly GCF_041138505.1 of Cibotium barometz. Lineage (NCBI taxonomy): Eukaryota > Viridiplantae > Streptophyta > Polypodiopsida > Cyatheales > Cibotiaceae > Cibotium > Cibotium barometz. The sequence goes on from NC_141106.1 coordinate 22,008,697, forward strand.
AGAGTGGAGTTCTCGGGGCTCCCGAACCAGGATAGGGGGGGATGGATTGATCAGAGAGTGGAGTTCTCGGGGCTCCCGAACCAGTGCTTTATTTGCAGGCAGGTCGGCCACCTGGCCAAGGCTTGCCCGCACAGGAGACCCAGACCCTCACCGCAGCAGGAGGCCCCTGGTGGCCCGCCCACAGATGCGGCTCAGCAGAGCAGGCAGCCTCCGGGACACCTGCCCAGCCCACAGAGACCTCGGAGTGGCAGCCTGGACAGGGACGCTGTCGAGGGAGAGCCACAGCAGCACGCCCAGAGACCGATGCAGCAGCAGCCTCAGTCTCAGCATCACTGGGTTCCCGTGAGGAACAGCTTTGCCCCCCTCCAGGAGGAGACCCCAGCGCGGCCGACTGAGGACCAGGAGATGCCAGCACCCCCTCCTTCGCCCCCTCCCCCCCTCCCGCCTCGCTTCCACCTTCGCCCCCTCCCGTCCCCGCTCCGGTTTCGGCAGCGGCTCCTTCTCCACCCCCTTCTGCCCCCCCCCCCTCGCCTCAATTCCTCGGGAGGCCCTGGCAGTCCCCTGGCGTTCACCTGCAGTCCGAAGGACATTGAGCACCGACCTTGCTCGAGCACGGCAGAGGAGACTCACCATGCCGATTCGGGCTTCACGGCTATCCTCTATACGCAGTCGACTGAGTCGTCTTGACACTAGACAGCGCTCAGAGGCTTTTGATTACTCCTTCACACGCCTTTTTGGAGTAGAGGGCCCCCATGAGCCAGCACCCATCAGAATGCATGTAGTGATACCTCCGGCCCGCGCGGGGAGGAGGCACTTGACTCAGCGGTGGCCTTCTCATTCCCTCTCTGTGGCCCTTGCGATCGGGAGTGGACCATGGATCTTGCTCTTAGCACTTTGAAGACTTAGGTAGTTGAGTTTTCTCATCATGTGAGCGATCTGGAGGTGATAGATGTGATAGGCCGACTATGGGAGTTGGCTCATTTTTTCTTTGATCCAGGGAGTGTGGATGCCTCAGGGATTCGACATTTGGCCATTCGTATAGTGGCAGACTTAGCACGCGACCCTGGATATGTATGCATACACGAGGCCGCTATGTCTGAGCGGGAGGCAGTCGCCATGGGACACAGCCACTGGCGCCTGATCCGAGATTCTTGCAGCACACCGGGTGGGCAGACTCGTAGCCGCTCGGATGGGGACTATTCTCCATCCAAGCCACTTGCGAAGGCCCGCCGCACGGCTGAGACAGCATCCACCTCAGCAAGTCATCCATGAGGATCATCTCATGGAATGTACAGGGCCTTGGCGGCGCACATTATATACGGTATCATGGCTGCTTGAGGCAGGAGCTTCAGAGATGCCTGGTTGGGGGCAGTATTGATATTTTGATGTTGCAGGAGCACCATTTGGGTGAGAGCAGGATCCGGAGATATGGTTCGGTGATGCCCGGTAGATGGGACACTTTTTGGTTTGCAGGGTTTGGCCCCTTGGGTGGGCAGGTAGGAGTGCGTCCGGGGAGACTTCAACATGCTTGAGGACCCGGCCGATAGAGTGGGAGGCAGTCATGTTATAGTGCACGGCACGGAGCTTGCAGCTTGGGAGCGATTTTGCATGTCACTGAGGATCACTGATGCATGGTAGCATGAGGCCTTCTCCCGCTCTTAGGACAGTCTTAGTTTCTCTCGGTCGGATCGCCGGCAGGGAGGGACTAATCTATCTCGGATCGATCGCTTCTATGTGGGCGACAGGTTAGGGGAGTGAGGGGGCTCCGTTGGCATTCTCGCTGGCACCTCTTTTTCAGACCACGCGCCAGTTATTTTGACACTTGAGGAGAGGACACGGGAGACCGGCTTGCAGTTGAGGATCCCAGAGAGGGTACTTACAGATCCTAGTCTCGCTGAGGACATTGAGAGGATTTGGCATGACAGTCAGAGCTCTGACCAGGATGCAGCAGGCCAGTGTGCCAAGGGACTCATCGAGCTCAGCTCTTTTTTGCACGTTGCAGCCTTGACACGGCTGGGAGAGACTCGCGAGCGGGAGCGGCGGCTGAGACGCAGCCTTGCTTCGCTTCAGCGCCTTCAGGAGCAGCAGCCTACATGTGAGTGGGTGGCGTCCCAGCTGAGCCAGGCACGCTAGGAGGTTAGAGAGGCAGAGGAGCAGAGACATGAGTTTTACTATCGTCGCCAGGCCTCTCAGTGGACGGAGCTTGGTGATAGAGTGACTGGGGAGTTTTTTGAGATTACTGGACCCCGCCATGCTCGAGCAGGAGTCCGTCAGCTTGGAAGGCCGGACGGATCGGTAGCCACTGAGCCCGGGGAGATCAGAGCCATTGCCACTGAGTTCTACAGGGACCTGCTTTCAGAGGAGCCAGCCACTAAGGCTCGGGATGCTTGCAGACAGACTGTGTGGGCCCATGTGCAGAGGAGGGTCACAGATCGTATGCGTACAGTTCTGGGTGAGCCTCTTTCAGAGGTAGAGCTTGCTGAGGCCTTGAGGGTCCTTCCGCGCCATAGTTGCCCAGGGGAGGACGGACTGACGCCTGCCTTTTTTATGCGCTATTGGGACCTTTTGGGGCTAGGCCTCCGCAGGGGCTTTTAGTATGTTTTGGACACTGGGGTGATGCCACAGAGCTTTTCAGAGGGCTTGATCTTTCTTATCCCCAAGGGGGAGGGAGTATCAGATGATATTCGGCATTGGAGACCTATTACGATCCTCAACACTGTCTACAAGGTCTTAGCAAAGGCCTTGAGTTTGAGGATCCAGCCCTTCTTGGGGGAGTTGATTCATGCTACCCAGACAGGATTCGTCAAGGAGCGTAGTATCCTTGACAACATTTTCACATTCTGGGAGGTGACGGCCCGAGCTAGATTTCTTGGTGAGGACTTAGTCGTGATGCTTCTCGATTTTGAGAAGGCATACGTTAGAGTCGATTGGGGTTTCTTAGAGGGCACTATGCTTCGCCTGGGCTTTGAGCCAGTTTGGATTCGAGGGGTGGCGGCTCTATACTCCACAGCTCGTAGCCAGGTGCTGATTGCAAGAGGACGTTGCAGGAGGACGGGGGCCGAGTTTTGAGTTGACCAGATCAGTCTGTCAGGGGTGTCCTCTCGCCCCGTTTCTTTTTCTCTTCTTTGATGAGGCTATGAGCATGTATCTGACGGCAGAGGAGGTTGGTTTGAGAGGACTCCAGCTCCCAGTTCGGGGGGAGGACCTGCTCGATGCTGAGTTTGCTGATGACACAGGTTTATTTTTGCATGGCCATGAGGCCAATCTTTAGCGAGCAGAGCAGTCGCTCCAGGTTTTTAGAGGGGAGACTGGAGCCACCAGCAGAGACTGTTCGGGGGATTTGGCAGGAGTTGATCCACACCCTGCGAGGACAGTATGACCGCATCCGAGGCGACTCGGATGAGGCGATCTTGCGGCGCCAGGCCTTTCACACCACTTGGCGCAGCGGCCCCTTCTATACCCTTCACACGGGGTCCCCCCGCTGGCACTACAGGCCACCTGTTTGGCTTTTTCCCCCTCCTATTGTATGATATAGCCCCTCAGTTCTTTGTACTGATACTTGTACTTTTTAGCACCTAGGGAGAGTCTCCCTGGCTGCCTTGCTTTGATCTCTGCTCTGTTTTCTTATGAGCAGGAGAGAGCCTTTTTGTAGCCCTTCGGGCGTTTTTATATAACTAATGAAAGGATCTTTTCTCGAAAAAATAAAGAAAGACCAGTGCAGAAGCAAAGAGGATGTCGGAGCTGAAGCACGTCGGTGATGAGGGCTCGCGTCGATGTGAGGCAAGGCACTCCGAGAAGTGGTCGGTGTCGAAGGCTCGCATCAAGCCTGATGCAAGGCTGATGTAAAATGCTGAAGAATGCTGAAGTAAAACGCTGATGTATGGGATATAGCAGGGAGGGCTACTGTCCCATGGTGAGGCCTGTAGTAGAGGGTGGGTTGCTGTCCCGATGTGTGGCCAGACCAGAAAACGTTGATGTGCTGTCCTGACAGGCAAGGGTGATGAAGCTATGTGATGTAGAGCCTGGCAGAGGCAGCAACAGCAGCAGATGGTGTGGTACTGGATATGATCAATGGAGTGGTACACAGGTGAAGTGATGAGGCAAGGCTATATATACCAGCGGGGAGTGCTGGTCGGTCAGCCTAAAGGCTGTAGGCTAGCCAAGACAAAAAAACCCCAAAAAAGACCAAAAATACCCAAAAAACTCCCCTTTTTTAGGGTTGGGGGAAAATGTTGTTTTCACACACCCCCTCTCAATCCAAAAAGGGGATCATGAGTGAAGATGATGAATGCCAAGGTCCCACACTGACACATTGGCAGAAGGAACGTATCTCCCTCTGGAAACAAAATTTGATAAAGTCAGACAGGGTGATTGTGATGGCAAAGGTGGTGAGGATAGGTGGTGTACATGGGTTGATTGTCTCCCAAAGTAAGATCTTGAACGGGGCTCTCCATTGAGTAAGAAGTCCCATTCCTTTTGTGGTCCAGATCAGAGTTTGGAGAAACAACTTCTAGTGAGAGAAATTGATCCTCCGGGAGTGCGGGTAGACGATCCATGCTGTGTGCTCTCAAGGTTGTCAATTTCTTTTTTTTTTTCCTGAGGAAAAGATCCTTCAATTAGTTAATGAGAAAAACAGCCACAAAGGGCTAAGTACAACCACGAAGGGCTAAATACAAACTCGCCTCATATAAGGGCGGGAAACAAGTGATCATAAGGGGGAGAGATGCTTCTCCTCTGGCTGGCCACTCTATGAGGAGAAGGCTAACTCATACAGGGGGAGGGGGGGGAAACAACCACACAGGTGGTCTGTAGTGCCACATGGGATCACCGGCTCTATCTGTGAGGAAAGGACCAGGCCTCCAAAGTCTCAAGAAGGCTTCCTACCGCTTCCGCATGCGGTCAGAACCTCCCTGTAGCTTCCCCCACTGACTATGGAGGGTGTGAATGATGTTGAGCCATATGCTCCTGATGGTCTTAGCTGTCGGAGTGTGGTAACCCTTGATGGCCTCGCTACATCTAGCACGCCAGATGTGCCAGGCTGCTATGCTATTGCAAAACTCCCAGCGCTGGCATAAGCCTGGTCGTCAAACACCTGTAGGTGGGGCTGTGATTGGAACTACTGCAATACGATGGTGGGAGACTTGAAGGGCATGGCCTTCCCCACGGAGGCCCAAGGGGCAGTACCCCAAGTGATAATCTAGGTCGATGCCCTGTCCATAGCAAAGATGCGGAGAATCCGCTGCCAAATCTGCTAAGCCTTTTGGCAATCCCAAAGGCAATGTCGTCGAGACTCTTGGGGGTGGCCGCACCTCGGGCAAGCTGTTGGTCACCCTCCGACTGCCAGCCAAGCACCCACTACCAGACTCCTGTGTGCCGTCAATCAGAGGAAGAGAGTGATCTTCCTCGGCCAAAAGCTGTCCCAAAGCCTCTTCCAGAAATATGAGAGGAAGCGCTGTGATAGGCCCTGAGACTGCCACTGTGCTGCTGTTGCCGGTGTGCCATCTATCTCCGACATCTAGATCCTACGGCCGAGCCTCATTGTATATGCAAAGAAAGGGGCATCTAGAGTCTCAACCCGGTCTGTGGGATCATGCCACGTCCACTCTCCCGGGTCCCATTGCAACCGCGTGAGAGGTCGGCACTCCCAAATCCATAACCGCCAAAATCTCTCCCTGGCCACCTTGGCCGGTGCTGGATCTTTGTTCCAAAAAACCAATCACCCTCACTCTCTACAAGGTGCAGCCTCTGAAATCCTCCAAGGGGTGCTCTGATCTCTCTAACTTGCCATGTAATCCAATAGAAAAAGTGAGCAGACAACTGTCCTCATCTGCTCCATAGACCGCCACGAGAATATCGTGTCTGGTGAACACACCTAGCCACATTGGGGGGTCGGGTCTAGAATAGGAGTTAGCCACTCCGGAGGAATAACTGAGTCAATGTCGATGTTGAGCCTGTCTCCCCGGATCCCTGTCAGGCCTCTCTCTTGCTCCTCCTGAGGTAACTGCCTGTGTGCAACCCAATCTCCAAGAGACGTGGCTGGTCCCATGCTCAAGCCGCCCTAGGATATGTGCCGTCGAGCCCCTATCATGTGGCCACTGGGTAAACAGATAAGGGGGTTCCAGATCAAAGCCTGTCGAAGATGCTCCTCTGAGGCCACTGGAACAATCTGTCTGAGAGCTGGCCTGAGATGATCCCAAGCACGAAGTAGACTGCTGCGAATCTGTCCTCAAAGATAGGACTAAAACCACGGGCTCGCATCTCTGTGAAGATCCATCTAGTACACTGCGACCACGGGCCTCCAAGGCTCGGAGTGCAGGCGGAAATCCAGGCCAAGAGAAAATCCTTCCAAGGCTCACCACCGGGTTGGAGTCCTCTGACAATCAACTTGCCCAACAGGGCACGGCTCTGAATAGCTGGATCAATGAGACCTAGCCCCCTCTGCTACGTGATTGAATGATCACTCTCCATGCCACCTTGGCCCTGGCTGGCCTCCCATCACTTCCGGCCCATAAGAAGTTTCGGATCAAACGTTGTACCTGGCCAATACAAGGCCGAGAAAAGGTCTAGCACGAGGTGATGTACCACATGGTGGCAAGTAGTACCTGGTTCGCCGCCACCACTCTGCGTGCTAGGGATAACCTTGCCGAGCTCTTGTATAGAAGCTTCTTCCGAATACTTAGAAGAAGCGGAGTGAGCTGCTGCTCGGAAGAGATATCAATGCCAACCTGGCAGCCAAGGTATCGGACCGGAGTGCCCCTCGAGATCCACTAGAAAGCCTCAACTGGTCGCCAAGTCGTGGTGGGTGCTGAGCCTACCCAAAAACCACACGACTTGTGCCAGTTGATCTGTGCTCCTGATGCATGGCAGAAAATCTCTATCGCCTCCGCGAATCTCTGGAGATTCCCAACATCTCCAGCAAGGTAGGCTGCTGTGTCATCTGCAAAGAGAAAACTACTCATGGCCTCGGCGACAAATAGAAAGAGGTATGGTGCCAGAGGACAGCCCTATCAAACCGAGCGGGAAAGGGGGAATCTGTTGTCGCCTGGGGCTCCCTGAATGAGAACCTGGCTGTGAGATGCTGAATAAAGTCCTGTCTTGAGACTCCGCGAATCCACTCCATGGGGAATCCCATCCGGCTCATTGTGCCCTCTAGAAAGCTCCAATCCACCCTATCATAAGCTTTCTCAAAGTCAAGGAGAAGCATAATGAGGTCCTGCTGTTCCATCTTGGCCGAAGCTGTCGCCTCCCAAAAGTTAAAGATGTTGTCCAGAATACTCTGATCCTGAACAAAACCAGTCTGAATGTCATGGATCAAGTTTGGGAGGGAAGGCTGAAGTCGCCTGCTGATGGCCTTGGCCAAAATCTTGTAGGCCGTCCCTAGAAGGGTGATGGGTCTCCACTGCCGGATCTCCAATCTATCACCACCCTCCTTGGGAATCAAATGTATCAAGCCCTCTGTGAGCCTCTCTGGCATGGCACCTGTGAGCATAATCTTGTTGAAGACAGCGTGAAGGCCACCTTCCATGAGGTCCCAATGGCGAAGAAAGAAAGAAGTAGGAAGCCCATCCGCCCCCGGGCATTTGCCCCTAGGTAATGCCTTCACCGCCTTCGCGAGCTCCTCTGCAGTGAAAGGAGTCAATAAGAAAGACCGAAGAGAGGGGGGAACCACCTCTCTCGTGTGTCTCCAGACTCTCTCGTGCGCATCCATCACTTGGGGGGATAATGGGCACCAGTGAGAAGAGATCGGAAGAAATCCGTGGCGATGGTTCTCACCTGCGGGGGATCGGAAACAATAACTCCATCCTAGCCACGTAGCCTGCGAATACCATCTCTGCTTAGGCCGGCTATCTCAAAGAAGTCTCTAGTAACTCTGTCACCGGCCTGAGTCCAGAATGAGGCCCTGGCATGGTATCTCCTCCCATGCAGAGTACTCCACCCCTGAGATAGTGGTCGTGCCACCTCCAAGTCTGTCCTATGGTGCCTCTATCATGTTGAAGTCACCGCCCATGCACCAAAAATCAGCTTGGGGAAGGGCCCTTCGGAAAGTACTCCAAAAGATAGCTCTACCTGCAGCCGCATTCGGGGCATAAATGTTGAGGAAGCCAACGCTATTCTCTCCAACCAGAATGGTAACCCATTGAGCACGTCCTGGAACTATGACTCTTGATCCTGTCACAGATGGCAGAAGCTGCTCATCACTGACAGAGAGACACACTCCTCCCTGCATCCCTGAAGGGCCGAAGGATGGAGACCAAAAAGAATGACTCTTGCTTGCTAGAATCTTCCTGCAACGGTGGGTACGCCCCTCAGCAAGATGGTGCTCCTGAAGGAAAAGAATGTTGATAGATCCCCCCACCATAGCTCGATGCACCTCTCCTCTAAGGATGCCTCGTCTTTGAAAGCACTGAGGCCCCCCTAAGCCTTGAATGTTCCATGAAACAATCCTCATATCAATCTCGGTGTGAGGCGGAACTACCGGAACTGCCCTCCACTTGAAGAAGTCTTGGGCGTGGGCTTAGACGGGGAATAGTCACAATCTGTCCTTGTGCAGAGTCGCGCCAAGTGGGCGTGGATCCTGCCCTCCATGTACTGCCACTCTGCCTAAGTGCAAGAGTATGTATACTCTGTGCTCCATCGATCACAATGGAGGTATCTGTAAGAAGGGGGGAGAGGTACTGCGAGAGAGGTATGCATGAACACAAAAAGTAGCACCTCTAGGCTCCCTGGTGTCTGTGTGCTGATTCACCAAGCTCCATCCTGGCCAAAGGCCATAGATGAGTAAGAACATTGGTGATCCGGAGATCCTACAGATGATGCAATAGCTCAACTGCCTGATCCTGTATGGTAGCGGCCACCGACTCTAGATCCCACTCTGTCTCGGGGGTTGCGCTCAAGGGGAAAGAGAAGATCATCGCGCCATTCTCTGGCGTATAGGGTCTGGAGTGGTGGAAGACCACACATACTCGAATAGGGGCTACGGTCTCCTCGAACTTGTTTGTCCCTTTCGTCGGAAGACATCGGAAGAAACTATAATCCATAGGCTGCCCCAAGATCTTGGGGGCCCGCTGGAGACTTAGGTGGGAGAGTCCTCACTGGTGAGGCCGCAATGGTCATCTCCATTGGCTCTAAGATACGACGAATCAAGCGGCGAATGGTACTCGCTGGCTGTCTCCTCTCCGGGTCAGGGGCTGCAGGGGGCCAACGGGAATGCTCTGGAGAGGCGGAAGAAGGGGGGGGGGGGGGGGGAGGCGGCAGGGGAGTGGGAAGGCGAAGAGGCTGGAGCTGAATGGTGCTGAGAGGTATCCATCGGAGAGGAAGGCTACTGGGGAATGCTCGACGAAGCGAGGGTGGGGTCAACCTGCCCGACTGGGCACTGAAGGCCAGAGGAGAAGTCGCGACGAGGAATTGGCCGCCACCTCAGGGGGGCGGGGGGACCCTCTCCGTGACTGGAGGGGGCCTGCCGTCTGCGGCGGTGGGTGCTGTGATAGGTGCTCGAAACGGTTCTCTGACAGAACCGAATCCTCCTGCGTGTTGCTAGCCTGGTGCGCACGGCGGCGACGCTCAGCTCTAGTGCTTGGCTGGCGGGGGCCAACCGTCTGCCACTCTTCGGCTGATGGGTCATCCATGGTCGGACCCTGGTGCTCCGCGGCCTGGGAACCTACTCCTTCCTTGGTCCCCTGATGAGGATCTGAGTGGGAAGTAGGAGGGGGGGGGGGGGGGGGGGGGGGGGGGGCACCGGGGGCGGTTGCCTAGTTTGACGCCGAGGGCAAACTCTGGCTAGATGACCCATCTGTCTGCAAATAAAGCATTGGCTTGGAAGGCCGGAATACTCCACTGGCTGCATAATGGGATCACCCTGAAGATTGGGAATAGATATCATGTGAGGCACAAAATCTGACGAGACGATACAAATGCGGAGAGATGAATCCCCGATGCTTGTGCGAGGGCCAAGGCAGTGGTGGGGGGAGATTCCATCACTCTCCCGATGGCACCACCAATCACTGGGAGAAGAGGAAGGTATTCCTTCCTGAGGCCTCGAAAGCAAATTGTCATGGGAAAGCCTAAAACTCTAGCTAATGGATCAGATGCCGGGTCGAAGCCGTGCTGCCACCATGCAAAGGAGGCCTGGGCCGTACGGAGTGCAATGGGGCTCAGCTGCATGACAAGATTAGAAGCCGCTGGTGAGTCGAACTCAACCTTGTAGTAGCCGTGCCCCAAAGGATGAATATGTGTGATCTTTGTTAGCGCACCTAGGAGGCTAGCCTGAAGAAGATGTGACCGCTCCCTACAGGAGACCTACAGATCGGAAGACAATGTACACATTTATAACACTTAATCTAATTAATATTAATCAATGGAAACAACATCAGCAGCACAAACACTGGAAATACTGAAAAATACAAATGACACCAGCACTTGGGCCAGAAAGGGCCGGCGCTCCCCTCAGTACTTATTGTATTTCTTGGAGTATTTATATTTGTACAAGTGTCACAGGCCTGAGAAGGCCAGATTTCTCCACTAGGGAGTGAAAACAACCAAACAAATCTGGTTTGCGTCGATGAAGAAAATGTTGGTCGGAGTAGCCTCAAATCACAGGCTCATTCCCACCTTCACTGGGTGCACACGTGCCTCTCACTGGTCTTCCGGGACCGTGCACAAACGGGCACGCCCGTACTAACGCAGGCAACAGTGTTACACCGCGGAGGGAACGTATCCCGGTTCTCCCAATAAAGCTTTGTACTTGGTTTTTCCTCATACCCTCTTGACCTTCACTGGCTCCTCTATAGGTGAGGGCGTGGTCAGGGCAATCATGGGAGAAACCACTTCCCAAAGATCTTCTAATGTGTATGCAACTGGAGAAGAAACTTGCCTACACAAAGCTTGAAATAACAGCATTTAACTTTAATTGTTATTTGAATTTGAGATAAAATATTGAAATAAATCCCTGGCATGGATTTTAATTCATATCTCAGCAATGAAGACCATTTTCCTTTTGTATCATACTCCAAATGGAAGCATTCAGCTGCTGTAAACAGAGCAACCAACTGGTACACAGGGCAGGTACAGCAAGTACACGTGGGCAGCCAGCAATCTGCAGGTACACCAGGTACACGTGGGCAGCAGCAATCTGCAGGTACAGCTGGGCAGCAAGTACATCAAGCGTGGAGCAGACAGGTACAACAGGGACAACAGGTGGTACAGCAGGCGTGGAGGAGGCAGCAGCCGTGAAGATGGCAAGTTTTACCACCAACCCACATGTGGGAATTTCCATGCAAGGATTTTATTTAAAGGTTATTAAAACCTTAATTCAACTTATTTCTTTGGCCCCCCCTCATAAGCAAATGTCCACCCCCTATGTAAAATGGGTGTGAACACAATACCTTATAAACATTAAGGTTCACTCTAGTTTATGGATTTTACCATTTTAAAAGGCCAAAATGAAAAGTACTTACCATCTGTTCACACGCCACACCACCAAGTCAGCAAACAGCATTCCACGGTACACTGGGGGCGTCCCCGTCCAGTGTACTGGCATGGCGTAATAGGCAGACACAGGCAAACTAGTCATGCAAAAACAAATTTATGCATGCAGGCATAAATGCATGTGTACAAATAATGGACGAAATCTCTCTTTCATGAAACTTGTACAAGAGGTCCCTGTCGGGCACAAAACTGGCGCAACAGATATAAATAAATATGTCGTGGTCTTCCTATAGAGTGACACTCCCATAGGTAAGACACCATCCTGGCCATACACTGGTGGCACCAACAGGCTCCCATCCATACAGCATGAAACAAGTCACACATGGTTGGCACGAAACTGGTTCTTGTCCATGTGACGCAGCACTGGTCACACACGGGTGGCACTGATCTCGTTCTCGTCCACATGACACCATAAGACTGGCCCTTTCACATAAGACACTGGCCAGGCCCCATGTGAACACGGCACAAATCTGGCCGTTGTATGGAGTGACAGTCCCATAGAAGTGGTCCAGGAATGAAGATGGACCAAATGGTGACATCCCCCCAGGCTTCTAAACAGTTGACCTCAACTGAAAAGCCTCAAGATATACCTGCAAAAGCTGAGGGTAGTCAGCAAAATAATCCTCATCTACCCCTCTTTGCATCAATTGGCAAATAATTTTTAAATTTCACAAGGTATCTCCTGGAAAGCTTCCCATGTGATAACTTTCTCTCCTTGTGAAATACAATCTGCTCTAGTTGAAGAATCTCCTCAAGCTCATCAACTTCTGGCGGATCTTTTGTGACAAGCTCCTCTGGATCTAGCCCCACATACTTCCGCAAAAGACTCACATGAAAAGCATTGTGAATCTTCCAATGGCTGGGTAAAGCAAGCCTGAAGGACACTTCATTGATCTTGTCAATCACTTTGAAGGGTCCATAATATGGAGTGTAGAAAGCTTTGGATATGATCCCTCTCGTCCTGGCCTCTTCCGAAGCCTAGCTTTCTCAAATTTCAGCAATAGCCAATCACCTTCCTTGACTTGCATGTCCCTTCTATGCTTGTCAGCAGCCCTTTTATGCTTATCTTGTGACCTTGCAATGGCTGTCCGCACCTAAGCAAAGGCTGCATCCAAGTCACGCACATACTTATCAGCTGTAAAAATCTCATCCTCTGTACGAAGGATGGGTGGCAAGACCACTGTGTCATAAATAATCTCAAACGGGGCCTTTCCCGTGGAGGCATGGGATGTGTTGTTGTAGGCAAACTCTACAAGTGGAAGATACTTCTCCCATGTAGTCTTTTGATTTGCCACATAACACTTCAACAGATCCAACACGGCTGAATTTGCAGCTTCACTTTGGCCATCCGTTTGGGGGTGATAAGCTGATGAAAACTCAAGTTTAGTGCCCATGTTATCAAATAAAGCCCTCCAAAAGAGGCTCGTAGTCCTGGGATCTCTATCCCCAACAATGGACTTACGCATACCATGATGCTTGAAGATGTTAGCAAGAAAAAGTTTCACCATATGATCAACTTTAATGGTTTTCTTGACGGGCTAGAAGTGAGCTTGCTTGCTAAACCTGTCCACAATGGTCCAAATAGCATCATTCCCATGTTGGGATCTAGGCAAATCCATAATGAAGTCCATAGTAATGCTTTCCCATGGCTGCGAGGGAATAGGCAATGGCTGAAGCAAACTTGGAGGCTTTTGCCTATCAAATTTCACCTTTTGGCAAGTAAGACATGCACGTACATATGCCTCAATGTCTTTACGCATGCTTGGCCAAAAGAAATCTCTCTCAATCATGTGTGTAGTAGACATGATACCTCTATGACCAGCATAAGGTGGAGCGGAAGACGGTGTGAGCATTTGTGTGACAGGATCTTCCAATACAAAGACTTCCGCTGCATATCACATTGGTTACAGATTCAGATTGTCCACACACACCGTATCCTAGCGTGGGGGCATCCTTGGATGGTTAGATTGCGTTCCGGCATGACCATCGACTTCAGCATCATGTCTACTGAAGAGAGTACTCATCAGCCGGAAGACGTCTCCCCCGTAGGAGACCATGTTCTTCCGCCTACAGCAGACACCATAGCTCTTCTTAGAGCTCAAAACCAGCTGCTTATGAAGCGTCTCCAACTCTTGGAGGCAGCAGCAGCACGTCCTTCTCCACCTCCAGCAGCACCCGACTACATCTCCCTGTTCTTTCAGATGGAACAACAAAGGAGAGAGGATGAGGCCTGAAGGAAAAGAGAAAAAGCAGAAAGACGGGACTATGAGGAAGCCCAACACAGGATTGACGAAGACCGGCGTCAGGCTGAACTCGCCGCTTGGGAACACCAACGTGAGCTTGATCGAGAACGTATGTTACTCGAGCACCAACGGGAAAAGAAGGCCATACACTTGAGGTGTCAACAGCTCTCCTCAGTCTCCCTAGTCATAGGTATCACCAGCCAGCAGTCCGCAGCAGCATCAACCACCGTCATTCGCCAGTCAACCAAACTTCAGTAGTATGATGGTAAGTGTGATCATTCATCAGTTAATCAATTTATTCATCAGTTTAATGCTCATTTTCCATTAGCTAGGATCAAAGACCCACAAGATAAAGTCCACTTAGCGGCTCCTCATCTCACTAGTGAGGTAGTCACTTGGTGGCAGCATTGGTCTAGTATTCATACAGACCAAGTCACAGGTGTCACAGCCTTTGACTGGGACATCTTTGTCCATGACCTGAAGACCAGATTTCTCCCACCCCAGTACATGACCGGTTTGAAAGACGAGTTCTATGGACTCTGACAGAACGGATCCCCAGTGCTTCAGTTTTTCGGTAAGGTTATTACTTTAGCATAGCGATTAGGGTTATCTGAGCAGGCTAAGATGGAGCAATTCATTCGTGGTTTGGACACTAACATTCGGTTCACAGTTCGTAACTTTGAACCAAGTACATATGACCGGGCTCTGACTCTCGCTCAGAATGAAGAAATGAAGCTCAACGGGGGCAAGCCCAAGCAGTCATCTCAGTCCAGTACCAAACCCCAGCAGCAGCAATCAGCTGCACAGACAGAGGGAAAGGTAACGCTTCTTCTAAAGATGCTAAGAAGGACGGCAGTAATAGCTCCAGTTCAGGGAGTAAGAAAGATAAAGAACCTAAGAAAACCCTTGATGAAAAGGCTAAAGCAGGCCTTCCTGGAGGTTATCTTCCTCTAGAGGAGCAAAGGAAGTATCAGTCAGAAAATAGATGTTTTTTCTGTCACACAAGCCGCCAAAGCTCCTTCTGCCATAGTTGCCACAGCCTCCCCAACACTTCTAGCCCCGCCTACTACCTCAAATGCAGTTCAACTTTTACCTTCTATACATCCTATGCCATCCGTGGTATTTGATGCTAAGCAGGAGGGTGAGAGCGATGCTGCTCATAAGAGCCTCATCCGAGCTTATGGCTCTGCCCAGGGCCGACAGTTTGTAGTCCTTTTCGATATGGGTAGTTCGAAGATGCCATCTCTCCCAGTTGGCTAATAAATTGAACTGCACATTAGTCCCATATCATCTGGATGTGGACGGGTTTACACCTGGTCTTCGTTCCCAGAAGGCACAACAATTTGCCTTTGAAGTTCAGAAGGCCTCATTTCAATGAGATTTCATTGTCTCACCTTTGTTGGGGTGTGACATGATCAGGAATTCAGTGGTTCCGTCAGTATGAGCATATTCCCGTTTGGGGGCAGGACACTTTTACTATTTGTAAAGGTTTTCCTGAGCCTGTCATGATTTGTGGGAATAGAAGCATTCTTGGCATCCCATTGATTTCGCATCTCCAGGCCAGACGAGCTATCCGCAAGGGAGCAGAAGGAGCACTCCTTTATGTTCGTGCTCAAACAGCCCCTCCCTCATTAGTAGCATCCGTTACATCTTCAGTCCCTCAATTAGCAGACCTCCTATCCAGACACCAGGGCATTATGCTTAGGGACGATCTCCCGCCCAGTCTCCCACCCTCTCGCCCTGAGGACCATCACATTGATTTGGTCCCTGGATCAGATCCTCCTAGCAGGTTTCCCTATCGTCTTTCCAAGACTTTAGAGGGCGAGTTAGAAAAGCAGTTATCTGATCTTCTCCGAGCCGGATTCATTCGGCCTTCTTCCTCCCCATTTGTTGCACCTATCCTATTTGTCCAAAAGAAGGACAAGTCTGCACGCCTTTGTGTAGACTACAGGGCATGAAACAAACTCACTATCAAGAATAAGTTTCCTACAAGGATAGAGTACATTTTGGAGCGTTTAGACGGTTCTAAGTTTTTCACTAAGATCGACCTCAAGTGTGGTTACCATTAGGTCCGCATTTTTGAAGCTGACATTCCAAAAACAGCTTTTCGGACACAGCATGGTCACTACGAGTTCTTAGTCATGCCTTTTGGGCTTACAAATGCACCCGCAACCTTCAATAAGATGATGTCTAGGATTTTTGCAGTCCACATTGGGAAGTGTGTTTTCATATTCCTTGATGACATACTAGTCTTCTCAGCCACTGCGGAGCAGCATGAGAAAGATGTGGAGAAAGTCTTGCAACTTTTGTGAGATAATCAGCTCTACATAAACGCCAAAAAGTCTGTCTTTGGTGTTAAGAAAGTTCAGTATTTGGGCTACATCATCGGTTCCGATGGGATTAGACTGGATCCATCAAAGGTTCAGGAGATCTTAGATTGGGACATTCCTAAGACCGCCCAAGAAATCCGCTCATTCGTAGGTTTTTGTCAGGCCTATAGTACTCATGTCCATTAGTTTTCCAACCTTGCCGCACCTCTTACCGACTTGCTCCAGGGGGTGAAGACTCGCAAGCAGAAAGTCTCAGTTACAGGCAAGGCGCTTGATGCATTTCGTGCACTCCAGAAAGCTGCCTCAGAAGCACCTGTATTAATGTTAGCATCATGGGACGAACCTTTCGAGGTCATCACCGATGCCAGCAATGTAGCCATAGGTGCAGTTCTCCAGCAGGACAATAGACCCGTGGCATATTACAGGAGAAAGTTGGATATTGCCGAAAAGAATTATTCGGTATATGACAAAGAGCTTTTGGGTGTGATCACAACGCTCAAGCATTGGAAGCCTTTTCTTTATGGACAGGCTTTCACAGTGAAGACAGACCACCAAGCACTTAAGTGGCTTCAGACTATGCCCAGTGGAGTGATCGACATGCCAGGTGGAGTCAAATCTTCCAACAGTTTGGAGGTATGATTGAATACATCCCTGGTAAGCATAACCCAGTAGATAGCAGATGCTCTTAGTCGAAAATCCAGCATCCAGGCAGTCCACGAATCTACCCATTCTCGAAATCACGGGGAAGGACTTAGATAGTATGAAAGACCAATATGTCGACTCCCCTGAGTTTGGTACTCAGTACAGTTTTTGCCCTCAATTCTGAGCCTGGCCACTTCAGTACAGAACAGTTGGTTGTTCTACAAGAACCGTCTCTGTGTGTTACTCGAGAAAAGCATTCCGCTCTTCTCCACGATGCCCATGACTCCCTAGTTGGAGGACATAGGGGTATCAACAGTACCCTCGAGAAATTAGAACGGAAGATGAGGCGTGATGTCTATGCACATGTACAAGCCTGTAAGATTTGTCAAAAAGTCAAGGTTCCCCCATACAAAGAAGACATGTTTACTTCAACCTTTGCCTATCCCCGACGGACCTTTCATCGACATATCTATGGACTTTGTAGGGCCTCTACCAGCATCCACAAGATCCCGTAACACTCAGTGTTTTACCATTGTGGATCGCTTTAGTAAATTCTGCATGCTCATCCCATGCAAGCATACAGCCACAGCCGAGGACGTAGCCCGTCTGTTTCTCAAGCATTGGTATCCAGTTTGTGGTTTGCCTAGCACCATAACATCAGATAGAGATTCCAAGTTTACCTCGCATTTTTGGAGGGCATTATTTGAAAACTTCGGAACTAAGTTGCAGTTGTCTAGTGCATTCCATCCGCAGACAGATGGCCAAATAGAAATTTATAACCAGTTGGCCTTTGATGTTCTCAAGTCATACTGTCATGACCAACAGTCCAAATGGGAACATTATCTTCCATTGGTCCAAGCTATCTTGAACGACACTCATTCATCCAGTGTCGGACGGGACTCCATATGAAGCAGCCTTTGGTCGCCGTTTTTCTTCTCATTTGACGAGAATGGTGTCTCCATCTTTAGAGGCTAATAAAACCACGGAAGCATTATCCGAGATCATTGAGTCATTCAAGGACCGCTTGACCAAAGCTCAGGAAGCATATAGCAGACAGGCAAATAAGTCTAGGCGAGATGTCCACTTCAAGGAAGGGGATTGGGTCTATTTGCGTATCATGAAACAGAGATTGAAACAAGTGGGCAAACGTTGTACCAAGCTTTCATTCCGTAGTTTTGGTCCTTTTCCAATAGTTAAGAAGTTAAGTGATGTCTCCATGAAGTTAAAGTTGCCTACCAGTTGGACAATGCATGATGTTTTCCATGTTTCTTGGCTAAAACCATATGTTGGTCCAGAAGTGTTTGATGTTTCAGATGAACAGCAGCCACACGTGGTAGACGAAGCATAAGTTATTGAGCCCGAGCAGATCCTTCTTCATCGATGGAAGCATGGTTCCGATCGACGGATACCTCAGTTCTATACGAAATTCTGAGATCGAGGCACCCATGAAGCCGTATGGCTAGACGAGGAGTTCTTCCAGGAGTACCCCCAGTTGTTGGCGGACTACTTGGAAGCCATGAACCTGCCACCAAGCTAAGCAGGAGGGAATGTCCACATGCACTCTGCACTCAGTGCATGGTGACAAACTGGCTCATCATCAGTAGTGCAACAGTTGTACAGTATTAGAACCCAGTAGGATGATGTACATCCTCAGTCGAGGATAAGTCAGGCACGAGCTACGTAGGTTATTCCTCAGCCATAGCGGGTCAGTCAGTTAGTCAAGTCCCTTAACCCACTTGGAGAGAATCATTCATGCATGTAGAGTCAGTAGAATCCTTAGGGTTTGCATCAGAAAGCACTCTGCATCTTGCATAATATGCATTCATATGCCTGTGCATCATTTAGAACATCCCAGAAGCCTTAGGGAATTTACTAGGATTTATTTGGTATTTTTTCATATTTTTTTGGTATTTATTTAGCATTTATTGTCATTTATAAATATAAACTTTATTAAATAAATGACCAGCCAACTTGACCAGCCTCTAGTTAGTATAAATAGGCTTGCATAGGGCTTAGTTTCTCATTCAGTCTTCAGTGTGCTAAGAGCTTTCCTCCGCAGCCCTAGGAGTTCCCTTGCCTTCAGCACTAGACTAGTCTCATCCAGCCCTTGGAGGGCTT
Organism: Cibotium barometz; assembly: GCF_041138505.1. Lineage (NCBI taxonomy): Eukaryota > Viridiplantae > Streptophyta > Polypodiopsida > Cyatheales > Cibotiaceae > Cibotium > Cibotium barometz. Next base: position 22,027,514 of record NC_141106.1, read on the forward strand.
GAGTTTGCTTCAGCCAGCCCTGGTTCTCCAACGCATGCAGTTCAGCAGTCCCTACAGCCATAAGCGCAGCAATTCAGCAGTACTAATGTAGCCAGTCAGCAGTCCTAACTCACAATTCAGTAGGACAGCATACAGGCGCAGCCGTATAGTCCTCCTCAGTCTCCAGCATCAGTACAGACCTGCGTTTTCTGTCTAGCATCAGCACAGCCCTGCGTTTACAGTCCCACAGCAGTCCTACCTTGCGTTTCAGTCCAGCCTCATCCATATAGTCTGCGTTTCAGTCTACAGCAGTTCTCAGCCCCAATCATCATCCCCATCTGCCCGAGCCATCTGGTAAAGGTAACATAGCATTCATAAGCATTTACAGCATTCTAACATAGTTTAGAACAGTCCACCGCCTTCCTTTCTCAGCCTCAGGTGTGCAACCCTTCCTCATGCCCTTGGGAAGAGTGCATAGGCTCGAGATCAATTCATTGAGGTGTTTCTACAGCCGTGTACAGTTCAGCCAGGCTTCCGATCCTCCGAGATCTTGTGTTTGGCTTATCTACAGTCCACAGTCATTCTCTCTAAAGAAATAAAGCAGATACTATCTCGTTATCGGGATAGGGGGCCTTTCAGTGGGTAATTCGGGACCCAATCAGGTGTACAGTTGTCATATATCTCTCTCTCATCTCTTTAAAGTTTGAAGTATTAAAGTGGATTGCTAAACTCACGAAACTCAGGATACAGAAGACGGTGTGAGCATTTGTGTGAGAGGATCTTCCAATACAAAGACTTCCGCTGCATATCACATCGTGAGATCATGTAGAGGCGTGGCAATCATAGCAAAATGCTTTATGAAGCGCTTGTAATATGAACATAACCCCGTAAAACTACGTACTTGATGTACATTTTGCAATTCTAGCTAATTCCGAATGGTTTCAATCTTGGCAGGATTCATTCTTACACCATCCTTGGATACAATGTGGCCCAAATAGTGTATCTCTGAAAGAAAGAACTCACTTTTCTTGGTATTAATGAAGAGTTTATGCTTCCGCAACGCTTCAAACACTGTAGCCAAATGAGTTCTATGCTCTTGCTCATTCTTGGAGAAAACCAAGATGTCGTCAAAGAAATGCACCTGTGAATTTTCGATCGGGTCAGAATATCCTATCCATCATACGATTGAAGGTAGCTAGGGCATTGGTGAGACCAAAAGGCATCACCAAAAACTCATATAATCCAAAAGCTGTCCTGAAAGCAGTTTTGTGGTCATCCTCTGGCACCACTCGTATCTGGTGATAACTACTCTTCAAATCAATACGGCTGAAACAAGCCGAGCCTTAAAGCTTATCCAGAAAAGCATTGTGAATCTTCCAATGGCTGGGTAAAGCAAGCATGAAGGACACTTCATTGATCTTGTCAATCACTTTGAAGGGTCCATAATATTGAGTAGAAAGCTTTGGATATGATCCCTCTCATCCTGGCCTCTTCCGAAGCCTAGTTTTCTTAAATTTCAGTAATACCCAATCACCTTCCTTGACTTGCATGTTTCTTCTATGCTTGTCAGCAGCCCTTTTATGCTTATCTTGTGACCTTGCAATGGCTGTCCGCACCTGAGCAAAGGCTACATCCAAGTCACGCATATACTTATCAGCTGCAAAAATCTCATCCTTTGTACGAAGGATGGGTGGCAAGACCACTCTGCCATAAATAATCTCAAATGGGGTCTTTCCCATGGAGGCATAAACTGTTGTTGTTGTAGGCAAACTCTACAAGTGGAAGATACTTCTCCCACGCAGTCTTTTGATCTGCCACATAAGACTTTAACAAATCCAACACGGTTGAATTCGTAGCTTCACTTTGGCCATCCATTTGGGTGTGATAAGTTGATGAAAACTCAACTTTAGTGCCCATGTTATCAAATAAAGCCCTCCAGAAGAGGCTCGTAGTCCTGGGATCTCTATCCCCAACAATGGACTTAGGCATATCATGATGCTTGAAGATGTTTGCAAGGATAAGCTTCACCATATGATCAACTTTAATGGTTTTCTTGATGGACAAGAAGTGAGCTTGCTTGCTAAACCTGTCCACAATGGTCCAAATAGCATCATTCCCATGCTGGGATCTAGGCAAGTCCATAATAAAGCCCATAGTAATGCTTTCCCATGGCTGCGAGGGAATAGGCAATGGCTGAGGCAAACCTGGAGGCTTTTGCCTATCAAATTTCACCTTTTCGAAAATAAGACATGCACATACATATGCCTTAATGTCTTTACGCATGCTTGGCCAAAAGAAATATCTCTCAATCATGCGTGCAGTAGGCATGATACCTCGATGACCAGCATAAGGTGGAGCGTGACATTCCTCCATAACCTTTGGACGCATATCCTTCACCACACATAAGCAAGTTATCCTTCATAAGATAACTCTCTTTGACCACATAAGAGGCATGTGAGTGATCAGCCATCAAATCAGTCCATATATGACAAAAATCAGCATCCAAATGATACGAATCTCGCATGGCAGATAAATCCCCATGAGAGGCCACTGAAACTACAGCCACATAAGGCCTGCTGGATAATGCATCTCCACTACATTTTTCTTTCCCGGAGTATGTAAAATCTGAAAATGAAACATGGAAAGATAGTTTGCCATTCTCATTTGCTTCTCCGAAAGCTTTGTTTGAGATAGAAAATATCTCAAGCTTTGATGATCTGTCTTGACTACAAATTCAGCCCCAAGAAGATAATGCTTCCATATCTTTAAGGCATGAATTAGAGCCAAAAGCTCTTTCTCATAGATATCCATATGAAGCTCGGCATCATGCAATTGACGGCTCTCATATGCGACTGGTTACTGCATGCCCTTCTTGATTTAGGACAGCCCCTATACAATTCCCACATGCATCACATTCCACCATGAATGGGTTTTGCAAGTCGGGAACAATCAAGATGGGTCCACATATGATAGCATTCTTGAGTTGCAAAAAGGCATCCTGCTCCTTAGGGATCCATTTAAAAGTGGCTTTCTTCTTCGTGAGATCATGTAGAGGCGTGGCAATCATAGCAAAATGCTTTATGAAGCGCCTGTAATATGAACATAACCCTAGAAAACTACGTACTTGATGTACATTTTGCAATTCTGGCCAATTCCGAATGGGTTTCAATGTGGCCCAAATAGTGTATCTCTCAAAGAAAGAACTCAGTTTTCTTGGCATTAATGAAGAGTTTATGCTTCCGCAACTCTTCAAACACTGTGGCCAAATGAGTTCTATGCTCCTACTCATTCTTGGAGAAAACCAAGATGTCTTTAAAGAATACACTTGTGAATTTTCAATGGGATCGGAATATCCTATCCATCATACGATTGAATGTGGCTGGGACAATGGTGAGACCAAAAGGCATCACCAAAAACTCATACGATCCAAAAGCTGTCCTGAAAGCAGTTTTGTGGACATCCTCTGGCACCACTCGTATATGTGGTGATAACTACTCTTCAAATGAATACGGCTGAAACAAGCCGAGCCATCAAGCTTATCCAGAATGTCATCAATGCGCGGGGTTGGAAATATATTCTTGATGGTGAGCTTATTTAGAGCTCTATAATCCACACACTTGCGGAATGACCCATCTTTCTTTTGAACAAGAAGCACAGGACAGCAAAAGGGTGAGGACCAAACCTTTCTCCAAAAGCTCATTAATCTGCTTTATAATCTCTTTTTACTGTGTGGCACACACACGATATGTGGGTTTGTTAGGTGGAGAACTACCTGGCACAAGATCTATGCGATGATCGTCGGATCTTTGAGGAGGTAGTTCACCTGGCAATGCATCAGCAAAACAATCCTTGTATGCAGGAAGAAAATTCAGCCTATCCTGAGTCAAAACATCCACATTTTCATGACTCGGTTCAATGTTATCACGAACAAAAACCAACGGAGAAAGACTCTTTTTCATTGCTTTATTAATTTGGATGTGAGATACAATTGGGATAGACTTCCCTTCCTTGCCAGCATCAATAACATGTATGCGGCCTTTGTGCATAAAGGAGATTCTATTTGTCTTGTACTCTTTGCGGGGCTCAAGCCTATGATGCCATGGCTTGCCAAGCAATACATCACATCCATTAAGTGGGGCAACCAAGAAATGCTGATGATCAAGATAACCCTGAATATGTATGGGCAACGTCCCCAATAAGTGGGGTAACCTGCACCTCTTTACCAACAAAGGCAGTTTCTGCTTCAATTTGAGGCTCCATGTCCTCAACCTCAATGCCCAAGGCGGCTGCCATCTGGGTAGAGCTGAAATTATCTGTTGCACAATCATCAAACATAAATAGAGCGGGCTGATCCTTGATTTGACCTCCATGCTTTGCATACCATTCTCTCTTTTCCATCATGCTGCGTGCTTTGTTGCACATCGGGAATTGCATGCACATTTGCCTTGGGTTGCTTGTCCTCATGCTTTTGTTTGCGGTTGGGGCATTGTCTAAACATATGCTCTTTACTGCCACAAGAAAAGCATTTCCCCTCCTTTGCATATTGCTCCCTTTGCTCGGGAGTCAAGCCAAATTTGTTCTTCTTTGGCCCATGATCCTTGGATGAGGTATTTTCAGCTTTACCTCCCTTCTGGACATCCCGAAAGCTCTTTTTAGGTGGTTGTCCACCTTTTTGCAGGTTTGGGGACAGCCTTCTCTGTGCCCTTAGAACCACCTTGATCTTGCTTGATTTTGAGCACCAATTGCTCCGTATAGCAAGAGCAGAGGCTATAAGCTGCTATAGAGTATATTTCGGGTGTAATTCAATGCCCGAACGATAGACTGGTTGCAATCCGAAGTGAAAACTTTCCCTTTTCTTTCATCCTCGGAGAGTTGCATAAAGGGAGTTACCTCAAGCAACACTTTCCAAAACTTATTGACATACTGCTACACACTTCATTATCTTTTTGCTCAAGTCTATCCCACTTTTGGGTGAGAGTTTGCTCCGCATTAGGAGGCAAGAATTGGGCATAAAATCTGTCCTTAAACTCTTTCCAAGTGCAAATGGGATCTTTGGTGGTCTTTTGAGAGATCCACCAATGGGCAATTGTCTGCTTCAAGAACATGCTTGCATGACGAATTTTGGACTTCTCAGTGAAGTCCTTATCACTAAAAGCAATGTCAAACTGTGCCACAAAAAACTAGCACCTTAGAGGCATCATACTCTCCATGAAAGGCATCAAATTTCACGAACTTGTCCCCTGCCTTGAACTCCTTGAGCCTCTTGGGATGTGGTACATGTTCTTCTCTTTTTCTTTTCCCCTTATCCAACGGGGCAGCCCTCTCTGCATGGGCTTCATGGGTAACCAAAGATGTTTCAAAAGGCACGGTGGCATGTGCATTATGAATATGTGGCCCCGATGCATGTGACCTCCCCAAAATGATGCAATGTCTCAAAATGAGACAACTCAATGGGCAAAGTCTTTCGGCTTGCATGCCGACCACTGTCCCCATGATGTACATACTTGGAATCCAAATGGCCTTCAGCATGCATCATGGTTAGTTAGTACGAAAGGTACGATACGGTACGGTACGATAAAATACGGTACTAATTGGTACCTTAAAATTTTTTGAGGTACGGTACGATATTAGTACCTTTTTTTTAAAAAAAATACTTCCTAAACTTAAAAATTGTAGACAAGAAGTTACAATTGACCGCCAACATGCGTACATACATGATACAGTATACTACATACTACAATACATCATCGATGGGCTAGAAGGAGATAGATGCCCAAGGCCTAGAGAGCTATATCATATCAAAAGTCTACATCATCACCAACATCTGCATGATTGCATGATCATCAACATGATCACTACTAGAGTGTCCATCAAGAGAGTTCTCTGAAGAGGACTCTTCGAAGGTGGACGAGACACTCTGGGGATCATTCTCGCTAAGTAGGTTGCCATCATCATCAAACAAGGGCTCTCTAGGCAGTGGGGTATCATCATGAGGGGGCAATGGAAGCTCACTATAGAGCTCCATGAAGATTGCCTCCTCCTCCTCATCAGGCAATATGATGGCTTGCCTAATATGGCAATGGCAAGTGCACACGCTCCTGACAAACAGCTTCCTATAGGCTGCAAAGGGCGATGAATGGCTCTCTAGAAGACTGAAATTGCTCCACGCAACAACAACAACAACAACACCACCACCGCAAAAAAAATAAAAAATAAAAAAACTCTTACGGTATCGTACGAATCCGTACGGTACCGTACCGTACAGCAGGTACGCACGATTTCAGTCGTACGACGTACGGAACTAACCCTGGCATGCATGAATTTGTTTTCTCCTGTGCCATCGTGAAGCACTTGTTTGGCCCCTCGAATTCGGCACTTCCAATGGGTTGCCCTAGCTGTCCATTGAGTCAAGTGTTCGTACTTGCTTCCGATCTCAAAACTCTGTGTCTTCTCTTGAGAAAGTGAGACGACCGGGCTCTGATACCAATGTGACTGCTCCCTACAGGAGACCTACAAATCGGAAGACAATGTACACATATTTAGAACACTTAATCTAATTAATATTAATCAATGGAAACAACATCAGCAGCACAAACACTAGAAATACTGAAAAATACAAATGACACCAGCACTGGGGCCAAAAAGGGTCGCCCCCCCCCCCCCCCCCCCCCCTCCTCCTCAATACTTATTGTATTTCTTGGAGTATTTATATTTGTGCAAGTGTCACGGGCCTGAGAAGACCAGATTTCTCCACTAGAAGTGAAAACAACCAAATAGATCTAGTTCGAGTCGATGAAGAAAATGTTGGTCGGAGTAGCCTCAAATCACAGGCTCATTCCCACCTTCACTAGGTGCACACTTGCCTTTCACTCGTCTTTCGGGACCGTGCACAAACGGGCACGCCCGTACTAACGTAGGCAACAGTGTTACACCGCGGAGGGAACGTATCTCGGTTCTCCCAATAAAGCTTTGTACCTGGTTTTTCCTCATATCCTCTTGACCTTCACTGGCTCCTCTAGAGGTGAGGGCACGGTCAGGGTAATCATGGGAGAAACCACTTCCCAAAGATCTTCTAAAGTGTATGCAACTGGAGAAGAAACTTGCCTACACAAAGCTTGAAATAACAGCATTTAACTTGAATTGTTATCTGAATTTGAGATAAAATATTGAAATAAATACCTGGCATGGATTTTAATTCATATCTCCGCAATGAAGACCATTTCCCTTTGTATCAATCTGCAGGTACACCAGGTACACGTGGGCAGCCAGCAATCTGTAGGTACAACAGGTACACGTGGACTGCAGCAATCTGGTGCAGACAGGTACAACATAGGTGCAGTAGGGACAGCAGGTGTGCAGCCAGTACTGTAGGCGGGTACAGCAGCCGGTTCAGCCGGCAGCAGATAGGTGAGTACAAAAACAGGCGTGGAGGAGGCGTGAAGGGGCAGGTACAGCAGGCGTGGAGAAGGCGGCGGGTAGGAGCCGTAAAGATGGCAAGTTTTACCACCAACCCACATGTGGGAATTTCCATGCAAGGATTTTATTGAAAGGTTATTAAAACCTGAATTCAACTTATTTCTTTGGGCCTCCCCTCATAAGCAAATGTCCCCCCCCTATTTAAAATGGGTGTGAACACAATACCTTATAAATATTAAGGTTCACTCTAGTTTATGGATTTTACCATTTTAAAAGGCCAAAATGAAAAATACTTACCACCTGTTCACACGCCACACTAGCGAGTCAGCAAACAACACTCTACGGTACACTAGGGGTGTCCCTGTCTAGTGTACTGGCACGGCATAACAGGCAGACACACGCAAACTAGTCATGCAAAAACAAATTTATGCATGCAGGCATAAATGCATGTGCACAAATAATGGACGAAATCTTCCTTTCATGAAACTTGTACAAGAGGTCCGTGTCGGGCTCAAAACTGGTGCGACAGATATAAATAAATATGTCGTGGTCTTCCTATGGAGTGACAATCCCATAGGTAAGACACCATCCTGGCCATGCACGGGTGGCACCAACAGGCTCCCGTCCATACAACACGAAACAAGTCACACACGGGTGGCACGAAACTAGTTCCCGTCCATGTGACGCAGCACTGGTCACACACGGGTGGCACTGATCTGGTTCTCGTCCATGTGACACCATAAGACTGGCCCTTTCACATGAGACACTAGCCAGGTCTCATGTGAACATGGCACAAATCTGGCCGCTCTATGGAGTGACAGTCCCATAGAAGTGGCTCCAGGAATGGAGATGAACCAAATGGTGACAGAAGATCTTTGAGTTGGCCACGCGTGGGGTGGCTACTAACAATCTTGCATACCAAATTGGAGGCCTCTAGGGATGCGATAGTCGTAGTGAGAAGCTGCAGGTCCGCTTCGAAAAAGGAAAGGCAGGTAATGGTGGCCTCGGTTGGGGGAGACGGAGCGGCTGCCATGGAGTCCTCCTGGGGGCGAAGACCAGAAGAGGCGGAAACTTGCCGAGACAGTGAAGAAATACCCGCACCCTGAGGGTGTTGCCGGAGGAGCAAGGACGGGCTAGAGATGGTGGAGAAGAGAGGAAAGAGAGGCGGAGGGCGCAGAAAGGAAAAGAAAATAAAAAAGGAAAGAAAAAAGAAAAAGAAAAAAGAAAAAGGAAAAAGAAAAAAGAAAAAGAAAAGAAAGAAAAAAGAAAAAAAGAAAAAGAAAAATCAAAAGAGGAAGAAGAAGAAGAAGAAGAAGGAGAAGAAGGAAAGAAAGAAAAAAGGAAAAAGAAAAAGAAAAAGAAAAGAAAGAAAGAAAGAAAGAGAAAAAAAGAAAAAGAAAAAGAAAAAGAAAAAGAAAAGAAAAGAAAAGGAAAAGAGGAAGAAGAAGAAGGAAAGAAAGAAGAAAGAAGAAAAGATAAGATTATTAATTATATAAAAAAAAGGGGAGAGAGCTGAGGAAAGGCGTAGGCAAAATGGGAGGAAGGAGCGTGGGGGGGGACGCGAAGGCGGAGAGGGGGCGTGTGCTGGCGGAGAGGTGGAGGGGGAGGGCAGGCGGGGAGAGGGAGCGCAGGCAGCGAGGGGGAGGGGGGCAGGGGCGTGCACACACACACACACACACACACACATAGAGAGAGAGAGAGAGAGAGAGAGAGAGAGAGAGAGAGAGAGAGAGAGAGAGATGAGAGATGAAATGAAATGTTATATTAACGTCTTCGAAAGGCCATAATGACCTATGAGACCAAAAAGTTACATCATGGTGGATCTGATACACTGTCTGGATAAAAAACCAGAAAATGAAAAATAAAGATGATACTACTGGCACCTAGAAAATGAAACTGGAACTGGAAGGTAAACAGAAACCCTTATAGGGTGTGAATATAGTGAGGGGGGGGGGGTACGCTATGGAGGTGAGTGGAGTACAGTGAGGGGATACAATATCATTTGGGACGGGGGGGTACGCTCTGGAGGTGCCTTGTGCACAATTTGTAATGGACCTCATTGTTGGTTTGAGTGCCCCAAAAGACCAACCTCTTGACAGAATATCTAATGCTGAACCCTCCACTTCTGAGGAGAAACCCCTAGTTGCTGACAAAGGAAAGTGTGCAGTTAATCACCATGCTATTGCACATGCTTTAGTGATTACCGCTACTGCTACAGCACAAGCTGCCTCTTCACTGTTGCCCCAGCGGTCTACTCAGGTTTTGGTTCTTCAAGGCTCTATTTCCAGTCACCCTATTCAGGTACTCATTGACAGTGGGTGTTCTCATAACTTTGTGGGAACCACCTTGACTCAGAGATTGAAGATTCGGACTTATCCAAGTACTGTTGTTTATGAAGTAGAGCTTGCCGATGGTTCCACATCCTTGTGTAACACCGTTGCCAAACACCTCTCCTTTCGAATTCAGCACTATCGTGACAAATTGGATTTCCAAGTCATGAATTTGGCACATTATGATATGATCCTTGGTCAAGAATGGTTGTATCAATATGATCCCTTGGTCAGTTTCCGGAACCATTCTATACAATTTGCTCAAAATGATATGCTTGTGGCACTCGAAGGAATCAGAGACTAACCTTCTACACCAACCCTTTCAGCTCTTCAAGTGAAACGGTGGGTCTGCAAGAGTGGTTGTTCCTCAGCACTTTTAATGGTCTATTTAGCCAACGACCCTCCCGAGGACATAGATACAAAGGCGATGTATCTCAGGCAACCTTTCTTTGCTCTATACTTGGATCTTTTTCCTCAGGAGCTTCCTGCGGTTCTCCCACCTCGGCGACCAGTCGACCATGCTATTGATATCCTTCTTGGCAGTGCTCCACCTACTCGTGCTCCATATCGAGTTTCTTTTACGGAATCTCAAGAGATACAGCGACAACTTACTGAACTTTTGGAGAAAGGACATATTCAACCAAGCAAAAGCTCTTTTGGAGCTCCAGTACTTTCGTTGAAAAAGAAGAATAAGTCTATGCGCCTTTGCATCGATTATTGTGCCCTTAATAAGTTGACTATCAAGAATAAGTATCCTCTTCTGCACATTGATGAATTGTTTGATCAATTGCTCCATGCAAAGGTCTTCTCCAAAATTGATCTTAAGTCTGGATATCATCAAATTCGCATTCGCAAAGGTGATGAATATAAGACAGCTTTTCACACAAAATATGGTCATTACGAGTACCTGGTCATGCCATTCGGATTAACCAATGCCCCTACAACATTTATGAGTCTGATGAATGATCTTTTTCGTCCTTTTTTGGACAAGTTCGTCATTATTTATCTTGACGACATCCTGGTGTTCAGTCGTAATATGGAAGAACACAAGGCACATCTTAAGATCGTTTTCCAGGTGCTTCGTGACAATGCTCTTTATATTAATCCAGGCAAAAGTGAATTCTTCAAGACATCCTTGGAATACCTTGGACATGTTGTTTCAGCAGACGGTATTTCCGTGGATCCAAAGAAAATACAGGTTATTGTTAATTGGCCAACTCCAGGTTATTGTTAATTGGCCAACTCTCACAAACATATATGATGTTCGTTCTTTTTTGGGACTTGCCAACTTCTATCACACAAAGGTTCATCGATTTTTCGAAACAGCTGCTCCTCTCACAGAACTTCTAAAGTCCGCTCTTGCATTCAAATGGACTAAAGCCACAACACAATTTTTTGGAAATTTAAAAACAGCTTTGACAGACTCCTGTCATGGCTATTCCAGACCCTACTCTCCCCTTTGATGTATACACGGATGCTTCTGATATTGCCACTGGTGCCGTCTTAATGAAACAAGGACGTGCTATTGCGTTTGACAGTCATAAGCACTCTGCAATTCAAGGAAGATATCCGGTATATGACAAGGAATTTTTGGCTATTGTTCATGCCTATCGTGCATGGAAACGTTATCTCCTTGGTGCAGATTCAGTGGTGAAAACAGATCATCATTCTTTGAAATATATCTTCACGCAGCCAGTTATGAATGCTAGGCAAGCACGTTGGGTCAAATTCTTAGCCAATTTTCATATGACAATTGAGTATGTTCTTGGTCTTATCAATGTGGTTGCGGATGCCCTCAGTCGTATGCCGCCAGCTTCGGTCTTGGCTATTTCTACAGTTGAAATGGATATACCTCAAAGTTTCAAGGATCGTTATTCAAAAGATCGTGATTTTGGAAATGCATTTCGAATTCTCAATACTCATAATGCAACTTCTTCCAACTTGAAGATTTATGGAGCATATACAATAGTGAATGGTTTATTATATTATCAGGACCGTATTTGTGTAACTCATGATACTCAGTGAAAGAACATCACGAGGTCACTTATGCTGCACATCCAGGCATTAACAAGACATATCGTCTTTTGACAGCTACATACTATTGGCCTCAAATGAAGCAAGATGTTATTAAGTTTGTTACAGCATGTCTCTCGTCCCAACGTATAAAAGCTAGCAGACAAGCTCCAGCTGGTCTTCTTCAATCACTTCCAGTTCCCAATGAACGCTGGGAAAGTATTAGTTCGGATTTTATCACTTCATTGCCACGTTCTTCTAACGGCAATACACAGATTCTTGTGGTGGTTGACAGATTTTCTAAAATGGCACATTTCATTCCGTGCAAGAAAGCAGCCCAAGCTTCAGATATTACAGTACTGTTCATACAGTATATCTTCAAACTTCATGGATTACCAAAATCTATAGTTTCTGATCGAGATCCAAAGTTTACAGGACATTTTTGGACTTCGATATTCAAGTCTCTTGGTACAAATTTACTCTTTAGCTTTGCTTATCATCCACAGACAGATGGACAAACGGAACGAGTGAATCAGATTCTGAAAGAAATGCTGTGTCATTATGTTCAGTCTCGATTAGCTTCATGGGAAGAATATTTACCCTTGGTAGAATTTGCTTATAATAATTCTTATCATTCAGCTATTGGAATGACACCTTTTCAAGTAGCTTATGGCCATACTCCCCTTATTCCTGCCAACTTTGTTCTTCAACATAAAGTGGCTTTATCAGACTACCTCATTCAGGAAATGCAAGATATTCTATTACAGATTAAGGATAAGATGGTCAGCGTCCAAGAGCAATATTAACGCACAGCTAATAAGCGTCGTCTCGTCACATTGAATTTCAAGAAGGAGACTTGGTATTATTATATATTGCCCCTCATCGATACAAGACAGTGAAATCAGTTTTCCCAAAGCTTCGCCCAGGATATTATGGACCCTTTCGTATTAAAGAACTCATCTCTCAGTTATAAGTTGGAGTTACCACCTTCTTGGGGTAGAATTCATCCAACTTTCCATATTTCTTGGCTCAAGAAGTTTGTGGATGGTGATTTTTCAGTTTTAGATATTTTGGATTATGTTCCAGAAATCGAAGATGAACACATACTCTTAATTCCAGGGACAATTCTTGATGTCAAGACAGAAAGAAACACGACATAAACTCACTACAGAATTTTTGGTTAAATGGAGAGATCTTGATGATTCCGACTGTACTTGGCAAAGTGATGAAGACTTACAGGAATATCTAGAACTTCTTCGGAAATTCTTTCAAAGACAACCATCTCTTCTTAGCCGGAGTCTTATTTTAAGTGGGAGGGAATGTCACGATTATGACTAACTCTCTTAATCTCTCCTTAATTACTCCTTAATCCCTTATTAACTGAAAGGACACCTGTGAAGGGTCACACCCTTACACATGGGTCACTATCAAAGGACATGTTTATTCATTAAAAGACACACCCCTAAGTCCAAAGGACATAACCGTTGATTCAAGAGCCACACCCCTTCCCAGGGATGTGGCTTTTCACTTGTACCCTTTCGGCCTCTATTTAAGAAAGGTCCCTGTCTCAATGCAAACAACTCAGTCTTTCCTGCAGTATTTCTCTTATGTTCATTAATTAAGTCGTAATCATGTTAATAAAGCTATAAAAGCTTTACAGAGTTGCTCATAGCCCCCTCTCCCTCCTTTGGTTGGAAGCACATGAGGAAAAACCATCTCACTAACTAGAGAAGGACACCATCCTAGTCCTATTGAGCCGGAAGCGCCTTGGGAGGTCTAGATGAGTCACTAGAAGTATCTGTGTCACTGTCCTATGTCGTGTCTTTGCCATTCTTCTGGGATGAAGACTTGCCATTGCCCTTGCCCCTGTCCTTCTTCTTGGACAAGGAGTCTTTAGACAAATGTCCTTTCTTCGTGCAAGAGTAGCACCGGCTCCGACCTTTCTTCTGGATTGTAGTAAGTGCCTGGTCTGTACCATTAAGAGACATCTTGATCTTCCCAAATGAAACGAGGATGGACTCTTCTTCCAAAAGAAGGAAGATGAGGTCATCGAAATCCAGTTGACTTGTTGTGACCTGGCACCTCAAAGCTTCTTTGTGAGGATAAGTGCAGCCAAGTGAACAGAGAATAAGGTAGCACCCATTGCCAGTAATTAGTCATGGATAACCTTGGCCTTCATAAGGAATGACTGCGTAGAACTACTAGCAGGAAATACGAGACTGTAGAGTTGCCCTTGCAAAGTAACTGCCCGCATCGAGGAATCTCGAGCATAGAGATTCTCCAACTTGGACCAAACTTGATGTGCATTGGCAAGAGTTTGCACGACTGGTGAGACCTCCTTCATAATGGTTCGCACAAGCACTTAGTGTGCCTTCGAATCACGATCCTCCTAGTCTTGTAATTCCGCCACCTAGACAGTGAAATCAGTTTTCCCAATGCCTTGAGTTTTGAGGATGCTTCTCATTGTCCTGAACAATCTCCCACAAACCCATATAAATGAACCAGATCCGCATATTCAGGTTTCAATGGGCAGAGTTGGTTCCATCCACCTTGTCCTTGTGACTTGTGCCTGTATGGACATGCCCGGAAATGCCTGGAGGATTGGTGTTCCATTGGGTTTGGTAGGGGTGTACTAATTAGCACTAATTTATAAGTGAGTGTGTACACACTTCATTAAGTTTTGGGTGACCAAAACTTATAAGTTATGACTAGCCCTGTGTTCGCACACACTAATGTCCCGACGTGGACAAAACACAATGTCCACCGCCTAGACCTTATCCCCTTTGTACAAAGGGAGCAACCAGCCATGTGTTCGCTCTAGCTTGCACCACAAGCCACTTGTCCTCTCTACCTGACACCTAGAGTGGACAACTCTCTATCTTTCTCTAGAAGTAGGCACCCCCTTCATGAGGCCTCTTTGGCTGTATTTTTTGCACTTTCTCCTCCCCAACTCCATATCCAAGCTGGCTAGTGTGTTTTCCAAGCTTCCAAGAGTTTTTCTAGGTGGACACTCTTCCATATGTTCCCAATGACTGAAATTCAGCAAAACAGCTCTTATTTTTGCTGTAATTTCTGGTCTTTTTGCTGAAAACCCTAATTTCAGTCCTCCTTTCTCAAGTTGAACCAAAGGGGAAGCTTTCCCAAGGTTCCCTTCATCCTCTTGAAGACTTTTGGTGCGATGGATCGCGACAAATTGAAGATTTCAACACTCCAAACGCTTCCATCGCAAAGACTTCCATTGTCATCAACTCTACTAGCAATTTGGTAAGCCTTAATGCTTAATTATGGAAGCAAGTAACAGGAGGGAGGAACCAGACTCCATGTTCACATACCCTGTGTAGTGTTCTCTTGTCCTACGTGTTCTCTTGCAGATTGTTGTTACCATGTGTTGGTGGAACAATAGAGAGGAGATGGTAGAGAACATGAGTCTACACCGACAACACATTGTTTTGCAATACTGTATTCATATGCATTGGTATGGAAATCTGGTTAGAAATGCCCATGACACTATGTACTTGATCCTTCCAAGATTAATATACTTTATTTGAGGGAGGGGCCGGCTGTTCCGGCTCACTGTGCGTCTCTTGTCAATTCAGCAAATTACTTCTTGTATAGAGCATGTCATCCACTAAATCTTAGTGTATTTAAGTGTATTGATTAGCAATGTGTTCAACCAAGTCACAACACCAACCATTGCAGAAAGTGCTTAGAAAAGCAAACCGCAGCCACCTTGTACTTGCACTGTAGCTGGGTCTAATCACAAACCCATCCTGCGTGAGCTGGAGAAGATGATCCCTATAGAAAGCCATCTTCGTACCAAGCTCCTGTGTCGGCTGTATCCATGTCCTCCTAGTGTCCAGCTGAATCAAGTCCTGCCTGATAAGTCTGGTAATCTCTGCCCGTGTGAGAGAGAGGGAGGGTGCATCCAGGGAGTACTGAAATGGAGGTAGCCTTTCCATACTAAAGCCATGCAACTAGAACCAAGCTGTCATCTGTGCATACCAACATGATCCGTCTCCCTATGATGCCAACTGTCGTGAAGACTCCAGGGCTAAGCGAGCATATTTGTCTCTAGGGAGAGCCCAAGTGCTATGTATAAAGGAGACTGATCGAGTGAGTGCCTCTACCACCAATGGGGGGGCAGCCATCTCTGCACGGATAATATCATGTGGTACGGAGGCCTTGGCCCTAATCATCCGGGAAATCATAGAAACCAAGGGCCTCTCCATATGTCTCCATCCATCAGTGCTACCAGCTCGGCTGTGGTGATCCACTGAGGGTCCCCATATCTCCACTCCATACAGCATGGTTGAAGTGACCAAAGTGTCAAAGAGCCAGAGCTTTGTTCGAGGTTCGTGAAACTGAACCTGCGAACACATCCTCTCTAGTCTCCCCAATGCTGCATAAGCTCTGGTCAATCTGGTCTCCGCTGCTCTCCTCAAGGAAAATAGTGGGCCACTAAAAACCACACCAAGGTAAGTATATGCATCTGTATACTCCACTGTCTCCTGACCATATGTAAAGGTGGGTACTGACCTCCTAACCCACTGTGCTGTGGTGTTTAACACCATCACCTTGGTTTTACCAAGGTTAACAGACAATCCACTGTCCTGTGCAAATGTGTGCAATGCATCCAAATGATGCTACATCCCCTCTGGAGAATCTGAGATCAGCACAATATCATCAGCATACAATAACAGCGGAATCCATGTCCCTGCTAGCTGTGCTCCTCTGTCACCCTCCCGCTCTACATAGTCTGAAACCTCATCCACGTACATCCCAAATAAGGTGGGAGAAAGGGGGCAGCCCTGTTTCACTCCAATAGTGGAGTGAACCATCTCAGATATACCCTGAGTAGTACGTACCTGTCCCACAACTGTCCTGTATAAAGCCATGATTCCCCAAAGTCTGGTTATGGGCGGTCTTGGCATTGAAGTCCCCCAGGAGAATGATGTCACCATCCCTGGAGAACTCCCAAATATCATCATCCAAAATAGAAAAGGGAGACTGCCCGCTAGGTGATGCATACACTGATGTACTAGGAGCAAAATAGCATATAGCAATGTAGAGATATCTGCCCGTCTCTGGCCTCAGTCTAACCCACATGTACCTAGCCTGCTCATCTCTGCGGACTATATGTATCAGTGGCTGTAGCTCCTCTCTAAACAATACTGCCACTCGTCCTGAGCCCCGTCCTCTATGCTCTGAACGAGTCTCCTGTCTACAAGCTATCTCCCATCGGTATCCACTAACATGTGGCATGGACTGTCCAGGAGCCTGATGCGTCTCACAGTAGAAGATGATGTCCCTCCCAGTGAAACTATCCTCAAAAGCCCCTACATCAAGACGTAGAGATCCATTACAATTCCAAGTAGCAACTTTGAGTGTAGTCCCATAGGACTCGCGCCGTCATGAAGAGCGCCTCTCCATAATCACCACTCTACCATCTCTATAGAAGGCCACTTTCCCTTTCTCTCGGGCTGCCCTTATCTCTGGCAACTTCCTTCATGTGAGCAAGTTGCGAGAGTGTGAGGTCATCTCCAAGAAATATTCCCGTCTTCTTGAGTGTAGGACGTCTCTTCAAGAAGTCCTTCTTCGCTTCCATGGAGGGGAAACGAATGATAAGTGCTCTCTCCTTAGAAGATTCGCCACCACTACCTTCTCTCTTCTTTCCCACTCTCCATGCCTTTGTGTGCGTGGCTTCAATGCCCATCATAGAGAAGAGCTCCTTGGTTTCCCCTTCCGCATCATCACGGTCTTTTAGACCGGACACTCGTACATGTAAGGCCCGGGTCTTCCTCCTTTGCTCCTCTTCAAGGGTCATGTTGATGATGGTGGGAGTGGGGATGGGTGGCGATTCTTTACCTTTCCCTTTCTTGGCGACCTCGATCCATTTCTCCGCCTCGTCCATCTTCTTTTGTGTCTTTGTGATCACCTCCACCCATGAAGATGTCTTCTCTTTATGTTGCTCCTCTTCCTCTCGAATGATCATCATTTGCTCCTTGATGGTATTCAGCTCTTCAAGAAAGGAGGGCTGAAATTTTCCATCGTCAAGATTGCTTTTTGAAGTGGCTGCCAACTCTTTTTTGAGGGCTGAGATTTCAGCCGCTTGACTCTTAGCATGCAATTTGGCCTCCACTAGTTCCTCCTTTAAAGCTGAAATCTCAGCCTCTTGCTTGGAAGATCTCTCTTCGAGCTCTTGGATTTTGTCAAATCCCTTCTCAAGTTTGGAGAGGCGGTTTATGATTGCGGTGATGGAAGAGTCGACCATCTTCTTGTTTTCTTTGATAATTGTGCCGAGCTTGTCCTCCATCTTCACGAGCTCCTCTTTAAACCCGGTCTTGGTCATGACTTTTTACACACACACAGAGAGAGAGAGAGAGAGAGAGAGAGAGAGAGAGAGAGAGAGAGAGAGGAATATATATATATATATATATATGAGAGAGAGAGAGAGCAATATATATATATATATATATATATATATATATATATATATATATATATGAGAGAGAGAGAGAGCAATTGTTGACAAGATCACTTTATTGTATAGCAAGAGGCTTACAATGGTGATAGTTGGCCAACTGCCCATGACTTGCATAAATCAAGAGAAAATACATAAACCCCAATAAAAGGCCCAATTCCCAAAACATTGAGATGCACAATATTCTAACAATTCGCTCCTCTATATAACCTGCATGTATATGCTTATTGCCCAAAGCTTGAGAAGCATGAGTACTACTTGCTTGGCCATGTGAACTAGCCCCTTGACCGCTTTGTGCATGGCTGTCCATAGTGTTTAACGGCTGTTTACACAGAGCCCAATGCCCAGATGATCTTTTACCGTGTCGTGAACAATTTTCAAGTCAACACTTAAAATGTAAAAGCCACCTTCTCCACATAACCTAAGGGCGGAAGAAGGGGGGGGGGGCGGGGGGGGAGTCGTCCAATGTTGGTGTTGGCTTTGTGGTATTTTCAATTGTGCTTAATTGTGTATCTAATTGAGTTAATAGTTAAGTGCTCTGAGATCCGCACTCCCTGTTACAATACTCGTGCCTGAGCACAAGCGAGGCGTAGTTGATTTTTGTTGTAGCAAGTGCTTGTTTTTGATATGGAACAACTTACCACCTATAGCCTCGTGTCTCTGTGATTTATGCAGTGTAATGATTTGTTAAAAGACGGTGCTACACTTGGAAAGACTCCCGCAGACGTTGTGAAGAAGTGCAAAATCACAATTGCGATGCTGGCTGATCCTGATGTAGCTCTTGCTGTAAGATGACATGCCTTTTGCAATTAGTATTTCCTGTTGTTTTGTTTTACTACACTAGCACTATGGAACAACTCACATATGGTTGGTTGTCTGATGTTTATGTCATGTGATATAGGTAGCTTTTGAGAAGGATGGAGTTTTAGAGTCAATTGGGCCAAACAAAGCATATGTAGACATGTCCACTGTGGACTCCAAGACATCATGTACCATCAGTAAGGTTTAGCCCTTGCCCTTATGAAGACAGCTGCAGGATGTTGTGAGTTTTAGTTCTTAGTGCTTCACCGATACAAAATATTGAACTGCAAGGCATCCTTGTCACCTTACACCTTATTTAGAACATGTTTCTGTGCTTTTTATTTCAAAAAGTAGTGAAATAGAAGCTTTGAGCTTGGCGGATCTGAAAGATAGGAGATTTCAGCATGGGCCAAAGGTGTGCAGGTTTGGGCAGCCCTTGTGCAGCCTCAGATCAGCCCTGACCAGGCATCAAAATCTCAGCCAGGGGTGGTGCATGTGAAAGGGGCCAAAAGGTCCAAAGAGGGGAAAACCCCTGTTTGGGGGTCCCCTACAGAGCAGTAGCAGAAAGGCATCTAGGATGAGCCTCAAAGACAGCATAATGTCAACAGATCTTCAGAGCTTATGCCCTGCACAGTATCTGCTCTGTTTCCTCAATATGCTTAGATGTTTTTTATGAGTAAGAATGTCAACCGATCTTCAGAGCCTTCGCACTATCTGCTGGGTTTTCTCAATAGCCGAAGCTGTTTTTTATGAGTAGAAAAAGTAGGCTGGATCTGTTTGGGCTTGTTTTTATAAGAAGGTGCAATCTGAAGTTTACATGTTAATGCAAATGGCTGGACCAATCTGACGTTTGCATGTTGATGCAAATGGCTGGACCATTCTGTGGCAAAAGCATGTGACTTTCTATGTTTTTTGAATGCCAGGCTATCATTGAAAAGGGAGGGCGTTTTCTTGAGGCGCCTGTTTCAGGCAGTAAGAAACCCGCTGAGGATGGTACACTCGTCGTTCTTGCTGCAGGTGATGAGGTACATCATGTGGACCATATGCCTTTTTCTTGCAATCCAATTAGTGTTTTTTTGCACCCCCTTGCGCGTGCGCGCGCACACACACACACACAACCCTGCAGAGGATGAGGTACATCATGTGGACCATATCCCTTTTTCTTGCAATCCAATTAGTATTTTTTTGTGCCCCTGCATACACACACACACACACACAAACAATCCCAACCCCCCCCCAACACCACCCCCACCCCCCCCACCCCCCCGGCGGGCGCCCTCTCTCCTTTTCCCCTTCATTTCCCTCTCTCCCCTTTTCTTAAAAAGCAAGAAAGAAAATAAAAAAAAAGGGAAAAAAAGACAAATTTGCACTTGAAGGTTATCTCAGTAAAGTGCAAGGTTTTTTTGGGGAACAGTCTCCTTTGCACTTGGTGTTGAGCGTATCATTATGAGGATTCTAGTGAGAGCTCTAGGCAAAAGCTTTGTGCTTGAAGTCTTGTAACACGAAGTTTATGTGGTGTTCTCAGTCTGTCTATGAGGAGGTTTTACCTGCTTTTGAAGTACTGGGGAAAAAGTCTTTTTTCCTTGGAGAAGTGGGGAATGGAGCAAAGTGTAAATTGGTGGTCAACATGATCATGGGAAGGTGGTTATCAACTTTGTTTTCAATATTTAAGCAACTTTTATGCAGTTTCAAATCAATATATATTGTTTGTATTTGGAATATGAAATTAGGTTATTCAACACACGCATGCAACACACACACACACACACACACATTTTTTTTGGGTGAAAACACTGTTCATATTTATATTACAGAGAGTAACCCTAGTACAAGGCTTCTCTTAAGATTGTACATCTAGTAGCAGTGGAAAAACACATCATATTGCTGGTAGTTGCTGGTCAATCTGGTGTAAACTCCAACTCATGCAAGGACTGACGTAGAGATAGACGAAAGTAAACATACTTGTCCATCTGTGGCTGATTAAAAGCCATGCTATTACGTGCCATCCAGATAATCTAAAGCACTCAATATCTCACCCATTGGAAGGAAAACTTTGTAATTCTGAACCCTTTGTGTGCTACGTCCAAACATCCAAAAGGTTTTGGAAAATTGTACTGTAGGGACTTTGATCCTCAATTTATCTGACAATCGCTGCAGGAATTGTCTAGTAGATGGACAAGACCACAGAAAATGAACAAGAGTCTCCATATTGCAGGTGCATGTCATACATTTAGCACTGGCTAGCTTTCTTTTTGCTAACATCTCCCCTACCAGAAGAGCCCCAGTCAAACATCTCCACAAAAAGACTCTGTTTCAATGATAGATTATTCTTCCATATTTGTTTAAGATTACCTTTCCATCACTGCAAAGGCTTATTCATATTCCATGGTCGATTTGCATGATTGTGAACCCATGGCGATGGAAGCAACAGTCTGTATACTTTCGCAGCTGTAATACGAGACAGTGGAAATGAAGTGACCAGACCAGGTCTACTGTTATGTAGTAGCCAATCATCTTCCCTATGACCAATCACGTTTGAAGACATATTATGCCATCCATCAAACTGATCCATAAGCATTCTCCAAAGAGGCTGATAATGCATGCTAAGATTACATCTCCTATTTGCATGTGGGAAGGTAAGCACATGCCCATTGTTTTGCAGTAACACACACACACACACACACACATTCAGAGTGCAGGCCATGTGACACTTTGCAATGTTTATATCCGAAAAGTTTTTGTACACTAAGCTGCTGTGATTTGTGTCATATTTTCACAGTATGATGAATGCCTTCTCAGAGGGACTTGTTCTAGCTGACAAAAGCGGTCTTAGCCAGCAAACACTCCTAGATGTTTTGGTATGCAACAGAGAGACATGTTGAGAACCTCATAGAGGCTGAATTTGTATTGAACTGCTAAGCAATTTTTCGTAAACATGCAGGACCTTGCTGCCATTGCGAATCCCATGTTTAAGATGAAAGGTGCCTCTATGATAAAGGATAAATTTGACCCAGCTTTTCCATTGAAACATCAACAGAAGGACATGCGACTGGCTTTGGCTTTGGGTGATGAAGTTTGTGTTTCCATGCCTATTGCAGCAGCTTCCAATGAGGTACTATAATGAAGAATGTCTGTTTTCAATTTTTATGCTTCTTGAAGTCTAAATAAGTCTCATAATAGTGCACGGAAAACCAAATTATCTGCAAAAGTTTGAATATATTGGAGCTTCTTTTACTTGTTAGTGACCTTATGATACAAGTGGCTAATGGATCAATGATGGATTGTAAAATGATGTGCAAGGATGCAAAAATCATCCCCCCTCCTCTCCTTGAAAAACCAAAAGAAAAGATTCTTCAGTAAGTAAAAATAAGATAATTAACCCTCTACAGAGGTAGAGGTTCAAAAGAGGAAAGGAAGGGGAATAAACATGGCTAGTGACATCACTTCCAGCTTCTTGAGGAGCTTGAAAAGTAAAATGGTGTGTGCGCTTAATTAGACTCACAGAGCTGGTTAACACAAGTTTAAACACAAGATTAAAGTGATCAGTGTGTAGCAGAAATTGCAAGCTCAAAATCTGTTGTATATTGAACGCTTAACTCTTTCCACTCTCACATTATGAAGTACATGACTCTTTTCTAATTACCCCTAAAATTCTGCAAACCTGCCTTGTGCTGTCAAATTCTTATGATTATGGAGCTCCAAAAATGGAATGTTATGGCAGTTTAGCCATGCCAGCGGTCAAGGCTCAGTACATGTACCTACACATGATTTTCATGCCATGTATGTATGCAATCCTTGAGTATGCATCCTCATTAACATGTGATTATGCCTTGTGACCATCCAAACTGATTTACTCCAACAAATCATCCTCCACCAAGTGCAATATTCCATATTTTATGTTTTGATGCTGAAATACCATTTGACTTTAATTGGGAAATGCCACTCTATGTATGCATGGCATTGTCATCCTGGTGTACTGAGCCTCATCTAGACTCATTGTTGGTTCACCCGATCACTTCAGATCCAACATTAATCCTAATACATGCCTTAACCATGTCCTCCAAGTAACTGCTCGTACTCCGAATTGTTCTTGTTCTCTAAACCTCTACTCAAAACCAACATTCAAATGTAGGTCTATGCTACCAAACCATCATGACTAGATGCTTGAGATCAAGCTCCAGAATGCAAGGATGCTCTGGCCTGTATCCTCAACACTCCTCAGATATATTTCATCTCGCATTCTATGAACTCCTCATTCTTCTCCTTACACAATGCCTCCCTTAACTGTTTGTAGCTTCTGGTTTGACTGAAATGGTGTTTAGATTGGTTTGCATCCAGTCATCCCAAACTGCTCTAGCACATCCAACATATATTTTCCTTGATTGATATGTTGTTCTCAAGAATTTAATGCCTAGAAGTTCTTGAGCTCTCTAAGTCCTTCATTTCAAATTCTCTTGTTATACTGCCCCTGTGGACGATTTTTGAAAGTTGTTGCTCATGCTCCCAAGGACTGTCGGTTGATGGTCGAAACTAGTTGAGCGTTTTGTGGATGGTTTGAAACCATCTCTGCAAGTAGATTTTCATGCACATGGGCCCCATGATCTCTTGGACGCAGTTCGTCTTTCTATGACCCTCAGACGCAGGAGAGTTCCAAGTATTTGACTCAATTGAAAGTCAAGCAGCGGCAGGGGAAGCAGTGTGGCCGGTCAATGTTTCAACTGTGACTCCACCGAGCACATCGCGAAGTATTGTTAGGGAACAGTGAATGACAGTTCAAGGAGGAGACGTCTTCAGAACCAGAGGATAAGTGTGGAGGAGATACCTTTGCTAGTGCACACATGAGGGGTGCAGGATAGAAGACACCACATCAGTGTCGGAATAGCCTTGCCCCCCCTCCTTCTGAATTATAGTCTTGAGTACAAGTTCTTAGAGCTAGAGAGCTCGCCTTTATTAAAAAAAGCATTTTTTCAAAAAAAAATATTTGGTGGTGTGTTGCATTTTTGCATACTAGCAACCTGTATTTTGATGCTTCGGTGACAATTGGATGGTTTCTCTCTTGAGACATCCGGACGGGCAGGTTATCGCCTTCCAATGCAACCTTGGTGCCCCTTGTTGATGATTTCATACAGACCAATGCATTTGTAGATATAGGTGTGAGAATTGCCATGGTTAGATTAGGGTCTACTCACATTGCTTGAGATGGGAAGCAAGTGTTTATGGGGATCTACATTCACGTGTGTCAGCTATGCAAGACATGCAAGCGATGGTGTAGCTGTCAGTTTTGGTTTTTTGTAACATGCCATTGTGTAGCATAGATGTGTTGTGATGGACTCACAGTTTCTCACAGTTCCTTATGATAGCGTGCAATCAAATGTTAATAAACTTTTCTTTCTTTTCTATGCCATTGTATAATTAATCTGCACTATTGATGTATTCTTTTAGCTTCTGAGTCCAGAGTGATGATAAAACAGCACATGACCCCACCGGCAAACACAACTTTATAAGCGTCTTGCCAGTGGGGTCATGTGCTGTTTTATCATCACACTGACTCACTAGGCCACTAGCATTTTGCCAAGGTCAATGTTAATTTCTTTTATTCATATTTCCGGTCTTTTTTGTATCCATGTTCCTGGTGTGCAATTTGGAGCTTTTGTTTCTTTCCAGGCTTTTAAGAAGGCAAGGAGCTTGGGGCTGGGGGATTTGGACTTTTCAGCAGTTTACAAGGCTGTTGCTGGCGGATCTGCTGCTAAGGATTGTCTTTGATGTATTCAAGCTTTTACATATGGCTACATTTTTGTTACCTTTACCCTTGATGGATGGTACCTCAAGAGTTGGATTCGTCCAAAAACTGATTTAGATGTGTCCAGAATTTTCTTTTCCCTTTAATAAACTTCTAAATCTGCATCTGCTATACATGTCAAATATCTGGGATGTAACCGTATATAGTCAACCCTCATCCTCTTTTCCATTCATGTATATAGTATGTATATGCATGCCTGTCTGTATGCATGCATGCATGCATGTGTGTATGCATGTACGTTTTCATGTGCATATGTACGCACAAACAAAAATAAACAAGTTGAGAAGTGTGATTAAAGGGATTCAAAAATAAATTTCAAACCTTTGTTGACATTTGCAAGTATAATGTGGTGCATTAGTTTGAATTAAAGTGGGTTTGGGGCTGTTATATAATGGTGTCTTTTAACACTAGTCACTTAGGTTGGTATATAATGGTGGGTTGGGGTTGGTATATAATGGTGATCTTGAACACTAGTCTTATAAAGAAAAAGCCACTTTTATGGCTTTTAGAGACTTGGAAAAAAATCATCTCTCTTTTAAGTATATTGTTTCAAAGAAATGTTTACTTGAGAAACACTCTCAACGTAAGAGATAGCTAGAAACAAATATTAATTGTCATTTTAAAAAAAAGTCTTCTATGGTCATCATTTAGGTGCTTTTTATAAAAAATATATTTAATTATTCAATTTTACTTTGAAAAAAACTCAAATAAAATTTCAAGTATAGTATAAATACAATACAAAAAATCTTCTTTATGTACTAGTTCATTTGCATGTATCTTCCATCAACTAAATACATACTTTTTTATCCACATATCCTTGAAGATCTTAAGGTTATTATAATATTTTTATGTTATTTTTACTAATTTTGAAAATTATAAGTTTACTAGATATATGTTTTTTTTTCAAGACCTTTAATGTAGGTAGGTTCATGTTAACTAAACATTCGGAAGAAGTTTCATGGAATTCTAAATTGATTTGTCTTTTTATTTATTTAAAATTTATAAATTAGTCTTATGTTGCTTTTGTGGCTCATGTAAAACAATTATAGAAAATATTCAAGCTTATAACTTGTGTAATGTCGGAAGAGAGTTAAAGATTGAACTTATAACTTGCGTGATGCTAGTCATGTACATTTAGACTAGAAAGTAGCCTAGACTAACTCATTGAACTCTCCGACATTAGTTGAGCAGTCGAGCATTGTATAAATTGAGTCTTGTATATAAGATATTTTGACTAATGAGAAAACACATCATATCATTCTCACAATTAAGTTTGAGTCTTCTTGTTCTTGTAATTGAAGCTCCTTGTATGCTTTCTTTTCTTCTTTGTTGCATGTATGCTTAGGGGTTATGTGGATGAGTGATAGTGATAGTGTTAGTGTATGTTCTCTTCTTTCTCTCTTCTCTTCTTGTTTACTCTCTCATGTCCTCACTCAACATCATGGCATCAAAGTAGAGATTGAACAACAAAGGAGGAAAGGTTGAGGATCCTAGCTCTCCACAAGGGAGAGTTACTCTACCAAGAGTGGCTTGAGGTGCAAATCAGGAAGACTCTTCTATTCTCCTCTTCTTCTCTCTATCATGCAAGGCTCAAGTGTTCTCAACAATTGGTGAACATGTTTGATCTTGTTGTGGGGGAAGTGTCTTTATTTAGGAATCCCTTATTATATTTCTATTTGGAGTATTGACATAGCTTGGTTGGAGTACAAATCCACTAGCTTAACTTTTGTTTGTTGTTGTTTTATGATTTATTTTTCTTACCTTGATGCAATGGACTCTTTGGGCTCAAGATACATGGTTACAAGTAAGTATTTAATTTAATTTCTTTTAATTTTGTTTAGTTTCTTGTATTTGTATTTTTTTAAAGTTTTTGTTCATTTTAGGACTTAAATCTTTGTAAGAAAATTATTAGGTTGTATTGTGCATATTATTAGATAGGATAGGGAAAGCTAAAGCATGTTATCAAATTTAAAAAAAAATTGTGTATCATTAAGGAGAAATCAAAGAGGACAAAATCTAGATTTTTAGACCAAAATAAATAAAACTTCTCTTTGGTTAGCTTGCATACATGCTCGACTAGGTCTAGGTATGCATGTTTGTAAGTCCAAACGCACATTCATAAGTCTAACAGGAAAGATCTGCACAATAATTTCATTAGGGAAGGGTCAAAAAATATTCTTTCCATAAATGCTCATAATGATAAAAACAGTTGAAAACTAACCAACATGTGGTCTTGACTTCCATCACTACAAGTGGGTTGACTTGTCAGAATTACGTACGCATGTGTCAAAGTGGAAACACAAGTTCTCACTGGCGAATGCACATTCACAAATCTGCAGGCATCCAGCCATGCATGTTCACATCTTGGAATGCGTGTTCATGAATAATACCGGACCATGTATGTTCCTAGTTTTTCGTGCACGTTCCTAACACTATAAACACATGTTCATAAGTCTTGGCCACACACGTTCATAGCATAGAACACACGTACACACGTTTATTGATTTAACCTAGCCACACACGTTCCATAGGGGGAGTGATCTAAGTTGATTACCCTTACATGTATATGAGATCAAGAAAGATTTTTGGACTTAATCCCACCCTTGATGAGAGTTTCTTGAACGATGTTGAATCAAGAGCACCTTCTTAAGAGGAAATTCTAGCCGCTTCACAATCCCTGAGATCTCACAAGAGCCAAGCAAAAAGGAGGACTAATCCTTTCGAGACACAATTGGAATGGTCATAGAGACAATGGTTACATCTATGGCTTTTGGCTCGGCCAGATTTAAGAACATAAACTTATTTGGAATAGCTTGGAGACTCACTATTACTTTTGTCTTTGCTGCATCAGAACGGTATGAGTAGTGTAGAGGGATTTAGGTTTAACATGACTATAGAGGCCACATCAATCACTTAGGCCACTAGGATTTAAGAGTCAATCAAAGATGTCGAATACACAACTATGGGAACCTTGTGGAATGGAGCAGGGAGCTCCGAACTAGACCCGACCCTAGGAGGAGCATTCATGGCCATAATATGAACCAGCTTTGCATGAATATCCTCCATAGTACTCAAATTGCCTCAGGGACAAGGGCTAGCAGAGCAACACCACCACTCGTTGTGTAGAGTGGGCAATGAGCAGATACCAAAATACTATCAAACCCATGCAAATTGCAAAATTGATGCCTAAGTTCAATGGGTCCAGAGACCCCATTCTGCACTTGGAAGTGTTTGGATCACATTTGCGACACTTGTGGTCAGCCCGATGACCTTGTAGGATTAACTGTCTTTGGTCTTACTACACGGAAGAAAAGATAGGTTAGTAGTTCTGACCTCTGAAACCGAAAGACAAGGCTAACTTTGATACCCTGAAGAATGCTTTCATAATTGGGTACTCTTGCCAGGGAACTGATGGAACCCAGAGTTGATCAACTTTACCATGCCAAACAATAAGAGAAAGAATCAATCAATGACTACATCAACAGAGTGAGATATCGACGACATGTACAAGGATTTCCCATTAAGAGCATCCAATCTAGGTCTAGGTCTGGGAGCATAAACCATCCTTGAGCATCAGGGATGGGCTATTACAAATGGTTCCTCTCAATGTCGTGACTATGAATGTTGAATAAGAGGAGAGTTGTCGGTCACGCTTCAAATTTTGGTACTCAAAGGGCACGAAAGTAGACCCGAGTCCTGCCTGATGAAGTTTCAGAACATGCTAGGGTTACCCCTAAAACTAAAAGACGAAGAACAAAGAAGAAGATAGGACAAGGGAAAGACCGAGTGATAGTTTTAAGAGGGATCATGTGAGGACATAGTAGTTTTAAGAGGGATCATGTGAGGACATAGTAGTTTCCAACATGTTTCCATCCTCTTTAGAGGAAGAATTGAATCCGTATCCCATCAGAGACCTAGAAGAACTAGTTGTAGACCCTAGAAACCTACCTAAGAAGCTAGAAGATTATCTCAATCCTATTGAGGAAAAAAGCAAGCTCAAAGTAGCCTAGGAATTATGGAGGCTGAACCTCCAGTAGTCCACACTATTGAAGAGGATGCCAATGTAGAGAACAATTTTACCTTGCTCAAGAGAAGACTAGGGATCCGTTCCACAACCCAATAAAACTTAAAACATGGATTAGGGGATGAAGACAAAAGCTTTGAGGCCATGGCCTCCAAACTCTTGGGTGATGACCCGAAGAGTACCACACTTAAAGGGGCCTATACACTTTCATACACCATTACTATGTGAGTGATAATGGACAAACACTTAAAGACATAGCTAGACTCATTGCCTTCCTTTTCTCCCAAGTGCAGATTTCTGTTGAATCCCTACTCCAAGGAAGTCCAAGCCTATGTGGAAGGACTTAAAGGATTGGATGGACAGAAAGTTAAAAGCGGGAATGGAAGAACAACCGATTCGAGACTCCTCGAATGAGTTAGAGGATGACAAACCCAATAAGGAAGAGGCAGTTTACCAAGCCTTTCCAAAGGTACCGGTAGTGAATAAGCTAGGCCACTGCTTTGAAAGTGACAACATGGATTCCGTCCTCCTTGTGAAATACAAGGACAGCCAAGTCAACATCATTACCACAAGCAATGCTAGGAAAAGTGGGATCAACCATCACTTGATACTACCAGCCTAATAGTCAAGCTCGCTGAGAGGCCACATCAAAACCCATGGGGCTATTGCAAAATTTTAGAATTAAAACTTTTGGCCTAAGTTTCTTCCACTCTTTTGTGGTGATGAACTTCTCACAGGAGTCTCATTCCTATGACTGCATCCTAGGCCTCGACCCTTTATGAGAGAGACCCGAATGGTCCATAATGGGGACACAAACCATATCTACATTCAAAAAAGGAATGAAACCCTCAAGGTAAACTTATAAACATGGAAAACTCATCCTATTAAGTGGTGGACCTTTTTTAAAGAATTCATAACCACCAAGAACATGTGCTAAACTTGTCATAAAACATGTGGACGAGGAATGTGAGAGCTCAAAGTTTGCCTCACTTCTATAACTAGAAGACTCAAAAAATTGGATGCACATTCTTGCAACTATGGACATCCTCCCAAAAAGAACATGCACAAGATATGTCACAACATTTGGCAAGGAAATCGCTTCCATATATATGTTGAGCACTGCTGCAGTAATGCAACGTACTTTGGAATTTGAAGGCGACTATGTTGAGTGCTATTGCAGTAATGCAAGACTACAATAATGCAATGCACGTTGGAATTTGAAGGTGATATTTGCAACCAAGAAGTTGTAGCTTGGGGGCTAAAAAGATGCAAAAGGGATGACCTTCATCGTTTCGAGAGAGGAAAGACCATTGGCTTTGATACGTCGAAGGCACTCGGGGACCATGTAGATTTCTACCACCATTAGTAGGCAAAAGGAGATGAATCTTTGTGTGAAGTATCAGTCAAGCTAATGCCAGAGAGAGAGAGAGAGAGAGAGAGAGAGAGAGAGAGAGAGAGAGAGATGAACCTACAAGATCGGATGAGTCTTTTAAAAAACTTTCTTGCTCTTCAAGAAGGGCAAATAACAAATCTTTAGCAATGGCTAAAAAAGAAGCAAGCTGCCCTATAAGATAGTGCTTGCGCTGATGTGCTTTTAGATAGGTGCTCGAGCATTTCAAAATGTATAATGTGGGTGACCACTTTGTACACTTTGAGAAGACGAAGAGAACACCTAATGGGAAGCTTGGAACATCTTAAGATGGACCAATTGAAGTTAAGAGGTCAACTAGATGGACCAATCGAAGTTAAGAGATCAACTAGTAGGACCAAATAAGGATCCCAAAATTGTATACATTGGAAAGGACCTCTTGACCGAATAAGAAAAAAAGACATCATTGATCTACTCATAGAATTCCAAGACTACTTTGCTTGGAAGTATAGTGACATGAAGGGTGTATCCCCAAAGGAGGTGGTTAATCACACTATTCCCATTGTGGAAGGAGCATGACCATCAAGGCATAGGGTCTATCAAATGAATCCAAAATACTCTAGAATGGTTAAGGATGAAATTGACAAACTCTTTGAAGCTTGATTTATTTACAAGATAGAGCACATGGAATGGCTATCCCCAATAGTCATAGTGCCTAAGAAAAATTGACAAACTCTTTGAAGCTTGATTTATTTACAAGATAGAGCACACAGAATGGCTATCCCCAATAGTCATAGTGCCTAAGAAAAATGGGAAGATTACAATTTGTGTTAACCTTAAAAAGGTTAATGCAGCTACGATGAGGACCATTACATGTTATCACTGAGTATGTGCTAGAACAAGTAGTAGGCCCTTAGGCCTACAACTTCCTTAATGGGTTCTCGGGCTATAACCAAGTGGAACTAGACTCAAATGATTAAAATATAACTGTATTTACCCCCACAGAGTGGGACACTTATGCGTACAGAGTCATGCCACTCGGCCTATCTAATGCCCCAAACACTTTCCAAAGGCTTCTATGCACAACATACAAGGAATACCTTCTAGAGTTTGATTTCATGATGATCATGCAGAAGGCTCGCAAACACGCTAATCACTTGTCGTGCATCCCCAATGGAGAACCGCTATGATTGAAGTGGAGGATAAACTACTTGATGCCTTGCTCTTCAAATGTGTTGTTCCAGAACGGACCAAATAGATAATCCATTATTTGGCTAATGGTTTTCCCTAGGAGAGACCCCTCAATCGAGATAGAGCACGATGCCTTATCAAAAAGGTAGCCCTTACCTAGAACACAAGCTCGCACTTGTCGACGTAGGTGTAAGCCATAACCTTGTGTTGTCAACAAACTATTGTTGACACTCACAAATGCAAGAATCAAAGGAGTAGACACCCCTTGGGTTTCAACAACTGTTGTTGATACCCACAAATGTGAGAGTTGAAGGAGTAGACACATTTAAGACCTCATGCATCGGATCATTCACACTGCTATGTTTTACATTGGAAATAATCCCTTGGAATGGACATTCTATGTTACGCGTGCATGTACCATGGATGAAGAAGTGCTTCTCGGATGAGGATGGATGGGGCACAATCGATAGATTGGGACTCAAAAACTGCTACCTTGCAAAACTAACAGTACTCTTAAGGTTAGTCCTAACCCATGCTCCACTGGAGCTTGTTCCCATGCTCCCATGCTTACAAGCCTAATGTGGGTTAGCCTCCTAGTATATGCACATATAATGTGCACATAACATACTTCCCCTCTCTCAAAACATTGCACTCTTGCGATGAAAAGAAGGAAATCTGTGCTGAATATTCTCAACCAACTCCCAAGTTGAATCCTCTATTTCCCTATCTTTCCACCTAATTTTAACCTCAGGGATTAGGCAACTACAAAGTTTCCTTTCCCTAAATTCAAGTACCTTTTCAGGTTCATGTGGAACATAGGATCAATCCTCGACTTCAACGAGTTCTTGAGAGGAGTAATTGTGTTATTCTCACCTCCTAGTTTCTCTTTAAATCTATTGAATGAAAGACTGGATGAACTCCATGTGGAGGTAGTTTTAGTTCATACGCAACCGTATGCTAATCCGATATGCTAATCCGATGTATAACTCAAAATGGACCACAATATCTAGGAGATAAATTTGAGCATTTTCCTATTGACAAAGTCTGAGAGTCTTTAAGAACTTTTAAATAAACTAATGCTCCTGGTTCAAAAGATCGAGGTGAGCGCCCTCTATCAGCATAAAACCGTGCCACATCCTGTGTGATGAGCACTCCTAATAGAATCTTGAGCTTGGGTCAGTATTTCCTGCATATCTCACAAGAATTACCTCGATGCATCAAGCTCAATGTCCTTACCAACATCAATAGGTGCCCTGGGTTGATACCCATATATAAGCATGAACGGACTAAAACCAATAGCCGTATGTTTAGAACTGTTATAGGCGAATTCCATCATTGGAAGATATTTTTCTCAATTTGATGAATTTTCAAAGACATATGCACAAAGCATATCCTCTACAATCTAATTCACTCGCATTGTTTGCCCATCAGACTACGGATGATCAGAGGAACTCATACTCAAAGTAGTTTCCTTGTTGTAAATCATTCGGAATAAAGTAAGAAGACATGGCATACTCAAAGTAGTTTCCTTGTTGTAAATCATTCGGAATAAAGTAAGAAGACATGGCATTATAACGACAGGAACCAGGGATCCATCGGCGACCCGACATACCCACATATATGTTGAAATATACAAGTGAATAGGGTGTGTGTGGGAACAAGCTCTTAGCTAGAGGCTGTAAAAGAGAATCTGTAAATGTGAGAGAACCTGTGAAAAGGTGAGAAGAATCTATTGGGAGAGAATAAAGGGTAGCATGAGAAGATTTAGGAAGTGTGGAGATATTCTGGGAGAGGTGGAGAGAATCAAGCAAAAGAGGTGGAGTGAATCAAGGAGAAATCAGTGGGATTAGATGCTTGGATGTAAACTCTATAAATTGAGGCATTGGCCTAATGAGAACTTGCTTTGGTTTTTTATTATCCATGCCTACATTAAGCTACTACTTAATCACTAATCACGTCTTAATTTATCATCTAATCACTTTGTTAATGATGTTGATTCTAGCATTTGATCCACCATAGCTCATCACATTGCTGTAATTTTAACAATATACACATGAATTTATCGACGTCCCAAGTTACCCATATGAACATAGAGAGTCATCAACGTCTCGATGAGTCACATATGTACATCTGTAAACCATCAGGTGGACTGTATAAATCACCTAAAGGACGAAACTAATGCTGCCCAACAAAGGAAGAATCCAAAATTCCTTAATTTGAACATAACAAGATAAACTCGTTGAACTCTAAAGAAAGAGATTTCAACAAGTGAATATGCCGACAAGATTACACTCATCAAAACATGCAGGCTATAGATAAAAGAAGTTTATCTAGAGAATGTCTATACTACAACTTCAAGTGAAGTCATCAAAAAAATAAGATTGTATTTGAATGTTGGGGTCAACATGCCAAGTAATGTTCGCAAAGCAATAATCTTGAGCCCAAATTATCTGATAAGATAATATATGTGAGGGATCACTAGCGCCTCATACCACCATGGTACCACCCATACATTCCTTACCAATTTATAACTCCCTAGTATGCCGTCTAGGAAATATGAATAAAATCCTGCATAAAGGAATAAGATGGCCTTATCCCAGACTTTCACATACTAAAACCTATCTCTATATACCTAAGACCACATCAAGGAATAACTCTTTTCGAGTACATCATTAGAAAAGAATTTGAATTATTGGCGCCTTTCTAATAACTACCCAATAAACACAATAAAGCTGGGGTAGAAAAATAACTCACCTAGATACATAAGCAACTAGGTATCCAAGTTGGAAATGTACAAGAGTACAAGGAATATACTCCAAAATTACGTACAAAACACGAAGGCAAATACTACCTTCAAAGCATATGATATTATCCAAAAACTCAAAAGGTCCTTATAAAACCATGGATAAAAGCATAGAAGCTCCTCGAATCCATGAAAACCATAGTTGATCATAAAAATCAATGCATGCAATCTAATGGTCATTAATCATGCCAAAAGCAGCATTAAAATTTGTGGCCAACTCATCAATCCGGAGTATATGAACGTGGTGTTGTTCAAACAAATCTCCATATAAAACAGTGAAACACATGTGTGTAGCACTCATAAAAATCCC
Source organism: Cibotium barometz (assembly GCF_041138505.1). Classification (NCBI taxonomy): domain Eukaryota; kingdom Viridiplantae; phylum Streptophyta; class Polypodiopsida; order Cyatheales; family Cibotiaceae; genus Cibotium; species Cibotium barometz. The sequence goes on from NC_141106.1 coordinate 22,062,031, forward strand.
TAGACACAAGGGATATAGGCAGAACTTGATGAGTCCAAATAAAACTTGGAAAACATCCAATAAAATCCACCAAAACAAACAGATCAACTAACCCATGATAGAATTTATCTTAAGCTTAAGAAATTAAGCATAGACCACACTTAAACAAGTGCAAAATAAATTATCATGGAAAAGTGTCAAAGGCGAGACACTTTAAATGCAGATTCTAGGCATCATTGAAGCAAGTAAGGAACATGTCCAAAAAGAATGGCTAAACAATGGTAAAAAATCATGAAAACATCGTTTAGAATTAATCCAAACAGAAATAACTACTAATAGGAGGTACAATCGTATTAATAATACGCGAATAACCCGCATCTATCTAATGTCAGCACATGAAAACGTACTTCAATACTAAATAACTCTCAAAAATATTAAATTCTCAAGAAAAAAGAATTATTATGATTTTTTTTACTTTTCCTAATTTTTTAGGGCCTCAAAATATGCCAATTTTGAATTTCATCAAACCTATCTTATGGCATTCTAACCTATATTTTTCTAGAAATTTTTTAGCAATTAGATTTGCCAAAATGCCATTGATATTTTAAAAAATATCAATTTTTAGGATTTTAAAAAATAACTTCTAGAATACTCTTAATTTCTCTTGAAAATCCCATTGTTCATGAAATTTTCAATTCTGCTTGACAATTCTCAAATCCAATAAATTTTTTTAAATTTAATAAATTTTCTAATTTTTTGGATAAAAAATATATTTTTAAAGGAATTTGAATGGTCACGGGTGCCCGAATGGACACGCCACATGCCAATCATTAGCCCCACATTTTTTAGAAATTTAAAATAACCTTTGTCTAATTTTTTACTAATTTTTAAGTTTTTTTTTAAATTTTAATTTATCCCGAACGCATAAGAATACGAACAGTCAAAAATTTGGAATCCCAATGGTCTTCTCAGAATATGGAAAGTCAACAAATTCGAAAAAATGAAAAGACAAAAAAAAAAATCAGAATGTGAAAGGTCAAAAGTTTCCGGAATCGGAAAGGTTAAAAGATCCTCGGAATTCGGAAAGTCAATAGGTTTCCCGGGAATGCGGAAAGCCAAAAGGCTCCAAGAGAAAAAAAAATAGAAAATTTTAAAGAATATTTATTTCTCAAATCTTATATTTTCTCTTTTTTTTAAAAGCTTTTTTTTCCAAGCTTTGAAAAGCTTTAAATTAAAAAAACTCTCTATTTTTATAAATATTAAAGCTTTAATTAAAGCTTTTTAAGCTTTGACATGAAAGCTAAAAAAAACGAATTATAAAGGGGATTTTTTTACCCGCCAGCATACAGCAACGCCCCCCCCTGCGCCTTGCGTTTTTTGTGTGAGAGGAGGAAGAGGGCTCCTCTCTCCTCTCCCCAATCATCTTCTTCTTCTTTCTTCTCCACCTCCTCCTTCTCTGTTAACATAGAGGAGTATTAAGCATTAATTAAATTTTTTAAATCATAATTAAAATTTAATTATGATTAATATTAATCAAATTATGCCTTTTAAGAGGTGTTCACACACGCAAGAGAGGAAAATAGAAGAAAAATTCAGATTTGAGAGGAGAAAAGAATACCACGCACATGGGAGAGATCTCAATGCATCAATTGGCTGCCCCACACTGCATTCCAGTGCAGAAAATTGGTAGCATCTCCGTGGAAAACTCACCAAAAATGCATTAAAAATATATTTTTACCATAAGAATGCTCTAAAATTTTCCAAATAAGTAGAAAAAATTTCCAAAAAATTGTAAAAATTCAAGGAACTCACTCTACCATAAATATCCGCAATAAAAAGTGTGGTATTTTGGTAAAAATTCCATAAATGCTTATTTAATACCAAAAAAATTAGAAAAAACATAGCATTGAACTCACAGAATTCCCCCATAACGTCGATTCATCCACTGAATAGAAGAAACACGCATTCCAACCGCCATATCGACGATCCACGTGATAATCATCAAAACATATTAACAAAATAATATTTTTATTTAGTAAATATTAAAATTTTCTTTAAAAATACTAAAAATTAGAATAAGAAAGAAAAAATAATAATAATTAACTAGAGATTGCTCTGATACCACTGTTAAAATCCTAAGATCCATAATTATCATGCATAAACCAGGCATAAACTCATCCACACCCAACCACCCCTGAGCCCAAGGGATGCACACATGAATTACAATGAAGTACCTCATACCGTTACCTTGATGTCCCATACCACCAAGAGGTATAACTGCAATCCAACAGCAGGTAGGTGTAGAGTGAAATGGTAGGTGAGTAGATACAATCCTCTACACAAGAGAACATAACATAACCTAGCCTAGTTTCCATAACCTCCCTTGAGTGTGCCCCCATGCCCCTGTTATATAGGAGGGCACTTAAGTGACTCTTAACTCTCTATTTCCCATGTGTAACCCTTGGATGCTTGACCCTAACCTCAACCCTTAAGGTTAGTCCTAACCCATGCTCCACTAGAGCTTGTTCCCATGCTCCCATGCTCATAAGCCTCCTAGTATATGCACATAACACCAAGGGTATTATGAAGGTAACATAAGCATTTAGGTCCCTATGGTTGCACCACAAGAGATGGCAGTGGTAACCCAAGGCTACCAAAAACATGGAAACCCTAGGTGCAACCCTAGCAAAGTGTAAGGAAAAATTGACCAATTCATTAAGCCCCATGACCCTATCCAAACACACTTGGGACATGATATTCCTTCCACCTCGAGCTCAGTAGCTTATGATACAGTTGAAGGCCTTGCACCACCCACTTCCCTACTCCAACTAGCCTCCCTCTCAAGCCTCACTAAGTGTGCCAAAAATAGGTGCCTCACCCATGCCACATGAAGAGGGATACTAATGAGAAAAACTCATGACAAATGTTGAAGAAAGTAGAAAAAGAGTCAAAGAAAGCAATTGAGTAGGGGCAAAGAAGAAAGCAGAAGCAAAAGAAAGCATAAGGATAGAGACTAGTGAAGGAGAGTCAACAAAAGGGCCAACACTAGCTATCTAACATGGTTCTTTAATCATTGGCCTTCTAGGTACAACCCATCACCTTGATTGCTAGTGATTAGAATACCACTAACTAGGGCAATCCATCACAAAAAAAAACTTATGCAAGATGCACACACATTTTTAATTTCTACGCACGCACGTTCACAACTGTGCATGCACGTTTTCAATTTTTGCACATGCATGTTTCCAATTTTTGCACATGCATGTTTCCAATTTCTATGCACACACATTCTCTTCTGCACATGCACATTTCCAATTTGTGTGCATGCATGTTCTCTTCTGTATACGCATGTTTTCAATTATGCCATATGCATGTCCACATCTGAGCATGTACAGTCAGTGTCGAGAACATACACACACCATTCATAAGCGTACGCACATTCCCAAGAATAGTTTGCAAACGTATGTACCTACTGTGTACATACATTCCCAGGTAAAATGGTCGATGTGGACCATGAGGCTTTAAACCTACCCCAAGCTACAGAGCCGTACTAGAGGTTGACTGGAGCACAAGGCATGGCCAGAGATATCATCAAGGGCCAATCAACAAGGATGGATTCAAATGGGAGGACATCTCTTCCCTAGACCTGTGTACCCCTGCATGAATCCTTACCATGCTAACCGATCTCCAATGGACACGTATATAGTAGATATAACCTCTCCCTCCTCGCTTGCCTTAAGCAAGGTCTGCTAATGAACTGGGTGGGTCATTTCTACCATGAACTCCACAACATCTGCATGAACCTGGATGGTAATTATGGAGCTGCCTCCTCACACAAAGGTCCTCTACTATGCCGTGGGGTGGGAGGAGCTCCCCGAACCTTATAGCTACCAAAGCACTGCCACCCCAAGTAGGCCTGCTTTGTACCTAACCCCTATAGCTCCCTTCCGAGTCGACTCTCCTAACCCCAAGAAGCATAGGTTGGATCAAGAGGCCACTGCCAACAAAACTTTTGCTGATTTTTTGGAAAACAACCTAATGGATAATACGACTGACAGTCACCCGAGGCCCAAGTTCTAGGATCGTGATGAGCCACCTTAGTTTAGTGCCCCTCCCATAGATTAGTCCATCTCACTCTATTACCAGAAAGTGCCAAGAGGGAGGTCCACTTCAAAAGCAGCCACCTTTTTAGTTCTTATGAGGCGCAAAACATTACTAAACCCCACCAGTGGATCTAGGAAGGGTACCTTCCTCCGTTAAAAGCTTCTCACAGGCCCTCTTCCACTCTCAGGGACGCCTTTCGGAGTTCTGGGTATTGCTTAAAATCTTGCCGAGAACATGATCTCCTTCATGAGACTAGATAAAAGGAGCAGATGGATGCGGCACAGCAAGCACTCCTCTTGGTGCATGCCAACATCGCCTAGCTGGAGACTCTAAGGAGTGCCGTTATCACCCTCAAAATGACTGGCTATATAGGTCCAGGCCCTTGAAGCTCCACTTGTCTATAACATGAGATGGAGGTGCTACAGGAACTTACCCTAGCTATCGTTGCACTCTAGGGAGCTGAGACCATGGCACAAAACTGACAAACAGCTTGTGGAAGAGGTCCACAACCAGGTTTTCAAACGCTGCAAGGATTTTTGGAGGGCCATCGATGTAAAGGACATGACCATTTCTCAACTCAAACAACACATAGCAAAGCTCAAAGCTGGCCCCCCAACAAGAGCAAGTCACCTCTGCAACAACTGAAAGAAAGGTGGATAGATTGATGGATATAGCTACCGACCTACCTAACCTCTTCATCCCTCCCCAACTATCCTCTAGCCTCCTCAAGCTATAACACCAAACCCTCTAGCTCAACCTCCTCCGACATAACATTTTCATCGATGAGGAGGTTCCCACCACAACCTTTCCCACCATCCTCTCCAAAATCCCTTATGCCTCCCACACCACCCTTGCCATGCTCTTCTTCCAAAACACCATCTCCCTTACCGATCCCTTCACCGTCTTTCGCTTCCCTCACCATGTCCTCTACCTCAACCTCTAGTCCTGGTGCAGAGTTCTCACCTTCTTTGATCGCCTGGATAAGGGTGACTCCATTGAACTTTTTATTCCCATTGAGTTATGCAGCACGTATCTTGCTTCCACCAACATCATTAGCATGGCCATAGAATGGATTCACACACACGGCTTGGCACACTATGGATGAGGCCTATTTCCATCTCATTGTAGAGGCCAATACTGCCTACACCCTTTGTAGCATCCTTGTCTTGTATCATCGCATTTGGAAGTAGATGATCTACTTGATGAGATCAAGGGAGTTAAGTTCATTTCCAAGATAGACCTCAAATCAAGGTATCACTAAATAAGGATGAAGGATGGGGATGTGATTAAGACATATTTTTCTATTTTATGGTTATGCCCTTTAGTTTGTCAAAATGCACTAGTCACATTTCAAGTAGTCACACGAATAAGGTGCTTCATTCCTTTCTAGAGAATAAATGCTCTTTTATGGAGTGTAAGACTGAGTATTTGGGACACATTGTGAGTCATGAAGGCAACTTTGCATATTCTAGCTATGAGAGATTTTTTCACAAAATCAAAGTTGCTGATCAATTCACTATTGATGTACATGTTTGGGTAGGAATGGGTATAGGATCTCCCTCTCATTCATGAGCTTCCCCTCTAATTCACCCTCTTGTGAAATCGATCCATAGTGTAGGAATCTAAAGGGCTTCATTTTTACATGTAGAAGGATACCCAATGGTTTAGTTGTGTTCCCCAAGTCTCTTGATAATATGTGGTGATTATGATGACACAAGCACCACCATCCAAGATTCATCTAAGATTTTGGTGAATCCTTTACTTTATACATAATAGGTAGCATATCATTCATTTTACCCCTTTTGAAATGGTGTCCCAACTTTTTCATGGGGACTTCTGAAAGTCCTTTGGTCATGGGTATGGAAGGAGAGCATCCAATGTGACATGGAGGAGAGAGAACCTAATGTGACATGGATCCTCCTCCTCTTCTATGGAGGAGAGAGAACCTAATGTGACATGGATCCTCCTCCTCTTCTATGGGCTCACAAGTTCATGTTTATCCTTTTGGACAAGTGTCCCCAAAGTTGATAATTTACATATGAAAGAGAGCTTATTGGGACTCAAATTATCGAGGATCGGAAAGTTGTAAAGGCTTGCCATATGACGACTCCTCCCACACATTGAGTTAGGATACTACACCCCAAGAGGCCAGGTGCAAATCCAGTCACTTGGGATGATTTTGTGGCCGAATGGTTCTTCCAAGCGAGACTAGGAGCATTAACCAAGAGCTAGTGTTGGTTGTGGGAGTTTCCTAAGTGTGTGGATGATTCCATATCGAGGACTAGGTATAAGTCCCAGGGCTATTGTTGCAGGTATAGAGATCCATGTCAGAATATAATTATGATGATTATCTTGATTATGAGTATAAATCCCCAGATCTTGATTATTATAGTGATTATCTTGACTGCAGGTTTATAGCCTTGGATTATGATCTTTATGATGGACTGATGTTTTATGTTGAAATATTGTATTTATGTTTTTGAAGCATGCAAGAATGTGATATTTGTTTTAAAAAACTATTTTCAGAGGAGTGTGTATGTAGGTCTTTTAGAGGTGTGTGAGAGTGAAAGCAAAGTGATGGAAGGGTGAGTTGTCCATGGTTTGAATCCATTAATTGTGTGGTTGTCCATGGTTTGAATGGGGTTACATGTTTCTCATGGTCTGCAGTATATTTAGAGTACACTAGGATGTCATCAAAGAATACTAGCATGTAGTCATTCAACTGCTCATTAGGAAATAAATAGGGCTGATCCTGAGATACCTTGGAACATAGCAGTACTCTTTCACCAACACCTATCCTTGAGAAGGTAAGGTCGCTCTTCCCCATTAGATCGTGCATTATTGGGGTTGTTCTTGTGGTCATTTATATCCTTGTCAGTCCCTCTTGCAATGTAATCTAGACCACTGATTGAAAAACTTGCCTAAGAAAGATCAAGTGGCCTCTCCAAAAACTAACCCAACTAACATCACTACTACTAACACATCTTGGAGAATTTGAACCAGCCATCTCTCTCCAATAGCACCAATGTTTCCCATGAGAAGGGCAACATGTGGTGGAGCTTTTTGTTTTGTGGCCTTGGCCTCCTTTGGGCTGATTATCCTTATTTGGCTAGATTTGGGAGTCTTCCTTTGTCCCTAACTCGTCTTTGATCACTTGACCCTTGGCCTTGGGCTTTGATTTCCTGTCCCTAACACTTGTCTTTGATCACTTGACCCATGTCTTTTTGTTTTGTGGCCTTGGCTTCCTTTGGGCTGATTCTCCTTATCTGGTTAGCTATGGGAGACTTCCTTTGTCTTTAACTCTTGTCTTACCCTTAGCTTCCCTTGTCTTTGTCCTTTGTAGGCTCTTCGCCACCCTTGCTTATCTTCCCCATCGTTGCCTTTGTCATCTTCTTCTTCTCCCTCTTCGGAAATATCTGACTCTTGTGGTCCTTTGTACTTTTCCAAACACTCAAGCTCAAGGAGATCTTCTACTTCTCCTAGCTCTTCCTATGGTATGGTTTGGGGATAAGCCACATGCTTCGTTCCAAAGAAACATACATTCTCCTCTATTTGCAATTTAATCTACCTGTATACATGGGGATAAAGTAATAAAAAGATGGCAGGTTCATCTGCCAGGCATGCCATATCTACTAGCTTTTTGTAAGTTTTTGCCATCAATTTCCTTCTAATGCCCTTCAACCATTTTAAATCTACTTTGTATATGGCCATATCCATCGGCACTCTCATCATGTACTCTTGGACTCTATCAATTTAAAGCATTCTTCAACTAAGAAGTTGAGAGGTTCCTTTTTGAATAAGAATACCCACGCAACGAAGTTTGTGACCATGGGATGAATAATCATAGGAATAAAATCAATTGATAATCCGAGCTATGTAGAAATTGTCCCAAAACTTCTAGTTCAAATCACTCTTGAGGAGGAATGGGTCGAGGAAAGTGAAGATGGATCAATCATAATATGGACTAAAAGGACGAGCTTCTTGAAATGGCCAAGAAAGCCATGGAGGGTAGTACACATGTGGGAAATCACCATTAGCCTATAAACAACTATTTCAAAGGATTAAAAGAACCCCTAACCATGAGGTTACAAGCTTACCCTAACCCAAGAGAGGAAATCTCAAGTTTAAATGGCACATAGGAGTTGGTGTAGTAAATAAACCTAGCTAGAAATAGAAGGACTACTGGGACCAATTTCTATGTTCCCATAGAGAACCCCTATCACAACACTGTTAAAGTCGGTTAGAGAGGAACCACATGAGGGGAGTATATTAAGTAATGAGCAAGAATTGCATACAAAAATTCCAGAGACTCATGAAGAGCTTAAAAATGAAACAAAAACATTAGAAGAGCTCCAAGAGCTTGAGGAAACTGAGAATATAAGGTTGCTCCACGAGCACATCATATGAGAGAGGCTCGAGTAAAAAAGAAAATATGCCCCAGAGAATCCCTAATGGAAGACACACAAAGAGATTTCCTTTAGAATGGGCATGGGTGTACCATGCAAATCTAAACATAGCTTATTACCTACTGCATCGTCTTACACGGATATGGATAAGAATTCAGTGATAGTTGCAAACATACCATCTTTAAGGCTTACATTGAAAGGAGAAATTGGAGCCTCGAGAGAAATTCTCTCAGCCCCAATCACTATAACCTTGTCATGCAAGCCAGAAGCTTAATGGATGAAAGAAAAGCCCAAACCAATTGGAAAAATTATGGAGATAGATCAAGCTCACCATCCCAATAAAATTGGGAGGACCACACCATTAAAATTCTTAATGGGGGAGTAGAAGTGAGCATTTCTACCACAAAGACATGTGTGAGAGCCAGAAAATCAGCGAGATTAGAGCTAGAGACCTACCAAGCCTCAAGGGGGAAGAACAATACTTGGAATGGAAGCCTTGAAGGCAATAGAGGAGTTCTACTCTAGCTGTGGAAGGACCTAATGAAAAGACCTAGCACAAATGCCATGAAAATAGATCTTGAAATAATTGAAGTGATAGCCCATAATTATCCCTATGATATGGTTTCAATAGACACTCCAAAAAAACTTCCAAGTTTGGATGAAGAAGGCGAAACAAGGCTATAAAGAAAGGGAGAATCAAGAAGGAGACTGAGCCTTCAAACCCAACATCCAGTGATCAAGAGGAGGACTTTAAAAAGTCTCTTTTCGATTCAAGAATTATAAAATTAAAAACCAAAAGGTGTGTGCCCTACCAATAAAAAAGGAAAAACCCAAGGAATCACGAGTGTCCTGACATATTAGAGAATGTAAAACAAGTGGATTTAGCATTGCCTAGAGAGGAGCCCAAATTGGTGTGAATAGCTATAGACTTAATTCAAAAGGAGGAGACAAAGCTTAGATGTGTTCATGTGTGGAGTTATATTGATTTGAAAGGAGCCCCTCCAAAAGTTTGTGGATGGTACTAGATTGGTCAAACAAAGACCATACACATATAATGAAACTTATGCCAAAGCGATCAAAGATAAAGTCGACAGGCTTATTAATATGAGATTCATTTACAAGATTGAGTACATAGAATAGGTATCGCCAGTCGTCATCATGCCCAAGAAGAATGGTAAGATCCACGTGTGTGTTAAATTGAAAAAGGTAAACGTAGCCACAATAAGAATAGGTATCGCCAGTCGTCTCATCATGCCCAAGAAGAATGGTAAGATCCATGTGTGTGTTAACTTGAAAAAGGTAAATGCAGCCACTGTAAGAGATCATTACCCATTACCATACAATAAACATGTTCTTGAAAGAGTGGTAGGAGAAGAAGCCTATAGCTTTTTAGATGGATTTTTTTGGGTATAACCAAGTATCCATAGACCCAAAGGACTGACACAAAACAACATTCGCTACATAATGGAGAATATTTACATATAAATTAATGCCATTTAGTTTAACCAATGTGCCATCTATGTTTCAAAGTCTAATATTATAATGTGTTGAGAAATATGGTGCCATGGAGCACAAGGAAAGTATGGAGTGAGTGTGAGAAGCCGCATCACCAAGCGAGAATTATCCCACTGTTAATGTCCTCCATTTGATTTAGATAGGCATTAGCCTTGTCTAGGTGGCTTTGCAAATGTATCAACCTTTTACAAGTCAAAAGTTATGAGCCGTACAAGTTGACCATATCTGGAGAAGTTGTCCACACCTAGCATTTTCTCTCATCTCTCAAAGACTCCTTTTGAGTTTTGACTTTTGCTTTAATGTTATAAAGACCTTGTTCTAGGCTTGTGTGAGGTATGATCTCAAATTCCTAAATTTGGAAATTGCCTAAAATTGACACAACCTCATTTACACCTAGCTAAAATAGTAGGTGGACTTTGGAAAAGTAGACCTAAAGTGCTAAGACTTAATATTAGTAGTTGTACATACCGCATAAAGTGCTAAGACTTAATATTAGTAGTTGTACATACCGCATAGCGAATCTTGTCTGATTTCAACAAGAGTAGACCCATATGCGAACCACTCCAAAAACGAAGATAAGCAAGGGTACACGGCTGAAAATTAAGCATTTTCGAGCTGAATTGCATGAGTTGTCTATGCTTGGCCCTAACTTCCAAATGAAGAGTTTAGATATCTTGAAACTTTGTAGGTGTGAGGAAATCCACTAGTACTTTCACCAAACTTGACCACAGGTGGCATATTGGCTATTTTTAACTATTCTGTAGACCCTAAACCTTAAGCAAGCCACTTGTCCATGACTGGCTATAATTAGCAATATGTATACATATTCCAAGTGAGCCTGTGCATAGAGGTGGTCCTTGTTGCAAGGTCTACAACCCTGTCTAAATAGAATTATGTTTTGACCACTTTTGTGTGAAGACGACAGGTTGGTGTAAACAAAGAAAGATTCTTCCTACTTGTCCATGCCTGGATCTAATCGCCTACTTGACTAGAGTTCATGGAAAACTGAATATACGCAGCCACATTAAATTTGGTTATGTTTCGACACGATAAGATTACTGCCTGTTTTTAGCAATTCATACTAAAATTAGCAGGAATTCAATTAAAACTAGATTTGAAGTATCCATATCGGGCCTTGTACTATAAATATACATCCTATCAAGTTTGGCTCAGTTTGGATTAGTTTTGGACTAGTTAGAGTCCATTTTTGGCTTCTTTAAGAGATAAAAAACTCAAAATTTGCCCAACTCTGTGAAACAAATTTGGGAATTGCAAAGAAATTTTGACAAGGCTATATCTTGGAACAGACGTGCCTTTATGTCAATTATCTCATTGTGAGCTATTTCCAATGGCGTATCCCACCTCCATCAGGATGTTGAATTGGGTTGCATCCCATGAGGGACTTAGGTGACGAGAGGATGTAGTCACCATTAGAAAGAGGGGGTTTGTTAACCACTCCGTAGGTTAACATGGTTTTACTCGCCCCCGCAACCTACCATAAGGCATGTTGCCATCTTATTTGCTCGAATGGGAACTTATCTTTTGTAAGACAATACTGAAACATATAAAGTAGCCTTACCTTATGCTTAATGTCCAATAAGGAAAGTATAAGGCCTTCATTCACATACTTTCTTAAGACTAATAATGGAGGTCATATCATTTTTATGTTTGGCTAGCCTAGTGTGAAAACTAGTTATTTATATGTAAGTTATTTTTGATAATAAGCAATACACAATCTTTCCCTTGTAATAGTTTACTTGTGAGCTTTTCTCTTCCCTCTTCTTGCTTGCTTGCATGCTATTAAATGTTGTTTGCTTGATGGATGCATTACTTGCCTAGTGTGAAAACTAGTCACTTGCTTGTTGGATAGATATATTTTTTAGTTTTGCCGGCATAGTGTAAAAATAGTTATTGTAGTCTACTTTGAGATGATATTTACTCTTGAAACTCCATCAATTAGGTCTCTATAGATAATTCCTCTATGTATGTTTATCTGTTTTAGACATAGCCTGATACGGTGATAGTCTCTCCATTGGAGTTCGGGCCTATTAACTTCGGATCTTAAGAAGAGCTTTAGAGAGCTTGTGTGGACCTAGTAAAAATAGCCATCAAGTGAGGTAAGTTTTTTAAAATTGGTTGTTGGGAATTCCTTAGGAATCTGTTTCGAGAACTGAACATAGGGCTCAGCTCCTAACCTTAAGGAATACTCACACACCAAGTTTAAGCTTATTTTGACTACTTTGAAAAACCTACTATTTTTAGTTAGTATAGTCTAAAGTAAGCTAAAACTAGAAAATTGGGAAACACATTGGCTTGAAAGTGAGCCTATAAGATTGTTTCATTGAAAAATTAAAGTCTTGAGCCTTAACTAATGAACGATGCAATCACATATCCATTGTTCGCACGCATCTAGTGACTTGCATGAAAGTATTCAATACACAATACTGCAATATGTTTTAGGATCATTCACAATAAAGCTAAGAGGCACTACTTTTATCATAGATTACTATTACCAAACTACTTGGGATCAAGTCTGGGAAGAAAACATTGTTTACATATTCAATTGTGTTGCATACTGGGGTTTGCTTTGAACGAGTTGAATTTGCTACCACCATCTTTGGATATTCTAGGGTATACTAGAGATTATTTTGGGGAATTGAGAACAACTCATTTCTAAGACTTTAGACCATTCTTAAATTTAAGCCTGGTAACTACCATTCTCGTTTGACAAAACGGATAGAAACCGAATTGAGGGGGGAATTGAAGATGAGGTAAGAGAAGAGTAATATTCAGATTTCCTTTTCCTAAACGCTAGTGTGTCTTCTAATTGGCCCCTCAGAGTTTTAGACTTAATTGGGCATCTATTTCAATGAACTTGAGAAGTGGTAGAGACTTAACTAAAACGAAGTTGGGTTGAGAACAAGACTGCCTGAAGAATCAAGTAGTGAGTCAAACCACACATCGATTTCAGAGCCAAGACTCTTAGTTTCAAGAAATTCCACTTGAAGGAGAAACTATGGTTACTATAGAAAGGAAAGAGCCATGTCAAGCGGCCATACTAATCCTTTTCTTAGGGTCTCCTTAGGTAAAGAGTCTGTTAGACAAGCGCTAAGTGAACCATCTCTTGGAGATTGGGAAAGGTTATCAAGTTCAAATTTGAGAAGATTCTTTGTATCTTCTATGGCAAAGTATGTATACATGGAGTCAAAAAATACATTTTTCAATATCATTCCCATTGAGGGAATGAGTTTTAGTCCATGTCCTAATAACCCTAATGCATTTTGAATAAATAGACTTGATTGGGGATTTTACTTCTATAAGGATGTATGGGGTAATAAGTATATTCCTTGTGATGAGCCATGTAAGATTCCTCCCCTTCTGATCTTATAACTATTCCCCTCTCTGAAATAAAAGAAAGATCCTATTTTACCCTGTTTTATCCTAGAGAGAGAAAATGTCTAGAGGGAGGTAATTCAAAATTGAGATATTTTTTGATATAAAAATCCTCCTAGTGTCTAAAATGGTTTCCCCTAAAACAAAAATTCAAAAAGAACTTTTCAATGTGCAAAATAGGTAAAAAGGAGAGCCTAATGATCCAGATTTTAAAAAAAATTTGAATTATGCTCCAATTAAGGTTCCTATGGACCAATAAGATTAATCCAAATGTAGGGAGGAGATAAATTGAAGAATAAAAGAAAATCTGCCAAAAATGAGTAAATGCTCACATAAGATGAAGAGTTGACTAAGGACAAGGTTTATTAGTTAAAAAAGAGGAGATATTTAGAGAAAATGATACATTTTTGAGACCTCAGTGTGGGGATCTCCCCTCATGAAGAAGGCACCTATTTCACATGTGTGGAGGAGTTTTAAACTCATAAATAATGAGATATTTTCATCTCTCCTCTCTCTTGTTTCAACTAGATCCAAAAAGTGCGCTAAACTAACCCGAAAATGGTCAAAAATTGACCAAACTGATCTGGAAAATTCTAGAATCAGTTTGCTTGGTTAGAGGCTCATTTTTCCCTATAAATAGAAGCCTCCCCCTTTGTAAAAGGTTAATAGTGTTTATGCACTGTTACTCTACTTCTATCCAGAGAGAGCCAATTACATTGAATTTTATTGATAATTCAATTGTTTTTGGCTTAATCCTCTCCAAAGTAATTGGTGGCCACTCTTGATTCAAACAAGAGTAGAACCCTCAATCCATCAAGCCAAAGGAAAGCTCACGAAACTCCAATGTAGGTTAAAAATTCTACTTTTTAATTTCTAATCTATGGTTTTCTGATTTCTTTGCTTTTTAAGTTGATTAAAGTGAATCTTGATAATATGCCTTGATGAAAAGGCCACCCCCTTCTCTTCCTTAAGATTAATTAAAAATTGATATTAGAATGTAAAAATTGAGAAATGGTTAGCCATACAACAGAGGTTATGGCAAAATGTTCTTAAATTTGTGAAAAATAAAGTTTATCTTTATGTTATTCTAAAAGAGTAATTCCCACCGTTTGTGCATTCTAAAAGAATTATTTTTATTTCAAAAGTGTCATTCTCATTAAAATTAATTTTATGCATAGAAAGATGCATAAAGGATTTATTTTTATTTCAAAAGTGTGTGTCATTCTCATTAAAATTGATTTTATGCATAGAGAGATGCATAAAAGATTTATTTTTATTTCAAAAGTGTCATTCTCATTAAAATTGATTTATGCATAGAGAGATGCATAAAGGATTTATTTTTATTTCAAAAGTGTCATTCTCATTAAAATTGATTTATGCATAGAGAGATGCATAAAGGATTTATTTTTATTTCAAAAGTGTTATTCTCATTAAAATTCATTTATGCATAGAGAGATGCATAAAGGGTTTATTTTTCTTTCAAAAGTGTTGTTCTCATTAAAATTGATTTATGCATAGAGAGATACATAAAGGATTTATTTTTCTTTCAAAAGTGTTATTTTTTATATAAAGATTTACGCATCTATTTATGCATAAATAGATGCATAAAAGGATTTTTATAAAAGTGTTATTCCCACTGAAATGAATTCATGCATAAATAGATGCGTAAAGAATCTTTATATCAAAAATTAGAATTCTCTTAAATTCTATATTTAAATTCTATGAATAGATGTAACGAGATGTGATGAGAATCAGATAAGTGTAAATGAATGGATGGGTGGTTGTGATGTGAATAGAGGTGATGAGATGCGAGGTGAATAGATGTGATGAGATGTGATGTGAATCAGATAGATGTGAATGGATGGATGGATGTGATGTGAATAGAGGTGATGAGATGAGAGGTGAATAGATGTGATGAGATGTGAATAGATGTGATGAGCTGTGATGAGATGTGATGAGAATCAGATAGATGTGAATGGATGGATGGATGTGATGTGAATAGAGGTGAGGTGAATAGGTGTGATGAGATGTGATGAGAATCAGATAGATGTGAATGGATGGATGGATGTGATGTGAATAGAGGTGATGAGATGGGAGGTAAATAGATGTGATGATGTGATGTGAATCAGATAGATGTGAAAACATAGATGGATGTGATGTGAATAGAGGTGATGAGATGGGAGGTGAATAGATGTGAATAGAGGTGATGAGATGGGAGGTGAATAGATGTGATGAGATGTGATGTGAATCAGATAGATGTGAATGGATGGATGGATGTGATGTGAATAGAGGTGATGAGATGTGAGGTGAATAGACGTGATGTGGATCAGATAGATGGGAATGAATGGATGGATGGATGTGATGTGAATAGAGGTGATGAGATGTGAGGTGAATAGATGTGATGAGATGTGATGTGAATCAGATAGATGTGAATAGATGGATGGATATGATGTGAATAGAGGTGATGAGATGTGAGGCGAATAGATGTGATGTGAATAGAGGTGATGAGATGTGAGGTGAATAGATGTGATATGAATCAGATAGATGTGAATGAATGGATGGATGTGATGTGAATAGAGGTGATGAGATGTGAGGTAAATAGATGTGATAAAATGTGATGTGAATCAGATAAATGTGAATGAATAGATGAGATGTGATGTCATGTGAATCAAGATGTAAATGAATGATACGGGATATGAGTGGATGGTATATGATGATAATGGATGTGAATGTGTATGTGAAGAATGGATGTGAATGTGTATAAGAAGAATGGGTGTGAATGTGTATGTGAAGAATGAGTATGTGAAAGAATGTGATGTGATGGAAAGAGATGTGATGTGTCATAAATATATGTGGATGTGAATGTGATGGATATGAATGAATGTGAATGTGATGAATATGAATGAATGTGAATATGATGGATATGAATGAATGTGATGTGATGGGATGTGAATCGGGATAGATGTGAATGAATGAGACATAAGGTAAAATGAATGTGAATCGGGATAGATGTGAATGAATGAGACGCAAGGTAAAATGAATGAGATGTGATGTGAGTGAATGTGATGTGGTCTGAATGGATGAGATGTGAATGAATATGATGTGATGAGATGTGGATATGGGTAGATGCAAGTGGATGAGATCTGATGAGGTTAAATTGAGGAAAGATGTGATGAGATGAAAATAATGTGATTGGATGAGAATAGGAATACTTATGAAATGGTTTTGGAATTAAATAGTGTGGATTAATGATGGAACAATGTGAAAAGATGAGAATTCGTTATAGAAACTGTATTTATGACCTGTTTTTAAATGATTGTTTTATGTCAAGAATGCTGGGGAAGCATTTTGACCGTCTTGTAAATGAGGTCGTGGAGACCTAATAATCTGATAAAGTTGCAACAGCTGAGACGGAGAGTCAATGGAGGACGTCTCGCATAGCAAGGTCGGCCGAGGTCTTGACCAGCCTCGGTTTGATTAAAATGTGAGCTTCTGGTATGGTGGATGAGGGACCAAGGAAGCGGCCTATGAGTGAAGTGCTAGGTCACCTGCGAGAAAGGATCCTAGAGGGTGCTGACCATACGGTGCTCGGGCTCTGGGTCATCAACGATATCCACGCGTGTGTCGAGGAAGATATTGGAACAAGGAGTAAGAGTTGTTTTCCAAATTCGGGCATGGATTTGGTTGATTGACCTTGCTGGTCCTCAACGGATGAGTCCAGGGCTCTTTTATATAGATCTGTTGGATGATCTCGCTGATCTTCAACGGAGATTCCATTTTGATATGTGAATATATTGTCGAGTACTATGAGCTAGGAACCATCGAAAAGGCCCCTGAGTGGACAGGTGGTGAGCCTTCTGGTTGCCAATGATGCCATAGGTACACCGATGAAGGAATGATTGGAAGTAAGGATTCAACCAGAGATTTTGAGGATTATGATCAGTGACACAATGGTTTCATTAAATGATTATTTTTAAAGATAGCTGATTATGTGAAAAAGGCAATTTCATATTGGGTGTGTAAGTGGTGTGACTAGTTTTAAGTTTGCATGAATATCTGGCTAGGGGGCCTGGGAACTCTTTTCCCTAGTACCCGGGACAAAACCTAACCAAATTCTTAATTGGATCCCATCACTACAGTGGTTGGGCGGTTGGCTAACCCACGGGACTGGATGGGGTTAGTAGGCTGGACTAATGGATCCCTAAATTGAGACTCAATTCTGTTATGATACGATAGATGAAGTAAATCCCGGATAAAAATTGTTCTATGGAAAAGAATCAACGGCTGTGCCTCTCAATGAGAAAAAAAGCATTGGTATCTATGATCCAAGTGTAATTTTTTCCCTGATTTGACTATGGGACTTAAAGGTTCGGTCAGATCAGTCCAGTTAGTTGAGGCTTTTGACTACGTTAGAGAAAAATTATCTTGGAGGAATCGCCCGTGCTTTCCGGGCAAGGGAAGTTTTTCCAGATTCGGTTTTGGAAGAACCGATGGATTAGTCTCTTGTCCGGATATCCGTGGAGGCCTCGAGTGTGGGACCCTGTCCTGCGCGCGCAAGAAGTGCTACTTCCGCTACTAGCACCCCTGGTGGGGACATGGATCTTACATCTGGTATCAGAGCAAATTGGCTAATGTGGATCAACCGAGAAGCCAAAAATGTCAAAAGTTTATGAAGAAGTAGTAAAAGGTTGTAATTGTGTGATAAAATTCATACAAATTGTTATTCAGAGTGAAATTCATAAATTGGTAATTAGGTCTTTAGATGGAAGTATTGCAATTGCATGGAATCCCTGACTTGCTTGAGACCTAGACATGATGGTATTTACCTTATAGTTCCAAGGACCGTGACGACATATATACCGAGGGTATAACTACAGCTCTTTACTGGCAGTATATATGAGTAAGTCTAAGACTTGAAATTATAAGCATAAATGCTATCCAAATGATGAATTCGAATGTGGTTGATATGATTTTTAAATTCTAGTTGAGAACTGATGAGTTGATTTGGATTCTGGTTGAAAAATGACGATTCCTGAATTTTGGTTGAAATGTAATAAGCTGAGCAAAAACCCAATGAGGATAAATGGGACCCTGTGATGATATTCATAACTGGAATGACGTTTTTGACTTCAGCATATCACTATGGGATTAGTGGATTGTGCTGACAAATTGCTGCTATTAACACTTGACCCAGCGGATCAAGTTAAGGGATGTCAAATTAAAAATCTATAAAATTGAAAATTCCCATGGAGGACTGTTCAGATGAAAATTTCGGTCTAATGGACCATTCTTGTGATAAGAATTTGAATGATATAATCTAAGTGAATTGTTATTTGATGATGAGTTCTATGTAAGGAATCTTTATCCGAGGATTCTGTTGGGTTCACCAGACTATAAGGAACCCTAGAATCAGTTGGATCTCAAGGGAAAGAGTTCTCCTCTAATTTTGCGAGATGAGGACATCTCGCGTTTTTTAAGTGGGGTAGGATGTAAGATTCCTCCCTCGAGCTTTTGAGGTGTGTGCAGGTGTAAGTACCTCCCCTTCTAATCTTATAATTATTTCCCTCTCTGAAATAAAAGAAAGATCCTATTTTAGCCTATTTTGGCCTAGAGAGAGAGAGAGAGAGAGAGAGAGAGAGAGAGAAAGTCTAGAGAGAGGTAATTCAAAATTGAGATATTTTTGGATATCCTCCTAGTGTCTAAAATGGTTTCTCCTGAAACAGAAATTCTAAAAGAACTTTCCAATGTGCTATTGGAATTAACTGAAAATAGGTAAAAAGGACCTTAGCCTAAGGGTCCAGATTTTCAAAAAAAATTAAATTATGCTCCAATTAAGGTTCCTATGGACCAATAAGATTAATCCAAATGTAGGGAGGAGATAAATTGAAGAATAAAAGAAAATCCCCCAAAAATGAGTAAATGCTCACATAAGATGAAGAGTTGTCTAAGGACAAGGTTTATTAGTTAAAAAAGAGGAGATATTTAGAGGAAATGATGCATTTTTGAGACCTCAGTGTGGGGATCTCCCCTCATGAAGGAGGCGCCTATTTCACATGTGTGGAGGAGTTTTAAACTCATAAATAATGAGATATTTTCATCTCTCCTCTCTCCTGTTTCAACTAGATCCAAAAAGTGAGCTAAACTGACCCAAAAATGGTCAAAAATTGACCAAACTGATTTGGAAAATTCTAGAATCAGTTTGCTTGGTTAGAGGCTCATTTTTTCCTATAAATAGAAGCCTCCCCCTTTGTAAAAGGTTAATAGTGTTTATGCACTGTTACTCTACTTCTATCCAAAGAGAGCCAATTACATTGAATTTTATTGATAATTCAATTCTAGAATTAGTTTGCTTGGTTAGAGGCTCATTTTTAATTACATTGAATTTTATTGATAATTCAATTATTTTTGGCTTAATCCTCTCCAAAGTAATTGGTGGCCACTCTTGATCCAAACAAGAGTAGAACCCTCAATCCATCAAGCCAAAGGAAAGCTCACAAAACTCCAATGTAAGCTAAAAATTCTACTTTTTAATTTCTAATCTATGGTTTTCTGATTTCTTTGCTTTTTTAGTTGATTAAAGTGAATCTTGATAATATGCCTTGATGAAAAGGCCACCCCCTTCTCTTCCTTAAGAATTCAGCCTTTCTTTATCCTAAAATGAGTAACAAATAAATTGATTTAAACTTTTCTTATTGTTTACTCTATAGAAAGTGAAAATTGAGTAGATTAGAGTACTTTACTTCAAATTGGGATTAATTTTAAATTGATATTAGAATGTAATAATTGAGAAATGGTTAGCCATACAAAGGAGGTTATGGTAAAATTTTCTTAAATTTGTGGAAAATAAAGTTTATCTTTATGTTATTCTAAAAGAGTAATTCCCACTGTTTGTGCATTCTAAATTTTTTTTCAAAAGTATTATTCTCATTAAAATTGATTTTATGCATAGAAAGATGCATAAATGATTTATTTTTATTTCAAAAGTGTCATTCTCATTAAAATTGCTTTATGCATAGAAAGATGCATAAAGGATTTATTTTAATTTCAAAGGTGTCATTCTCATTAAAATTGATTTATGCATAGAAAGATGCATAAAAGATTTATTTTTATTTCAAAAGTGTCATTCTCATTAAAATTGATTTTATGCATAGAGAGATGCATAAAAGATTTATTTTTATTTCAAAAAGGTTATTCTCATTAAAATTGATTTTATGCATAGAGACATGCATAAAAGATTTATTTTTATTTCAAAAGTGTCATTCTCATTAAAATTGATTTATGCATAGAGAAATGCATAAAAGATTTATTTTTATTTCAAAAGTGTTATTCTCATTAAAATTGATTTTATGCATAAAAGATTTATTTTTATTTCAAAAGTGTTATTCTCATTAAAATTGATTTATGCATAGAGAGATGCAAAAAAGATTTATTTTTATTTCAAAAGTGTTATTCTCATTAAAATTGATTTATGCATAGAGAGATGCATAAAAGATTTATTTTTATTTCAAAAGTGTTATTCTCATTAAAATTGATTTATGCATAGAGAGATGCACAAAGGATTTATTTTTCTTTCAAAAGTGTTATTTTTCTTAAAATTAAATCTATGCATAAATAGATGCATAAAAGGATTTTTATAAGAGTGTTATTCCCACTGAAAATGAATTTATGCATAAATAGATGCATAAAGAATCTTTATATCAAAAATTAGAATTCTCTTAAATTCTATGTTTAAATTCTATGAATAGATGTAACAAGATGTGATGAGAATCAGATAAGTGTTAATGAATGGATGGGTGGTTGTGATGTGAATAGAGGTGATGAGATGCGAGGTGAATAGATATGATGAGATGCGATGTGAATAGAGATATGAGGTGAATAGATGTGAATGGATGGATGAGATGTGATGTGAATGGATGGATGAGATGCAAGGTGAATAGATGTGATGTGAATCAGATAGATGTGAATGGATGGATGAGATGTGATGTGAATCAGATAGATGTGAATGGATGGATGAGATGTGATGTGAATAGAGGTGACGAGATAGGAGGTGAATAGATGTGATGAGATGTGATGAGAATCAGATAGATGTGAATGGATTGATGGATGTGATGTGAATAGAGGTGATGAGATGGGAGGTGAATAGATGTGATGAGATGTGATGAGAATCAGATAGATGTGAATGGATGGATGGATGTGATGTGAATAGAGGTGATGAGATGGGAGTTGAATAGATGTGATGAGATGTGATGTGAATCAGATAGATGTGAATGGATGGATGGATGTGATGTGAATAGAGGTGATGAGATGGGAGGTGAATAGATGTGATGAGATGTGATGTGAATCAGATAGATGTGAATGGATGGATGGATGTGAATCAGATAGATGTGAATCAGATAGATGTGAATGGATGGATGGATGTGATGTGAATAGAGGTGATGAGATGTGAGGTGAATAGATGTGATGTGGATCACATAGATGGGAATGAATGGATGGATGGATGTGATGTGAATAGAGGTGATGAGATGTGAGGTGAATAGATGTGATGTGAATCAGATAGATGTGAATGAATGGATGGATCTAATGTGAATAGAGGTGATGAGATGTGAGGTGAATAGATGTGATGAGATGTGATGTGAATCAGATAAATGTGAATGAATAGATGAGATGTGATGTCATGTGAATCAAGATGTAAATGAATGATACGGGATATGAGTGGATGGTATGTGATGATAATGGATGTGAATGTGTATGTGAAGAATGGAAGTGAATGTGTATGAGAAGAATGGATGTGAATGTGTATGTGAAGAATGGATGTGAATGAGTATGTGAAAGAATGGATGTGAATGAGTATGTGATGTGATGATGGAAAGAGATGTGATGTGTCATAAATATATGTGGATGTGAATGTGATGGATATGAATGAATGTGAATGTGATGAATATGAATGAATGTGAATGTGATGGATATGAATGAATGTGATGTGATGGGATGTTAATCGGGATAGATGTGAATGAATGAGACATGAGGTAAAATGAATGAGATGTGATGTGAGTGAATGTGATGTGGTATGAATGGATGAGATCTCAGTGAATGTGATGTGATGAGATGTGGATATGGGTAGATGCAAGTGGATGAGATTTGATGAGGTTAAATTGAGGAAAGATGTGATGAGATGAAAAGAGCTTAGGTAGGGGGAAAAGGAGCCTTATCTTATCCCTCATCTCATGAGCCATGGGCCATCAGGTGTTGACAACATCTAATGATACAAATGCCAAGGTTGGGGAAGATGAAGTACTCTTGAGAGGAGATTGGGAAATCAGGGATTTAAGTGGATTCCCAAGTTTATTTTCCATAGCACCCATGATGAATGAATCCTGCCAATTGCTCCTCCACTACCTTATGACTTTGTAGTTATGTATTCTTTAGCAAGAACTTATGGGGTAGATTCTACATGGCCTATGCCTTATGACTATATCAATACAACGGTTCCACTTGTTTCTTTAGGTGAACACTCATTTGCTTATTCATTGGCAAGAGGTATGCCCATGTTTCTAACTATGGCTACTCCCTAAATCGGATTGATACATGAAACTATAGGTCCAGATCTAACGGTAGGATTACACCATCTTGTTCCCACTTACACTCACCCCACCATGAGTGCACATAATGCCAGTTGGGAGTGGTGTGGCACTAAAGACTCATGTTCCTCCACCCTTGGATAGACCAACTCTAGTAGAACCTCCAATTTATCCTACACAACCAAAATAATAATGATATCGATTGAGGATCTCAAAAGCTATTGCAAGAGCAGTTGCGACCATAGAACCTCTAGCTCTTATGGTAGCTTTGCCACATGGACCTTGAGAAAGAGAACATGATAAACGAAACTCTAGAGTTGAGTGTATCCCCAAGGTTATGCAAAAATTCAATAGAATAGGAGATGGCCACGGCCATTTAGAAACCTTTGAGCAAGTCTATGAAGCTCTGGATGTTAATGACAATTCCACAAGGATCAGAGCATTTGGATCGACCCTAGAGCACGAGGCTACCAAATGGTTCAAAACTTTGGAACCAAAGGGAAAAGCAACTTATGAAGATTGGAAGCCCTTTTTTTGCTTATATACAAGCTTGGTGCCAAGTGGAGCTTGGTGAACTAGCTCAACACTCTTAAACAAAAACAAGAAGAGAATATTCGAGCATATATCAATAGAGCTAAATATCTTTATAATAGATGTAACTTGAAGAGAAACATAGCCAGACATGATTGATCTCACTCTTCTTTGAAGGTATGCACGAAGGCATAGAACCTTCAATGATTGTGCATTGGATGCCATTGATTACAATGGTAACTTTATGGGACCACCCAAAGAAATTCATGGCTCTAAAGCATCATTCAAAATGGGATCTGGAAGTGAAAGATCAGGAGGAGGCAAAAATGATGAAAGAAAGGAGGACCCTGATTTGATTGGAAAACTGTTCAAGCAGGGGACCCTGATTTGATTGGAAAACTGTTCAAGCAGCTAAAAGATAAATTTAAGATCATTCCAAAAGAGGTGGGCAATCCCCACCTCTATCCTAAGAGAGACATGGTTTTGTGTGTATATTACAAATCTAATCATATGAAAATGGAATTTCCTCACTTAAAACCAAGGCCAAATCTATGGTGTGGCTACTGTGCTCGTATGGGCAATCATGATACTAACCGATGTTATAGATTTAATCCAACACCAAAAGGTAACTAGGCAACTAGAGCCTTGGTATTTCCTGCTCCTTAGAGGTCACCTACTTTATTAGCACCTCTAGTAGGTAGTTAACCATAGCACAATAGTCATGGGTGATATTATTAGACTTGCTGAAATGCCTCCACCTATATTGCCTCTTCAACTAGCTCCACCAAGCGTGACTCCTATGCACCGTGGGAGCTGAAGAAGAAATTACATTAGAGACTTTAGTGCCTGAAATTACTTTTGAAACACCTCAGGAGAATATTGAGACTCCTGAGTATTTTGTAACCCCTCCAGGCTTTACTATGGTCACATTTGATGAATATAGTAGCATCAACACATGGAAGAGACATAAATTCCTTGACAAGATGATCCTTGATCTCTTGTTATGCATTTGGCAGACCTCACATAAAAGCAGAGTATCAAAACAAAGTCTACAAGGATACCTAGTGGGGCAACAAATCCTATTCCATTTGATAGATGGCGTAGTGGTTGTGGTATAAAGTATCTACTCAAAGATTTCCCTTACTATACCAAACCAACCTTCTAGTAGTGGTCCTCTTGGACTAACCATAGCTTTAAATATGCTAGGAGTTCTTTGGGGAAGGAAGAAAGCCCAATCTTGACTCCGGTCAATGTAGTACTGACAAGATCTCAAGCTAAGCCAGCTCAAGAGAGGAGGAAGAAAATTGATACAACTGCCAATAAAAAAGGAAAAAAAGAGAACAAAACACAACAAGAAGAAGAAGAGTATCTTGGTTTTGGTAATGACAAGGATAAAGTTGAAATCTAAGATGGATCTGAATCATCTTCTTCGAAATTATCTCCTTTGATGAAACTTTAAACTATACCAAAAAAGCCATCGATGGAGTTTGGAACAAAATTTGCAAAAGCTGCCCAAAACATTAGTGCAATATCCCAACTCAGTGGAAGAAAATGAACACCTTAAAGTAGCTACAGATTTGGTTAAAAAAGCTTAATTAGAGTTAGAGAGTGTGTATGGGCGAGTGAAGACACCCCAATCTTGTCCTCCTGCACCCTTCTTAGTAATAACTAGTGTGTATGGGCGAGCGAAGACACCCCAATCTTGTCCTCCTGCACCCTTCTTAGTAATAACTAGTGTGTATGGGCGAGTGAAGACACCCCAATCTTGTCCTCCTGCACCCCTTAAAGCAACTACAGATTTGGTTAAACAAACTTAATTGGAGTTAGAGAGTGTGTATGGGCGAGTGAAGACACCCCAATCTTGTCCTCCTGCACCCTTCTTATTAGTAATACCGAATGGAAGAAAGGAACACCTTAAAGTAGCTACTGATTTGGTTAAACAAACTTAATTGGAGTTAGAGAGTGTGTATGGGTGAGTGAAGACACCCCAATCTTATCCTCATGCACCCTTCTTAATAATACCAGAGCTGGATGATAAAGTCTTGATGGCGCCTGACTCCGAATCTAGATCAATCAAGACTGAGAAAGAGGAGAGGATGATTAATAAACATCTAACCAAGGACAAAGAAGTGCAAGGGAATCTTACATGTGAACCTAAAAAAATAACTCTTCAAGAGGAATGAGAATCCCTTCCTTCAGATTTCCTTGAGCAATAACCTAATTAAGATCTCAAGGATCTTTGGCAATATACAATTCCTAGATCTCCTCAAAGATCTAAGGTACTTGTAATCATTGATGCAATTCTAGGATCTTGTGGGATCTTTGGTAACTCTTCCTCAGTATCTTCAAAGCGATGGTTAGGAAAGAGAAAATTCCTAGATCTCCTCAAAGATCTAAGGTACTTGTAATCATTGATGCAATTCTAGGATCTTGTGGGATCTTTGGTAACTCTTCCTCAGTATCTTCAAAGCGAAGTCTAATAATGGCCTCTTTATTGCAAGGTTTATACATTTTCCTAAAGGCAACTTTGTCCAAAGATAAAATCATCATCCTAGGAATGTAGAATTGTTGTTGCAGACAATCTTGTCTACTACAGTCACTATTCCTTTGGGCCAACTCTTACAAGGTAAGCCTGCCATGTGGAATGATGATAAAAAATGGCCAAGTGGCCACCTTAGGGATAAAATAGACGGGAGATGAGGAAAATGAGAATTCAGATTTGGATTGAGAAGGAAGTCTTCCTAAAGTCCCTATTAATAAATTGGGAGAGTACCAATATTATGGAAGCGAAGACATGAATGCTAC
Source organism: Cibotium barometz (assembly GCF_041138505.1). Lineage (NCBI taxonomy): Eukaryota > Viridiplantae > Streptophyta > Polypodiopsida > Cyatheales > Cibotiaceae > Cibotium > Cibotium barometz. Next base: position 22,088,342 of record NC_141106.1, read on the forward strand.
CCTTCTAATCGCTTATAAGGGATACAAAATTCCAGCCATACTTGATGGCGGAGCAAGGGTGAGCATAGCCACTAAAACATGCTGGGAAAAGTGGGGAAGGCCAAAAATTGAGCCCAGTAGTGTGTCAATTAAAATGGCTCATGGTTCTCTTGAACAACCATTTGGCAAGGTCAGTCAAATGCGCATGGAAACATGTGGCATAACTTTTGAGTATACTTTTGTTATCATGGATTTTCCAAGACCAACTAACTATGATAACATATATCTTTGGAAGAAAGAGCAATTTACCAAAGTCAATTTGGCTAATCACAGTGCTTATCCAGTTACACTAGATCTCTAATAGATCTTGATTCTAATGCTTCTTCTCATTTAAGGAAATCCAATGTAACTAGTGTATGATTTGTGTGCCTTTAAAGAAACGATTAATCATCTCGAGAGAAGAAGATTTTGTTGAAAAAGCACATGTTATAAATGGAGACCTAGACATTAATCTTAACAAAATTATAACATAGATTGATAAACATAACCATGAGATAGCGTCTATTCGAGATCTAATGTGAAAATTGGATGCAATTATTGGCAACCATGGATGTAGTACCCCAAAAAATTGGAACCAAATTTTGGAAGGATGAAAACATGGAAAGAGGAATTTTAGATATATTTAATCTATGATAAAAGAGGAATTCCCATGACATTTGGATTGCACTCATTAAATGAGAAAAAGAGGGATTTCAAGCTTATTAAAAAAATAGATATTGGTATTTAGTTAAAAGAAATTTTTTATGATATTTAAGAAAAGAAAGATTTGAATTAATTTTTGGTGTCAAAAGATGAAATTTCACCATAATTCTACCTAGGGAATTAAGGTTGAGAAATTAAATGGTAGAAAGAATATCTTTAGATATTTTATGTGGTTAAATCACTAAATTGGTATTTACCCAAAAATAGATGTTTATCTAAAGAAAATCCTTGTTAGAACTAAACCGAATGATTAGACTACAAGAGGGACGAACAGTAAACCTACTTGTCCATGTCTCGATCTGAATCAAGCAAAAACTTTGTGACCAATTCCAGTCCTAAATACAAAGAATATACTGCCATTGAACTAAACTAGTTTTCCTTTGACCGAAATCACCAAGAATCTAGTTGGACAGTTAGACAAATGATGGGTAGATTACCTTGATGAGAGATCAAGGATTCTCATTATGAAATTGGGAATTAAGAAAAAAGGGGTTTTGTGGAACCAATCTCAAACTGGGAATTTTACTTGCATAGGATCTCTGTTTTTATTTAAAGGACTGTTTTACACCAGAATGCTGGAGGAAGCATTTGGCATGTGTTTTACTAAGAGGAGGTTCGTTGCAATAGCTGGTGGGGAGTCGTTGAGGGACGTCGCTCGTGGCAAAGCCTGCCGAGGTCTTGATGACCACCCTCAGTACAATTAAAATGGTATGCTTCCGGTACAATGGGCGAGGACCGACGAAGCGGTCCCTGAGTGAAGTGCTAGGACACCTAAGGAGGATCCTAGAGGGTTCTGACTAGGTGATGCACGGGCTCGCGGTTGCTAGGTCACCCATGCGTGCGTCGAGAAAAATTTTAATGGACTGAAAGGAACGATTTTTGTGAATCAAATTTTGATATTGGATCTCGTTGGTTGGCCAGCTGGTCTTCAACAGTGAGTCCAGAGGACACATTTTGTAATACAATGGACTCAAAATTTTGGAGGATGATGATTAGTAATATTATGATTTTCATTGAAGGATTCTTTTAAAGACAGTCAAATTTGTTATAAATGGCAATTTCATATCAGGTGTGTACATGGTATGCCTACTTTAAATTTTGCTTGAAAGCTGGCTAGGGGGCTTGGGAACTCTTTTCCTTGGTACTCGGGCAAAACACAACCAAATTTTTATAAAGGAATCCCACCAATACAATGGTGGGTCAGTGGATGGTTGGCTAACCCATAGGCTGGATCGAAGGATTCCTACGAAACAATTAAGATACCATTAGTTACGTTAGTTAGATTAAGTCCTGAGAAGACCCTTGTTGTGTGGGAGGGAGAATCAAATGTGCCTCGTTAAAGGAGGAAAAAAGCGATGATTCTATGGACCAAGTGTAAGTCTCTTCTTTGATCTGACCATGTGACTTCAGGTTCGGTTGGATCAGTTCAATTAGTTAAGACTTTGACTCATTAGATTAATTCCCCCGTTAGAAGATTTTCCCATGGCGGAATAGCTCGTGCCTTCCGGGCAAGGGAAGTTTTTTTGGGCTCGGTTTCGGAGGAACCGCCGGGCTAGTATCTTGTCTGGACATCCGCGGGCGAGGCCCCAAGTGTCGATCCCCGCCCCGCGTGGGAGGCTGACGCTGCTTCTGCCCGCCAGCGCCCTCAGGGGGTCTCACAGCTAGTATTAGAGCTTTGTTGAAAGCTAATAAGTAGAAATGGATTCTTATCAAAAAATTGTAATAAAAAACTCAGAAAGAGCATTTAAATATTGTATTTTCATTCCTTAACCTTCATTAATGAAGATTTTTAATCAAAGAATTTGATTTTATAGATGGAAGTTCCACACTTATCTGGTGTTCCCGACCTCACTCAGTCACAAGACATGACTGCGTTCGCCCTTTGAGCATCTCATCTCTTTCGCTACAACTCGAATGAGCCGAGCCACCAGATTCGCAGGCCATTTCGAGGAACTATATTTTTCTAACCCAACAACGGAGAGACGGCAGCACAAGTGGTTTGGAGGGCAGTATGTTCATGCCTCTTGCGACCAGCGTGCGATGCTGAGGCATAATATCTCATTGACCATGATTCTGATGAAGCTGAAAGTGATACATGGTGTTATTTTATATCACTCAAGGCCTCAAAATTTCAGACTTTCCTGCCAAATTTACAGACTCCTTAGTCGCTTTATTCCTAAAAAAGGAGAAGATAGTAGCTCCCTTGGCAGTAAGGGAACATTTGTATCAGGGCATGTCTATAGCCCCTAGTATCGCCGTCTTATGCGTCTCCCGAGGAGATTTTGACTTCTGGAGCCGAGCTGCTCTATGTACATATTGTAACTTTTATATAAATAAAGAAATGTTGTGGAGAAAAAATCCTTGTTGTATAAGTGATTGTTTATGGACGAACTGATAAAGAAAAATCTGTTATTACCGGACATATGTCATAGATCTCCAATAAGATCATTTATCTTGTTTAAGAAATTTATTTTCGAACCTCTTAAGTCTGAGGATCTCGTGGACGATATCAAAATAAAAATTTAATAATATATCATTTTTGGTAGAATCATGAGGCGAGGGAACCGTGGCCGTCACCCTGTCTCTCTAAAGAAGAAGAAGAAGAGCTTGACCCCGACGTTCACAAGGCTCTTCACAGAACTCAGCCACTAGGACCCTTCAAAGGAGAAGGGGAGAACCTGGGCGAGGCTGTGGACAAATGGGTGGAAGCTATGGAAGAGTATTTTGATGTCACAGGCTACAATGAGCGGAGCAAAATGGCTCTTGCCAGGCTGAAAATTGTGCAAAAAGCCAGGGTGGCATGGAGAAACCATTGTGACACCAACCATCTGGACAGAAATACCCAATCCTGGAATGACCTTAAAACCTATTTGAGGAAGACATTTTGTCTCCCCAGATTCTTAGAAACCAAAATGAATAAATTTTTAGAGCTAAACCAGGGGAGAAAAACCATCGAAGAATATCACCAGGCATTTGCTCTTCTACTCAAGTATTCACCACCTCTAGACGAAGAGCAACTTATGGCCAGGTTCATTCGGGGAATGAACGAACCCTCAGACACACTGGTCAAGAATGCCAAGCTAGTATCCATGGCAGAAGCTGTTAGAATGGCGAAGGACTTTGCCAAAGCCTTCATCGTGAAAGTCCCGCCAAAGCCAGCTTCCTCATCCTTCAAGAGATTTCAGACACCGAGAAGTTCTTCCAACTTTCCGCCTCCAAAGAGACACCAACGTCCCAACCAGAATCTGGAGTCGGGGAATTTCAGGAATGAAGACCTTTTCCTCGAAGTACTTTCTCAGGAACTCCGGCTCTCTTAAGAAGGCAAAGGGAAGAGCTTCGAAGCGAGAACAGATGCTTCGGATGTTAGGGGTTGGGCACCAGCTCAAGGATTGCCCATCTCCTTCCGTGGGCCAAGGAAGCCAGGGTCCCAGAATTTAGAGACAAACTCCTTCATATCAGTCCAATCACGTCCCCCGCGCCAAAATCAGGGTAACCCCAGAAGAGCACCAGTTCAGCCTCTGCAGCCTCCATGCAAAGCTGTCTCCGAAATCCCTCCCAAAATTGGGGTAACCAAAGAGAGAGAGTTCCACCTCAGACTGCACCAGCTAGAGCTGTCACTATAGCTAATGAAGTGGAGGAAGAAAAAGGACAGATCTATGCAGCAATAGAGCATCAGGGGAATAATCGTCAATTTTCAATCCTCCAGACTCCAGCAGAGTACCAGGTTAAGTAATTCAAGCTTTTGATTGATTCAGGCAACACTCATTCTTGTATTTCCCCAGGATGTCTGCGTAAATTAGTCCTGAATCAAAAATCAAGGAAACATATGCAAGTGGAATTGGCCAGTGGAAAGATTCTTTTCACACACCTTGAGATAGACCTTATTCAGTTTAGTCTAATTGGGAATGTAACAGTGTGCCAGTTCTCAGAGTCCTACCCTTGGGAGTCTATTATGGAATCCTTGGAATGGATTGGCTCCATAAGAATCAAGCTGATATTCATTGTCATAAAGGAACCATCTCTTTCCTTGACCTTCACGGGAATAAAGTTCAAGGAATTGGAATTTCCGGATCCCCAATGCTACAATTAGTCAAGACTTCTAAATTATTAAAAGGGCTCAGAAAGAGGCAAGCTGTTTATGTCGTTAAGATGAATCCGGTAGACATGAAATGCAAGGCTAAAGAACCAGAGTGGTTAAGTGAGTATGCAGATGTGTTCCCCGAAGAGCTGACTGAGATGCCTCGGTCTCGCAAAGTAGATCATGAGATCGAGTTAACCCCCACCAGAGCTCAGCCAGTGGCCCAGTGTGCATACAAAATGCCAATCCCTGAAGCCATAGAACTTAAGGAGCAATTAAGATAACTGTTAGAGCAAGGATTCGTTAGACCTAGTGTCTCACCTTGGGGTGCACCCGTTCTCTTTCAAAAGAAGAAAGATGGAATGTTAAGACTCTGTATTGACTACAGAGGACTGAATCAATTAACAATTAAAAATAAGTATCCTATTCCTAGGATTGATGAACTTCTGGATCGGTTAAGTAGAACCTAAATGTTCACAAAGATAGATCTCAAATCTGGGTACTACCAGATCAGAATCAAGGAACAAGACATCTCGAAGACAGCATTCAATACTCGCTATGGGCATTATGAGTTCACAGTCATGCCGTTTGGATTGACTAATGCCCCAGTGACATTTAATCGTCTCATGTAGGATATTCTCAGAGAATACTTGGATGATTTTGTTCTTTTCTTCTTTGATGATATCTTGGTATACTCAAAGAATGCTGCAGATCATGAAGATCATGTGCGCAAGGTCCTGGAAATCCTAAGGAAACACCAACTCTTTGCAAAAAAGAGCAAGTGTTCTTTCTCTATTGACCAGGTGGAATACTTGGGATTCATAGTATCAAAGGATGCGATTTCTCTTGACCCCGCAAAGATCCAAGCATCTTAGAATGGCCGAAACCCAAGACAGTAAAGGAAGTCAGAGGATTCCTAGGATTAACCAGACGGTATAGGATCTTTATACCTAGGTATGCTCAGATAGCATCCCCTTTAACTAACCTTCTCAAGAAGAGTACACTTTTTCAGTGGACTGCAATGTGTCAGAGTGCCTTTGATAAATTGAAGACAGCCTTAGTAACCAACCCTATCCTTAAGTTGCCAGATTTTACCAAACCCTTTGAGGTAGTTACTGATGCCAGTGGGTTTGCCTTAGGCGGTGCTCTTATGCAGGAAAGTCATGCAGTGGCCTATGAATCTAGAAAACTCAGAACACATGAGAGAAATTATGCCGTCCATGACTTGGAGTGTGAGGTCCCCCGCCCGCTCTCCGGGCTGTGGCAGGCAGAAGCGGCATCGGCCTCCCACGCGGGGTGGAGTCCACACACTCGGGGCCTTGCTCGTGGATGTCCGAGACGAGAGGCTAGCCCGGGCGACCCCTCCGAGACCAGGCCCAGAAGACTCCCCTTGCCCGGAAGGCACGGGCGATTTCGCTAATTGGGAAAAATCTTCTAACGGGAAATTACTCTAATGAGTCGTCTTAACTAGATAAACTGATCTGACCAAACCTGAAGTCACATGGTCAGATCAAGAAGAGACTTGCACTTGGTCCATGGAATCATCGCTTTTTTCCTCATTTACGAGGCACAGCCGATGATCCCCTCCCATAGAACAAGGTCTTCTCAGGATTTAAAACTAAATAACGTAACTAATCGTATCTAGTTGTTTCTCAGGAATCCTCTGATCCAGCCTAACCCCATCCGGCCCATGGGTTAGCCAACCACCACCGACCATTGAATTGGTGGGATTCCTTTATAAAAATTTGGTTGGGTTTTTGCCCGGGTACCGAGGAAAAGAGTTCCCAGGCCCCCTAGCCAGCGATTCATGCAAAAATCAAGGTAGGCATACCACGTACACACCCAATATAAACTTGCCATTTATAACAGATTTGACTGGCTTTAAAAACAATCGTTCAGTAGAAATCATAATATTTCTGATCATTATTATCCAAAATTCCGAGTCCATTGTATTACAAAAATGTATCCTCTGAACTCTCCGTTGAAGACCAGCTTGGCCAACCAACGAGGTCCAGTATCAAAATTTGGTTCCCAAAAATCTTTCCTTTTTGTCCAACCGAAATCTTCCTCGACGTACACATGGGTGTCCTAGCAACCGCGAGCCCGTGCATCGCCTAGTTAGAACCCTCTAGGATCCTCCTTAGGTGTCCTAGCACTTCACTCTCAGGGACCGCTTCGTCGGTCCTCGTCCATCGTACCAAAAGCATACCATTTTAATCGTACCGAGACTGGTCAAGACCTCAACAGGCTTTGTCGTCGTGAGCAACGTCCCTTGAGGACTCCCTACCAGCTGTTCCAACGAACCTCCTCTTAGAAAAACATAAGCCAATTGCTTCCTCTAGCATTCTGGCGTAAAACAATCCTTTGAATGAAAAAACAGAGGTTCCAATACAAGTAAAATTCCAGTTTGAGATCGGTTCCGACAACCCTTTTTCCATAATTCCCAGTTTCATAATGAGGATCCTCTCTCATGAGGGTAATCTACCCATCATTTTGTCCATTTGTCCGCCGACTAGATTCTTGGTGAGTTTGGTCAAGGAAAAACTAGATTAGTTTCAGTAGTCTATTCTTTGGATTTAGTAACTGGAATTGGTCACGAAGTTTTTGTCTGATTCAGATTGAGAGAAGGACAATTAGGTTTACTATCCACCCCTCACGTAGTCTAACCAAATTCATTCGGTTTAGTTCTACAATGATTCCCTTCAACTAAACATCTAGATTTTGGGTAAATATCAATTTAGTGATTTCACTAATTAAATATCCAAAGAATTTCCTTCTATCACATAATTTCTCAACCTTAATTCATTAGGTAGAATTATGGTGGAAATTCATTTTTTGATACTAAAATTTAATTCAAATCCATCTTTTCTTAAATATCATAAAAATTCTTCTTTTAACTAAAATATCAATACCTATTTTTTTGAATAAACTTTAAATCCTTCTTTTTCTCATTTCAATGAGTGCAATCCAATTATCATGGGAATTCCTCTTTTACCATAAATTAAATCTACTTAAAATTCTTCTTAAAAATTACATAAAATATCCATTAATTCCATTGCTAAAAATTCCACTTTTCTCATTTAAACATTTGAATTCCAATATGGTGGGAATTCCTCTTTCATCATTTAATCTTATCTATACAAAAAGATAAATTTAACTAAATTTTCTCTTAAAATTTAAATAAAAATCTCCATTAATTCCTTTACATTAGGAATCACACTTTCCTCATTTAAATATTTGGATTCCAATATAGTGGAAATTCCTCTTTCATCATTTAAAATTTATCTATGCAAAAAGATAAATTTAACTAAAATCTTTCTTTAATTTTTAAATAAAATATGCATTATTTTAGCATCACAATTTTTCTCTTGCTTCATTGGAGTACATGGATTTCCATTGTCATGGTGGGGATTACTCTTTTAACATAAAAATGGATTACTAGAAATTCCTCTTTTTCGTAATTAACTATTTATGCATAAACATAAAAATTAATTTTCCATGATTGTAATGAGAATCATTCAATTAATCTAGGATGATTAATCCTAGAATATGGTAGGAAGTCCTCTTTTCATATTATGAAGGAAAATGATTTATGTGTTAATTTTATAAAAATTTTACCATAGCTCCGCTGCTATTACTGGTAATTCTCAATAAATTTGAAAGAATAAAGTTTAGTATTATTCATGTGATTAGAATAACCACTAATTGGATCCTTATCCAACAATGGATTGATTCTTAATTTTACTATAAATTTAATAGCATAAAAGTATTAAAAAGCTATTATTTTGGCCTCCAATTAGACAAGCATAGAAATTACTTTTAGATTAGAGAAATGCTTCATGAGAAGCTTCATTTGAATTGAGAATAGGTCAGAGGAATGACCATTCTTTGGGGGAGAGAGAGAAATGCTTAAAAACCATCATAAATTAAGCATAAATGGAAATTTATGTGTTTCTTCATTACAATACATTAAAGAACCTCAATAGTATTCAAAAGCCATTCAAATTAATGCTTCTCAAGCTTGAGAGGGGTTGAGAAGAGAAACATTTGGAGATTTAAGAAAAAGAAGACAATAATCCACACTTCTCAAGCTTGAGAGGGGTTGAGAAGAGAAACATTTGGAGATTTAAGATTGTAAGGTTTCCCCCTTCTAAAATAGGAGAAACACTTAAGATAGTCCACTAAGTCTTAACTTGGAAAAAATTTCCTATTTATCGACACCTTGACCATGTAGAGATTCAAGGATACGATTCATAGGTAAGACCTAGTCCTATCCCGCAGGGGAAGCGTAATCTTCTAAAAGTCAAATCACCCATAGGGTAATTTATCATAAATTGGGCAACTACTAGACTTGATTTCTAGAGGGGCAACGCTTTTTTCCTCATCCATGCAAGACACAACCTGTTGGAAAGCTACGCGACTAATCGGGTCCACCCGTCTGTAGAATGGTGCCATCGGGGCATTCCATCCTCCCACTTTCCACCCTACTCACGCGTCAACTTGTTTTCTAATTAATCCTACCACATTGTTTGACATAAATAAACATGTTCCTTAATTAAGGCCCTTTTCACAAGGTTGGTTAAAACAGCCTTTTTACACAATACAATCATGCCAAAGACAAGATATATATATATAAAGTTTATACATGAATCAATTCCATACAAGCCAAAACGGCTCTCTTATTCTTTTCCTTCGATGATCTAGAATTCGGTCTTCCAGCCTCTACATGCTGGGCAAAACCCTACGGGACCATACACCTCATCGTCGCACGGCCGCTGGTGGCAAGGACTCAAGCCAGGCTGTCTCCCTCTCAAGGTCCATCGCTCGATCCTCTCGCCCCTTAGAGGGATGTCTGCACACTAGGGTGGGCTTATTTACTGCACTAGCCTGGGCCCTCAGAACTAGGCAGCATCATAACCTCTCGCCTCAATCGGCGAACCTTATTCTCCCAATGGTATGAGGGATACCTTGGGCCATTCCTTTATTCTACCGATGATCTAGAATTCGGTCTTCTACCCTCTACATGCTGGGCAAAACCCTACGGGACCATACACCTCATCGTCGCACGGCCGCTTGGCGAGGACTCAAGCCAGGCTGTCTCCCTCTCAAGGTCCATCGCTCGATCCTCCCGCCCCTTAGAGGGATGTCTGCACACTAGGGTGGGCTTATTTACTGCACTAGCCTGGGCCCTCAGAACTAGGCAGCATCATAACCTCTCGCCTCAATCGGCGAACCTTATTCTCCCAATGGTATGAGGGATACCTTGGGCCATTCCTGGGCTTTGCTAACGACGCTGCCCGGCTACACAAGCACGGAATGGAGTTAGCGTTGAAGCCAGGAAAAATTTACACTCTTTAAGATAACAATTTCAATGTAATTTATTGAATACAGCATCACACAATTCGTAACTTCATACAATTTTATATCATTATTTTAAAAGGAAAAGATACACATTTACTAGCACTAAAAAAAAACTCTTCTTTAAAATATAACCAAGCTAACCTGGCCACCATTTCCTTGAGGAGCTTGAAAAGGGAGGGTTGGAGCCGCATCGGGAGCATCTTCCCTAATCTCGTTGTTGCGTGCTCCTCTCGAGGTAATATTCTGATATTTCCGAGATGGGGCCATCTTGGACGTCATCTTGTAGGGCTCGCTGTCGCGGTCGAAATGCTTCAGTCGGATCTCAATTCGGAGATCGTTTGCTCACCGTATGAGCAAAAGACTATAGCGCATGAACCCTTTCTTAAGGGCACAAACCTCTTATTAAAGTCTACGCAAATGGGGGGGGGATACTCCTAAGTACACATGTTCTTGCTGCCCTATAGTGATCTTTCAAAACTTGCTCTGCGATCACTTAAAAAAAGCACATGAATGATCTCCAAAGATAAACAATCTATAACAATAGACCCATACAAGTAGCAACATATGTATGTAGAGTTTGTTAAACCGATTGTTACGAGAGCACAAATGTCCTTGCCAGGGTTTTGTTAAGCCGATTGTTACAAGAGCACAAATGTCGATTTAACAAACAAGAAACAACATATGTATGTAGCAACATAGGTAGATTTTGTTAAACCGATTGTTACGAGAGCACAAATGTTGGTTTAACAAACAAGTAGCAACATATGTATGTAGAGTTTGTTAAACAAGTAGCAACATATGTATGTAGAGTTTGTTAAACCGATTGTTAAGAGAGCACAAATGTCCTTGCCAGAGTTTTGTTGTCACTAGCCACATGGGAAACTACACTATTATCGTGGGGATGAACAAGGTTAAAAGTGACCCACTAGATGTGCATGTTCTCCCCTCTTATATTTACAACCTAAGATACCTAGTACCAAACTAACAAGGGTGGTGACCACATGTCATGGTTTACCTCCTCCTATTCTCCTACTCACGCTCTCTTTCCTTTCTTCTTCTCCTATCCACTCTAACAAATGGCTAATCTATTTTCTCAAAGTCTTTTAGCTCAAGTGCTCAATGTCCTTGGGTGAATCCAAGATCTGAGCTAGTCAAGCTTATCCATGCCTAGTAACATAAGTAAATATTAAGAAGAAGCAATGGTGGATGAGAAGTGGGAAGTGGAATATGCATATGGGTAGTGGAATATGGCATATGGATAGTGGGATGTGATGTGATGTGATGTGATACTTAGAAGTGAAGTGACATTAAAGTTTTATATAAGTGGTATGATATGGCAGTTAATGAAGGTGGAGTGACATGGTAGTTAATGGAAATAAATCAAGTGGTAATTTATTGAAGCAAAGTGATGTGGCAATTTATGGAAGTGAAGTAATGTGTGGAAGGGAAGTAATAATGTGGCAATTTATGGAAGTGAAGTAATGTGTGGAAGTGAAGTAATAATGTGGCAATTTATGGAAGTGAAGTAAAAATGAGATGTCACAAGATATTCACCCAAGCTATTTCTCTGGGACCCAAGCCTAACCTATTTTTCTCTCATCTTTCTTCTCCCACATGAACCATGTATCCGTGAGCATATTCTTATCCAAGTTACATAGGGGAAGGGCTGAATATGAGATTTCTCTACCATTGAGACAAGTACACCTTAATTTTGAAGCTAAGGAGAATCATAACTAGACAAAAAAATCCAGGACTCATGAGGTTAGATAATAGCATAACTAATTGAAATTAGAAATTACTAAATAATAAACATAAACAAGGATAATTACAAGAGGCATGCACACCATTTTATAGTATGTAATGAAACTCTCTAGGTCTTATCTACCTCCTTGAAACTCATTTTCTCCAAAACTTATCCATCATAGTCACACCATGAGTGGCTAACCATGGGGACCATGACCTTATTTATTGCACCTCATCTATGACATCATTTAGAATCTTCAATTTTTTATTCATCCATTTACAATCATAATAATTCTAAGCTCTAGATGAACAACCATATAATATGGCATTATTATTTTCTTCAAATTTCAATTCTCCCTTTCAATGTCAAATTGGAGAAGGTTCTAAAAACAAACACGTGCTACACGTGTAAGGTTACTAGTGCTTGTACATAATTGTTCCTATTATGCTCAAATTTGAGCACATGTACCATTCAATCCTTAAGAACAAGGGGGCCTATTGTACTCCCCCTTGGTGTTGGCATCTTACACAATCCGATTTCAAACCTTGGGATTCATCTTCAAACCAATTAGCCTTGACGCTATTAGGAGGGATGTGTAAGAAAACAATTTGAGCACTTAGAGCCCAAGCAAAACTATCCCTTTGTGTTGATGGGGGATGGTGGCCAAATCTAAGATGACCAAATATTTGATCAAGAGCATATTATCAAATTGTGATCATAAACATTTTGGTCATTTGATTAAGCTTTTGTTGGTGGTAATGTGTTTTGTTAATGAAGAGTAAAATGTTGCAAGTTATTACTGCGGCGACACACTATGATTAACATGTAAGAAATGCATATATCGGAAGTGCCATTTATAGATGAAGGCATTACAAAGATATTGGATTGGAAGTGTGAATAATTCGATATACACATGATTCTTCAATTACATGTGTGAATAATTAAATATGCAGACAAGATTCTCCAATTGCATCTCTACATAATTCAATACACAGATAGGATTCTTCAATTGCACGTGTGAATAATCTAATTCGTAGATCTGTATGATTCTTCAATTGCATGCAAACTCTCTTATAGATGCAATTTGTGCTACAGGGAAGATGATGTTGGAAAAGCATCTATTTGTTATGTTTCTATGGTCACTCCTCAAAGATTAGCGTGTTGGTCTTTGCAAGAGGTCACCGAGCTAGTAGGCTCGAGCTCGAGATCTACACGTTTTGTTATTATGTGCTCACTATCTTGAGTTAATTGAAATTGACAAAGAGATTTCCTTACTTGCTTCACTAGATAACATCCCTATAAATCACTTTATAGAATGTTGCTTACTTTCTTGTCCAAGAAGTAAAACTTACTCTAGTTCATCTCCTTTAGTTGGAGCATCATTTCTTAGAAGGCGTCTTGCTTTCTCTTGTTGATCTCTTTCAAGGTGCACAAGAAAGTTTTGTGGGCACTCAGATTTCTCTTGAAAGAGTGATTTTTTGCTTTTTTTAGTTGGAGGATTCTGTTGTTAGAAAATTAAAACACAAGAACACAATATTGAGTGGCTAGTTTCTTAAAGCATAACACCAATACTAATATACCATCACATTTAAATCTTTAATACAAAAACAAAAGAATATTACCCAATCTCTAAAGGACAAGAAATTTTTTTCCAAAGTTTCATGAGAGCTAGACTAGGGATACTGTGCACGTACGTCGTCCCAAGTGGTGCAGTTTAGTTTTTTTTTTTTTGACCTCTTGTATCTTCATATAAACTTTATGGGTGGCTGACATTTACATCAAGAAGATAAAAAATATACAACTAAAGACTTTACTTATTTTTGTAGCTCCAAATAAATTTCATCAAGTGATAACTCCTTTGAAATAATACATGATAAGATAGAAACTAGTAGTGTGTATGACCTTTCACTCCTTTAACTTCTTGCCATCATGGATTAAGCTTTATGTCTTCCACAAGGTCTTCAATTGATGTATCCACCTTCTCATCGCATGACTTTTAGACAAGCCACTAGATTTATTTAACCTTTTAGAGATACCCTTTCAAAGCTTTATTCTCCCACCATTAGACAAAATTTGGACTCAAAAAGGGCCCTCTAAGAAATGCCATGTTAGCTCTTTTTTTAATGGGATGATGGTTAATTTTTGGCAATCAAAGCAAAATTTGTCAAAGATTATAGATTAGGAGTCTACTCTTTGAGATATGTAAGCACAAGTTTCTGTTGTTTAATTATCTCCCTCATTTTATTTCGCTGAGTTAGGAGTGCACCTATGCCAAGCTCACCACCACGAGTGATGATGTCAGGCTCCTTATTGTCATCTGGAGAATATGAATCCTCCTCACTTGACAAATTGGTGTTTTATAAGATGCCATCTCACCTCGAGAGCTTGTAGACATAGAAGTCCTTTTAACTTCTCTCTGTTGCCCTCCTTTCCCATGAGAGTCATAAGCATAAGACCTTGGAGCCTCTTGGAGGGTGGCCTCTAGGCTAGCAACATTAGTGGCTACACTATTCGAAGTCAAGAAAGGTCCTAAGCTCACTATAACAGATTGTCATATTTTTTCAAGGCACAAGTGAGTTGCACAGGACAATAAAGACCCACTTGAAGATTGTTTTGGCTCACTAGAAACTATTTAATATTATTCGTATCATCAATAATAAAAGAAACAACATCATCTCTCTCTTTCCCTATATAATCCACCTTTAACACTTTGCCACAAGACTTTTGACCTATAAGAAGATTCCCTTGCCGCCGCCAGAATGCCTAAAAATGATGAAAAATGACCACCATTGATCCAAAAAGACTCCACTAATGTTAAAGATAAGCAAGAGTTTTAATTGATGTACTTGCCGAGAGTTGAGGTCTATCTGATGGCGTATTTATAAAACCGTGAGAAGTTATCCCTATGGGTACATAATAAGAAGTCTATCCTAGCTCTCACAAGAACGGACATAGGTTCATCCTCCTTTTGATTAGAGGCATTCTCTTCTTCATCTTCATCAATAGAGGATGGTGATGAAGCTATAAATCCCTTATGGTTGAAGGCTTCAATTGTTGCCCGCAGTACCCAGGGAGGAAAAGTGGCAATGGTCCCAAAACCTAGTCGGGTTTGAGTTTGTACTTCTTACTTTATAGTAGCATCCAGCGTTGTGCAACACTATCTCTCTGCTCATGTTGTTGTGAAGCCTCCACTTGTTAGAAGAGGGATCTTTTCTCTCGGTCGGGTAAAGTAGCAGCTTGGGCTTCCTTTGCAGTTTTTTTAAAACGTTCCTTTCTTTTCGTCTTTATAACTTGTATTTGAGGAGGTTAATCAAATCCTAGAGCCTCAATGGTGGGCCTCTTAGAGGACTTCTTCATCTCGTGACCCCTACTTTATAGATAAAAAGAAATAAATTTAGCAAACTAATTATTAGTTGGTTTAACCAATCAAATCTAATAAAAATTAATAAGGTGGAGCTAACCATTAAAGGGAGCCACAACAAGGAATTCATAAGACTATTACAAGCATATCAAAACAAAAACAAATAGGAAATAGAGCAAAACAAGCTTCTACAACAAGAAAAGAAAATTAAAAGACATTAAAAGTATACCAAAAATAGATAATATTAACCAAAAAAATTTACTTTTGTACGACCAAAAAAGACGCATTTAACGTTCTCATAAATCTCAATCTGTCTCTCCAATTCTTAGTTTTAATTCTTAGCACACACTATTCTTGAAAACTCTTTTTGTGACTCGTACTCGACTCTCATGTTTATACAAACCTATAAGTATTTTTCATTCATGAATCAAATTTATAGTTGTGAATCTTAGAAGACATTGTCGAACACTATTCTTGAAGACTCTTTTTGTGACTCGTATTCAACTCTCATGTTTATACAAACTTATAAGATTTTCATTCATGAATCACATGTTGATATAGCCATTTCATAAGCTTCTAATTATTATGCACACCTTTATAGATCTAAGGTAATATTAGTCAAATTAATTCCACTTAATCAGTCAAAATAACATTGATTGATTCAACATCATAACTATAGCTCATAATATTTGCTAACCCCACCTAAAACTCCATATTTTATTACGTTTAATCACAAGAAAAATGAGATTTTGGGCATATAATGTCCATTTTAATGATGGAATAAGCTTATGATGAGATGGTTAATATGGGTATTATCTAAAATTCAATCCTAATGTCATCTAAAATTTCATACTTTGTTATGTTTATGTTTGATCATCGAGTAATGTAAAATAAGGAGGGGAAAGGAGATTTCATACATATAATATCCCAAGACCATAAATGAAACATATAATATCCCAAGACCATAAATGAAACATGAGTAAGTTCCACACATTCAAGTTTAAAGTTTTCTTGATCACTACATGAACACACACACACACACACACACACACACACACAAACATACATTTATATGTATGTGTGTGTAGATATATATCCTAGGTCAATGATATATATGAGAGCCTAGGGTTGACTTCTAAGAAACCCTAGTCACATATAAACCACATCAACCTTCCCTATCAAAAAGCGATTGTGTAAAAACATATGTTTTATATCAAGATAAACCTCACTTTAGTGGCATGCAAGAGGGCGCACCACAACCACATGTTGCCATAGAAACTTATGTGGTCAATGAAAAGGGAAATTACAATGACTAGATGGCTATAAGAGTAGGTGTAAGGTACCTAATCTCCAAGAGGTCCAAGAGGTCTTGGGTTTGAATCTACCCCCCATTTTCATTGTAAAGACTTGGAAACTTTTCTAAGGGGCTCAAGAGGGGACAAGTAGATGTGACACACATGGACACATTTTACACACAGGTGAGCGACATATTGATGTCACAAAGATGTGGCGCAATGTTGGGTTCATTTTTCCAACTTCCATTGTAAGGACTTGGAGAAATTCCTAAGGGATTCAAGAGGGGTGTGTGTAAACAATAAGATTGTACAAATGTAGGAGTTGGGATCTATTTGGGGTCATGGCTAAAAAAAAGGGCTTACTCTATACAAAATACACTTAAAAATAGCTAATGGTTCTCGTCAATCATGCAATCATTCTCGTCAATCATCCACATGCATACATGTGTATGTATGTATGTATATATATAGCTCCACAGGTGCCAAAATTCGACCAGATGCATGCATATCGAATAATCTTTTTTTTTAAATCAATTTCAAGTAGCATCATGCATACAGATTAATCTTGTATAATTGTCATATAGTTTAATTTAAAAACATATAATCATTAAATGATTTAGCTTTTGTATTTACTCCTCTCTCTCTCTCTCTCTCTCTCTAACACACACACACATCGATGGCAAGATGTGCAGGAGGAGGAGAGAACGAGGCGTACGTGTGCTAAGCTAGGCTTGCGATAACCTTACTTAAATTAATCGTCCGAATTGACCATCGTTTCAAAAAGACCTTTGTGAAGCCTACTTATGTTTTATCAGAAGATGGCTCTAGTTATGAGAAACTTTTTAACGGTTGATAAGTATTATGAAGTCATTTTTAAAGTAAATAATCACACACTTTATAAGTATTTGAAGTGATTTTTAAGACTAAGGGTTGGAGTGAGCCAAAACGCTTAAACTTATTATACCCATTATCAAAAAAATCAAATTTTGACACATGGGGAATATGAACTCAAAAAAGTGCTCTTCTACTGGGACAGGAATGAAAGGGGTTTTGTAACCGGCCTCCTTATTGGCCCCTTTATCCTAATACAAAATAAGTCAGTATACAAGTTTAAACAGATACATGGTTAGACATACAAGAATACATGGTCTTCCATTGTCATTTATGAGGGTTGTTTATCTAATCTTGATAAACAACCCTAATAAATGGGATAGATTAGATAAACAACCCTAATAAATGGGATATGGTATACCACCAAGCAGATCTCTTTAAGCGGGGTATACCACCAAGCAACTTTCTCCAAAAATGTGAAAAGCTAATAGGAATTGCTTCTTTGAGTCTAGGACACTATAGCATTTTAGTTACCATAAATCAAGTGGTTATGTTGCTTAATAACATCATTCCATTCGGAGTGTAATGTTGGTGATATTTAGGTAGTGTAAAGATGAACATTGGAACCCCATTACGAATTATGTGTTGTCCATATGACATCTATGAATGATGCAAAAAAAGTAGCAAGAATGGGAGAGAGGTGTGTGTGTAAGAGAGAGAGAGAGAGAGAGAGAGAGAGAGAGAATAAAGTGTTCCTATGGTGTATAATAGATGGAGGCCTACCATTGGGAGACCAATTACAAAAGTGACGGATACCATGCTTCTTGTAATTGTGTTTTGTACTGCATGCTTGAAAACATGCTTGCATCTTTTCATTTCATGTCCGATGGTAAAAAAGATGTATTTTCTCTCACGTATAGATTTTGTTGACATATAGGTCCGTAAAGATTAAAAACTAGATTTTTAACAAAATTTCGAATAAGCCAAATAGCCCAAAACATTCAACTTTTTGTCATTTTTTCAAGTGGACAAGTTTGTGGCATATCTGATTAACTAAGAATGCCTTCATATTTAATGCAAAAGTGGATATTACAACTCACATAGGTCGTATAAAAAGACTATTAGGGCAAGTATCTTCCTTGAATTAGCTCATTTGGTAGAGAAGCTATATATTGGATGAGAGTACTCCGTGCTACATCTATGGTTCGGAGTTATTAGTAATAAGGAAAAACTACATCACATTGTAGCCGATAAAGTATTTTTTCGTAATATATCTTCTATTAGAGAGAGAGAGAGAGAGAGAGAGAGAGAGAGAGAGAGAGAATAAATGATTCTTTAAATATTATTATAATAATTATCATAATAATGATTATATTAATCATAAACACAATATGACATCAATCTTTCAATATATTATTACATTAACTATTTGTAATATGTATACATGTTTTGATAAGTTCACATTATTTTCGTTCTTAATCAACCCACCTTAATGTCTATGGGTAAAAAGAACCAGACATAGACTGCTATTGAAACTTATGAGATGAATTGGATCATTTACCTTTTAGAATACAAAGTAATCCCAAAAATCAAAATAAGTAAATCATAATTGATAAAATTTTGAGGCAATGCTACATAATGGACAAGGCTCCACTCGAACCAAATTTATTGTGCATGGCAAAACTGTTTTGCTAGTGGCACACCCCCCTCATGCATCACTTGCTAGAAGAGGAGTTGAAGTTTCTTGATTGTGGTCTGCATCTTCACAAACAACTTTCTTCCAAAACCAATGTTCCCTCCACAGATGGGCCGTGGCATCGATTGGAATGCCCTTGGTTTCAGGGACTAGGTAGTAGACAAAGGCCGACATAACAATGTATAGCATGCCAAACACAAGGAAAATCCCATACTTGAGTGCACATAGTAGTGAAAGAAAAGCTTGTGCCATGAGAAAGGAAAACAGCAAGTTGGTGCACACAACTATACTTTGGCCGGCTGATCGAATCTCAAGAGGAAATATTTCACTAGGTACTAACCAACCCATGGGACCCCATGACCATGCAAAGGCCAGAACAAACAAGCAAATCATAAGCACAGTGATGATTGCTTCGGTGTGAGGGAGACTTCCAGTGTCTTTGAGACCTACTCCAAGAAGAGTTCCAATCATTGTCTGCAATAGAAATCATTGTCAGGTCACCGCATGATGCACCAAGTAAGCTTTGAGAAGTGGGTTGCACATATACCTGGGCAAAAAACAATACCCCTCCTGCTGAAAGTAAGATGAATTTCCGTCCAAATCTGTCCACAACAAAAATTGACACAATCGTCGAGATGAAATTCATTGCTCCCGTCAGCACGGCTGAGTACAATGCAGCATTACTCCCAAACCCCAAAGTCTGAAACAGTACGGGGGAATAGAACATGATGGCATTGATCCCACCCACTTGTTGAAAAACTTGAAACATGATGGCCATTACAAATGGCGGCACATTGTTCCTTTTCAACATGTTTCTGAAAGGATGTTTCACTTCTGCTGCGATCTCACTTGCCTTCACCAGATCTTGGAACTCAGCATCAACATTATTAGTACCCCTCACCTTCATAAGAATGTTTTTCCCTTGATCCAAGAGACCACGCTCAATAAGGCTATTAGGAGTTTCACACAGCATTAAGCAACCCATAGTTGAGAGAAGAGCTGGTATAGCACCTATACCGAAAGAAAGGCGCCATCCCCATGAACCCAAGTTTTGTGTCCCATAGTTTACAAGGTTTGCCACAAGAGCGCCCCCTGTTATGTACAGTTGGAACATAATATTTAAGCCGCCTCTTAGCTTTGCTGGTGCCATCTCGGAGAGATAGATAGGTGCAGCCTGCAAGAGGAATTTGAAGAATTTCAACCAAAACATTTCCCAAGCTCTCCCGAGTCCCAACTACAAAGTTCAAGCACAAAAACAGCCGATTACGTTGCAAAAAAAAGGAAAGAAGGTTTTCTTTCATGGAAAATGAAGGACCCACCAGCAATGCACATTTGAATTAAACATTCGGCAGCATTATTAGTTTGGAAATGGTGGATCATATCAGTTATACTATCCAAGTAACCACAAGGCTAGATATGAAGATGGAACAAAAATTCATTGCAATATATTTCCTATGTGTGGATGCATGTGGAGCCGTGCAGGGGGGCAGGGGGGGAGGGTGTGGGGGAGGGGGAGGGGGAGCGGGGGAGGGGGTGCGTTCCAGGCATCTACAAGCTACAGCACTCCATATGCATGTGCTACTTTTTGATGTCATAGGCCACATCCGCCTCCTTATAGCCTGTACACATGCCCAAGGATTGGAGCTGGCATCAACGTTAATATGAGCTGGCACTTCAGAAAAGTAATCACTGTGTCCCTTCCTTGGATGCCAGGCTACTTACCAAGTACACCACCACATTCTAGGGTTAAGTCGGATTTCCAGTGGCTAGAGAACTTTTTCACGTTCATTATCTTGGCTGAACCTGGAGTCAAGCGTGCATTATGCCATTTCTAGTAGAGATTATTGTGCCTCTACCAGAACGTGGTGGCATCAAGGATTGGCACACTGTATCAAGTCAGTAAAATACAAGTCTCATATTGTAAGTAAGGCATGCTTCACAAGAACCTATCAAAGAGCAACACAAAAATAAAAGATGAACAAGGGGATAACAAAAATATACCTGGTTGCCAAATCCCACACTGCATCCCACTACAACGCGACCCAGGATGAGCATGACAACATTCTGAGCAATGGTCGTAAGCGCAACACCCATCATATACAAGCAACCAGCAATAAGCATGGTTGGCCGGCGCCCAAGCTTCTGTGTTGTCCGGGATGCTAAAAATGTTGCAAACAATCCAGCTATGTACATGGAAGATGTAAAACTTTCCAGAAGTGGATCACTAAATTTGCAATAGTTACTCTCAATAGCCACTTGTTGCTTTTCATATACAGTTGGGAAGAAGTACAAGAGAAAACTGTCCATTGATGCTACTCCACCTGGTTGATAAGATCGTAAAAAAACATTAAAATGTTGCAAAATCAACATCTTGGAGCCAGTAATGAGGGGCGAGAAGGGGTGGGAACAATAGCCCAATGGTAGAGCTCTAGGCTACTGTCCATGGGAGAAAGGACTGACCGGAAATGCCAATGCAGTAACCAAACATAAGGCCGGCACTCGCAGCCACAATGCTGGATAAGATCACATAAATGGTGACTCGCCCTGCATCTTGGCTCTCTTCTTCTTTGGCCATACTGCCAAAGCAAAATAAGTAGAGAACCACTTCAGGTAAGCTTCAGATCATGCTCCAAGGAAACCATATGGGATAACTCAGGTGGTCAAATTTCTCTTGAGTTTATGTTTCAAAAAAAAAAAGAAGAAGCATCAATCAGTTTTTAAAAAAGCCTCAAGGAAAAGTTAAATTAACACAAGATGATGCCACCAAAAAGCTTTCCATTGGAGGTGCAAAAATATGATCCCACACACATTAAATGTTTAGTTCAACACATCTACAGAAAATTTCGACAAAAATTACAAAGAGACATTCATGATAAAGACAAAGGTAACCATAAATTCATTTAAATCAACTAAACAACAAAAACCAAAGGCACCCTAAATTAAAAATAAACATTTTTAGAATAACACAGGCAAAACAGAAGGCTATACAGAAACACAATTTGAGATGGCAATCCAAAAACATAGGAGAAAATGAGAAGGTAAAAGACCGGTGCTTTTTTGTTGGTAGCCCCCCGAGAAAAAACACACACACGCACGCGCGCGCGCGCGCACGCACACACACAAATTTGAAGGAAACAATGTATGTGAGAGCAAAGAGCTAACCTGAAAGAGAGCCGGAGAAGCGGTAAGGTGGGAATAGAGGCAGGCGCCCATATAAACAAAACCCTAGCGGAAACCTATGAGGATAAGAATGGATGAGGACACTCCTCATCAGCACATGCAGGTAGTGCATGCTTCGCTTTTTGGCGAGATCGATGCCCGCAGAAATGCGTGGATGGCAAGCTTCTTATCGTCCGGTGATTTAATCACTCTCTCTCTCTCTCTCTCTCTCTCTCCCTCTCTCTCACACACACACACACACAGACAGAGACAGAGACCGCCCTCTCTCTCTCACACAAATCGCGCATTCTCTCTCTCCCTCTCGCGCTACCTCCCTCTCAAATAATACTTTTCCTTTTTTTGTGCATTGGAAGGAGGGCCTCTTCGCATTATTATTATTATTCGTGTAATGCACCCTCGCTCCGTTTCACATTTCAAAATGATGCCCGCCACCAAGGAGGTTTGTGGAATGAAAGTAACCGCCCAACATTTGAGCTCAACTCAGCATCTATGTTGCAAGGGACAACTGGATTGCAAACATCACATTTGGACATATTTCTATCTATTAATCAATATCTTGCACCTTTCCAGTTGTCCATTCACCCTTTGTGACATTTTTCAAACATATGATTCACCCTTTCTGACATTTTTCAAACATATGAACTGTATCACATGATGCTCGTGTCCAAAAGTGGGCGACTTTAAGTCCAATCTAAGGCGTTTCCTCCTACCCCCATGCATACCACGCCACCCTTGGTGTGCTTTCTTCTTTGCTTTCCCAACAATTAGCACTTGCACATGAAGATAAAGTCCCACCTTATAACACCATATGGGGATCTATTAATTGGCATCTTGCATGTTTCAAGTTTGTCGATTTGAACTAAATGACACAGTGATGGTGTCCAAAACCCCAACACCATGCACACCACTTGCACCACAAGGGGTTACCACCCTTGGTGTGTAAGTTACACAAGGGGGTACCATATTTTACTAAGAATGGCTTTCTTCTTCGCTTTCCCAATAATTAGCACTTGCATATGAAGATAAAGTCCCACCTTATACAAATTTGGTCTCGGAGTTGTAACTCCTTTATTTGATGCTAGACTTAAACCTACTTTTGAGTGTTATTCAGCATATATATCATTCCAATGTGCACACACATATAAAATTACCATTCTTCACATGGAGATTTTGTCTCTTACACAAAAGATAGCTTATGCTCATATCCCTAGACACACTTTGAGTCTTTCTTGATTTTAAACAAGTTGCAATGGGCTAATATGGTGCTAGTTAAGCATGGATTTTCATATGGTTTCTAATAAGTATGGTCTTCTGATGTAATTGAATCTTTACTATCATCAAAACAAGGTGGTCACATACTTCTTGGTGATGGGGATAGTTTGTTAAGGTATAACAATTATTAAGTTTAGCTCAATTTTTGTTAACATCTTCTCCCATAACCTCTTTCTAGCTTTAACTAAATGTACATGCCATTGAGGTTGAGAATACTTTCGCACCATACCTTGTAATGTGGTTTCAATTAAAAACGATAATTTTTAGTACTTTGATTTACAATAATTGTTGATCCACACACCTACCTTAGAATCTTTTCTTTTTCTTGTTGCCTACTACAATAATTTTTAGCACTTTGAATTATAATAATTGTTATGTGACACACTTCTTAAAGTAAGTAATTGCTTTCTCTCAACAAAAAAAAGTTAACCGCACAAGTATGTAGAAAAAATGGGATGTTGATGGTAGTGATGGGGATAATTTATTAAGGTACAACAATTATCAAGTTTAGCTCAATTTTCTCCCATAACCTCTTTCTTTCATAATTTGAAGCTTTAACTAGATGTACATGCCATTGAGGTTGAGAATAGTTTTGCACCATACCTTGTAATGTGGTTTCAATTAAAAATGATAATTTTTTGTACTTTGATTTACAATAATTGTTGATAGGCACACTTATCGAAGAATCTTTTCTTTTTCTTGTTGCCTACAATAATTTTAGTACTTTGACTTACAATAGTTGCTATGTGACACACTTTTCTTTTTGTTATTGACTTTTCTACTCTTTATTTGTTGAGATGTACTCTTGTTCAAAAGAAGGGCCATAAGTATTCATCCTTTTTTTTAATACTATATATTAATTTTTCATGCACATCTTCTTTTTTAATCAACGAAAGTCCACTTAACTTGTTCTTTAGAGAAAAGACATATGCACTAAAAGCTCGACATAATAGCATTTAATTTGCTCTTTAGAGAAAAACATACATAGTAGTATTTTTCTTTCTTGAAGGTCATGTAAGATACAAAAACCATCCCTTCCTTGGTAGGTCATGTGATGTAGCTATATTTCTCTCCATTACAAGAAGAAAATTAAAAACCATACCTTAGTGTGAGTGTGATTTTTCATTGTAAGGTTAGAGAGTGTGTCCATGGCATGCATCAAATGATGTGTTTGAGTGATGTATTTGCACATAACGTTGTGCCTACAAATCTTGTTACTCTCTTGTTCATCCACATGGATATGTTAAATCTATTTTTGTTTGAACCACCCAACTACTTACACATACATTGCGGCCAACCTAAGACATAGGCACAAGTCTTAGTTTTTAAGGGGGGGGGGGCATTATTTCATGTGAAAGGTAGAATTTGACATAAATTACAATCTCCATGTGAGTTTATGACTATTTTTCTAGAAAATAATATGAACTACATCATGTTTACCCATGCTTCATGTTTATGGTAGATTAGCGCACATGTTGCTAGCTTGGTTGGCAAACTTCAAAGTTGCAAAACTAAAATGGTTAAGTAAATTAACTCTCTTTCCATCATGTAGTCTCTATAGGGTAAGGGGTAGTGATCGTGAAGGTTAACACACACTCTAAGCTTTCCGTTCTTTATCAACAATCACTATCGACAATGACACCCACTCAATGTGCTCAATTTCATACACAAATCTTGAATCAATGAGTTTGTCTAAATCTTCTTTGACCATTTGGTTATACTTGGGATTCATGTGATAGGCTCTCTATTTGGATGGTTTGGGCTCTCGATTTGGATGGTTTGGGCTCATTTTCTTTGACCATTTGGTTATACTTGGGATTCATGTGATAGGCTCTCTATTTGGATGGTTTGGGCTCGATCTTCTTTAACCATTTGGCTATACTTGGGATTCATGTGATAGGCTCTCTATTTGGATGGTTTAGCACCTTCATATGGTGTGTTTCACCACTTTTAAAGGAAATCTCTTCATATCAATGTATTTCTAGGTGAATACACTTGAAACTCTTTGAGAAAGGCTACCGATGAACATTGGCTTGGGTTCTTCACCTGGGCTAGCAAGATTTATTTCCTTGACCTTAGTGGGCATCATATGAGGCTCTTCATCTAAGCTTCTTTAAACGTTCTCGCCATGTATCACTCTGTCCTCGATGTTACAGGACTTAAAGTACTTGGAAACTTGGCTCAGATCTTTCTCTTAAGGCTCGGCAAGCTCTTTGAGTTTTACTCCCTTCTTTGCCTCAACCTTAAACCTATTGAGCTTTGGTCTAGCTACTCGGTAGAGCTTAGCTTACTCGAAGCTCATTGGCTCCTCGTCACTTTTATAAACTGCCATTTGAGTTTGAATAGTGACCTTGTTTAAGTCAGCTTCCCACTTATGGGTGTATGTTTCATATATGAATCCATGGCCTCACGATAGCAAAGCTAGTGAAGATCCATCTCCATGGGGGGAGACTATACTCTTAGGCTCTTTATATAATTTTCTCCTTTTTGGCCAAGTGATTGTGGGTTAAGAAGTTGGTCCTTCTTCTACAGAGGAGCTCCCAAGAGGGATGCTACACTAAGCATGAACAAGGGGGTGATTTCCTTCCGTCCAATCGTGCAAATGTTGTTCCAAATTTTGTAGAAGGGTGTCCATGGTAACCAAGACATGGACCTAATCCTCAAAGTCACTGGTGGGTAGCTCTAGGGAGAGGTTCGTAATCGTGGTTCTCATCTTCACTATATCCACAACTCATTGTAACATTTACATATGTTGAGGAGTGGCTCGAAAAGTTGTGTCAGACTCATTGGTGAGAGAATGAGTCTTCCCTTTTTTCAAGTTTATCTTCAAGGACTGGTCATCTTTGTGTATATTAATGTGATTGGTTTTCCTAGTCATGAACCAGCCTTGCTTCTCTTATGTCAGGCCTATCGAGGATCATCGTGTATGACCCTCTTCTCTAAAAATCCATCACCACGAATGTGTGGTGTAAACTTAATCAAAAGACCTTGATCTTTACATCTTGCAGGACGCCTATGGGTTTAACCATGTTCCCATGGGAAAGCTTCACTATACGAGAATTGTGCCTATGCATAATGGGATTTCCTAGGCTCCCAACAATCCTTGGTGATTATGTTAACACTAGCACCACCATCTAAGATCGTGGAAACCATGAGTCCTGTATGTGTTCATTTCAACGCTCTCAAAGTAGTGTCCCAACTTGTTCATAGGCACTTTTGTATGTTCATTGGTTTTGGCTATGGAATTGGGCATTGTTCATCCTTCTCCTCCTCAATTTTAAGTTCAACTATGTGCGCTCTTAAATTCCCCAATGAATCTCTCCAAAGTTATAAATTTCCTTACAAAAGAGAACTTACCAAAGCTCGGACCTCTAAGGACAAGAAGGATGTGAGGATTGTTATGTCCCATATGCGGGTGATACTCATCACTCTAAGGTGGGCTAGTTCATGCTAATGTTTAAGGTATGTGTATTGATCCTTCCCTAAGAGGCAATGCCTCTGAAAGGGATGAGATAAAGTCATCACTAATTACCTCAGAGAAAATGTTATGTTGGCTATGGTGAATGAAAAGCCAACTTTCACCTCCCACCGAGTCCTTCCTCATTGTATCTACTAATTTGGGGCTTGGTTCAATTGGTTTTGGAGGTAGAGGCTTCGCAAATAGGTTTTGTTTGCAAAATCTTAAGAATGGATACAATTCTATTTGATTCCTTGGG
This sequence comes from Cibotium barometz, assembly GCF_041138505.1. Taxonomy (NCBI): domain Eukaryota; kingdom Viridiplantae; phylum Streptophyta; class Polypodiopsida; order Cyatheales; family Cibotiaceae; genus Cibotium; species Cibotium barometz. The sequence continues at coordinate 22,115,617 of NC_141106.1, forward strand.
AAAACTCCGAGGTTCCCTCTTTCGGTCTATGATTAGATCTAGGATGGGGTTTGGGATATGCTCAGACATGGTTAGTGGTCGTACTTACTCATTCCACTTACTCTAACACTGGCTCTAGTTTAGCTTGTACCTTCCTCACACAATCTTGGGCTTGTTTCATTCTCTCTTTCTTCAACAATCATGCGGTTGGGGTGCTCTTTGAGTTTCTTTGGAAGGTTTTCATAGTCTATGGGTTTCCTTTCTTTGGAAGAAGAGTGGGTTTGAGCAAGGGATTGCTAATTTTTTCTGCAAGAGAGGCAACTTCAAATCTCTCGTCCACCACTTTCAATGGTTTATGACATCACATTTCCCTTAATAACTAATCGTGTGCATGCTCTTTGAGGTATTCTCCTTATGAACCTCTTATTCTTGTTCATTAGCCTTTTTAGGGGCTATTGCATGCCACTCTTGGAGCACTCTTGTCTTGGCTTGGAGCCTTCTAATGGCATCAAGGGGGAGAGTGTGCATGAGTCCTCCTTGTATGCTTAATGTATCAAAGTGGTAGCAAAGATGTTTCTTCCATGGGGGTAGCAAAGATGCTTCTTCCATGGGGGTAATCGTTACTCTATTAGGATAATTCTTATAAGCATGATCAAATCTACACATATAACATGTGCCTCCACCATAAGGAACTACGTTAGCGTTGGGCATGGGATTTAGAGTGTTGCAACACTCAGGGGGTTTGGTGCATTCTCTTTGTGAGGGAACTTCATAAATATGGTGTGGGAGTTTCCTCAAAAGCATTGCATCAGTGGCATAATATGTACCATATAGTATTGAGGTCTCTCACTTTTTGGTGCACCATGGCTTCGAACAAAGACATGTAATCTATGGGTGAAGCTTGTTTAGGATACCCATAGGGATCAAACTATTGATGCCCATATGGGCCTTGTTGGTCATAAGACTAATAGCTCTCTTCTTCCTTATTTTTTATCTTTGCAAGTAGAGTCACCACCCAACAATTACTATTGTATTAGTGTGTAGTTCTTAGAGAAACTCGTTGGGGTGGTAGTATCAGAGGTGGGTACGGCAACTAAGGTAGTATATACATACCTTGTAGTTAAGAGGGTTTGATATATGCAGGCATTGGATCTTATGTCGGTGACCTGTGGGGTTGGCAAGGCCAATGGTTGCTTTGGGGCAAGAAGCATATGTCGTGGTGCCAAAGTTAGCCCTGTTGGGTTTCCTTGGTACCAACAATGGTTGCTTTGGGGTAGGGAGCAACTATCACGGTGTCACAATACACCCTATTGGGTTTCCTTATTGGTACCAACAATGAGTTGTCTAAGACTCATTCCTCCTCCAAAGGGAGAAGAACTAGAACTTGGTTCCATGGTAAAGGCACTTCTGTAATGGGCTCATGTGTGGAGAGCAAGACTCATGCTTGCATTGTGTGTGATTTTTGTTGTGTGTACTATGAAACATTTGTTTCTTGGTGGTACAGCAAAAGAGGTATGTCCTATTTCCTGTTATACAAATGTTGGGCTACGTATTGGTCATAGCCTACTTAGGATAAACTTAGCTCAAGATATAACACCACACCAAATATTTGAAGCATTATGGCATAGTTTTTCCACTTCTTATGGGAGCGAACCTTGAGGTTCCATGTCCTACTCTCGCTCTTCTTCACTGGAGCTGCACCTTTTTCATAAAATTTAAGATATTGTTAATATACTGAGTTAGTGAATTCAATGCTCGGAGGCCAGTTGGTGGATCCTAAGGATTTTGATGTTCGTCCATGGGCGTCTGTGTTTCGTTAATGCATTTCTTATGGAAGCAAACCTTGAGCTTCCGTGTTCTACTCCCACTCTCCTTCATTGGAGCTACACTAGTTCAATGCCTTTTTCATAAAATATAAGATGCTTTTAATATAGCCAGTTGGTGACTTTGGAGCTCGAAGGCCCATTGTGATGGTTCTTATTTCTAGGGGTTTCGATGTTCATCCATGCATGTCTGTGGTTTGTTGGCTCTTATTTCCTCCCAAAGATCCTTGCTTGAGGTGGATCCGAAGGAGTCTAGCCTTCTTAACTAGGGAGCACTCTGATATAATTGTTGGTTGTTTACTAGGATTGAAGGCTTGATGGGTTTGAGGAAGTCTGGTTTGATGTTGCAACAATTAAATGTATTGCCATTTTCAACTATTAGTCTAGATCAAGTCTATAATTGGTTTTATACAAGTTTTTTTTAGGTCCTTTATGTTTTTAGATCAAGTCTAGATATAAATGGTTTTATATAAGTTTTTTTTATGAATTATTATTCTTTGGATGTTGCTAGGCTCATGTGCCTAGGTTCAAGCTCATGTGCCTAGGTTCAGCCCTCTAGACTCATGTCTCCAAGCTCACTTATCCAAGTTCATGCCTTTAGACTCATGTCTCTAAGCTCACATATGTAGGTTCATGTATGCAAATTCACATCTCTAAGGTCATGCCTCTAGGCCCATGTCTCTAGGTTCATGCCTCTCTAAGTTCACATATGCAGATTCACATCTACAGGCTCATGCCTATAGACTCACCTCTCTAAGCTCATGCCTCTAGGCTCATTCCTCTAGGCTTACACCTCCAAGCTCACGTATATAGGCTCACGTCTCTAGATTCATGTGTCTAGGATTATGTATGTATTTTCACGTGTCTAGGTTCATGTATATATTTTTACATGTCCAGGTTCATGTATCCAAGTTCGGAGGCTCGTTTGGTGGCTCCTACTTCTAAGGATTTTGATATTCGTCCATGGGTGTCTATGTTTCGTTAACGCATTTCTTATGGAAGCAAACCTTAAGGTTCCATGTCCTAAAAATAGGGTGGTTCAATGCCTTTTTCATAAAATATAAGATGCTGTTAATATAGCCAGTTGGTGAATTTGGAGCTCGGAAGCCCATTTGATAGCTCTTATTTTTAGGGGTTTTGATGTTCGTCCATGCATGTTTGTATTTTGTTGGCTTATTTCCCCCCAAATATCCTTGCTTGAGGTAGATTTTAAGGAGTCTAGCCTTCTTAACTAGGGAGCACTTTGCTATAACTGTTGGTTGTTTACTGGGATTGAAGGCTTGATGGGTTTGAGGAAGTCTGGTTTGATGTTGCAACAATGAACTGTATTGCCATTTTCAACAATTAGTCTAAATCAAGTCTATAAATGGTTTTATACAAGTTTTTTAAGGTTCTTTGTGTTTTTAGATCAAGTCTATAAATGGCTTTATATAAGTTTTTTTAATGAATTATTATTCTTTGGATGTTGCTAGGCTCATGTGCGCAGATTCAGGCCTCTAGACTCACGTTTCCAAGCTCACCTGTCCAACTTCATGCCTTTAGACTCGTGTCTCCAAGCTCACATATGTAGGTTCACGTATGTAATTTCACATATCTAGGCTCATGTCTTGGACTCATGTCTCTAGGTTCATGCCTCTCTAAGTTCACATATGTAGATTCACATCTACAGGCTCATGCCTCTAGGCTTACACCTCTAAGTTCGCGCATATAGGCTCACGTCTCTAGATTCATGTATGTAGGCTCATGTTTCTAGGTTTATATATGTATTTTTACATGTCTAGGTTCATGTATATATTTTTACATGTACAGGTTCGCGTATCCAAGCTTGGAGGCCCGTTTGGTGGCCCCTGTTTCTAAGGATTTTGATGTTCATCCATGGGCATCTGCATTTTGTTAATGCATTTCTTATGGAAGCGAACCTTGAGGTTCCATGTCCTACTCCCACTCTCCTTCATTGGAGCTGCACCCAAAAATAGGGTGGTTCAATGCTTTTTTCATAAAATATAAGATGTTGTTAATATAGCCAATTGGTGAATTTGGAGCTCGGAGCACCATTTTGATGGCTCTTATTTCTATGGGTCTCGATGTTCATCCATGCACATATGTGTTTTGTTGGCTTATCTCCTCCCAAATATCCTTGCTTGAGGTGGATCCGAAGGAGTCTAGCCTTCTTAACTAGGGAGCACTCTGCTATAACTGTTGGTTGTTTATTGGGATTGAAGGCTTGATGGGTTCGAGGAAATCTGGTTTGATGTTGTAATAACAATTAACTGTATTGCCATTTTCAACAATTAGTCTAGATCAAGTCTAAAAATGGTTTTATACAAGTTTTTTTAGGTCCTTTGTGTTTTTAGATCAAGTCTATAAATGGTTTTATATAAGTATTTTTTTTGAATTATTATTCTTTGGATGTTGCTAGGCTCATGTGCCTAGGTTCATACCTCTAGACTCACATCTCCAAGCTCACCTATCCAAGTTCATTCCTTTAGACTCATGTCTCCAGGCTCACATCTGTAGGTTCATAATGCAAGTTCACATCTCTAGGCTCATGTCTTAGACTTATGTCTCAGGTTCACATCTATAAGCTCATGCCTCTAGACTCACGTCCTCTAGGCTCATGCCTCTAGGCTTACACCTCCAAGCTCATGCATATAGGCTCATGTCTCTAGATTCATGTATGTAGGTTCATGCGTCTAGGTTTATGTATGTTTTTCATATGTCCAGGTTCATGTATATAGTTTTACATGTCCAAGCTCGAACGCCCGTTGTTGGTGGCTCCTATTTCTAAGGATTTTGATATTCGTCCATGGGCGTCTGTGTTTCGTTAACTCCTTTCTGATGGAAGTGAACCTTGAGGTTCTGTGTCCTACTCCCACTGTCCTTCATTGGAGCTGCACCCAAAAATAGGGCGGTGCAATGCCTTTTTCATAAAATATAAGATGATGTTAATATAGCCAGTTGTGAATTTGGAGCTCAGAGGCCCATTTTGATGGCTCTTATTTCTAGGGGTTTTGACGTTCATCCATGCATGTCTGTGTTTTGTTGGCTCATTTCCTCCTAAAGATCCTTGCTTGAGGTGGATCCAAAGGAGTCTAGCCTTATTAACTACGAAGCACTTTGCTACAACTATTGGTTATTTATTGGGATTGAAGGCTTGATGGGCTTAAGGAAGTCTGGTGGTTTGATGTTGCAACAATTAACTGTATTGCCATTTTTAACTATTAGTCTAGATCAAGTCTATAAATGGTTTTATATACAAGTTTTTAAAAGGTCCTTTGTGTTTTTAGATCAAGTCTATAAATGGTTTTATATAAGGTTTTTATGAATTATTATTCTTTGGATGTTGCTAGGCTCATGTGACCAAGTTCAGGCTTCTAGACTCACGTCTCCAAGCTCACCTGCCCGAGTTCATGCCTTGAGACTCATGTCTCAAAGCTCACATTTGTAGGCTCGCATCTATAGGTTCACGTATGCAAGTTCACATCTCTAGGCTCATGCCTCTAAACTCATGCCTCTAGGCTCATGTCTTAGACTCATGTCTCTAGGTTCATGCATCTCTAAGTTCACATATGGAGGTTCACATCTATAGGCTCATGCCTCTAGACTCATGCCCCTAGGCTCACACCTCTAAAATCATGTCTCTAGGCTCATGCCTCTAGGCTTACACCTCCAAGCTCACGTATATAGGCTCACATCTCTAGATTCATGTGTCCAGATTTATGTATGTATTTTCACATGTCTAGGTTCATGTATATATTTTTACATGTCTAGGTTCATGTATCCAAGCTCACACCTCTAAAATCACTTCTCTAGGCCCACGCCTCTAGACTGATATCTCCACACTCACATATGTAGACTATCACCAAAAACTTAAGGTTTTGCCCTACTAATAAATGGAAATCATATGTGCCCTAATGCAAAATAAACTTCAACTTACATCCAATGGCTCCAAAGTTGTATGTTTTTTAGAGTGTGACCTCCTAATCAACATCAAGCAATATTGGGTGATACCAATAGCTTGAAATGGATCAAAAGCTAAGCCTTGGGCTAGTTCTCGGTAGTGGCACCAAATATGTTCAAGTCAAGAGCTTACCTTAGCCTTACCAGAGCATGTATCATTCAATCTTTCCTTTGAGTCACAAAAATACAATTGGCGTCCTCACTTTGTTTGTCACATCAGAATGCTCATTGCCAAAGGGGTGAAGGGAGAGCTCTCAATGTCTAGATGGAGGCAAGAAGAGATGGTCCTTCACGATGGTTCTCTCTCATAAATGACAAGAAAAGAAGAATTTAATGGAAAAGGAAAACCTATGATCACACCTAATAATCACACCTATTCAAGGCAAGCATCCATCAAGCAAGTAAGATGTTAATCAAAACATACTACCGTGCACAAGAGAGGGAGGGAAGAAGAGAATGATGTCATGCAAGGGTCGATTTGGAGACTGGCATTTAGCCAACCCTAATGAGGGTTAACTCCCCTATTTAAGGCCGCTAGGAGCTCACTCCACCACCATTTGTGTCACCCAAGTGGAGATCCATATAAGATAGGTAATGAGCAAGGAAGAAGGGAGCTATGGAGAGCTCTACCTCTACTCAATGCCAATGTTCACGCAAGAGGGACCTTGAGAGGACGACAAGAGAAGGGAGAAGAGAAGAGAAGCTAGACTAACACCATCCACTCCATGCATACACAACAATCAAGCAAGCAAGCATTCACAAACACAAGCATTCAACCATAAACATAAGAGAGAGAGAGAGAGAGAGAGAGAGAGAGAGAGAGAGAGCAAGACTCAGTTGTGACAAATGGGATTGTCCCTTTTCATATTCCATAAAATCATTTATATACATGAGGTCACTTTTTACAATGGCTGGCCTATTTACAATTAGGGGCCCAAAATTGGCTTCCTAGCTCTATGTACATCTAGCTCACTACGATCGGCATTACACAAGCCATAAGCTCGGTCATCCCATTTTTCTTTTCATAATAAGCGCTTTGCACGGTTACAAAATGGTAGATTACAACAAGAAGTGAAACCATGCTTGAAAAATGATGTTAACCAAGGTGGTTAACATACCCCCTCCCTAATTTAGGCCCATCCTCGGAGCTGGCAAGGGATCAAGCAGTAGTAGATCGAGTACATGTGGACAAAATTGCGTCACGAGGTGGGATGTGTGGGGGGGCCCGATGGAAGACTCTATAACTGGTCCAAAAGGTTGTCTCCATCATATCTTTAAATGTTTGGAGGTGCCATGTAGGCATCCACTAGATGCCTACATGGCACTCGTAGTAGCCAAAAAGTTACTTCATGTTTAAATGCCTATCTTTAAATGTTTGGAGGCACCATGTAGGCATCCACTAGATGTGCTCGTAGTAGCCAAAAAGTTACTTTAGCATCAGGCCTTTGTTGAGGTTGAAGTCCAAGCCTTAAATGTCTTCATATGGTAATGGTGCAAATCCGAGAAGGTCTCCAAGAGAGTGATGATGAGATTGAAGAACTAGATTATGGTGACCATGACAGGATCTGGTACCTACTCGTATCTTCTTGGAGGTGCTTGAGCATGGTTTCTTAGGTGCAAGGGTTCTGTGGCATTGGAGGAGCAATCTATGGGAAGTTGTAAAGAAGTTTGGGGTTCTTGGCTTGCTCCTGGTGTGGAAAAGATTCCAGGCCTAGTGGCATGGCAGATCGACAGATATTTGGGATTGATCCGAAGAGCTCTCGTCGTAGCACTTTGCAATACTGCTCTCATATATAAGGCTTGAGGAGGAAAGGATGCGCTAGGTCGGTTGCTCGCCCATGAGTTCAAACGTAATGAGGAGAGCAGTGTGAGGGCTTACAGTAGCCGCTGCATTGACGGGGGGTGCTCGTGCTTCCAACCACGATGCTTGGCATCAAGGTAGGGTCGCAAGACATGGAAGTCCATGCGGTTGGTTACCCTAGTAATGGGAGCCACTTGGAGTTGTTCAACTGAGCAAGATTCTTATGGCCTGCTCGAACTCCGTGCAATCTAATGGATCGCACCATTGAGGGGGTTTAGTGGGAGGTCAATATCCTCTTGTTGCGGGGTGGGGGGGATTTCCCTTCTTCCAAGGGTTGGGGGGAAGGGATGTCGGGTGTGGTAGTTGTGTGATGAAGGTGGAGGGGTGGCAGATGACAAGGTAAGAGTGCTGAGGGTTGCGGCGATAAAGAATGGGGGAGGCCTGGCCAATGTTGAGGGTAAGTCTATTTTATGGATGTCGTTGTTTTCTTCATCCGAGGAGGTGTTGTCTGGGTTTTTGGAGTGAAAAAAAGCCTTGGCGTCTGCGGCTTCCTCGGGGGGTGAACTCCATGGGGGATGCCACATACGAGTCATCAAATTGCATTATGCCAGTGGCCTGGATAACCTCCACATCTGTAGATGGCATCGCTAATACAGAATGAGGAGGCCCTCTACTATGAGTACGATGGGAGCTCATAGCACCAAAGGGATTTGTAAGCTACATAAACGATTTCCCAACCTGTGCAGTGTAGGAATCGGATGCCCTCTGTTGTTCGGGGGGAGGAGTAAGGGTAAGGGCATATCCCATTGGGGATGACGAGGTAAATTGGTCAATTTGTTCAGTGTGTTGGTCGTAGCGAAGGAGGTGGGCCTAGTTCATAAGGTTTGCTTAGAGAGGATGGATAGGGAGGTCAAAAAACATGGTGGGGTGGGTGAAAGAGAGATGTCCCTAAAAGAAGAGGGTGGCCAAGAGGGAGTTTGGTTAGTATATAAGAGAAGGCAGCTTGGGAAAGGGGTTCATTGATGAAAATATCATGCTAGAGTAAGTTAAGGTAGATGGTTTGAAAGTTGAGCTCAAGTACTTGGGATGGGTTCTAGGGAGGAATGGCAAAGGAGTGGAAGTTCCATGGCAGTGTCCATCAGCACATCAACCTTTCTTTCGACTACGCTTAGGACAAGGCCAGAGCGGGTGGGCAGGTGTTAGGCTGCCCGACCTTCTACGGCTTCCAGTTGGGAGGTTTTTTGATGGAGGGCCTCCTCTGCGACCTCGTAGCATTGCTGGAAGTCGAGGTTGGTTTTGGTGAGGGGGGTTGCTTTGGCTTGGGCTGCCCTCTACGAAGGTCCTGTGTTGTGGCCTGGGCAAGGGAGAGGTCATGCAGGGCCCATTATTCTGCTTCTTGTGCTGCATGTAGCTATCTTTGAATCTCTAAAAGGGAGGAGAGGGTGCTGGCTTGGGCAAGGGAGAGGTCATGCAGGGCCCATTATTCTGCTGCTTGTGATGCATGTAGCTATCTTTGAATCTCTAAAAGGGAGGAGAGGGTGCTAGCCAAGGTCCACTCTCTGTTCTCTAGGGCCTTTTGGAGGTTAATGTTGGCAATGGTGGTGTTATATAAAGCTTCATGGCTTTGCTTCTCCTGGGCCTTTGCAAGCAACATTTGTTTCTATGCCACTTTTGCCAGCTCCTGTTGCCTATGCATGTAGTCCGTCATTTGACTTATAAGCTCACAGGCCAAGTGGGAGAAGCCTTGGGAGAAGTCTGGCACTTCCCCATGTGATGAACCCTTCAAAATAGGCCTCATGTGAGTGCACGCTCCCTGTGTGTGCCCAATGGAGGGTTTCCAAGGTATTTCTATGAGAGGAAGCAAGAGAGGATGGGCTAGCTTTTGAGTAATGAGGAGGGAAAGAAGAAGAGCCCGCGGCGGGTGGTGGGGTTTTGTATAGATTCTGCTTAAAAAATGTCTTTCGTTGCGCTTCTTTCTCAGTAGCCTTGCAATGGGCTTTAGTGGAAACTTCCAATGTGTTTGGTCTCAGGCCAAATTGGGGTTGCACTTGCTCCTGTGGCTTTGGGTCTGGGTGATAGCACTTTGGGGGTGGAGAGGTGGGAGAGGATTGAGGGGGATGGAGAGAGACTGGCACTACATCTAGCCCCTCCACCTGAATGGCCTTGGGGAGTTTGTCCCATCTTGCAGCGTGGTAAAGCATTTTGGTAAGCAGGGACACGGCCGTGCGAGCTTTCCCTGTGGGTTGGCACAAATGGAGTGTAGCTCTTTATACATGTATTATGCCTAGTTAACAGGTGTGCCCTAGCCAATGTGGAGAGGCTACATTGACTGAATGTGTTTGTCCATCTGGTGGTGTGCAAAAAGGACAGGGCCATGGCCGGTATGACAAGCTTCTCCTATGTAATGTTTTCCCACTCCACCCCATCCTCGATGGTGGTGCCTTACCACTCCACCCCATCCTCGGTGGTGGTGCCTTGGTAGGTGTCTCGAGTCAGATGTGTGGCGTTGGTCAGGTGCACGTATGGCTGGTCCATCCTTGGGAGGTGTAGGGCTTGATGGACCACGTCAAGACTCGAGTGGACGGGCTGTATCATCCATCACTTGTCCTATTAGAGCATTTGCATCATAGGCCTCTATGAAATAGAGGCAATTAAAGAGATCAAGGCCTCTATGAAATAGAGGCAATTAAAGAGATCAGGGCCCTAAGATTCCAAGATGGGCAGCCGACCGAGCCCAATCTGCTCCAGGCGGCGGATGACTATGGTTGGATCAGTGTAATAGCGTGTTATAGCAAGGCCTTGTGTAATAAAGGAACTTGTGCTCTACTTTATGATTGTTTTTCATAAGACTGTGGACAGTGTGTCCACTGACCTGCTTCATCAAGTTCTCCCCAAGGTGGGACAGTTGTGTTGGGTGCCGACCCTACTCCTCAAAGCTCCCCTAGTTGGTGGATGCTTCTTCTTCTTCTAGGGAGTGTGTAGGGAGTGTGGGTGAGGACCTCTAGGGAGGAGTTAGAGTGTTCGGCCATTGGGTGGAGGATAAGAGGCAGGAAGGTGCAAGCTCAAGAAAAAAAAATTACAAGAGTTTGGCTAGGGAGAGAGCAAAGAGTGATGAAAATGAAGTCGTGGGGCCCCTTTTTATAGGTTTGCAGGAAGGACATGGCCATGTGGCAAAGTTTGGTATGGGCATGGCATCTCTAGGGTACGAGCATATGCTTCAAATGGAACGAGCGTATACTTTAGATTGGTATGGCTGTGGCTTTGGATTGGTACGGCCATGGAAATTAAGATATAGATTAGTACGGCCATGGGCAAAGTGGATGGAACAAGCGTACGCTTTTGATGGTGAGAATGGTATGGCCGTGGGCAACCGGGATAGAGTTTGGTACGGTCGTGCCTTCTGGTTAATATACGGTTGTGATGGCAGTTGGTTTTTTTTGGGCACCCTGCAAATAGGTTTTGTACCCCTAGGCTATGTAGCCAGCACTCCATTGTGGGTTTTGTACTGACTTCGTGCCCAGTTTGCCAAAGTGAGAAGACGGTTCCAATTGGGTGATGGCAAGGTTGGTATATCCCCCCTTAGGAGTTCATAGGTTGTCAAGGAGGAGGGAGAAGTTGAGGGTGGAGAGGACAAGGGCTGAGTTGTAGTACTCTAAGGTAGCCAGATAATGAGGAGTGGGGAAGTAGCCGAAGTCGAGGGAATATCATAGTTAGGGACTGTGAGCTTTGGTTGGAGGGGCAAGGGTGCGTCGTGAAGTTTTTGTTTCCCTTTTGCTATGCAAGAGTTGTGGTGGTGGAGGCCACTATGGGCTTCCATTTGGAAGGTTAGTAACTGCGAAAGGACAAGAGTAGGAAGTTGGTACCTTGGCAATTTCCTTGATAGGAGCTTCAAGCAGAGGTTTGGGGATCCACCGGTAATTTATTTTTGGGCAAGGTTTAGGATGTGGGTGAGGATGGTTCGGCCTTGGGGAGTGTTTTGGCCGACGATTGTCATGTACCCTATGGGCTTAGGGTTGCCAAATGGGTTGCCTTCAAGAGGGATGAGGAGCTAATGTTATCGATATATGAGTATGGGGAGTGGATCGGTGGCCTGGGATCCACAAAGTAGTGGTACCTTCATAATACCCTTGAGCTAGAGGAGCTTTTTAGGTATCCACCACTGATGAGAGTGCTTGCCCCATGGGTGGTTATGCCATCTTCCAAATCACTTTTAATGACTACCTTGCTATCCCCTTTGCCAATTTTTGTGGGTTGTGCCATCTTTCGAACCACTTTTAATGACTACCCTACTATCCCCTTTGCTAATTTTTGTGGTTTTCTTTTGCAAGCATCTAGTTGCACGCGCTTGTTCCTAGACATTCTTTGGAGATAAAACCTTTGAATGTCCCTAGTTTTACGAGGTTGATGCCTCCATTGAAGCGTGAGCTGCAGCCCTTAGTATGTTCTGTAATCTGGTCACTACTATGTCGAGAGAGGGGACCGTATGAATGAAGTTGTCTCTTACACTCATCAAGTTAATGCTAGTGTTGGGATTAGCTTCATGAGCTTTTCCTACTGTGCCTGCTCTCAGTGGACATTCCTTATACATGTGGCCTATCCCACACCCAATGCACAGGGGTTAGTGTGCGGAAGCATCTACAAAAGTACTTTTGCCATCCCTTTTTTTATTGGACATTCAACTACCTGGTGAGGTCCTACACAATGGTAACATTGCATGGGTGGTCGTTTAGCCATAGTATTCATGTCCCGTCCTCGTGGAGTTGGGGTGGCTAAGTATAGAGGGAACATCTAGCAACCCTCCATCACATAGTGGCTTAAAATCTGGGAGGGTGGACTATTTGGCTCAAGAGGCTCATAAGTGGGACCTTCAGTGACTTCCCCCTCATCCCCTTCTTCAAAAATTTCCATCAAGGTTAGCTGACGAGAGCAGGTGTGACTCGTGGGGTAATGGGGGTTGAGGTGGGAGTACTGGGGGTGGTAAGGGCATCTCTGAAGGATTCCTCTTTGGGCCAATTCCTGGCCTGGTTGTGGTGTGTTATGAAGTGTAAGGCCAACGGTTTCCTAGGGTTTACTAGCAGGGCTTGAGCTGCCCTTTGCTGATAGCAATTTGTAATTTCATGACTGCCCCATCTTTGGTAGTATGTGTAATAGAGGGTGGGATGGGGTCGAAGATCTAGACACTCCATATGCTAGTATGGTTAGGTCGACAAATTGGGCACCACACTAGCTCCCTCTTGGGGTAGAGATGGGGTTGACCAACTCAATCCCGGCCTTGGCCGGTTCTCTAGTGTTGGGTCATTTTTCTCATTAATGTAGTAGCCAGCTGTTTGACCTGTTATCCTAAGGTGGACTCCTTGCTTCCTTTTGGTGACTTGATTTAGTATCCCACACTCTTGGTCTCATCAGGATTATGTTCCTAAGGACACCATCTAGATGACACAGGTGCAGATGATGTATCACACCCACATACCTATAATGATGTATCTCATATACATACACATGATGATATTGATACACATACACGTGATGATACACATGCACATAATCATAGTGATACACATCCATGTGATACTATTGTCACATATGTACATGATGATAGTGATGTGTGTGAGTTGGATCATGTGGGCATGATCTCGAGGGCAGAGATGGGTAGTGAGCACACCAAACATTGATACTTCTACACATATTTTCCTTCCTACATATGGACCATATGGATACATTAGTTGATCGTGGATAGAGGATAGTGTGCTTTTGATTAGTGATACTTCACATGTGGGTTCTTGGATACTTATGGGCATAGGCCTAAATTCCTATTCCTAGATAGGACATGCTATTATTCTAGGGCTTTCACATGTGGCGATGTTTATTATACCACTATTCCTAGCCTTCGTAGTGTACCTAGCAGTGTTCACTTGGGTATAGTCTATGTGTTTGAGTAGTCAAGTATGCATGAGGGTAGTGTTGATTTTATTAAGGTTAGATCTCATAGGTGACACATGATTATTCATATGGATCTAGAGAGTTTCACAAATTGACTTAGATATTTTCTTAGATCCATTATTGATGGAGATAGATCTTGTTGGATATGATAATTCAACTATGAATATTGATCAAAACATACTCAAGGTGGATCAAAGCTTGTATAAAACATCATGAACATGAGGGACAAAAACTAGTATATGTAGAAATTGCTTTGAGATTAACACAAAAAGACTCTAATTATGATTAGGCATGAACCAAACTTACATAATCACTTGATCACGACTTGTACCTTATTTAGAGACCCCTCTACCCTATTTTTAGTTGCATGAGTTGCATGAACCATATGCACCAACCGTTTGTAGGCTTTACACCAACCACCCACTGACCACTAGCATAGCCACCACACATTAAATTGGACTAAGGAGTTGGGATTACATTTATCCAACAATACCCCCTTAAGACCAACTTCTTACAAGAACATGAACAAGTCTAACATACCTCCTTTATCCAACTTCTTACAAGAACATGAACAAGTCTAACATACCTCCTTTATCCAACTTCTTACAAGAACATGAACAAGTCTAACATACCTCCTTGACACAATGAGTAAGAGTCCCCCCTTAACAACAACATAGGGTGGTGTACTCTCCTCTACAACTCGTCAAGTTGGAACAACATAAGTCTTGACTCAACCACATACATGACATAATTTAAAAAGCATAATCATCATCTACATCTTTTATACTAAGACTAGAACAAAGATTTGTTTCTTCCACTTGGTTGACTTCTTCAACCACATGTGCCTTTGCTAGCTTTTGATCTCTTTGGTAGCACTTTGCGGATGGATGATTCGTCTTTCCACAATACTCACAAGGATGTTTGGAGAAACAATCCTTAGTAAGATGATTTGTACGACCACAAATAGTACATTTCTTCTTTGACGATGTCGAAGTAGTAGTATATGCATGTGAATAAGGATCTATCACATCCTTTGTAATCTTCTTGTCTTCTTCCTGTGCAAAGAATTTATGATACTTTCAACAAGGAAGGGACTGGCTCCTTCTCTTTAAGTACCGTCACAATTTGCCTAAAGCTTGAAGATAAGCTTTTAAGCAAGATAGCAATAACATCCTCTTTAGGAATAGGAGACTTAACATAAACCAATTGTGTCATTAAGCTCTTCAACCTGTTAATCAAAGCTGTTAAATTTTCATTACTCTCCATGGTTAGATCAAAGAGTTGCATCTTCAAACTAATCTTGGAATGCTTTGCCTTTACACCAAAAGTACGCTCTAGTAATTCCCAAGCTTCCATAGCTGACTCAACATTATCAATATAATGAATAAAACCATCTTCTAAAGAAGTAATGATAATACCAAGTGCTTGCTCATCTTTTTCTTGAAGTTCAGCCGTTGTAGCTCTTGTAAACTGCAGCAGAAATACCTGCTTCATCTTCAAGAAGTGGCTTGACCGTACTCCAGAGATTTTTCTTCATGAGGTAGCCCTTCACCTTGATTTGCCAGGTATGAAACCCAGTTCCGTTGAATTTGTCGGGGAATTTAGAGCTCATGATGATGCAATATGATGCTTGATGTTGATAACTTGCTCATATAGATGATTTAAGCCCAAATAATAATAATATCATCAATATAGATCAAAATAATAAGCACCATGTTGTTGGAGCAAGAGAGGCAGAAAATAGGCGACTGAAAAAAGGCTCCGTACAGCAGCTCCTATGGACCAATTACTACAAGATTTGGTATGCTGAATCCTTACATTATAGACTTGAAGCACCTAAGAGTAATTAGGCAAATTCATAGAGACGGTGCCGAATGAACACGATTAGCAGAACGCTGCCTGGCGAGACGATGATTTCGTGAAGAAGCGACCAAACCCGCCTTCGAGCTTCATTTTAGGGCTTGCGTGGGATCAAAGCAAGAGGCCTATATCAAAATATTAAAGTATTATCTCCTCAGATGCAAGCATGGAGGCAATCTACAACATGTTGTCCAAACAGGGAAAAAATAGGCTATGGTGATTAAGAGAGAGATTAGGGTTTTTGCTAATAAACTAAACCTAATTGGATCATGCTCTGATACCAAATATTGGATATGATAATTCAACTATGAATATTAATCAAAACATACTCAAGGTGGATCAAAGCTTGTACAAAACATCATGAACATGAGGGACAAAAACTAGTATATGTAGAAATTGCTTTGAGATTAACACAAAAAGACTCTAATTATGATTAGGCATGAACCAAACTTATATAATCACTTGATCATGACTTGTACCTTATTTAGAGACCCCTCTACCCTATTTTTAGTTACATGAGTTGCATGAACCATATGCACCAACCATTTATAGGCTTTACACCAACCACACTGACCACCACTAGCCTAGCCATCACACATTAAATTGGAATAAGGAGTTGGGATTACATTTATCCAACAGATCTACCCAACCTATGAGGATTACTTCAGTGACCTTGTAGATTCCAAGGTTAGTGATTTTTGGGATGATGATTCCACTTGTCTCCTATATGTGGATACGTTGTCAGTCTTCAATGACAATGATGTTCATTATGATCCTATTGATTATATTATTATTTTAGAGGATCATGCATATATAGAGAGATTTGTGTATGCATATACACACATGGATATGGTGGATCGTGTCTCGGATGTTTCGAGTTGTGATGTATTTCGAGCAACATGATGCTACCTACTACAATTTAACTTTGCATGATGCTACCTACGAGTTATGTGCATTTGGTTCTTGACATGACCCTATGTTTTGTGGAGGATCATGCATATATAGAGAGATTTGTGTATGCATATGCACACATGGATATGTTGGATCGTGTCTCAGATGTTTCGAGTTGTGATGTATTTCGAGCAACCAAATTGATTACAATTTGACTTTGCATGATGCTACCTACGAGTTATGTGCATTTGGTTCTTGACATAACCCTATGTTTTGTGGAGCCATGACATTTACTTTGGGTGCATCATTTGCCATTTGCAATATACTATGTGGTCCACCATTCAAATACACCTACAACACATCCTAGTCTTGGTTGGCACGATGGTTCTTTTATGCCAAAACAATTCAACATTCCGGCCATGAGTTTTAATCTCACGTGTGGATGTCTTCGGTGCCGGACTCATATTATGACTTTAAGGATGGGCTAGTTGCTAGCATTCCCTTATACCGAGGTGGATTTTGGGCTAGTCTCATTATCGACATTATTCTTCCATATTATGACTTTAAGGATGGGCTAGTTGCTAGCATTCCCTTCTACCGAGGTGGATTTTG
The DNA here is from genome assembly GCF_041138505.1 of Cibotium barometz. Lineage (NCBI taxonomy): Eukaryota > Viridiplantae > Streptophyta > Polypodiopsida > Cyatheales > Cibotiaceae > Cibotium > Cibotium barometz. The sequence continues at coordinate 22,132,483 of NC_141106.1, forward strand.
GGCTAGTCTCATTATCAACATTATTCTTCCATATTTACCATTCAATCTAGGTGGTTGGAGGGCTATTCTTTTAGAGTTTATATGGTTTAGATTTCCCTTTGGGCTAGTCTCATTATCGACATTATTCTTCCATATTTACCATTCAATCTAGGTGGTTGGAGGGCTATTCTTTTAGAGTTCCCATGCACACATCTCCTTAAGACATTGTCCTTACCTAGCTTGTATAGTTCTCCAGCAATTTATTGATAAGGTGCAACTAGCTTAACAAACCAATGCATTTTATCTTTATTCAAGGGTTGTTCTTGTGGAAAACCATAAGCTAGATAATATGATATTTCTTTGCTCCATTCGGGCACCATGTCTAGTTTGAACAAACAAGCATCTAGGAGGTCATCAACAATCAACATCAGTTGCCAATTTCCCATTTGGAATCCTTGACATATGATTGGCTAACACATGCTGTGTTCCCTTTCTTACCGTGACTATGAAGTCAAATTCTAATAGTAATAAAAACCAGCATGTGATTCGTCCCGTGGTGCAAGGCTTGTTCACTAAGTATAATAAAGCCTTAGGGTCCACAAAGAACACAAATTTTTTGGCCAATAGGTAATGTCGATACTTCTTGACAGTATAAAAACCATGGCCAACCCTTCTCGTTCTATGGTGGTATAATTCACCTTTGCATCATTCAATTGGCAACTAGCGAAGCAGACTGGGTAGTCCAATTTGAACTCACCAGGCTGTGCCAATGTATATCCAATAGCAAAGTTTGAGACATCGATGTGCACATGAAATATAAGATCCCAGTTAGGTGGTCTCAGAATTGGCACACTGGGGCCAGTGCTTACTTCAATCTATCATATGGTTCCTAGCATTCTTCAGGCCATTCAAAGACAATGAGTAGCTTATATAATGGTCTAGCAATTTTAGCATAAAATATTATGAAGCGGCGATAGTACCCAACATGGCCAATAAATCTCTGCACACCTTTGTAATTAGTGGGTGGGGGTAATTTCAAGATCAACCTAACTTTGCTTTCATTAGTGGATATACCGTTCATCACACCGTGTTTGACCCAAAATCAGCACTTTAAAGGGTTTAAGGATATATGATACAATCGACATCGCTAAACACTTTTCTCAAGTAAGCCAGATGGTCTGTCCATTGTCAAGAGTGTGCACACAGATCATCAATGAATACCTCCAACCACTTTTACAAGTAGTCTTTGAAGGCTGTGCACATTAATCGTAATTGGAATGTTGTTGGGGCATTGGTGAGACCGAAAGGCATGACTTTGTAAGCAAACATCCCTCACATTGTATTGAAAGCTGTCTTATGATGGTCTTCAGGCGTTATAGACACCTGATTGTAACCTGAAAATCCATCTAAGAAGTTGTAAGCTTCTTTACCAGCTGCCCTCTCCAAAACGTGTTCCGTATAAGGCAATGGGTAATGGTCCTTCTTAGTAGCTGCATCGACCTTTTTGAGATCGACACAGATCTTAAGTTTTCCATTCTTCTTTGGCATTATTACAATTGGTGATAGCCAATCCGTATGTTCAATCTCGTAGGATCGGAAGTCTATAGCAATGAGTTTATCAATTTCCTCCTTTATAATTGCCGCATATATTAGGATTCATCTGGTATGGTTTTTGCTTGGTTGGTCTTGATCCGTCCATGATTGGGATCGTGTGTTGTATCACTTTAGGTGGTACACCCTTCATCTCTTTGTAGTTTGAGGCGAAACAATCCTTAAACTCCTTAAGGAGAGCAACAAGCTCATTTTCTTCAACCGGAGTCAAGTCCTTAGCGATATAAATAGGTTTGGTTTCCTCCCCTAGTTCTACAACATCAATCTTCTTGACTTCAGCTAGGCCATTGTATGATGTGGATAACCCATCTTCCTTAACCCTTTTTGCCATCAATCGGACCACTTTTCGTTCATCAATTGTGTATGTTTTGGAATGGTCTGATTGAAAGCAGGTTTGGTTTATCCTCATCCTCACGTTTTGTTTTAGCCATCACCTTCTTAGCCTCTTGCTCGGCTTCTACCAAAGCTTTGTTTTGTTTTTGGTGCCCAACTTTCGTAAGCTTAGGCGTTTCCGGTTCTCGAAGGGTGACTTCCTCCTCCCTATGTTTCCCTTCAAGGGATATCTTGCTCAATTCCTCACCCCAATTCTTAGAAAACTCGTCGTTTATCTTAGTAGCTTCGAGGTATCTCAAGCATTGGGCGTCCGTGGGCTTTCTTTGTACCAGCACATTTCATATAGCGATATATCATTTCTGCTTTTGCCATCTTCTAAGGCGTTGGGCACTAGTACAACCTTATGATCCAGTCCCTTCTATGCTTGAAACTTTCTCCTCTAATTCCTCTTCAATGGGTTGCCAATTGACCATACATACAGAGGTAGTGGGAACAGTCCCAGAATCCACGTATTGGGTTCCTTAAGGTTGCATCACATCTATGGTGGCTAGCACATGCATCCATTTTTCACTGAAATCCGAAGGAGGAAGTGTTACATACATTTTCGCTTCCTCTTCCTCTTTGGAAATTTCCACCGTGGAGTGGCTTATTTGTACGGATGTGGTTTGCTTGGTTGTGACCAAATCATTACCAAAAAGTTACCCTTCCATGGGGTGTGCTTTCCATGTTCGCAGATCTATCTTTAGAATTTGCGAGTCCCTTCGAACATACATATAGTCTAATGCCCAATCTTGTAAGCACTAATTTGGATTCCCTCATAAAGGGTCTCCCCAATATTATGTCATATGAGTCTGATTGGCATAGAAAGTCTATTACCACAAATGTATGATGGTAGCGGAACGTAAAGAGTTTGAGTCGCACATTCTCTAAAAGTCCAATGGGTAAGATGTTCCGTCTGCCATTTTAACGATAAGATCTGCTCTTTTCAGATCGAGTTTTTTCCATTTTTCCCAACGTCGTTTTGTGATGATCTTGACTCCCACCCTACCATCTAGGATAGGCTTGGTATCTATTATGATGAATTGGGATTGTAGCATTAGTGTCATCGCTTTCGTAATAACGCCCTAATTGATTAACTGGTATTTTGAGACAACTATGAGCGTTCTTTCCCTTGCGTGTTTTAAGGTTCTTTCTGCTAGAGGTGAATGAATCTCCTCTGCAGTGTCTGCTGGCTTTAGTCCACCGTCCTCTACCCATTCTTTTATGTCTGCCCACAATGTTGGTAAACTGTGTAATGGCATTTGCACGGAAGTGGACAGTATAGCTACGAGACTACGTATGTCTCTGGGCTCTCTGGCAATTGAGGGTTCCTTCCACGTGTGCATCTCATATCCATCCCTAGGGAATGAATGAATGGACTCATCCTACGCAACCTCCTCAAACATTCTTGACATCAGGTTTCCTTGAGATCCCTCTTCCGACTCTTCTGGAATTGGAGTAGGTACGTCTAATTCTCTTTCCCTTGTCAGTTTGTTTCTTGGATACATTGTATCCGTGGCCTGGTTAGCTTGTAATTTGGCTTTGTGAAGTCATTGACACTCCTCTACAAGGGCCCTGGCTTCTTCAAGCTTCCTTATCTCTTCTTTAGCATTTGGGTATTTGCCAACTCCTTTAGGGGTTGATGGTGTTTCCCCTTGCGCTTCTTGGTCAAGCTCATTTGGTTTGAGCACTTGATCCCTCTCTTCTCTTGGATTGAGTGGATCCGGTGTCGATAGTATCTTCTTCAGATTGTGACTTTGGTGTCACCTTTACCCACTTTTTTCACCCTCCTCCTCTTGCCAGTTTTAGAAGTGGTTGCATCTGCTAGTTGGGTTCTTCCCTTTATCCCCTAATTGGGCTTGGGCTCGTGTCAGGACATTCAGTGGCGTGATGTTTTAGGGTTCACACTTATGGTTCAGACGGTGGCCTGGTTAGAAGTAGAAGCAGAACCACTTGTGCGGTATGGGCAATCTTTGATCAAATGATCAATCCCACATTTAGTACAAGTAAGTATTGGCATGTCATTAGGTGGTGCAGTCAATTGTTGAGTTTGATGCATATGAACCACATTCTTGTTAGGACATTTAGCGATTCAATGTGGTACACCGCAACCAAAACATTGTAGTGGCCCTCTCCTCATATTTGCATTTATGTCTTTACCTTTCCACTATATTGTGGTTTGAAACACAGAAACTGGCGTGTTATTATGTAAGACATAAAATTCTAGTGCAATCTTCGCAGCTTCCTTATAGTAATCACCCACTCATTTCTACATTATGCACCATTTCCATATCCTCTAATGCCTATTAAGACTTGGTTGATTTTAGCATGTGGTGGTAGAACAGGTGTGGCGGTAGAGGTGAAGTGTCCTATACTCAAAACATCCCCCTAGGTAAATAGAAAGGGTTTGGCTATCCTACAAACTGCAGTGATTTGCCTGGGTGTAGTGCTGGTAAGGCCAGTGGTGCTCTAGGTGCCCGCAGCTGTGCTACGATTTGGAACCTTTGTATGAGCTTTGAAATGATGTGTGGCTTCATTTGGGATGGTCTGGATTCTAGAGTAGTGCCTAGTTCCTTGACCGTTCCTCGGCCCGTTTTTGTAGCCATATTCAACAAATATGCCCTTCTGGCCGCATTAAGATCTACAATTGGATCCGCCCTTGGTCTTTGAGGAGCTACTCCCCCCCTACCTAGACCTCTTTCTCTACCAACATTGGCTCTTTTAGGCATTTTTGGTCTATAGGTCGGTCCGACTACTTCATTCTCTGGACTGGCTCATCGTTGGTAGCCTCCGTACCTTTGTAGAATCAAGAGCCCCATGTCTTGTAAGAACGTGGGGTGATTGATCATTTGCTTGATGTCCTTCTTCGTGTATAGGCGGTCCTCTCCTTCACCAGTTTCCCCTCGGTAGGTTATCCCTGCCATCCTGGGTTACGAACCCTTCATTAATGGGCTCTAAGTTTGGAATTTCTCCCTCACTCCTGCCCGCAACCATTTCTGGCTCTTTGCCACGTGATTGAAATAGGTTCAAATTTCCCATCTCCTTTTGTTTGGCCCTAGCCCTTCGAGTATTGAGCTCTTGTTTCCTTAAGCTCGATTCTCACGGTTGTCAATCTACTTCAATCCTTTTTAGACCTAATTCTATTTCCTCTGAGGTTGGGAAGAATACTTGACCTGTCATGGTTGCGCTTTCTAAGTCTCTTCTCATTTTGGGGGTGCTAGTGTTAGACAACCTAAAACTTGAAGGTTAGGTTGTTAATTCTTGCCTTGGACCTAGTCCAATGCTGGTTGACGGACTCGTGCGCCCGCAGATTGCGCTTCCTCATCGTTGTTGGTTTGGAGACCAAAAAGTCCCCGGGCTATATCAATGATACCACCATTAGATCTGGTAGGGGAGAGTGGTTTCTCCTCTTCCCCAAACCCAGAGAATTGTTGCCCTTCTTTCATGGATTTTTTACTGTTTGTCTCGACGGTGGTTAGATTCCTTAAGACACTCAATTGAGTGGCTTGAACTAACACTCTTTTGATAGGAAGATCCTAGGTGATTTGATGCACTGTCGTTGGGAGTGAGGTCGTCTTTGATGAGCTTTCCAAACCTTAAGTGCATATGAATGTGATTTGATAAGCTGATTTACTACCCCAATTGAATTTTGATAAGCTGATTTACTACCCCAATTGAATTTTGGTAAGATACTGTCGATTTTTTTTCTGAGGCCATGAGAATGCAGATAACAATTCATGGCGTGAGAAGTCAGAGAATTGTTCACGTCGTGAAATGGTAAACCGTTCACGCCATGAACTAATTTCTGTACTTTTACGTGTTCCAATATTTTCTTTGGACTCAGAAATCAGCGTTACCTTGTTTCAATTTTATTGGTCTCAAGCACTTCCCTAACCTTAATATGACAAAACTAGGTTTGTGAGCTAGATATGGTTACGTCGTAAAACTACAGAAACAGTTCGCGTCGTGAAATGATAAACCGTTCACGTCGTGAGTTCCTTTGTAGTTCATGTCGTAAGATGTAATTGGTTCATACCGTGAGATGTCAAAAAACTGTTCACGTCGTGAAATGTATAGTGTTTCACATTGTGAAGCATTTTTTGCTAGTTCACGGATTACAAATTTGTCAGACCCATGGTGTCAGAGATGTTAGGATAAGACAACCTATTTTTAGCAAGGTAATCCCATGAATTGTGGCGTTAATTTCAAGAGTGGTTCACACCGTGAGATAGTAGGAAGTAGTTCATGTCGTGAATTGTTTTCCTGCAGTTTCATGTGGCCTTTGCATGACACTTATTAATGTCCTCAAATGGAGGAGCATATTTGTTAATCCAAAATGGGATTAATAGTCTGTGTGGGTTCATATTCTAATTTTTTGTTTTGCTAATTATTCTTTGTGAAGAAGAGAGTGTATGACGAAGGAGACTCTACGTATGTAGTACACCGAGATTCTCTGGCACCATTTGATTCTACTTAGATATATGTTGTATATGAGTTTTTTGGTGGTCCTTATATAGGTTATAAAGACCTTCGTATGCAATTCATTTTGGTTACCACATTTTAGTGGTCTATTTTATTCATGATTTTTTTTTTGATGACCACTATATATCTTATAGGGGCTTTTGTATGTAATGAATTATGGACACCACATTTTCGTATAGTTTTCAAATGTATAGTTTTTTGTGTATAGTGTTCATTCATGATTCTAATTATCGTTTGTCATTTACAAAATTTACGAGAGAGAGAGAGAGAGAGAGAGAGAGAGAGAGAGAGAGAGAGAGAGAGAGGATGATGAAATCTATGAGAGAGATTGGATTACCTATTGAATTGGAGTGGATTTGTGCTTATGTGCAACCCATTGTCTTGGGATGAACCCAACAAGTTATTAGTTTTGATAAACTAGAGTGAACATGCTGTATAATTTGTTTGCGACTTGGTGATGTAAGTCAAGTTCTGATCATTGATATTATGATACCCATCATTCATGTCCCATAGTGCAGGCTTTGGCAGAACATTGCCATTGGATAGTAAGATTGTTGTGAGATTGATAGCGAGATACTTAAGCCAATATAAATAGGGCCATGAAGATATGGCGTGAAAAATATTCACATTTCATTTCGTGGAGAAGCTCTGTTTGAGCATTTGAGTGAAATTGTACCCAGCCCCTACTGGTCGAAGACGGATAAGCCTAAAGAAAACACTAAAGCCCTAGGAAATCCAAAAGTAACACCTATGACCACGTCTACCATGGTTACCCAACAATGCCCAAGCAACAACTTGCAAGTTCCAAGGCTCCATGCATGTGTTCAAACCTCGAAACTAGAGTAACTGGGTAGGTGGGTTTGCACGTTGTAGCCATGATGAGAATCCACAGGCGGAGCTGCTCTGTGTGTGTGGGTGTATGTGTGTGCATTGGCATCTGAGAGTCATTCTGCACCATTTGTTGTTGGTAGAGGATGGTGGCTATGGGGCGCCGTGTGTTTGGGCGTCTCTCTTTCTTACCCCTCCTCACTTTCATGTCAGCATTGCTGGCTTTCATCCTGCTCTCCCCTCTCCTCCCAGCCCCCTCTCTTTGCATCAGAAAACCCACAGAAACAACTCCAAAAACACCCGCATCATCAACAACAAAAGCTCTCAACAACGACGATAACAACCAAACCCTCGGCAGGCTCGACTTCCCCCTTGGCTTCGTCTTCGGCACGGCCTCCTCAGCTTTCCAGGTTGCTTTTCGCTCTTTGCTTTTCTGGGTTTTTTGCACTCGGAAGCTAGCTGACACGCATCTTGCTTTCACTTGCAGTACGAAGGAGCTGCTAAGATCGACGGTCGAGGACCCAGCATCTGGGACACTTTCTCATCCAAGCAAGGTACTCTGTCTTTCCTTACTCTTGTACGGCACTTGGTGATGATAACATCATGCTTTTGCATCGTACTTGCCGATGATGACATCATGCTGCTGCATGGCACTTGCCGATGATCACACACAATGAGCCATCGGCTCTTGCACAACTTCCTGGGATTGTATGCTCTTGTATGGCACTTGCCACTAATGCCGCATCCACAAGTGTTGTACAGCCCTTGCTGATCGTATGATGCTTGCTGAGGATGACATTGTTCTCTCATAACTGCTTTGCTAACACACTACACACGTTTGCTCCTAGGAAACATCCTTGATGGAGCAAATGCGGACATATCTTGTGACCAATATCATTTTTACAAGGTACAAATCTGCTTTAAGAGTTTTTATTTTCAACACGTGGGCAATTCTTGTCGTCATCAAGGTCGGGGCTCACAAGAGATGAAATAGAGACAAAACATTATCTAAGAGAATTGCCAAATTACTCACTTTCTTGTCACCATCACTTTAGAATTCAATTATTGTCAAGAGATGAAATAGAGACATATGTTTGTTTCCTTTCCATCTAGCCTTAGGTCCAAGATCCTCCTGTGTTACCAATTTACATCGCTCGTAGGCGTGCTGTCGAGGAAGCACCATGTGGGTTTTAAACCGAGAACCTCTTGGTCTCAGTCAAACGTCTCTACCACTTGAGCTATCACCTCATTGGCAAATAGAGACATACATTATCTAAGAGAATTGCGAAATTACTCACTTTCCAGTCACCATCACTGTGGAATTCAAAAAAGTATCCTTTGGATCTCGAGCTATAGCTTGTGGAAATCATGGACTTGGACTTAGGAGCAAGTGTAGTCCGCTTCTTATCTAGGACATGAACAAAAGCAACACAACCAAAGACACAAAAATGTGATACAGATGGCTTATGTCCAGAAAATGCCTCCTTTGTGTCAACCCGTCAACCGCCTTCGTGAGTGTTCGAACGGTTTATGAGATAATCAGAAGTAGCCACAGCTTCTTCCCAAAACGCGGGGGGAATTCCAGAATGATATAATAAAGATCTCGTCATCTCCTTCACGGTCTGATTTTTCCTCTCAACTACCCCATTCTGTTGAGGAGTACAAGGAACTGTTGTCTGTCGTTAATACCTTTTGATGCAAGAAACTCATCAAAGGCTACAAACTCACTACCATTGTTAGTCTGCAAGAATGAAACCGTAGAGTGAGACTGATTCTGAACCATGGCTATCCTAGTCCTAAAACTGGCAAAAGCCAAAAAACATATCCACATTGTCTGAGTATAATCATCCACCAAAAGCATGAAGTACTTAGCAACTCCAAGGGACTCAACCTCCATAGGTCTAGCCAAGTTTGCATGTAGCTTGAGCATTTGTGTAGCCGAATGTGCAGCCTCCTTTGGAAAAGCATCTCTATGATGTTTGCCCATCATGCAAGACGAGCATATATGTGGTAGTTGTTGGAGCTTAGGTAAACCAAGAACCAACTGTTGGGAATAATTTTTTTGCAAAGAAGAAACAGGTACATGACCAAAGCGTGAATGCCACAAAGAGGTCTCATCAATAAAGACTAAGGCATGAGAAGGAGAGAATAGTTGACGGATATGAGAGTCAGACAAGGGAATCTGTGAGGAGAAAGTAGTGATTTTGTAGAGGCCTCCATCATGAACTCCATTGGCCACAACCAAGAGTGTCTGTGTCAATGACCTCAACCACCTCATCATCAAAATAAACTCCAAGTCCCTTCTGAGCAGCCATGTGAATTGAAAACAAGTTCTTTGGCCACAACCAAGAGTGTCTTTGTGTCAATGACCTCAACCACCTCATCATCAAAATAAACTCCATTTCCCTTTTGAGCAGCCATGTGAATTGAAAACAAGTACTTTGAAAGCCGAGGCACATGTAAAACTTCATGGAGAGTAGCAGAGGAATCAAGAAAAACATTACCAATACCAAGAACGGGTAAGGAAGAGTCATCTCCAATGCGAACCGAAGAAGAGAGCGGCTGATAATCCTCCAATGTTTGGTTGTATGGGTGGAAGCACCACTGTCACTAACCCACTCAACCTCTGTCGGTGTGTCACTGACCTCTGTGGAAGAAGTTATATCAGTGATCATGAGGAAAGTATCCTGTGGAGAGGTAGGGGGAGAATTTGTAACTGCCATGTATGCCACTTTGGCATTGCCCTCGTCCTTGACCTTTTCCTTGGTTCTTATCAAAATCCTTGTCAGAATCTTGAGAGTTATCTTTGGCTTTGGCTGCCCAAGAACTGTCACGTAGAGCAATAAAGCACCGTTCCTTTGTATGGCCTGATCTGTCACAAAAAGAACACTCCAAGGTTTTGTTACCTTTGGCCTCTGTAGCATCCCTCTTGCCCTTGCCTTGGGCAGCTTTGTTCTTTTTGTTGTTGTTGCCTCCTCGTCCTCCTTTGTTCTTGCCCTTATCTTGGGCAACAAAAGTAGATTCCGACTTTCCTTTGCCTCTCATCAAACACTTGTCATGTAGATAACTCAACTTCTTCAAAAGATGGAAGAGGCTGGCGAAAGTAAGGACTCAAGGATGCTAGTTGGTTTGGCAAACTGGCTGTCTGGCTGCTGATAAAGCTCCACGACCTGAATTTATCATTTATCACCATAAAGAGGGCGACTTTCACACGTGGCTCCCAAGAACTGCTGCCCGATTGGCTGTTGACAGCCGAATGAGCATTAGCCCTTTCCATGGGCTGGCCAACCAAGACCCTAGCCACTCTGGGCTCCACATAGATGTAGTCTATGGCTGTGCACTTCCTGCTTCTACAACATGCAACTTCAGTGCTCTTGCATCTGACTCGAAGCCTATCAATGATTGGAACACCACATCATCATTCCAGAGGGTGACTCACAGTATGGACTTGCACTGCTCCATGTGTGGGACATGCACACCTGACCATGACCATGACCATGTACGGGACTTGTACACTTGACCCTAGACGCTTAGAGTGGATCCCTGGCTGACTCATCCCGGACTAGGGCTCACAAGGGGCCAATCATCACTTCAGGTCCACCTACTGTCCAGATTTGTCCAGGTGGCATCCAAGTGTTGTCAGTGTCACCAAAGCCCTCCTAAATCTGCACAATGGTAGAGCCAAGGATCATGAAGACCTCCGCACGGAGCATTTCACACATGGCTAGACCGTCTTGGCTCCCATCCTAGCTCATATTTTCAATAGGGCATTATTTGAGGGCTTTTCCCCCTCTTGGACCACTAATACCATTTTCCCTATCCATGAAGTAGGAGACCCCTTGAATTACCGAACCATTATGATTGGACACATTTTGGCCAAGATTTATGGGACCAAGTTGGAGGCTGAAATTAGCTCCTTCGCGGAGCAGCATAGACAGAGGGCCCCAGATCAGGCAGGCTTTATGAGGAATTACTCTACACTGGACCACTTCACAATCAGGGCCATCATCAAGGAGGCGAGGGCACATAGGCAGTGGGTGTATTGTATTATTGCTTTGTGGATTTTTGCAAGGCCTCTGATTCAGTCCCCCAGATCCTGACTTCTAGCCCGTTTACAAGACTATTGGTGTCAAACAGGACTGCCCACTCTCTCCCACACTGTTCGGGTTATAAATTAATGAGATTTCAGAATTTGTTGACAGATTGGAAGGCTCCGGAATGGAAATAGCTCAGGCCTTTGTGCCCCTCCTACATGGTTCTTGTTGCTGATTGGGCGGATAAATGGATGCCATAGAGTGAACCTAGGATGAGTTGAAAGTGTGCAAGTCAAAGCGGTGACTGGCGGGGCTAGGTTAGTTGCATGTAGGGAACAAGAAAGAGTATAAAGGTCAGGTCAGTGTGGTTGGCTCCTATGGGTGGAGAGAGAGAGAGAGAGAGAGAGAGAGAGTTTCCCAATGGTGACTTTGGGAATGTATGTGAATTCCCTTTTTTTATACAGACGGCACTGTGATTCCTGTAGGAGGATATTAAGCTTATGTCGGAGATGGGATTCGATGCATACAGATTTTCAATATCTTGGCCACGTTTGTTTCCAGGTAAAAAGTGGCTTTAGGGATGAAAAAGTGCTTCTAGTTAGATCAGCAAGATCGTTCTCTATTAAGGAAATTGAAAATAGGTCAAGCATTAGTTTCTATATTTCCTAATGTCGACTCTCAAGGTTAATATGGTTTTGAAACATTCTGTAGAGGGTAGAGGAAAAGTGAACCCTATTGGAGTCACTTACTACAACCACCTTATCAATGGGCTGTTGGAAGCAGGTGAGCAGTATGTACCAGGATTTACTCCATAATTATCTCTTATCGAGCTATAATTTCTAGGCGTAACTCAGGATTTAGAATCGTTTGTGGGTGATAAATAGTCTTGCAATAGGCTTGTGCTTTATGAACTTATCAATTTTCATTGAGTATCAGGGATTGAGCCTTATGCAACCCTATACCATTGGGACCTTCCACAAAGTTTAGATGATGCTTATGGAGGCTGGCTTAGCCAGCTGATCATGTAAGTATTTTTCATTACACTTTTTAAAGCTACCTATTAATAAAGAGGTCTTGCATGTACGTGTAGTAGGGATTTGAGTAAAGTATATTTCTGTACCTATTTGCTAATATGTGTGTGTGAACTATGTGCTTGATTGAATCCCGTGTGTTTTGTGTGACTTTACAGAGATGATTTTGCAGTCTATGCGGACACTTGTTTTAAGCTGTTTGGTGACCGTGTGAAGCATTGGATAACTTTCAATGAGCCAAACATCTTCATTCAGATGGGTTATGACATTGGTTTGTTTGCACCGCGGAGGTGCTCCTCTTGGATTAAGGACTGCAGTGAAGGGAACTCGGCTACAGAACCTTATGTTGCAGCTCATAATGTTTTGCTGTCTCATGCAGCGGCAGTTGATATCTACAGAACAAGTTATCAGGTCATCTTACCATATTCTAAGAATATTTTGAGACCCATAGAAAGGATCTAAAGTCATAAATGATGAAGCCTCGTTTGGAAATGGCACATAAAGTAATGGCTATATTTCTTAACATTGGCAGTATGTAAGTTTGCATCACAGCAACGCTTGTGAGGCTGCAGGCTGACAGAGGAATTTGATATGTACTCAGGGCAACCAGCTAGGTAGCATTGGAATGTCAATCAGTGTTAATTGGTATGTGCCTTTGAGGAACTCAACGCAAGATGCTGATGCAGCACGTAGGATTATTGAATTTCAGCTTGGATGGTGAGTGAACATTTGTAATGAACTCATGTAGTTTGAAAACTTTGAGTGGGATGCTACAACTGTATGGAGGAGAATCAAGCGTGCTCTCTTTCTAGCTCATGTGGGAGTTACTGAAAAGAATGCATGAGATCACTGAGTGCACAGGAGTTACTACTTCCAGTCTTTAACTTACAAGTATGTTTTCTTAGAAGATATGATGCATATATGTGTGACACACATGCATGTGCATGTGTGTATACTCGTATATTCTCCGAGTGTTGATACCACATGCATGTGTGTATACTCGTATATTCTCCGAGTGTTGATACCCTGGCCTGCCAATGCACAAGGACAGGGTTTGAACTCTGGCAATTGTTTAAACATCATTAAATGATTAAAAAAGACATATAAAGTAGATTTATTTTAAAAAATCAAATGCAAGCAGGTGATATGGGGGTTTTCTTGTAATAGTGGCCCTAGGGATTTTGTGCAGGTTTTTAGATCCCCTAACACATGGCGACTACCCACCTGTCATGCGTGAGCTTGTCGGACAGAGGTTACCCAGCTTTACAAATGAGCAAAAGATCAAATTGAAGCATTCATGTGATTTTGTTGGTATCAATCATTATACAACGGCTTACACAGCTGCTATAAATTCAACTTGGGATTCCAATCAGACTGACTACTTTCGGGACAGCCTGACCAGTTTGACATGTGAGTTTTTGTTTTTACCCTTGGAAGAAACTTGAATATGATGATCATAATTCATGCTATTTGAAAGACATATTTATGTCAGAAACTTCTGGTTTTGCAGCGGAGCGTGATGGAGTTCCTATTGGACCAAGGGTAATAAATCTTTTTCCTTCTTGAGGGTCTTTACAGACAAATTTCCACCACCCATCAGACAGGCAGGGTTTGGTATGGGTGGGGATTTCCGGCCCATAAGGGATGGGAAGGTGAGATCTCCCCCTTTCACCAGCAGGGGAATCTGTCTGTAAGGACCATTATTTTGTTACCGTCTTGAGTACGGCCTTGTGTTCAAACCTGTTGTACATATTTAACATAGTTTAGCTTAGGTTTTTGAAAAGCTTTTTTGACCATAGCTTGGTTAACATGTTGATATGAGACTCTCATCGGAAGCTCTTAAATGCAGGCAGCATCAGAGTGGCTTTTCATAGTCCCATCTGGCATATACCACGTTGTGAAGTATGTGAAAAAGAAATACAATCTCCCAATATTAATTACTGAGAATGGTAGGGTCCAACACCTTGGAAACAATTCATAATCCTGCAACAAATATGAAATGATATTAATGTGTATGGTTGTGGGAAAACCTTGCATTAAATTCAAAGGAGGTTTGATGCATTTACATGTTGCAGGAATGGATGATGCTGACAATGGATCATTGCCTATGGAGCAAGCGTTGCAAGATTGCAAGAGGGTTCAATTCCACACCGACTATCTTTCCCATCTTGCAGCAGCCATCAGGTAGACTCACGTTATCATATTGACATGCTTTTAAAATCTATTGTTGTCTTTGCATCTAGAAATGTTTGCAAGTCTTCATGTAGGGAAGGGGTTGATGTACGAGGTTACTTTGCTTGGTCTCTTCTGGACAATTTTGAGTGGATTTATGGATACACTCTTCGATTTGGCCTTCACTACGTCGACTACACCACATCAAGGAGGTATCCTAAAGCCTCAGCTAAATGGTTCAAAAAATTTCTGGCCAAAGGATCACTCTCTGATCATTCTGTCCAGAATTATAGATGGTGGCTCCCTGGATGCATCCCAAATTAAGACATCTTCCATGAAAGGTTGATGAAAACAGTCAACAAGTTTTTGAGCTGTAAATGAGGAAAACCAGTAACATTTGAAGTGTTTAAGGCATCTTGCCTTAGTGTTTTTTTGAGCAGTCTTAGTTGAGATTTGTTGTTTGGCAATGCTGGGCTATTTCAAAGTTTTTTAAGGCTGGTTTGATCCAAGTTGTTAGCTTAGAAGGGAAAATCTAGTCATAGGGGACAACCAATAATAACGTGGACCTTGGATATTGACACTTACAGGAACCTTTTGATGTGAGAGAAGGATTTAGTTGGAGCATAAGTAAGGGTAAAGGCTCATGGGCTCATGGGATAATGACTGGTTAAAGAAATGACAGATTTGATGACATGCGTCATGACATTTCTCTGTTAACATTATATCGTGACCTGCTGTTAAATGTTCACCAACTAGGCATCATGGTAGATTATGCTTTCTTCTCATGTTATGCAAATCATCTCTACACAGAACAGTAAATCATCTCTACACAAAACATTAGTTTACTTTTTATATTAATGGAGACAATTTTTAATGTTTGGTCTGTTGCTTGCTCTTCTTTGTATTACTCATCCTTCTTGAAACTAATGCCAATATACAGGGCGTTTATACTATAAAAACTTTATGATACACTAGTATGGTCTCACGTACCCTTGTTTGACATGTTGGAATTATCGGAGTCTTATTTGTGTGAAAGGGTTATGAAGTCTTTTGGTGTGAACACACTGTGTGAACCACCTCTTAGTTAAGGGTCAAAAGATATGGCCTTGGTTCTTATAAAAGCATTGTACATGGTGTGAGTATTGTTATATAATACAATGGTTGTGTTACTGTGCAATCTCTCTCTCTCTCTCTCTCTCTCTCTCTTCCCAAGCTTTGGTCTCCATCACCGTTGCTTGAGTTTATCATCTCCATCCTCCTCCTCCACTCTCTTTTGGGCACCATGGTTTTCTACACGACTTAATTGAAATTTTATTCGCTCTCGATCCAATGGTAAGTCCCACCTTTGATTAATGGCTAAACATTTCCTTGAAGCTATCTATCAAGGTTTCACCCATACTTAGTAGCACACTTGATAGTTTCCACCTAAAATTTTGTTTACATAATAGTTTGTTTAGTTGAAGGGGAATCCCTAAGTGGCTTTATGGAGACTCCACAAATATTGTACCATCGTTTGATGGGTAGTTTTGGCTCATCAAAAGCTTGGGGCAGTCACAGTCACTCTTCGAGAAATCCTTGTATCACTTGCAATCAAGTCTTTACATTAAAATCCCTTTTATACATTTTGGAGATATTTCAAGATTTCCTCATGTATGAAATCCCCTTTTAATTAAAGAGTATAATGTATGTATACACATTTATCCTTTCATATTAGAAGGCCTGTAAATACATCCCTTTTATACACTATATTATGTGATCTAGTATACCCTATTGGTAAACTATTGTGATATCATATATTTATGTAGAGTGATTACCTTGGGATCAAAGGTGTGCATCCCCTTTCTCGTCATTGCCTCCCTCCCTCGCTATCTCCTCTCCTCCCCCCTTCTCTTATGTAAGTCAAAGCTCTTTGTCTTGTTACACATGATCGTGTTTAAGAGTAGTCTTCTTTTTCCTTGTTCCACAAGGAAGGTTCCATAAATATCACTTTTGACATGTGATTGTTTGTCATTAGGAGGTTGGGAGGCTTTGAAGGGGACATTTAGGAGGATATTTCATCCTTTGAATTGCTTATGTAGTAATTTCATGTAAGGCCATACTTTAGTACTTATGGAGTTATAGCATGGATGAATGATCACGACCTTACATCTCTCTGAGCCAATTTGATAGTCCTATCATAGGTTGTATTTACATGCTATTCATGATAGCCCATATTACAACGTTAGCACATATTTATGTTTATCTTTAAAGCACATCTCTTTGTGATAGACTTCAGGAGCTTGGATGATTTCAAGGGCTAAATGTAAAGAAGTTGGGCTGAAGCTATCAATGACAACTCATGCACATCATCTAAAAAATAGAAAAGGTGAACTAATATATCAATTTGTCAGATGCTCATGTTATGGTCCATTTTTTGTCCCTTGTAGAACTCTAAATTTCTTAGGAAAGGAAATGAGCTACAACCGTTGTGAAGGTGACTTACCTTGCTCATGAGCTTGGGATCTCCATAGTCTCCAAGCTCCACCAGTGATTGCTAGCTTTACTCTCTTAAGTCTCATCTCTTGCCATCACCAAGAAGGTGTTACATCGCCTTGTATGGACACACCTCTCTCTTTACACTCTCTCTCAAAGCATAGGGAGGCATATGCACTAAGAACATTAAGCTAATTCTGTCTCTCACACACGAGCAAAGAGCAAGGAGTACATGAGCTTAATTAGTACAAAGAGGGATTGTGTCTTTGTATGATGAGTTTCTCATAAAGATTACAGTGTTCATAAAAGGGATTGTGTCTTTGTATGATGAGTTTCTCATAAAGATTACAATGTTCATAGTGTCTTTTCACGACACAATTGCTAACTGTCTTAGTGTTGGAGAGTGCTTTGTTAGTTCCAAAATGGCATTAACATTCCTCCATGTTTTGTTCTCAGAAATTTGTAAGGCTTAAATGCCCTGTCACTTAGCTTATACTAATAATGATTCCTCTAGGATTGTACCTTTCTTAGGGTGTGCTTGAAATATAAGAGTTCAGAAAGAGATATCAACCATGTCTTCAAATGTAATGTGCATTTAGCTATAGCTATAAGTATCAAAGATGATGATAGTAGTACATCATGACCTCTTTACTTCGTCTTGTATTCATGTTGAATTTTAAAATTTATGGGTCATATTTCTACGCTCCTTTTCTCTAGTTAAGAAGTACCACGATTAACTTCATAAATCCGTATAGAGGCGCATATATGCATACTTTGTGGCTGCACTCTGGTATGGTAAAAAATTAATTCCGCTAATCTGGTTGAACTACTGCAAAACCTCTAGTTTTGGGTTATCATTATATGTCTCTACTCTCTATAAAGTCATCCCCTTTGTCTAGATTGGGTTTTGGCGTTGCCATCTTTTGTAGCTATAGACAATCCACTAATATCTCCAGTAAGTCTTGTAATTGGGAGTTGGCTAGCTTTAGGCTTTTTTGTTACATTTTTCAATAAGATTGTTATTGATGCCATTGGCATCAACTTCTCCCACTCACACATTGGTGCTCGGAGTGGGCAAGTTGTATTCTGTCATCTTTGGAGGTTTATGGCGTACACCTGTGGGTAAATCTTTGTTGTTGGGTCAAAAGGTGTGAGTTTCTTCAATACCTTAAACATCAACTTTGACTTTAGGAGATGATTTTCCATTCTAATCGTGTCTTCATACTCTGTAGTAGGGATTACTTTCAAAACATCATTAGAATCATAAACCATTGGAGTATCTTGTAAAGTAGTTAGGATCTTGTGTCGGTAACTCCTGAGCGCCACTGGGAAATTCAAAATAATAGGGAATAAGAGATGTTAGTACTTTTGGGAGCATTGATGTTACTCTTTAGTGTGATGGTAATAGTTTTAAAGTTATGGGATGGTTAATTGGGTATGTATAATGGTACTTGCTAGAACTACCCTCCCCTTCTTCCTTGTGCTGAAGAAGGTGGTGATGGAGGCTTTGTTGTGCTTATGAATTTATCTATTTCTGTAATATCTACTTGATCTACTATAGAAGGATATTCTATATATGTTCCAAAGGATGAGCTTATGCAGATGCTTGCACATGATTTGACCAATGAGGAAAAACAACAATATGGAGAACTTCTTGACAAGTACCCCAAGCTTTTTGCGAAGTACTATACTTAAATGAGGGATACATCTGGTGTTGTTCATGAGATCAAATTGAAGGAGGGAGTTAAGCCAATAGCTCAAAAATTAAGGAGATTAGGAACAATACAAAGGTAGATTTTGAAGGCAAAGGTCACTAAGTTGCTATACAAGCTAGTTTCATATATCTAGTTAATGATGCAGAGTGGGTGTCTACTATTGTTATTGTGCGTAAGAAAGGGAATAAGTGGAGAGTGTGTGTGGATTATAAACCACTGAATGTTGCTACAAAGAGGCATCATTACCCTCTTCCCTTTCAAGATGAAATTCTGGATTGGGTGGCAGGGCATGAAAGGTATTCAGTTTGTGATGGTTTTAGTGGATATTATCAGATTAGAATAGCTCTTGAGGATTAAAAAAAGACCAGTTTTATTAGTCCATGGGGAGTGTTTTGCTACAAAGTGATTCCTTTTGGATTGCTTAATGTCTATGCTAGCTTTTAGAGTTGGGTGGATAAGATCCTTGCTCCATACTTGGGAACTTTTGTTAGAATATTCATGGAGGATTTCTATGTTTTTAGTGACAGGCTAATACATGTAGAGAGGCTATTGTCTTTAAGCATCTTGATGATGATGGAGCCTAGCTCAACCCATCAAAGTGCAAGATATCAAGGGCTAGGGTAGTGCTCTTGGGACATGAGGTGAGTGAGAATGGCTTAGCCGCACACCCTTCAAAGGTGGAGAGTTTATTTTGCAAATGGAAATCCTTAAGTCAACTAAGGAATTGATGAGAAGCTTAGGTATCTATCTAGATCTTTCTGTATGTTTGTTGAAGAGGATGCTTTCGCGAGTCTCAATGATAAGCTGTCTACCCTACCAACAACAATGATGCCCCCAGATTGGAGCCAACCCTTCTATCTGAGCCTCAATGTTGGTGGGAAACATGTAGTGAGAGCAGTGTTGATGCAGAAAGGAACAAAGCTCATGCATGCGTTCTTTTTTTTATATCAGCAGGGCAAAGGGTAAGATTGAAAAGGCTTGGCATGAAGTTGAGCTATTGGTTTGGACACTTGTATATGGCACAAAATGGTTGAAGCCTTATTTGATTTATAGACCTTTTTTTGTTCTCACCTCTTGTAATCTTCTACCTCATGTGTTGAAGTATCCTAGTGATAACCCAAAGTTACAAGAATGGATTATAACATTAAATGATTTTGATCTGAGTTTTATCAAGGAAGATAGTGTGAGGGCCCATATGGCAAACATGCTAACCTATAAAGAGGTACAGGTTAAACCAAAACCCATTAAGGATATTGAAAAGCAAGTGGTTCCTGATCATAGGATGCATGAAGAATTGTTGGATATAGATGGGACTCTATTATTTGATGGGGCTTTTAAAAGGAGTCTTGGTAAAGGGGGTGTTGGGTTTGTTTTTGTTAGGCAAACAAGGTCAAGAGCTATGGTCTGGCAGCCAAGAAATACAAGTTAAAAGCAACAATGAGGTTGAGTATTATAGCCTCAGTTTGGGTCTTGAAGAGTGTAGACAAAGGAACGAGGTGAAAAGACTAATTATAAAGGGCGATTCTTTGCTTGTTATAAGGTAGGTACAAGGTACTTGGAAAGTTAATAAAGATGAGATGAAAACTTGGTTCTTTAGGGTGAGGAAGCTCCTTAATTTTTTCCAAGCCTTTTAAATCTGGCATGTATCCTCTAGGGAGGACAACATGAGAGCACATGAGTTAGCAGAGTAGGTTTTCTCTCCAAGGATTTACATGCTGTGATAGTCCAAAGACCATTGTATCAAGGCAGAGAATCCCTTTATGAGGAAGAGAAGGCACTTCTGTGAAGGTTTTGCAAGAAGATAATTGGATGCTTCAAAAAGGAGGGCAATTGTCAGAAGAGCTATGAGAGGTATGTATTCATTGGTGATATATTGTATCATAAAGGAACATATGGTGTTTTGAGAAGGGTTTTATGTCAAGAAATTCAAGATTGTTTGAAAGCTTGCCACGAAGAAGGATGTGGAGGCCACTATGGGGATGACATTACAAAAAGAAAGGTATTAACATCAAAGCTTATGTGTCCAAGTATGAACATAGATATCCATCATTGGTGTAGAAGTTGTCATGAGTGTCAAACTTTTCAGAAGAGGGTGCTAGTTCCTAAACCCATGCATCACATCATGAGCTATGGGGCCTTTGAAAAGTGGGGAATAGATGTGACAAGGTGCCAGAAGCTAGAGCAACTAGTAGCGCCAGATCACAACAGGTTTTCAAGCTTCTTTATGAGATAATTTGGTGTAGATTTGGTGTTCCTTTGGAGTTGGTCAATGACCAAGGAAGGGAGTTCATAGCTGATGTAGTCAAGAATCTGACCAAAAAATTGGGTATTAAACATAGCTTTACCACATCATATCATCCCCAATGTAATGGGCTGGTTGAAAGCTTTAATGAGATTTTGCACAAAATGTTATTCAAACTAGTAGAAGACCATCCCAATGATTGGGACATGTACTTAGACAAAGCTTTATGGGCTTTTAGAGTGTTTAAGAAGAATGCAACATGGTTTACCCCATATCATTTGGTGTATGGAGAAGAATGTAAATTTGCACAGTGAGTGTGATGCTTCCCTCACTTGATTTTTTGTTGCAGCATAGTATGACCCAGGAGAAACAAGAAAGAAAGAGATTAACCAATTTATATTCTTTACTGTTGGACAGAGAGGAAGCCATCAGATGGTATGAAAAGATTAGTTAAAAGAGGATTGAAACATTTAATGATAAGTTGGGAAGCAAGGATATGAATAAGGGAATGTTGGTTCTGAGATACAATAATGCTCTTGATACTACATTTCAGACTAAATTCAGAGTCTGATGGGAAGGACCTTTTATTGTACATGAAGTTTTTCCTAATGGAACTTATCATTTTGCAAGACCCTGGAAGGTCAGATGCATGCCAGTAGAGTCAATGGCCTGAGGTTGAGGCCATATCATATCAGAATCATGTCATATTAGAATCACTAAGAGGTTGGGGTAATATATGTGAGAGAAGTCTAGAACTAAAATCAAACATGGTGTCTAGGAGCATGTAATGTATGTAGAGTGGTGTGAAATGAATCCTAGGTGGTAGAGATTGTGTGGTGGCCAAGTGGATAAGAACACATGCAAAAAAATAAAAAATGGAAGGTGTATGGGACATCAAAAGAACTGGGTAACAAAACATTCCAGAAGGTGGCGTATGAAGGGGAAAGGAGAAGATTTCCAAGGGGGATCAAAAAGAGCACAGAAGGCAGAAGCAAGAAAGTGAGGAGTGCAGAGCAAGGTAAGAGGAGTGACGACAATGAAGAGACTACCTGTAGGGATAAGGTCTTATAGTTTTCAAAGGTTGAAGACATGAAATTCTGTGCAGAGTAGAGGTGAAATTGGTTAAGCCATAGTAGTCGTGGACTAATAAGCAATCAGATAAGAGGTGGTTTTCGTGATTTCTGAGTGACGACTCTATTAAAGACATGACTTAGTCTAATTTTTGTTCAATTGTAACTATTAGTTAGCTGAGTGCTGACTTGCATCCATTTGGGAAGACCTCCAATTTGTGGTTGTTAATTTATTACAGTGTGAATTCGTGGATGAAGTTAGTGCTTAGGGAGAGTAGTTGCTATGGGATCTTCCTGTGAAGTATCCTCAAGCTTTTAGAGTACCACCCTAATATATTTGAACCCATATCTTAGGGGTGTTAAGACAAATTATGTCCTCAAGCTTTTAGAGTACTACCCTAATATATTTGAACCCATATCTTAGGGGTGTTAAGACAAATTATGTCTTTGTTTTCATGAAGAGAGCTGAGGGTTCAAAGCTTGAACTTGTGTTGTGATTGATGAGAATTTGTGATATGGAGATTGGCTTGAGTTATTTTGATTGATTTTGTTTTTGAGATAGAACAACTATTAATGTCTTAAAACCACAAATTAAACTTATAAATGATAACTAGAAGAGTTAACCTAAATGCGCAAATTGCAAAACTCACAAGCATTGTGAAAATTACAAAAATTAAGAAACATGCAGAAATTGAAGAACATGCAAAAATTACAAAAATTGAACATAAATTTCTTCAAATTTCAACAACAATGCAACAAAATGGATATATTTTCAGCATTTTGTTTCTATCATTCTTGAAAAAGAAAGTAAAAAAATAGAAATATAATAGACATCAATCATACACACACACATGCATTCAAAATGCATTGTGGCTATCTGGTGGGGCTATTCCCCAGTAGTTGGCGCCACATATGGGAAGCCCTTTCACTATAGAAAGAGTGCAGGAATAAACCAATGATGTGGGGCTTCACCAATCCACACTTGGGAGCCTAAAATAGCTCAACCGAGAAGCCAATACTCCCTGACCTAGCTTATGATTGCGTGGGCAAGGTGTGTCACTCACCTCATGAATACTTGTGCTCGGATCCTCATAGGGGATGATGTTGCCACCGCATAGCCACACTCCAAAGGTACACTTCGTTGCACCACCATCGCACTCCAAAGGAAGCTCGACCCTCCTCTCACCTCAACCTCTCTCTCACACATACACACACATACATAACATTGAGCATATAATAGCTCTAACTAAATTAGGCAAGAAAGATGTAAGAGAGCAACATAATAGAGAAGAAGAGCACTCTATTAGTTGTATAAGAGAATGAGTCATGAGAGTTACATTTTAGGTTTTGTAGGTGACCTCTAGGGTTCATCACACTCTTGGGCAGCCAAAGTTAAAAGTATAGTCCTCAAGCTCATTTGGCCACTCTAGCTAGTGTAAAAAGCTATTCTAAAGTTAACACTCAACCTAGGATCTTGTAGTGCACCTTTAATAGACAAGCAACAAGCACACATATAAAATGTACAATACATGGGATTCCAGCCATTTTGACGCTCGTGGCCCAAAAGAAGGGAAAAAATATGGTGGTCGGCATCAACACCATAGAGGTCTCCAGCAAGGGTTAACAAAGCACAACAAGAGATATGGATACCTAAACAAAGGTCAATAGAGAAGGCAAATGGGGGTGGAGCTAAGAAAAACTTGTCATTGACTTTCCCACCTACAAAGGCTAAGTTCAGAAAGAAAGGCCAGCCCACACATCAAACCTGTTGGGTGCCAAAAGCTACATTAGTTACACAAGGATATTACCAAGGTACCACCACTCAAATATGGAAATATGTCAGAGGGGAAGGCTAAAGATATACCTTTAGTAATTAACAGGTAGTAGTTGGCAACCCAAAACGAAACCATAAGTTACAAGAACAATTAACCAAAAAGCCTCAATAACCTCATATAATCTAGAGAAAGAAAGCTCGAGTACCCACCTATCAAGCTGAGCCCAATCGAGACAAATGAAGCAAACATGCATGAGGAGATGCCACCCACAACTTTTATGGACACCAAAGCCAAAGGGAAAGAGAATATAATAGAGGTGGCAAACTTAAGAGCATCAACTGTGCTACCAGTACAGAACAACTATGTAGGGGGATCTATAATTTTCAAAGAATAAACTAAAAAACTCCTATAGTTACACTCTTCCAGTTGAGAATTAGAAGGTGAGTATTATTTGAACTAAGGAAACCAACAAGCAAGAGGCTGCCAATGATGAAAAGCTTGGAAGTGACTAAAATATATACATGTGAATAACTTAATATAATCATGTCCAAAAAAGATGTTTAAAAGGAGGCATTCAATATATACAAGTATCACATGGACCTCATGGAACCCCTCTAACATCATCAAAGCTATTAGTGATAGGAATTGAGCAAGAGGTTTACACATAAAAAACTAGGTGAGATACTTATGCCTTGATTATCTCAAATTAATCATTTGCACAAAAGTTGGTCAAAGTGGCAAGATGATCATGTAAAATCCTTCCTAAATGAAGTATTGAACCTCTGCATTTATTGTTTTTTCACATGCAAAAAAGATACTCAAATGAAGAAACCAAGGTAACAAGTGCTTCTTGGTGCAAGGCATAAAGACTTAGCTTTATTATTTTAGGTCAAAAGGTGAATCAAGCAAGGTATTGAAGATACATGTGTGACTATCTAAAAAAAGGGCCTGTCAACAATATGTTGCCATGTGTAACGTGTTACCCTTCCTAAATGAGTCAACTGCCCCTTTCATGAAAATGATTGTCTCTTTTTAAAGCCTGATTATTTTTGGAACTTGTAATTTTCTTTGTCTTTTTCATTACTTGCACCTTTGAGCTCATTTGTGCTGAGTGTATGCTACTACTTGCATCATCATCATCATCTCCATCTCCTACCCCTCCATAGCACCGCATTACATCTATGTCAAGTAGGGGTACAAGCTAGTAACCTCTTGTCTATGCTTTCTTTGTTTACATTTTTTGAAGTATTGATGCGTATGTCAGCATATGCCACCTTCCTTGTGCATCATTATTACGATGCTTGCCTTCAAACCATATAACACAGTAAATAGCCATCACAAGTTAAACGTAGGAAAAACCAAAATATGGCCTTGATTTTTCACGTGCACAACGAATCATCAAAGAATATCTTTGAGTCTTCTTGTGTGCTTCCCTATACCCCCTCATTTTCCAATGGTGCCTTAATACAAAAGCACCAAAGTTTTCTGTAATAAGTGACTATTTTCTTAACATGCGATGAAGTCAACATAATCACGTGCACAAGTCAAAGTCCAAGTCATGATTTGCACATACCCATTAATGCATCACACCCCACAAATCTCATAAATTACATTGTTGTTGTTTACCCACTCAATATACAAAAAAAGAGCATGTGACTTACACATTGCGCTTCATCTAGCATACATGTAAAAAAGCTAAGTATGTGTCATTAGACCCAATGACCTCATAGGAGGAAGCCTAATTCCACACCCACCAAGAGGGGAAGGCAAAGCAGAAAGAAGAAGCAAACCAAACCGCACAAGGTTACACACTTAGGCTCATACTTATAAGATGTATCATGGAGAATCGTCTAGAATGAAGTCAACATCAAGGGATAGGCCTTCCAATACCACTCCCTTGAGTGCCTTTCGTTTTTAGAAAATTGTGAAGTCAAGCCAAGTTGCAAGTGATTGGTATGAATATACTGAGAAACTATCAAAGGTCGTCAACCCAAAGCTCTGTGCAGGGTTTGTCAAGTCTTATGATCTAAGCATACCAAAATTGGAGAAGTGACTATGCTAGATGGAATAAAGCAGAGAATTATGGTGCATAAAGATAACATCAAGTAAGAATACTGTGACTCTACTATTGTGTAGTATGGCATTGTAAGGAAAACTAAAATGATAAATCACATAGGAAATGGTATTTATGTAGTATCACATTGCAAGGAAAAGCAAAGTAATAAATAGCATAGGAAATGATAAAATATAAGGCCACCTAGAGCAACTTCACTCACTCTACCCATCTAACCAAGGTACCAGCACACATGTAGGTAACAAGTCAAGTCCACTCTCTTGCAACTGTACTTGCAACTATAAAAGACAAAGAGAGACCAAAATTCAAAAGGATTACACTAATCAAGAAACTCATAATTTGGTGTTCATGCTACATATACTACTCATATACTACATATACTACTCTATTATGGGAGAAACAATAACAAGGCCGCATAAGGACCATTAGATATTGAAACTAACAATATTTATAGCAATATAGGGACACAATAGAAACTAACAACAAGCCTTGCTTCTTCATTAACAAGATATGTCAAAGCATGAAGAGCATGTGAGCACATCCATTGGTGGAGGATTTAGTGAAGATGCTTCTTCATCAACAATAACAACTAACAACAAGCCTTGCTTCTTCATCAACAAGATATGTCAAAGCATAAAGAGTATGTGAGAACATCCATTGGTGGAGGATTTAGTGAAGACACCCAATCAAAGAAGTCAAAGTCATGTAGATAAGCACTCAATGAATCTACTTCATATTATAAGAATCAAGCTACAAAGGATTGCATGTTGCAGCCTTCCTCAATGCACTAATGCCACAGAGTACATGGTGAAGTTGCAGTATTGAAAGGTGGCTAATTGGTAAAATAGCGTGGTGAATGAGTGGGTAGGGTGCATGTAGTCAAGTCCACCATTTTGGAAAAGTCCACCAACTTGATACAATTTTATTAATTTAGTGAAGTCGAACAATTTGATAAGGATCTACTAATTTGGTGACATCTATTGTAAAGGCCCAATGTCTTTAGTAAAGGTCCAATGATTTAGTGAAGGTCCATTAATTTGTTTAAACTCTAGTAATTCAGCATGGGTGAGAGTGATGAGTACATTGATGGATCAATATTCAACTAGTGACATGCAATTAAAGGTGTACTAATTAATTTGTATTGACACCTTTGTCAAAGAAAAAATTGGTGTCTAGTCTAGATATATTGGATTTGCATAGAATTATGAGTTTGTGTAGCTAGTACTCTCTTTTATCTTTTTATATTAAAGTTTATTTAAACTATTTATAGATCTTGATTTGTTAAGCTTTGGCTTACTAGTGTATACAAATATTTGATGATGTTTTGTTGTATTTTGTGAGGCTATCAACTTGTGAGTGGCATAGCTTTTGTAGGCTATGGATATTTTTCAAGGGGATTAGTGTATCTTTTTAGTGTGGTGGGACCCCCCCGTTGCAGTCATCAAAGTTTTTCGATGCTAGGTTGGACAAGTTTTGAACCCACAACTAAGGTCCCCATAAGTGTCTCTCATATGCACTAAATCTCCAACATTTTTCTTCAAAACAATGTAACTCAAATGCATTATATTCTCAAAATCCATGTTATGATTGTGGTGTGTTGGGGGTGGAACAAAGAGACTCTCTCCTAAATTATCATAAGCACATTTTACATCCCTGATTAGATCATACTAATGATTTATGGTAAGTTTATCTACTCATTCCAAACTTTGTCTTTAGATTTCTAAATACAACACATTTCAAGCTGTAATCCTTGTAATTCATCACCTTGTTGTTGAAATCTACACTCTCTTTCATGCATAGCAATGAAACCAACAAAAATTTTCCTTTCTTTTGTTACAAACATGGTTGCATGCTCCCATTCCTTGGATATTAACAAACCAAATCATGCGTATACAATCTGAGTCACTCCAATGTACCAAAGTCCTATTAACAAACCAATTTAAGCCACTCTAATGTACCAAAGTTCTATTAACAAACCAATCTGAGTCACTCCAAAGTACCAAAGTCCTATTAACAAACCAGATCATGAATGATGTTGGAATTATTGTATGGTTTTCAAACACATTCTTTTCCTACATGTTTGTTTATAGTATTTTTCCTCTTGCAATTATTCTTCTAAAGCCTTTTTTCAATACATTATTTTGGCATGGATTGTAAAAACTCTCGCTAGATAGTAAGGGATAAAAGATAAAATAATCTTGGAGAGTGCATCATGAAAATATTGAAGAGATACAACCAAGCAAGCAATATGAGAAAAAAGTCAAAGGTTCAAAAATAGTGCTTCCAATTACTTTGTATAGTACTATTTTATTTAAACTCAAATAAAGGTGCTTATATTTAGAACTCTATTTTGATGATGCCGCTTTGTATGGCATTATGCCATTTTAAACTCATATAAAGGTGCTCATATTTAGCACTCAAATTTTGATGATGTATTTTTGGATCATGAGTTTAGCATTGTGGTCTACTTTTTTTTCCCCAAATCCAACAAATTGGCTCAAGATGGGATGATTTTATATAAAAATTCATGTCAAAAGTTATGATGTATAAGCCCACCACATTATTGGTACTTTATTATGTGTACATTTTCAAAATATACCAAGGTTGTTTGGATAGTTATGATGTCACATGGTCCCACGTATAGTTAGCACCTTAGTAAAAATTACCAACAAAATACCCAAATTTAAGTTGGCTTGAATAAACCCAGTAGCTAAGTGTTGAATCTAGATTCAAGGAGCTAGGCGGTGAGGGAAAGTTTGATTCTAGGTATGTGGCAAAAACTCATCTACTTGGATGCTTACCTACCCAACTTAAGATGCTTAGAAAGTTGGATGTGAAATTTGAATGCCCAACTACTAGAAGTAGATAATATATTAAATTACCTTGCCAGATACCCAAGCTTGATAAATTGTTGTCTTAAATAGCTAATATTTGGATAACTAGTACTTGGGTGTATAAATAGGCCCACTTATGGTACATGGGTGTATAGCCTAAAAAATAAACAAACTATGCAGCATACATTTCTAGTCAACAAGTGCAGAGGTTATTGAAAAATTTAGTGAGGAATCTATCACAATAAGAATCAAAGAGACCCAAGTACTTGGTTCCAACTACAAAAGTATGAAACCATTAAAAATAAATTTTGAGTTTATAAATACCATGTAAGAATATGGCACAATGGAAAGAGATATAGTAAGAGAAAGTACACTAGATTATGCAATAGAGAGAATGGAGAGAATTTTAAAATTATGATTATACCAAATAAGAGATAGTACAATATGATGGTGTTATCCACTCATGCACTTTAGTGTAGAGCTTAGATGGCAATCTAAACAGACTCTGGATGGAGGGCATACTGAGAGTATAGGGAATATATACTCACAAGCATAAGATGCCTTAGCTTTTGCCAACTATGTCCATTTATAGTGTTGTGAGTAGTGCAATGGATGCATCTAAGACATGGGCGACTATGATGTATTAACACGGCTCACCGCTCGCATATCCATAACACGTCCCAACCGACCACCATCCATAACACGTCCCAACCGACCACCGAGAGAATGTTCTACAGAATATTCCCTATACCGTTTCGAGCAAGGTGTAACGTTTATACCCCTCATCATCTCCTAACCATCAATGATCACAACTATGACCCCTTCCAGCGTCTAAGCTGGGGTTCCCACTAAAGATATGTGCACCAATGGGGCTGCTTCTTCTCATAACGTTCTACAGAATATTCCCTATACCGTTTCGGGCAAGGTGTAACGTTTATACCCCTCATCATCTCCTAACCATCAATGATCACAACTATGACCCCTTCCAGCGTCTAAGCTGGGGTTCCCACTAAAGATATGTGCACCAATGGGGCTGCTTCTGAAGTCTCATAATGGGGGATGTACAAATGTGCACCATATATCAATGTGAGATACATGCGGGCATTAAACATATACTAATAAATCCATCATCACCTACATCCAAAATAATATTAGTCAATGCACACAACTGATTAAACACATTAATATTGACTATATTAAACCAACGCACACATCTGATTAAACACATTAATCCTAGAAAATGATATAAATAAAAGGTGCATCCAAAATAAAGACCTCAATTGCATGGATGGTATGAATGGATGAGATTTTCGAACAACTTTTCTGGCATCCATTTAGCATCTTTAATAGGATGATTCTTGAAAGTCACAAGATAATTAACATAAGTGTTTCCTGTGCATGTAGTGATAGTCTCCTGGCGGTCAATGATAAACTCAAGCACAAGATGTTCTTCTTCTATAATATTGAAAGGTTCATAAAATTTAGGAGATAATTTTACCCCAAAGGTTACTTCCTCCTTTGATTTTTAGAAGTATATGAGGTGAAACTTGCTTTTCAATAGGTTTAGGTATACCTGGATCATCAAAAATATTTTCATATTGGGAATTATCCTCTTGCTCGAGAGAGAAGTCGTCATCTTCATGATTGACTTGTGCAAAAAGTAAATGTTGATGAAATCTACAAAAAGTAAACCTTGACAAAACCTTTGAAAGTCTCATGTTGCTTGTAGTCCTTAATGCTAGATTTACTTGAAGGTTTTCCCTTTAAATGTACCCATGTTGTAAATTTTAATTATAGGCCTTTATTAATTTAATAAGTTTTTGCTAAGGCTAATCTATATAAGCCTTCTATGAAGCCTTTAATATGTATAAGCTTTAGAACTTGTAAGCATTTTAAAGCTTGTAAAATTTTAAGGCTTTTGAAGCTTTAATGTCTTATAAAGAATTAAAGTTATGAAAATATAAAGCTTTAAAGTTGTAAGGGTTGAAAGCTTTTAGATTTAAAACTTGGTAACTTTAAAAGATTTTGGGATCCATAAGCCTAAAAGTTTTCCTAGGCTATAACTAATAGCTTTAGCTATTAGAATTATCGAAAGCAAAGGCGAAGAGAGAGAGAGAGAGAGAGAGAGAGAGAGAGAGAGAGGGAAAATTACAAAGCTTTGAAGTTAATAGCTTGTAAACACAAGCATTTACAGAGTTTTGTTAGCAAATCTTTTTAAAGCTTTGATTGATTTTGAAGAGAGAAAAAATCTATCTAATATATAAACTTGGTTGTAGATGTGTAAGCGCTTTAAGCATTTGAGGCTTTAGAATATACCCTCATTAAAAAAAAAACTTTTAAGGCTTATAAGAAATCTTTTAAAGAAATCTTATAAGCTTTAAAGCTTATAAGAAATCTTTTAAAGTTTTTAAATGGCAAAGCTTTTAAGCTTTGAATTAAACAAAAGCTTGTGAATAAAAAAATTTAAAGGATTTAAGCTTTTAAAATATAAGGCTTTTAAACAACTAGTGTCGCGCCCGTCTCTGACGGGCAAGACATTTTGCATTTTCAAGGAAGCATTTTCCATGTAGGTACAGGCAAAAGAAATATGTGTAAAATCACCCTTCCTTTCCTTTTAGAAGCTAGGCACACGAGTTACACACAAACACGCATAAAGATATATGTATGTATGTCAATATACGTATGTGTACGTGTACGTGAAATCCATTGAAACCATACATGCCACAACTAAAAGATATGTGTAAGTGTGTGTACGCCTATGAATGCATGTGTGCATATCACACACACATGTAAATATATGTCTGTGTATGCGCACGCACCCATAATATCCATAGATATTGGTCACACTCATACATATATGTATACATCGTCCTCAACTTGCCAACCTTATATATAAACACATCATGATTACCATATATATCCATATAGAAGCTTCTAAAGCACCAAGCTTATATATAAACACATCATGATTACCATATATATCCATATAGAAGCTTCTAAAGCACCAAACTTGGCATATAAATATACATCTAACATTACAAACCCATAAAATGATGACAATCTTAATACACCTGAACACGGCCTCAAAACAATCTTCGGACAACTAGATTATCTCTCCTTTGTAGCGTATACCCTACGCCTCCATCTAGCAAAATGTATGCCATAAAAAAATATTAGCATTGAAAATGTAACTCTCATTGAAAAAAGTTGGATAAGGATAAAAGCTTACAAAACTCATTTGGTGGATCAATATTTGAGGCGAACGGCGTTTGAACAGGCTTGTAAATAGCAAATCGAAAAATTATGTATTGTCATGTGCTTATGCATCAAAAATCTAACTTATCAGGATTTTTATAATCCACAAACATTACACGTACGTGAAGTTGATCTACAACCTTCCGCAATCGTAGATTGTAAATTCCTAGGATTCCAAAGCTCTCATCTCGTAACTGTCTTGACCATACAAACCTAACAATAATCTGGGTTCTAGGAAGTAAAGATATTCCCTGTTGCAAAAAAAATGTTTCAATAAAAACATAAATTAATCAAACAAAGCACAAAAGCTACATAAAAAGGAAGTTTGTATATATACCATAAAACACAAGTGCTCTCTAACAGTTTGATAATTAGAGATGCTGTTGCTTGGCCTTCCCAAAATGGTGGGTCTACAATTCAGCCCCATGAATATTAAATAGATCTTGGAAAACAATAATACCTATATTATAGCAAACGTCCAAAACATTTACCTTCAATATCTTGTTCATCACCATAAACAAATGAAAATGATCTCCTTTACACATCTATCCTAAGCAATATACCCATGATATCAAATATAACACACACTCTCTCTCTCTCTCTACACACACACACACACACACACACACACACGCACACACGCGCACGTGCACACACACACACACATACGCGCGCGCGCGCGCACACACACACACATATGGCTGTGTGTGTGTGCACAGTAGCTTGAGTCCAGCAAACGAATAATATAATGGCACTGTATATGAAAGCAATCCAAAAGCAAACAAAGACTGCACTTGCACATCTTCAGAAACATTCTCCATTCAAATGCTTACTTCATTGTTGCACAAAGATATGTATAAATGTAGTCTCTAACATTTTTAAGCTACCATTTACATTTAAATTCTTCGGCATGCCATTTGCAAACCTCCTTGTAGACAACATTGGTTGTAAAGGCTTCATTTGAACCTCTTGTGCCACTTTCATATTCCACAATATGCTTTACACACACTTTCACTGCATCGGATGATCTAACACGTGACATAGTAACGTACAGTTGTCCATGTGTGAATACTTGTGTGACCAAATAAAGTCCTAATACACTTAATGTTTGTCCCTGGGACTTATTTATTGACATACCAAAAGCTAACCTAACAGGAAATTGCCTCCTTCTCAAGTCAAAAGGCAATTGAAGCATAGCAGGCGCAAATGTTATCCTGGGAATAAAGACTCTGTCTCTCCAATGTTTGTACCTGTAATGATTCTGCTTCTATCACCTTTGAGTTAAATTTTGAGTTAAATTGCTGGCATATCAATGTGGTACCATTACAAATTCCCCGTCGTTCGAGGGTCCAAATTGCAGAGCAGAATGATAGGGGCATTAATCTTTAGAAGTAAGCGGTGAGGAGGGTAACCACCACCTAAGTTCAAACTGTTCAAGTACTCAATTGGATACACTATTACGTCATTCTCAAAACAATAGAATCTGCACTGAGGTATTCTCTTTCAAGATTAGGCAACGAACTCAAGGCTAGTTCATTGATCTCATCAACCTCTAAATTTTGTGGTGCAAGAATAGCACGGTCTTTGAAGAAGCATGCATAATCCTCAACTCTCTGAAGATCTTTGTATATCCATTCTACCAAACTCAAAACAAAGTTGCCATGGATCAACATTTGTGATGGAATTACTACTCTGCCTTCATTTTTCCTATAGTACCATCCCCAATTTGTAATGTCCATTTGACAAATTCATGTTCTATACCACTATAAGCACTCTGTCTAACCCTCATGTTTTGGGTGAGCTTTAAAACACTCACATATCTCCAAATATGTAACTGGCATAACGTTGCATCAACAATATCCTCGCGTGATCCCATTGGCACAACCGGTAAGATTTGCCTAAAGTCACCACCAAAGAGCATAACTTTTCCACCAAACACTGTATCACTTTGCATAATGTCCTTCAATGTCATGTCCAGTGCTTCATATGCACACCTATGCATCATTAGATCCTCATCCCAAATGATTAACCTTGCAAGCTTCAACACCTCGGCCAATGGGCTATTAGCTTTGATTCCACATGTGCTAGAAGTATTGAGTACCAATGGGATTTTGAAACGTGAGTGAGCTGTATGACCATTTGAGAGTAACAATGTGGCTATTCTAGACGATGCACATGCCAAGGCAATGTGTTTCTCTCCATGCAGTCGAGATAGCAAGGCATTGTAAAGATAAGTTTTGCCTGGTCCATCAAGGAAAAAAACACCACCCTGGTTCAAAGAAACGGCTCTAAGGATAGTATCAAATACTCTTGATGATTGACAACTATTAAGACTCCTTTCGATGGAAACAGATAAATCAGCCTGCTGAACAAAATCAAACATCATCTCTTCCATCAGCAAACCATTGTTGATAGTGGCAACACTTGATCTATTTGGAGTAGGCAACCCTTCAAAATCAGCTAACCGCTTTCCATACTGGGGTAAGAGATCTTGCATGTGCAACAAAGCCTGATTCTTTGCTATAGAATGACAAACACCAAAATCGACACACCCTCTCTGCTGCAATGAATGGAAAAAATCTTTTGAAAGTTTGACGGAGAATTTGTCTCAAAGCTACCCAGGGTATATAGGCTCACAAAAAACAATTATAATGACAAACAATTGACGTAAGTGCAGCTTCATGGAGACACATGTACCACTCCTCATCACTCTCCGGCTTCACATGCAGATTTAAAACATGGATACAAATGTCCATTCACTGTTTGTCGCAAATCCTCAAAAGATTTGCACCCTTTGCACACTGTGAGTAGCATCCGTAAAGTAGTACTGCTCACCTGCACTCCGACTAACATTATACATACGTCCAATAATATTTTTCCTTTTCCTTTTAGTCCATGAGCGAAGAGCCAAATTCCACACCCACTTGCAAGGGAAATCAACATATAGTAAGCTATTTGTATCTGCATACAATTGATTGGCTTTGAACCATTTGGTGAGAGATGTTGTTTGGTTTCTGTCATCATCACAACTAATCACATCATGCAAGTCATCCTGGTAATTGAAAAGCACATTATTGTGCATTAGGAGATGAACATGTAACCTTTGTATATCGGGCTTTTCATCGTGCAAATCATATTGATATATGCGCCAACATGCCTCTAAAAGCAAAAACATATCGTGCATCCAAATATTGACTAACCTCGTCTCAATAACCCCATTTCTGTCTTGCAACTCTATAGTAGCTCTATCATGTCCTTTGTATACATACTTATACAAATATTTTACAGCTGTAATGGTAGAGCATACTTCTATGTTAATATGGGATTCGTACCTCAAAGAGAGAAAAGGGTTATATGGAACAACCCATCGAACGACTATCCACCCTATGATCCTTTACCTGGATGAAACTACCATCATCTCATCGCATGTAAGTTGGATACCCATTGTCATCAATGCTAGTAGTCTCGCAACAAAAATTCTGAGGATACCGATGTTTGCAACTCCCATTAACCATGCAAGGAGAGTGCATATTCAATTCACCACATGGTCCATGGACATTGTAATGACTAATTATGCTGTGCAACTCTGGAAACATCACCTTGTCAGGAAGTTCAACACACACCAACATATCATAGTGAGAGGGATCTCGATCGGTTTACATCCCCTTTTATATAGATAACTTTAAAGTTGATCCTAAGGCTTCCTACACGTGCTTATATTACCATTCCCAAACATCAAAGAGTAGTACAATATTCGCAATCACCTTATTTTATAAATCTCCAAGAGGAAACCTTGAAATTCTTTCTTTTAGTGGAATTTTATCTACATTGAATATGTCCACCATTGTAGCAAGCAAAGATTGAACTAGTGACCTTGCACTCAAGAATCTAGCCCCTTACCAACTCAACTACACTAGGAGGATAAAGCTTGAAACTCTAAGTCTACATAATCTTAAAAGAGTAATGAAACCATTATACGATTAATTTCTCTACATAACCTTAAAAGAGTAATGAAACCATTATATGATCGATTTCCAACATCTATTGTGTGTGATTGCAACAAAAAAACACTTATGTATGAAATAAGTTTCACATGTCTAAGAGAACCAACACCATTATACCACAATCTACTTGGTTAGGTTTGGGCAAACAAAGATGAAATAACATCAATATACGCTCTTGCATGTATAGTAATGAAATAAAAATCCTACGTCTTTATTCATCTCAGGTTGTAGTCTCCACATTAAGGTGATGGGGTCTAGTCATGTCTTGCTTGTGGAGGCATCAATGTTGGCAAGTTTGGTTGTTCCCCCTCAAAAGCCCGTATGTAAGTCTCGTGGGTTTTTGTTTTTGTTTTTCGAGCCGGGGTAAAAAACGAACAAGATTGTTTTTTTGAGACTCGAACATAAAAACGCTTTTGTAAGTCTGGTGGGAATGCACGTACATGTGAGTGCATGTGTGTGTGCGTGCTTAAAAAGGGGAGAGAGAGAGAGAGAGAGAGAGAGAGAGAGAGAGAGAGGTATTTGCGTTGGTAGAATGCAACACGAGGGCATATATAACCAAAGGTTGGACTTGAGCTCGGGTGGATCATGGCCTTTTTAAGGGCCCTTACACTAGCCAATCTGCCCCACTTGTGGGTAGAAGAAAGGTAGTGCAAGGGTCCTCTTTTATTACACACCCTATAGGAGAGAGAGAGAGAGAGGGGCAAGGGTCCTCTTTTATTACAGACACTATAGGAGAGAGAGAGAGAGAGGGGCAAGGGTCCTCTTTTATTACATACACTATAAGAGAGAGAGGTATTACACACACTATAGGAGAGAGAGAGAGAGAGAGGGGCTTAGGGTGTTTGTGAGGATGAAAGGTGACTAGTGTTTGAAGCATTCTCTCGAAGCGTCTAGGGAGGGCTCCACCAAATAAAGACCGGAGAGGGGTGATGTGGCGAGAGTTGATCGTAACGAGTCCTTGCCACGTGGGCATCCCAAGGGCCTCACGCTAGCCTTATCACTGAAAGCTCTCCAAAAAAAAACTCTACAAAAGCGCACGAAAATCTGTCATTTTACTAGCCTGCGTGAGACAAGTGCAAATCTCAAAAGTATTCGCTTCCCTGCATCTCCCGCCCCATCAACTAGCTCTACGTAGCTCCTTTTTCTTGCGTGCGCGGGTAACGATGGCTCAATCTGCGCTTCTCTCCCGTTCCTCTGCCTTGTCTTCTGCTCTTACTGAGTCCCAAGCGGGTGTTCGCATGCAGCCAGCCCCTGCACACACCCTCTCGTTTGCTCCTCTCCACTCTTTGGCCTCTCGCAGCAGCAGATCTTCGTCCTCTATCAAAACTTTAGCTGTGTTCGGTACCAAGACCCCCAAGAAGGTAACGCTCGTCTGTTTCTTGGTGCGTCTCACACGCATTCTCTTGCCTGCACGAGGTCGCATTTTGATGGTGATTGTGGAGATTGCAGACAACTAGCTCCAAGGCTGCAGTCAAGGGCAAGACCGAAGACGGCGTCTTTGGAACCTCCGGTGGCATAGGTTTCACGAAGCAGAACGAGCTCTTTGTTGGGCGGGTGGCCATGCTGGGCTTTGCGGTGAGCATGCTGCATTTCGTCCACATACCAGTCGTCTGTCAGGCAAGTGTGAAAGTATAACGATTCTACCTGTGTTGTTTCTAGGCGTCTATATTGGGGGAGGCCATAACGGGAAAGGGCACCCTAGCGCAGTTCGATTTGGAGACTGGGCTTCCGCTTAGCGAGACGGAACCGCTGCTGCTCTTCTTCATTCTTTTCACATTGTTGGGCGCCATAGGGGCCTTGGGGGACAGGGGCAAGTTCGTGGACGACGCAGTGGAGCCGACGGGACTGTACAAGGCCGTGATTCCACCGGGCAAGGGCGTGAAGTCGGCCCTTGGTCTAAAGGAAGGAGGTAAGAGTTAGGGTTAGGGTTAGAACTGGTTGTCGACGTTAATCAATGCTTTGGTGTGTGCAGGAAAAACCTTTGGGTTCACCAAGGCAAACGAGCTGTTTGTGGGGAGGATGGCGCAGCTGGGCATTGCCTTCTCTATCATAGGGGAGGTGATCACAGGCAAAGGGACGTTGGCCCAGCTCAACATAGAGACGGGCGTGCCCATCAACGAGATCGAGCCCCTCGTCCTCTTCTGGGTGCTCTTCTTCTTCGTCGCCGCCATCAACCCTGGTACCGGAAAGTTCGTCACAGATGAAGACGACGACTGACCACTCGGCTCTCTCTTCTTTTGTAAACCTCCCCTTTCAATTTTTTGCAATGTTCGAGTGTTTGTAATAGGGCACACAACGAGTGAAAAAACAACGAGTGAAAAAAGTTATTCAATTAATTAATGGAAGGGAATTTAGATAACATTTGTTATTGTAACCGTAAGGTATAATATTATTTATTTATTAATTATTATATTTTTATTTCCAACAGTTGCAACTGTAATGCGCAATCTAGTGATTTTGACCATCTTTTGATTTCAAGCACATTCAGAATGCTTGTAAACCTTCATTTTCACAAGCAGATACGCTAACGCGCAGAAAGCGTCATTCATAGATTCCCTGGTACGTAGAAACTCTGCTTTTTTCACACTCTGATTTTCAGATTCTTCTGTAGATCATCGAGGGTTACGATTTGTTGCTACACTGCAAAGTAGATAGGCGCACAATACGTGATTGTATTGGCCATATATGGACTTTTAAAAATACACACGAAGGAGATTAACATTTTTTTCTCGCTTGAATTTAATAGATGGGAATATGCTTTGAAATAAATCAATCTCCCTGTCTATTGTGGGACAGTGGAGAGAGGGTAAACGGAGGGGATGGAAGCAATGGAGAGGGCGGAGTAGTAAAAGAGGCATAGCTGGGAGAGGATGGGGGCGGTGGAGAGAGGAGAGAGAGAAGGGGGCGATGACGGGAGAGAGGGGCGACCGAGGGCCTGTGTCGTAGAGAGGACGACAGCTTGCATTGTAGGGGTATGTTATTCCATCTCAAATATTATTTAATGGTTTTTTAAATCGATTTTTTCAGTTCTACATATGTTCTTACTTTTTTGCTTTTCAAATCCATAGGAATTTTCTTCATGAAAAATAAAAAATATCTATGTTTTTCTTTTTGTCGTCCTCTTTTTAAAAGTAGAGTTATAATTTTATCCAAATAGTAGAGTGAATAGTAATAGTGAATAATATGCACCGAATAGGTATCGTGTTCTTCCCATTGAAATGAAATGCATAATGTGTAGTACAACACACAAATCTATTCGTCTTTAGAGAATTAACAAGTTCAAACCCACATGGGCCACTTAGGGAGCAATGTGTTGAGTTATATATATATAAAGAAAGACAGTTTGAATTGTCATGAATATATGTATATATATATATACATATGTATGTATAAATATAAATATAAATAAATAAATAAATAAATATATATATATATATGTATATGTAAATGTATATGTTTGTATGTATGTATGTATAAAGACAATTCGAATTGTCAGGAATCTAACATGTGACACTTGACAAAGAACATGTGTCACCTAAAATTGAATTATCAGGAATCTAAGAACACGTGACACATAAAAGTGCTCTACCTGGCATAATAAACGTAGCTTTGAAAAGTTTAATTATATCCGAAAATGGTTATCTTCTTGGCAAAGTGATGGCCTTCTCTCAATGCTTTCATATTCATATTTTGATGTTACGAATTTTGTAAGAAGGGAAAATTGCACTATACGATTGATCTCACAAACATCTTAGATATCTAGAAAAGGAAAAATTTAAGCCATGTAGTTAAGTATTAGAATTGTTGTAAAATGTCAAAAATCATGGGTTCTCATCGAGCGAAAGAATATTCATCAACACTTACATCGAACAAGCTCCATGGACACATGAAAAACTCTTACATTTTCATGCCACCAAGTCGATGCCTAGATGAAGAAGATGACACATAGCACCTATATTGAAGCCCTCAACCTTTCCAATAAAACTTCATATCACTCTAAGAGAAAAATTTCACGTGTAAAAAATTTGATAAAAAACATGAAAATTTTCATGTGGTGAAAATTAAATATAAAAGAATTATAATACTAGTTTGTCACGTTATAAAAAAAAGTACCTTGCATTTACATAATTTAATCCCAGTTATTTGATCATTCTAGATAAAGGGGAGAATCCAAATGAAACATATCCCTATTTTTTATTTCTCCTGCATGCATTTGTCTCGCTGCAAAATCGCCATCGCCATCGCCAACACCATCAAGGGTTTCCCTTCACTAATCAGGTTGATTTTTTGATCGATTATTTCTTGGTTGAAATGATTGTCTTCCTTCCCATGTGCCCCTATCGGCGAAATGCTTCTTTTTACTCTCATTTGCATAAGCCAAACTGATACGCATCACGCATCTCTATTAACAAAAACCCTATTTTTCCTAATAGACCGTGAGGACAATAGGATCTCATCCTTTCAAGCAGGAAAGGGGGAGTGGAGGAGTTATAGCAACACGTGGCTTTGCATGTGATCATCCATAAGGTAGGTGACCGTAGTCCTCTCGCGCATGCAAGCCAGTGAGCCTGGGAGATGGAGGATTCATGGGCTAGAGGATTAGGGTGTTGGTGACTAGGGAGATTGGGAGCTAGAGGATCCAAAAGAAGTAATGGAGGGATGCAAAGAAGTTGCACTTGGATTGGATTGCAGCGCGACTTAACGCCCAAAATTAGAGAACACAAGTGGAGATGTGTACGAGAGTCTCCTCAGAATTGATTAGGAGATAGGTAGGTGTCTTCTCAGTGTGCAATGCCATAGTATTTTGTTCTGGCAGAGCACTAGAAAAAGCACACCTAGGGAAGTGGCTGCAAGAGGATATATTCCATGATAAGGTGGTGTCTCAGGTCTTTTATCTTAGTAAGGGTTTCTTTAACGTGTTTTTCACGAAAGGCTAGGCTGTATTTGTCTATTTATAAGGGCCCTGTTGTTTATGGGACAGAAACTCATTCATGCTCTGCCCTTCAGCCCTCTGTTTGATGTAAATAAGAGCTTGCAGATAGAGATAGTAGGCCTACTGCCTTGGTTAAGGCCGGCGTTGAGAGAACTTGCCAGCGTGCTTGGTACGGTGCTTTATATCTCAAAGGATGAGGATATCGAGTGCCAGGCAAACAGTGTGTGTATCACTTGGAATATCTTGAAAGAATCCCCTAGAACTTTGGAAGTGGATCTGGGAAAGCTAGGGAGATTGGAGTTGAGTGTGAAATTTAGCATGTTTCTCGGGGCATACTTTAGGTGTAGTGGCTTTGGTCATATAGCAAGAAATTGCGGTGGAGAGAGACATGCAAAGCCTAAGGGGGAGGAAGTGAAAGATGGAGAACCTAGTGGGGGAAGTAAAGTAGGGGATAAGGAAAATAATGAGCACTTGAAGAAAGATTGGAAAGGGAAGGAAGTTTTAGAAACTGAGAGAGGGGGGCAAGTAGAAGGGGGAAGTAAATCAGGGGATAAGGAAAATAATGAGAACTTGCAAAAGGATGGGAAAGGGAAGGAAGTTTTAGAAGGTGAGGGAAGGGGGCAAGCAGAAGGGGGTTGGACTAGCCAGAGTCATGGAAAGGTTGGGCTTTGGAAATAGGATGGCTACCTATATTTATACCCTCACCATGGGTGGAAACTTTAATTTTCTATTGAATGGAAGACTGGTTGGGGGTAAGATATGTGAGATAGGGTTGCTTTCTTGCTCCCTTGTTATTTTCTATTGCCTCCATCCCTTGTGGCCTTGGAGGATGCTTGTGTCAAAGGAAGAGTGATTGGATTGAAGTTGGTGGGTGGAGAGACATTGGTTATTCAATACTTTGTTGATGACTCATTGCTTTTTTTGATGAGGGCAGAGAATGACAATCTGAGGCAGGCTCTATACATTGTAAAAGAGTTTGCTGAGGCCTCTAGGCCTAGACTAAAGATAATGACTTTGACTTGGAGATATGGGGGTGTGATGTAATTAGGAGGGGACAAATAGTTAGACATCTGAGGGTTCCCTTTGGAGTGGAGGTGTCAAATAAACAGTTAACCGATTGGGCCCTAGAGAGATTTATCAATAGTTGAAGAAATGGGAGGGGGTTAGGGTTCCTTTTCATGGTAGGGTGGCATCTATAATGTGGTTCTAATAAATGCCTACATCATGTTTCTATGCCGTATCCTGGATTTTGGTAAATGTCATTGGAAGAAGATTGTGGGGCCTATAAGGGACTTTTTGTGGAGAAATGGGGGGAATAATAGGAAAGTGACAGCCTGGCTTACCTGGGATAAGTTGAGTCTGACCAAGAGTGAAGGAGGGATTGGCATTTCACATCTACCCACTCATGCCAAGAAGGCAGGATAGCTATGTACTTACCCAAGTGTTTACATGAAGAGGAGATATGGGACAAATTGGTAAGGGAACTAGTAGAGGACTCTCATGTGCTTATGAAAGGAAGATGGTTGGGGTTGACTGAAAAGATAAGTTGTTATCTTATGCTCCCCTAAAAATTAAAGGTTCTCCTTTTTGTAGATTCTTATGTGATAAATGGAAGGAAGTGTTGGGGTTGGTGATTTGGGATGGCTATGCCAAAGTTATAAGGAATTCTTTATTTAGCCTGGGGATATGGTGGACTCATAAGTTCACCCCTCCTTTGGCCCTTCTGGACAACAGTTTAGCTAAGAAGTTGAACAATAAAGGTTTGACGAGATTGGTTGACTGCTTGGATTGGTCTCTAGTGGGATGGAAAGAATTGGCACAACTGGAAGAAGAGTTTAGACTATTACTAAGGGAAGTGCAGTGCAGGACAGGCGCTGGCAGAAGTGGAGAGAGATTGGATTTCTACAGCATATTTGATGAGACCTACTGGGTTAAAGATTGGGCCTGGTTTAATGGAGTCAAATTGGATAAAGGGGCAACTAGGGCTTTATATTTGGAAATGAGAAGGATTGAGGTGAATGCAGAATATTGTAATAAAACCTAGAGGGTGAATTGGAATACTAACACTTGGAAAAAGAGGTGGAAGTTAATTTGGGAAGTAGGCATTCTTATGAAAGCTCATGTATTTTTGTGGAGAGCGTGCATGTGGGCCCTGCCTATTCGGTATAAGGTTTTATAGAGGAACTTTACTTCTGGAAGTTGCCCTAGATGCAGAACTGCATTGGAGGATGGAAGGCATGCCTTTTGGGATTGTCCAACTATCATAGGGTCTTGCCAGTAAAATTGGGAAATGGGTCTCAAAGTAGCATAGCGGTGCAAGGGTATTGGGGGGGGATTGGTTCTTAGGTAGATTATCATCTATTAATGGGGCTGCTGAATTGGTCTTTAGCATGATTAGATATTGCTATTTATGGGAGATATGGAACTCTAGAAATAGTATAATCTTTTAGAAAGAGGCTTTTCTAAGGGTAGATGTGGTAGAATTGATGCATAAATTTGTATATATGTGTTGGTCAGTATATTATGTTAATAAAACGAATGAGGTTGCTATGGTACAGTTAATCTAGACCTTTCAAGTTGGGATTAGATAATATGTTTCTCAGGTGAGGAGACTCTTGTACATACTAGGTTACCCTAACAGATTCTCTCATGTGATAGGGACACTCAAGGCTGGATGTGAAGCAAAACTGCCTAAACTTGGACCTAAGACAAAGAGTGGTACTTGAAAGAGAAGCAGCCAGTGTATACTTTTTTTGCCTTCATTGAGAATCCTTTCCAGTGG
This sequence comes from Cibotium barometz, assembly GCF_041138505.1. Taxonomy (NCBI): domain Eukaryota; kingdom Viridiplantae; phylum Streptophyta; class Polypodiopsida; order Cyatheales; family Cibotiaceae; genus Cibotium; species Cibotium barometz. The sequence continues at coordinate 22,176,148 of NC_141106.1, forward strand.
TGAAAGTTTGGACAAAAGGGGAGTCTATGGGGAAAGTAGTCCCCTAAGGGCTATACTTCTAAGGCTATGATTTTTGCATAAATGCAACTAGAGTATCATATTTCATGGGAGTAATCTTCATTTGTTTGGGAGGATGAGAGGTGGGATATGATCTGCATGCAGGTTACTGAACAGTGAAATGGGAAGAATGTAGAAAGATCTTTTTTAATTGAATTAGTTTTACTATATTTTCTTTATGTTTCCAAAAAAATCCTTTTTTTTCCTTTCTTTATATATGGCTTTTTTCCAAAGAGTAGTTCACTTAGAACACTAACAAACATTAAAAAACACAATAAATATTGTCACTGTGAAAAACAATTCTAGTTTCTCACACCACATCACCTACATCACATGTCAAGGTAAGTAAATAGTTTTTCATGCCATGAAAACTAACACTAGTTTTTTACACGAAATGTGAACGGTAATCTACCTTAAAACCTCACTTAAATGAAGTGGTTAACCAAAGACTCACTAAATAGATCAAAGAATAGGTAAGAATGGCTTGGTTCCTAATAACCTATAGTTTATGAGTGATTTACTTTTCTAGTGGATGGGTCCTAAAAGGCTGTAGGACAATGAGTTTAAATATGAATCCCTGAATTCATTCACTTTAGAAGAAGAAGTGTCCACACACCTAGCAAGCCAAAGTGAAGAAGAAAGAGAAAGACCACACTAAAACCTCAAAAAAAGACATGCTTAGTTCCATACATGGACTAAGTGGCATGTTACATTGTGTAGAATACTTGGACACACCCAAAGGCAAGGTCCAATTTTAATACTATTCTCAAGAATGTCTTTAGTTTCTAGAGGACCTTGATGTCAAAGCCAAGTTGAAAAGGTGGTAGGGCTAGAGAGGAATTATGTAGCATAATTTCCCAAGCACATCAAACCACAACAGTTATGTGCAGAGTTTTGAAGAATTATGACCACGGCATCAAGACTGGTGAAGTCACCTAGCCTAATGGCAATAAAGTTTTCTGGCAGTAAAGTCAAGGTAACGATCCCAAAAAAGGATGGCAGGGAGGCTATGTAGTTGCCCTCCACTAACTAGAACACACAAGGTCGAGAAGATAGATAACCCCTTTGCTAATATGATGAAGGAAAAGAAGTACAACACTAACGGTATGAGAACATAAAGGACCATGCTATAGAAAAATATTATAGAAGGAATTATCATTGGTTATGTAGGTGAAGCCCATGGAAATGTATAAATAGATTGGATTTACACAAGTTGCACAAGGTGTACTTGGAGCAACTTAATGATTAGCCCTACTAAATCCACAAGAAGATGAACAATTACCTCTATACTCATTAAAGTAAGGTTATCAATTCCACTTCCAAAAGCACCAATATAGGTTGAATCTCCACCTCCATTAGAATAAGGTGTAAAAGAAAGAGCACTCCAAGGACCAACTCCTCTTATAGCTAGTACACAAGAAATACTTGACCAAATAGATAAAGAGAAGGTACAAATGTAAAGAATAAAAAAGATGCCCCAAAGACCAAAAAGAACTGTGCCACAAGGTGAGATAAACCAAGGAAAAGAAGAAGAAGAGGAGTATGTGGAAGAGGATGTTCTTGAGGGCATGCATCATCTCCCACTTCTACCAAGATGTAAGAACAAGTATTGGAGGTGACCACAATAGTCATCCCACAAATTGGGCTAGAAGAGATCACTTTATCACAAATAGTGCTAGAAAAGATATTTTATCAGAAACAGTTCCTAGAAGAGACCATTTTAGCACAAATAGTGCTAGAAGAGACCACTTTATCACAAGCACCACAAATAACCAAATTTAAACACAACAAGATCCAAAACAAGGCAAGGACATAGATGTGATGCCAAGTTTAGGTATGCCTACAGATGTGATGCCAAGTTTAGGTATGCCTATATATGTGATGCCAAGTGTAGGTATGCCTATAGATGTGATCTCTTATAGCCCTATTTGTGGTATTCTAGAAGAGACCTCTTTATCACAAATAGTGGGATAAGGTGTGCCACAAGGTGAGAAACCAAGGAAAGAAGAAGAGGAGCATGTGGAAGAGGATGTTCTTTGAGGACATGCATCATCTCCCACTTCTACCAAGATGTAAGGACGAGGATTGGAGGTGACTACAATATTCATCCTACAAATAGGCCTAGAAGAGATCACTTTATCACAAATAGTGCTAGAAGAGATCACTTTTTCACAAATAGTGCTAGAAGAGATCACTTTATCACAAATAGAGCTAAAAGAGTTCATCTCACAAATAGGGCTAGAAGAGATCACTTTATCACAAATAGTGCTAAAAGAGCCCTTTTATCACAAACAGTGCTAGAAGAGACCACTTTACCATAAGCACCACAAATAACCAAAACACAACAGGATCCAAAACAAGGCAAGGACATATATGTGATGTCAAGTGCAAGTATGCCTACAAATGTGATGCCAAGTGCAGGTATGCCTACAGATGCGATGCCAAGTGCAGGTATACACACACATGCGATGCCAAGTGCAGGTATGCCTAAAAATGTTATCTCTTCTAGCCCTATCTATGGTATGCCAATCATATCAATAGCTCATGGAGCACCAGTATATGGATACTCGATGATGCATTCAGGATTTGTACCCTCTGAATAACTCAAAGAAGAATCTTTTAGGGTGCCAATGGATATGCAAGATCATCCTATACACAAGTACCTCCCAAAATGAAACCCAGGTATGTGGTTGTAGTTCCCCCTAAGCCAATTTTAGAACTAACAAACGAAGACCAGGTTCATAACTTACATAAACCCAAAAATGAGGAGAAACTTCAATGTCATTCCGGCATTAATGAGACCAACAAGGGGATTGAGAGAGGAAGCAAAATATAGTCATCCTAAGATAAGGCCCTCTCTCATAGCCAAGCTAATTTTGAAGTTTGATGAATTGGGAGATCCCTACGTCCATCTAGCTGCATTCAAACACATTTATACTTTCGAAAGGGTGAGATCGATCCTCAAACCAAGATTGATACTTTCACCTACGTCCATCTAGCTGCATTCAAACACATTTATACTTTCGAAAGGGTGAGATCAATCCTCAAACCAAGATTGATACTTTCACCTTAACTTTAGAGAATAACACTTTGCTCTGGTTTCAATTATTAAAATATTCCCAAAGAGAAACATGGAAGACAAAGAGTTAGTGTTCACAATAAGATTCTCTAAGATAGGTGTCAAGCATAGCTCAATAACCCAACTTTACCAATTCAAACAGCTTGAACACAAACTATGAGAGAATGCATCAACCAAATCAAACTAGGCTGATTTGTTGTTGTTGGAACGGTCAAGGAGTAAACAACTAGATGATGCACTATATGCCAAAAGGCATCTAATGCTAGTGGAATTTTGCTTGGATGCCATAGACTTTTATGATAACTTTACTGGCATTATATGCGAAAAGGCATCTAATGCTAGTGGAATGCATTATATTCCAAAAGGCATCTAATGCTAGTGGAATGTTGCTTGGATGCCATAGACTAAGATGGCATCCACCCATAGATATCCTAAGGTCACAATCAATGACCAAGATGGAGCCCAACATCAAGAGCCAAGCTTTAAAGAGGGTTAAGGCACCCAAGAAGGTTAAAAACATAGCAAATACAGTGAACAAAGTACTCAAGGGAGTACTCAAAGTTGGACCAAGAGAGTCATCCATTCTCATGACGTGGTGTGTTGTTTGTAGAAGCAACAACACAACCCATGAATGCCCAGTTCTCAAAGTGAGAGTGAACTAATAGTGTGGATATTACAAAAGATATGTAAATCATAAATCAACCAATTGCTACCACACCCAGAAGACATCTAGTTGTGTGATTATTCTTTTCATCTTGCTAAAAAAATATGCTAGTGACTCACTTAAATTCATTTCTAGCCCATAGAATTCAATTTTGAGATGGATTTCTTGATTTTTTGCTTCAACTCTTTCCATGCATCTTTGGCATTATCCTTGTGATCAATGTGGTGGATAATATTAGACCCCAAATGTAACCCAATAAGTGATAATGCTTGCTCACCTTCTCTACACACTTATTAGTTTTATTATTAGGTGAATCTTCCTTAACCAGCTTCCATAGTTTTTTGTGCATTGACATATACTTCATTTGTGCAGCCGAGGTGTGAAACCCTTCCTTAGTGAACTTCTCAACGTGTTTGTTGTCATTTTGAGGTGGTCTTACTAGAGTACTACTCTCTGTAGTGTATGTTCTATAAAGATTTGGCATACAAAATAGGATTTGATGATTTTCTTCAAACTTGATACAATAATAGAAGTGCACAATGCAAGGGTAACAAGAATTTTTTTTAATTTTGTGGTGTTGAAAATGCCAATGCAAGATTAGTAATGCTTAATAGATAGATCTAATCCCTTGCTTGAGTCTCTTCACACCAAGGTTATAAAACCTCATCCTTAAATTTTTTATAATAGCCACACAATAAAGAAATAAATGAAAATGCTAATGGTGACGAACGAGCTGTCTATTGTTTCTCTATGTTTCTCTATGGTGCATTGTGTTGTATGCCCATGGACGTTGCTAGCTTGGTAATCTCTTTTGAAGATGACTGCCTTTGTGATCTGCTCAGTGTGAAGATGGAGATTGCCTCTCTCTCTCTCTCTCTCTCTCTCTCTCTCTCTATTGGTGACGAACGAGCTGTCTATTGTTTCTCTATGTTTCTCTATGGTGCATTGTGTTGTATGCCCATGGACGTTGCTAGCTTGGTAATCTCTTTTGAAGATGACTGCCTTTGTGATCTGCTCAGTGTGAAGATGGAGATTGCCTCTCTCTCTCTCTCTCTCTCTCTCTCTCTCTCTCTCTCTCCCCCCCCCTCCCCATAAGGGCTTTGCCTATGAGCTGCCAGTTGTTGCTGTGATTGGTCAACGATTTGCTTCTCAGATGGTGATCCTTTTTCTTCTACTATTTGGCACTGACTGTTGTGACTATACACCTTTATGTTACTAATCGTGGAAGAGATTTGCTTGTGATCTATGTCTCTTTCTTCAACACAAGCACCATTAAGGGCTTACAAGTACCCTTGAGGGCTTACAATGCTGCCTCTCGCTACTTTGCATACAATAGAGCTCCTACTTGCTTGGTGGAGAAGAAGGCTACAAGACAATGAATAAGAATAAGGGAACCTTAATTAACCCATAATCACTAGTAATTCTCTAATCAAACATGCCAATCATTGCTAATGAGCTAGCCCAATGAAGCTCTGATACCATGTTGAAAAACACAACACCTTAAGCTATGGCTATGAAAGCTGTGACCTAAAGAGTTGATGCAAATCCCTAAGCTACGGTGGATGATGCCTTGCACTCATAATGATGAGAAAATGCTCTGGACTCAAGTTCAATTATGCTACAAGATTGAGACTTGTACTCATAGAAAGACCTGAGAGCTTGCTTAATTTGATTACTTGTGAAAGTGACCCCTTTTATATGAGGTGGGTACATCTTGGCTTTGTTAGCTCATGTGGGACAATTCATGCTTGCTCATGTGGTAGCTCCTGAACTTACACTCACTCCCTACCTTCCTTGTGCTCCATGGCACTATATCTCTCAACACATTGTGAGGATGCTGGGTGATGGCCTCTATAACACCCCTAGAAGACACACAAGAAGAAAATGTAAAGGGATCAAAATTATGGGGCACTAAGATCCCAACAACTCCAAGGGCACCAATCACCAATTATCCTCCAGAATCAGCTAACCTTAAACCTCTAACCCCAAGATCTAACTTAACACTTTACTAACCCTCTGCTAACCTTTTGCTGACACCTATATGACCAAACTTAGCGGATACTAACTCAAACACCGTGGCGATTGAAATAGACCCAACTGATTCAGCTATCTCAACTGGTTCAAAAACTTTCTTTCACGTGTCCTCTGACTTTCCCTGACTTCTCAAGCTACTCTAATTTCAAAGAGACATGACACTAAAGACTCTGCTGTGACTGCAGTTGACTATTCTGACCAAACTGACTCAGCTGACTCTAAAGACTCTGCTGCTGTGACTGCAATTGACTCTGCTGTGACTGCAATTGACTATTCTGACCAAACTGACTCAGCTGACTCAGTTGTATCAAACTTCCTCTTCTCACACTCTTAGATACTCAGAACACTCAAATCACACTCTTAGATACTCAGAACACTCAAATCTAGCAAGGATCCAAACTGACTCAGTTGACTCAGCTGGATCAAACTTCCTCTTCTCACACTCTTAGATGCTCAGAACACTCAAATCACACTCTTAGATACTCAGAACACTCAAATCTAGCAAGGATCCAACCCTATAGATAAGCTGATTACAACAACTGACTCACAACTGACACTAGACCACCATTCAGCCCACCAACCCATCTGTCTGACTATTGACAATCCCCTCTGATAGTCAAACCTGACTCAAAGCCACTTCCCTTCAACTCAGATAAACCTATCCTAGCCCTCTACACCTTCAACTAATTGTACTTAATGCTCCACTGACCTTATCTGACTCTGTATCTTCTCATCTAATGTTGACTGAGCCAGCTCTGACTTAGCACCAGCTCCCCAAACATCGGATTGACATCATAGGTGTTCCATCTCCATGAACTCTATCAAATTAACTCATTCACCGCCACCAAAACATTAAATAAAAAATACCTTGCATTGATTCATAACAGATATAATCCAAACTCTCTAACTTCATTAAATAGATAAAAACACATCAGTGTCTCAACATCCCTGAGACCTGGGCCAAAACATACAAGAAGAAAACAACAAACACCTTGGGATCCTCTAAAAATAGACTCCATCAACAATTCTTCATTAAACCATCTCCACTCATGACCTCAAAACCTTGCTAAATCCATTGCAACAAACAGTATGTGTTTCTCAAACTCATACAAACCAGGATTCATCTGGCAGACAACAGCACAACTGAGCAGATATCAGATTGAGCCAAGTCTCTAATAGAGATGCCACACAGAGATCCTAGGACAACCACATCCTAATCGATTCTCTGGTCCTTAGCACACCCTGTACTCTCTGACTCAACCAATTCCACGCCCACTGTGTTGATCTTCACTCTGCACCCTTCAAGATCTCTGTAAGACCTCCCATCTGAGGTAACCTCCTCTCTGTAGACCCTCTGCTCACTCCCCTTTTTTCTTCTCCCTTTCTTACTTCTCCATTTCTCCTCCTCCTCAACCCGTCTCCATCTCATTTCTTCCAAAAATTTGCGCCACTTGATTCCCTCAATTGCCCATACTCTTTCCTTTTTCCTTCATGCTTGTGCATATCCATTAGGTTGCCATGCGTCGCTTTTGCCACCTAGGATCCGCTTTCACACCATCATATATACATTATATTTTCCTATACATCACGTTTGGATTGGGCTCGGGATTCCTCTCACAATGCCTTCCATAGATGCTTCACTATTGGTTTTGATTGAATTTAAACCTCTTTACGTAAACACACTTTGGTGTGTGCTAGCGAAAGTACTAGGTCCAACACTTCTTTGTTGGTAAGAAGATCCTTGGTAGTTTGATACGCTATCGTTTAGAGCAATTTTATCTCCTCCATATGTCAAGTGCATGTAAGAAAGTTTTAGCAAGCCAAATCCCACTTTTTAGACCCAATTCTTTATTTTATTAGCCTCTAGTTGTCTAAAGGCTAAGATATTCACAAATAACTCTGATTTTTCACATGTAAGTTTTTTGCTTACCCTTCAATTTCAAGGTAATCAACAACAATAGTTTTTTGCTTACCCTTCAATTTCAAGGTAATCAACAACAATTCCACAATTGATATAATAAAGCATACTCCAAAAATGAGCTAGTCTAGGATACAATAATGACATGAATATCTTTAGAATACTCACACATGAAAAACCCTAGATCACGATGTGAAAAACTTTGGTTTTTCATTTTAAATAAACTTGACCAAAATTTTAAGTGCAAATTCATTTCCATTGAATTATAATAGCCAATTTCTAACTCTTAATCACCTTAGCAATCTCAATATCCGAAATGTTTTTAGCATGATTATCTCAAGATAGTCCCTCAAGAATAGCGCGGTTGTACACGACTAGCGGAACGAGTACCTGAATCAATCAGAGAAGGCTATGGATATCAAAGAAGGCTGATGAAGCGAACATTAACAGGTCTAATGATTCCACCAAACCCACAAATAGAAATCCCTTGCACTTTATATGGCACTAATAAGTTCAGTCCACCCACTAAGACACATGCCTTGTTAGCACAACAATGCAAAATGAATGGAACTTCTTATTTATGAAGCATCTATAACATTCAATTTTTGGGCACTTGACCAATTCTGAATGAGGATTGGCAAAAAATGAACCAAGTGAATTAACCCACTCTATGGGCTTTGAGAGACCTAGTCTGATTCTTAAACTCGGGGCAGGCGCAAAATGTTTGCCTCGCTGGTGGCGTTTGAGGTGAATAGTCGCCTTGCCGCCGACAATTGAGGCAAATGATCTATCATTAGGGAAATTATGAGCTCATTTTGGGGCCCTCTAAGGAGTTTCATGCTCTTTCTCTCTCTAAAGAATGGGTCCATGGTGAGCCCTATCAATATTAAGTCAAAACCCTTCCATGTGACATATTATTAAGAAGCTGATGATGAGTAGATTTAAAATATACAATCTTCAAATAATATATTTGTGTGCCCACCCTGAGACTAGTGAACAACAAACCCCAAAAATAAATTTGTGTGTCCACCCATAAGACTAGCTACCCTTGAGACTAGTAGTAGTGATGGACAGACCCCCAAAAAAGACACTGGTAGTGCCATAATGAGACTGATTTAACATAAATGAATCGAGCCTTAGAAGATAATATGAGAAATCTCTGGGTGTGACCTAAATTTGATCAATTATGCTACTTTATTGAAAAGAGGCATCAAATTTTGATAAATTATCTCTAGATTTTTGAAACTCTTAGGTATGGCCATAGTCATCTTACATACTAGTATCTTATTCTTAAGAAAAATATTGTATGTTTATATTACCTTCATATATTCGGATACAACATTAATAGACATGAAACTCTTCGGTGTGGTCATAATTATCTTACATAGTAGTATCTTTTGTTTAAAGAAAATATTCATATTACCCTCATATATACAACATTCATAGACATGAAACCATGTCACAAACTTGGGTTTTTCATCCACACTTTGACTCATGAGATGAAGGGTAACCCAAATCCCCTTATGTTTAATGAGTTAGCTCCTTATAGTGCTCTTGCCAGAAGAGAAATCCCCATAAAACCAAACTAGTATATGTGTGGAAGATTAGGCATTCGCTCTGTAAAGCCCTCTCGTAGGGTGGCTACTACAAGCCAAAGGCAGAATCAACTCAATCTATCGAGAGGAGAAGGGGGGTGATAAGCCTAAGATGACAGGCAAATGCAACTATTGTCCAAATACATGCCATTAATGAATTGAAAAAAGGCTGGAGAAGGAGAAGAAGAGAAAGATTCAAGCATGGTTGTGGCTGATGCATCAGCACCAAGTCCTGAAAAGAAGGAGTGAGTAAACAATGCACATGATGATTGGGCATTTACTGTGTATTACAGTTATGACCCTGTTGCCCATGATGTATCCATGTTAATGACATATCAACATGCCTAGTATTTTGATAGTGCACCCGTTTTTATGCATAAAAATCATTTATGATAAAAATCACACTTTTAATATAAAAAATATCTTTTATGCACCCATTTATGCATAAAAATTATTTATGATGAAAATCACACTTTTAATATAAAAATATCTTTTATGCATAAAAATCATTTATGACGAAAATCACACTTTTAATATAAAAAAATATCTTTTATGCACCCATTTATGTATAAAAATTATTTATGATAAAAGTAACACTTTTATAATAAAAAAATAATCTTTTATGCATACTTTTATGCATGAAAATCAATTATGATAAAAGTAACACTTTTATAATAAAAAATAATAATCTTTTATGCATACTTTTATGCATAAAAATCAAATATGATAAAAGTAACACTTTTATAATAAAAAAATAATATTTCATGCATACTTTTATGCATGAAAATCAATTATGACAAAAGTAACACTTTTATAATAAAAAAGTAATCTTTTATGCATACTTTTATGCATAAAAATCAATAATAATGAAAGTAATACTTTTATAATAAAACTAAATTTTTTTTATACAAATAATCAAAATGCATCTTCTATGCATAAAAATGACACTTTAGAATATAGAAACCATAAGGACTACCTTTTTAGAATAATAAAAGATAATACTTATTTCTAAATTTTTAAAAAATTTTGCCATAACCTCCTTTGTATGGCTGACCATTTTTCAATTTTTTTACTCTTTAAAATTAATTAGAAGTTCCTCAAGAGTATTTAAATCATTCTAAAGTAAACATTTTCTACTTAATTAAGAGAAACATTATGAAAACTTGATTTTTTTCCATTAATCATTCATCTAGGATAAATAATGGTTGGATTTGCTAAAGAAGAGAGGGGAATGCCTTTTTTAATGAGGCATAACATCATTTACAATTTAGAGAAGACAAAAATCATAAAAAACCATAAAAACCTATAAAAACCATAAAATGAATAAAAAAAGAGAAGAATCTCCAACTCACGAAGTAATTTGAGAGCTTTCCTTTGGCTTGATGGTTTGAGGGTTCTACTCTTGTTTGAAACAAGAGTGGCCACCAATCTTCCAGAAGAGGGAAGGTCAAAAACTAATGAATTATGAGTAAAATTCACTGTTTTTGGCACTTGGGAGAGACAGGGTAACAGTGCAAAACACTATTGAGTTTCAACAAAGGGGAAGGCTTCTATTTATAGGAAAAAGTGAGCTTCTAACCAAGCCAACTGATTCTAGAATTTTTCAGATCAGTTTGGTCAATTTTTGACCATTTTTGGGTCACTTTTGCTCACTTTTTGGATCTGGTTGAAACAGGAGAGAGGAGAGATAAAAATATCTCATTATTTGGGAGTTTAAAACTCATTCAAGCATGTGAAATAGGCGCCTCCTTCATGAGGAAAATTCCCCCATGGAGAGGTGTCAAAAATGCATCATTACTTCTAAATATCTTTCTTTTTTAACTATTAACCTTGTCCTTAGTCAACTCTTCATCTTATGTGAGTATTTACTCATTTTTGGGAGATTTTCCTTTTATTCTTCTATTTATCTCCTTCCTACATTTGGATGAATCTTATTGGTCCCCATAGGAACCTTAATTTAAAATTTCAAAAAAATCTTCACCCCCAGGATAATGCCTCTTGAACAGATTATACTTAATTTCTAATGCACCTTCTGGAAATCTTTTTGAACTTCTGTTTCAGGGGAACTTATTTTAATGAGATGAGAATTTTTTCCATCCAAAAATATTTAAAATATGAATATTCTTGCTCTAGAACATTTTCTCTCTCTAGGCCAAAACTGGTAGAAACAAGATCTTTTATATTTCTGAAGAGGGATTTGATTACAGGGGAAGATACTGGACATCTTGAGAGGCTAGGGAGGAATCTTACAGTTCTTCAAAGAACTATGTTTTGAAAAGGTCTTCAAGGGGTGAACTACCCCATGAAGAACTAGTTCCCCAAAGAACTATGTTTGAAAAGGTCTTCTAAGGGTAGTTCACCTAGTGAACTATCCTCCTTTTAGGACTGCACTTTTTAAAAGTGTCATAACTTTGACATTGGATATCGAAATATAGTCATTCAACCACTCAAATCAAACGGAAAACATCACTTGAGCTCATCTAGAAAATTGAATATATCAAAATCTATCATACGAACCTCTAATTTTAGAATATAAAGATTTAATCATATAATCGTTACCTTTTTAATTTTCTAGAGAGTTATTTTTCTAGGAGATCTTATATATTATAATATTAGCATCATGTAGAGACATAAGTATACTTCTCCAAAACTATATTTCCTAAATACCCTTCTAAATATAGTTCTCTAAGAAACTATACATTATAGAAACTTGTTAAGCATAGATCTTTGAAGAAGGATAATAAGAGGACCAAGAATACTTCCCTGAAAAAGGAATCCCATGGTGTTCCCATGGGGCAAAGACATGAGATGTTGCTCTCGTGAGTGCTCCCAAGGTCCTTTAATAGGGTGCATACAATATGACTCAATAGAGAAATTTACAGTATTTGAAAAGAAAATATCAATTTGTTTTCTCTAGGTAAGTGAACTTTTAGTTTCCTAGAGAACAATGTAAATTGAATGGTGTGAGTTTTCCCGCTCGGAAGTTTTTGCTTGAAAAGCTAACGTTATCCTCCTAGAGCATGGTATGAGAAGATAACCACATACTTGGTTGAAAATGGATTTTGTAAAACAATCCGAGTACCTCTATATAAAGAAGAGCAAAGATTGTTTATTGTTCATCATTGATGGCATGTTGCTCATAAGCCCTAATGAGGAGAATATTTCAGCCTTCAAGGTTAAATCACATGTGTCATTTGAGATGATAGATTTGGACTCATTATTTTATTATTTGGGCATCTAATTTATGATGATGGTATTGTGAGGTATAGTCAAAGTATATACAAAAATTGCTTACATGGTTTGATCAAGTCTGTTTTGCTACACTAGTAGGAGACATGTGATAGGCTTAGTCTCCATGATGTTGGGCTTAGTCTCTATGATGTAAGCAAGCCATTTGATACATCACTTTATCAAACAGGTGCCCCATCTATGTAATACGAGTCTAGACATTTAGTTTGGGTCCTCCCAATTAAGCATGTTTATGCACAATCCCAAAAGTAAGCATTAAAAAAGGTTGCCAAGTGTATATTCCAATACTTATAGGCCACTCGCTTCCTTGGGATATTATTATTCTAAGTAAAGGGGGGTGATATTCAACTCCATACTTCTAAGCATTAGCAGAGGTTACCAAGTGTATATTTCGATACTTATAAGACACTCAGTCCCTTGGGATATTCTTCTAAGTAAAGGGGAGTGATATTCAGTTGCATACTTTTAGTAATTCCGATTAGGCTGGATGTTATGACATGTGAGTATCCACTAGTGGTTTTTCTTTCATCTTGGTGATTCATGTATATCATGGCTCAACCGGGGGCAGATGGTGGTGAGTTGTGAAGTTGAATACAAGGTAGCTTTTACAGAAGTGTTTTTGTCAATGTTTTTTTTATACTTTGTGGACTTGTGGTTGTCAAATTGGGGGCCGTTGAGAGGTATGAGGAGCTGCTTTTGCCGGTGTGTGAGTTAGGGAAGTGGATTGGCAGGGGATCCACAGAGTTGTAGCACCTTCATAATATCCTTGGGCTATGAGGAGCTTCTTGGGCTATGAGGAGCTTCTTGGGTACCCAGGAGCGAGAGCTCCTGCCTTGTGTGCCTTGAGGTTGAAGGTGTTCCTGGGGTGCGTTAGGCTTGTTAGTGGGGTTAGTCCTATGAACAGGGTTAGCAGTAGCCGTGGTGGTGTTTTTGAGGTAGGTTCAGGGAGCTGCCAAGTTGGGTGTTGATGAGAGTACGCGAGGCAATTAGTTATTCACAGGGGGGAGAGGGCACTTCTTAAAGCGGCATGGTTCTATATTGGTCGAAGGGTAGAGTGATAGCAGGTATAGAGGAGTGGAGGTATCAACTTGGGGTGGATTATCGGAGGGCAAGGGTTCCTCATCTGCTAACTATCATGAGGACAATAACTTGGCTGGAGGCCAGTTTGCACGGTGGTAGTCCTTGCGTCCCAATCGATTTGGTAGCGGTTGTGTCCCATCAATCCGTGCCATAGAAGAATTTCTTCACTCATGGTTTCTGTAGGCATCACATAAAACTTACCTTCCAAGGTGTTATTGCCATTATGGAACAAAGTTGTGATTGTGCCTAAACAGTTAACCGTTTGCGAGGCCATTGTGGTGACTATGGCTGGGGTGAGTTTTAAATGAGGGCCTCTCGAGAGAGAGCCATGTGTCATAGGACATTAAGTTGTGATTAGCTTCTGTAGTATCAACAGAGCCAATTTTTGGGTGAAACTTATTGGGGTGGTCATTCCTGTCAACCCATTCCTGGGGTTAACAAGAGCTACCGCCATTATCTTACATCAAGGAGTTAAGGTAGATACACCAAAAGGTCATACATTCAAGATATGAAGCAATGGTGTCCAAAGCTACAACTTGGACGGGTGCCCGTAATGGTGTAAAGGAATACTAATGGCGATTCCCGCTTTGCGAGGCCATTGTGGTGACTATGGCTGGGGTGAGTTTTAAATGAGGGCCTCTCGAGAGAGAGCCATGTGTCATAGGACATTAAGTTGTGATTAGCTTCTGTAGTATCAAAACAGAGCCAATTTTTGGGTGAAACTTGTTGGGGTGGTCATTCCTGTCAACCCATTCCTAGGGTTAACAAGAGCTACCGCCATTATATTACATCAAGGAGTTAAGGTAGATACACCAAAAGGTCATACATTCAAGATATGAAGCAATGGTGTCCAAAGCTACAACTTGGACGGGTGCCCATAATGGTATAAAGGAATACTAATGGCGATTCCCGCTTCAAGAGCATGTGGTAGTAAGTTAGGATGAAGTCCTAAGTGATGTGCTTCATGGATATATTATGAGAGTAGTCATTGTAATAGTATTAGGCCTCTTATGATCCTAAAGGGCTCGGTCGACCATAGTTTAAGTGAGTGTGAACACTTTTATGACCATGTATATAAGTGAATTTCTCTCATAATACAAGGATACTCTCCCATTGTGTAATACAGTCTTGCTCTTGCTAAAACTCTTGCCAATCTCTATCTCTCTAATGCATGCTAGTGAGTGTGTGTGAGTGATGTGAGGTAAGAGGAGGGACGAGTACACATAGTGCAACGTGGTAGTGTGACAACGCTTGTAGGAGACACGGTGGAATTGCTTCACAAGGAGTTGTAGAGCTTGCAATCCTCAAGGGTTACAAGCTTGGCCATTGGAAAGATCCTCAAGGGTTACAAGCTTGGCCATTGGAAAGATCCTCACGAGACAGATGCACTTCACTAGGTAATCTCTTGTTGGATGTGTTTCAAGGAGGGTTAGGGTGAGCCAATAACAATTCCTAACCACGGCGTTTCACTTCCCAATCTTCTTCTTCGAGGTCTACTACTTGGGCCATGTTGATGACCATGATGTTTTTGCCCCGCAGTTTTGCTTGCCGCTCTTTGGCTTCCCTTTGGGTTGTTTCTTTGGCTTCCCTTTGGGTTGTTTCTTTCATCTCTTCATATTGTGTTTTTCATTGTTTTTTGGCATGGATGGCCCTTAGTGTGGTTTCAGTGAGTGGACCATAGTAGCATTTTAGTTGCTACCATTGAACTATCCCGTAGTCTTGATGCCATCGAGCGTTTCTATGCGCACTGCACCTTGCGGGGTTATCTTAGTGACTAGGAAAGGTCCTAAGCCTCTGAATTTGAGTTTCTTTTTGTGGTTTTTGTGTTGTAGAGGAGGAACCTGTTGCCCTCATTCATTTGTTTATCTTTGAGTTGGTCGTCAAACCACTGTTTACGTCTCAATTTTTCTACAATCATGTTGTATACAACGAGGAGGCAAGTTTTGTCAAGCTTTTCTAGCTCAAATAGGCGATAGCCGAGGACATTGCCTGTGAGTTTTTCCTTTACTGCAACTCTCAAACTGGGTACCATGAACTCCTTAGGCATGACCGCTTTAATACCATAGGTTAAACTGAAGGGTGTTGCGTTTGCGCGGCTGCCCTTCCTGTAGGATATGCGATATGCTCAGAGTGCAGCGGGTAATTTTTGTTCCCAATCATTGCGGATGGTCTCAATTCTTTTTGGGTTAGGATGAAAAAAAGGACTTTATTTTAGTAAGGGGAAGATTTTTTGTGGGTTACTAGGAATTCTCGTAACAATAATTGTATCACTTGATTAATAAAGTGTGTGCCATTATCACTCACAATCTCAAGAGGGCATCCCCATTTAGTGCAATAGTCCATGGCCATTTTATAATGTATTGAGCTTGAGTGTATCGAGCCGCTCGACTAATGGGTCCTATAAAATCAATGTACCATTTTTCAAATGGTTGTAGGACACGACAGGGGTCAAGAGCATACAGTCCTTAAAGCATGGGATTGCCACTCGTTTTGGTATTCGTTCGTAACGTTTGACATATTTTGTTGCATCTGCCATCAAGGTCGGCCACCATAGCCCTACCGTGAGGACTTTGCGCGAGCAGTGAAGTGTCCTCCTGCGCGAAGTGTCCTCCTGCATGTTGAAAATACAAGTGAATAGGGTGTGTGTGGGAACAAGCCCTTGGTTAGAGGCTATAAAAGAGAATGAGTAAATGTGAAAGAACCAGTGAAAAGGTGAGAAGAATCTACTGGGAGAGAATAAAGGGTAGCAAGAGAAGATTTAGGAAGTGTGGAGATATTCTGGGAAAAGTAAAGAGGTGGAGTGAATCATGGAGAAATCAGGGGATTTGATGCTTGATGTAAACTCTATAAATTGAGGCATTGCCCTAATGAGAATTTGCTGGTTTTTGAGTATCCATGCCTACATTAATTTATCTGTCCACTAATTACGTCTTAATTATTTACTAATCACTTTGTTAATGATGTTGATTCTAGTGTTTGATCCACCATAGCTCATCACAATGACCTAATTTCAACATGGTATCAAAGCCATGCTAATTTGTGAGCCCATTATCTTGCTAATTATTTTGCTAATTAGGATTAGCAAAATATGGTATCAAAGCCATGCTAATTTGTGAGCCCATTATCTTGCTAATTATTTTGCTAATTAGGATTAAGATTAGCTCATCACAATGACCTAATTTCAACATGGTATCAAAGCCATGCTAATTTGTGAGCCCATTATCTTGCTAATTATTTTGCTAATTAAGATTAGTAGAAAATTATAATTTTTCCTCTTTTTTCAACTCACCTCTGTACCCCCAGCCAGTGGAGAAGTCCATTCTCCTTGCACAGTTAAAATTAGCCCTAGTGCTTCTAACCATAGCTAGCCATCTCAATACTCTTCAAGCTCATCAACTCCACGCAGCAAACCGCCGACGGATGCAGCAGAAATCATGAATTTACCACGCGCCGTTTTTCTGAAGGGGTTTTGATATTTCTTCTTGCTCAGATCAAATGCCTCTAATTCCTCTTAGCCCAAGGTGTTTTCAAGCATGCTCTATAAGTTGGTGAAGACAGAATTCAGTTTCATTAAGTCTATAGTGAGATCCAAGCTCTTCATCAAATCTGCACAGGTGACTTTGGTAAAACATAGATTGAGCTCATTTGAAGTCTAAGGCACCAGATCTAGACTCCCCGCATACTCTGTTTTTTGCACACAAAACAGTGGATTAATTTATTAATCAATGATTAATCAATGCTAATCATTATATTTTAGTGTAATTAAGGATTAAAATTAACCATTAGGTTTCTGATACAGATCCCTATAACTTTAGATTGCAATTCGGAGTTGGTTTGATACTCCAACCATTCTGTACAAATTGGTTAGCCTTGATTTAATGTAATTTCTGGTAAAATTGTACTGATAAAATTGTGATAATCATCAATTTACATTTAACCCTTGGTGAATGCCTGTAAATCTCACTCAAATTCAAGATTATTCATAGCCAGAGTTGCATTTGGGAATGTGCATAAGAATAAATGCTATACGCATTATGTGTTGGTGGGCACATTGCATCAGTGTAAAAATGGGAACAGACACTGCCCTTGTCCAGAATAAGGCAAGAGGTAAGACCTCCCGCATAAATTTGGGTTTGCATTGCATAATGACACAAGATGAACATCAAAAGCCCAAAGGAATTGTCAGCAAAACATTGAAACATGTTGCTCACATGGAGCAAGAAGACCTGACAGACAAGCTCATGGCCCCAGCCATGAAAGAAGAAGAACATCTCCTTCCAAGAGGAAGATCCACACCAAGAAGATCTAAAGGAAGCATTGAAGGAAGACATGGACACGAGAAGAGAAGCTGCCCCAAGAAGACTGAAAGAAGATGAAGACATGGACGCGTGGAGAGAAGCTGCCACGATAAGACGACTAAAGACAAGAGAAGATGTGAGGCTCCAAAGAGTGAGGAGCCATGTGAAAATCTCTAAGAGAGAGAGAGAGAGAGAGACCCCACAA
Organism: Cibotium barometz; assembly: GCF_041138505.1. Classification (NCBI taxonomy): domain Eukaryota; kingdom Viridiplantae; phylum Streptophyta; class Polypodiopsida; order Cyatheales; family Cibotiaceae; genus Cibotium; species Cibotium barometz. The sequence goes on from NC_141106.1 coordinate 22,194,327, forward strand.
CCCAATGTAACCAGCCCCAACAAAGTAAAACCACCTCTGAGCCACTGATGATGTAAGTACACGTAGTGCAACACGACGGTGTGACAACGCTCACGGGAGTCACAGTGGAATTGGTTCTCAAGGAGTTGTAGAGCTTGGAGACCTCAAGGGTTATGAGCTCGGCCATTGGAAAGATCCTCATGATAGATGCGGTTCACCAAGTAATCTCTTGTTGGATGTGTTTCAAGGAGGGTTAGGGTGAGCCATAACATTTTTGGCACCGTTGTGTCAGGGAGCTATCCCTTGGCTTTTTCCATCACTTTTCTCTAATCTACGCATTACCCATTGCCCATTGTCTTGATTAGTGGGTGCCCGTGAAAAATATGTGGATTTGATGGTAATGTGACTTGGTGTAGAATAGCTCTCTTTTTTGTTTTGTAAAGAATGCTTTTTGTTTAATTTTTAGCCTAAATTATTGTCTTTTGTTATTGTTAATATGGTTTCTAATGTTCCTAGGGATTGCACATAGAGTGTGTTAGGCTTAGTTTACATCCATTGCATCAAACAATGCAATAGAATGCAATTTTTAGTGATTCTTAGCTTATTTTAAAGATAAACATAAAGCTAGAATCATTAATTTTTGCTTAAATTGTGTGTTTTTTGCTTGAATGGTATGCATTAGAGTGTTAGCAAGCAATAGGAGTAGCTTAATCATTGAAAATTTTTTAATTTACACATTTGTTGATGCACATAGCTTATCAATTTTATGCTCTATCCAATGATATGCTTAATGGTATGAATTAATTAGTGATTAGTGGTTAATTAGAGTCCTTGATTAGTCTAAAAGAGAAAAAGATTAGTAGAAGGATTAATCTTTGATTAATTCCTAAATACTTTTTTACATAACTCATTAAGGCTAATGAGCATTGAATGAGAAGATGCCACTGAGTTGTCAAATTGTCCATTTTAAGGGTCATTTATGAATGGTGTAAGAGAGTGTCATAAAAAGGTTGACTTTTTTTATTTCCACTTGCCTTTTTAGAAAAATGCCCATATCTCCCAAATTTAAAATTCAAAAAATATCCCCCCCAAACAAGGAAACTCGAATTTTCCTCTAGACGCCCAAAAAAAAAATCAAATTTGATAAAAATCCGTGAAGTCTGTTTCACGCCTTAAGGGTTTACGATGTGAAACCCTTAAGCGTCTCACGGCGTGAAACAGTCTTTGCGTAAAATAATAATCAAATTTGATAAAATCCATTTAACACCTTAAGGGTTCATGACGTGAAACCCTTAAGCATCTCACGGCATGAAACAGTCCCCGCCCAAAAAAAAAATCAAATTTAATTCATTTCGTAAAGTTTGTTTCACGATGTGAACTGCGCCCTGCTATTTCATAACGTAAAAGGGGGTCCGTCAGCCAAAAAAAAGACTCTGGAAAACAACCCTGTTTGGAGGCTCATATCTCCTAAACCATGAATCCGTTATAGGCGCTCTAGTGCTCATCGGAAAGCCGGCAAGCTCTTCGAAATTGGTCTTGAGGGTCTGAGGGAAAAACCCATCATTTTGGCCTCTGACTAGTAGCCTTAAAATTTGACTTGGAAATCGACGCAAAAACAGTCCTAAAAACACTAAAAAATCGTCAAATACAGTGCAAAAACAATTGCGGACTATATTCGGGCTACTTTTTGACGATCTAAATAACAAAATCACGAAAAACTCAGAGAGACAAAGTTGTAGCACTCTAAAAATACAACAACTCTCTCATGCAGAGGTTTTTCCAAATTCCTTTTGGAACACCTTTAAAAACGAGCTGTGAAATACGAGAAATCTTTCCCAAAAAAAATCATCTTCAGACAATGATGGAAAATAGGTTTTGAGACCTACTCTTCCATCTAGAATGCTACCATCATGCACTTTTTTCGAAAAAATATCTCTAAGAGGTCATTCACGTGTGTATAGCGTCTAAGTTAATTTAGGCAAACGGACACTCATTTGGCCCAACGAAGGGTATACTAGGCCTCGTGAGGCTGTAACGGGCTGTAACAGACTGTCATAAATCCTAAAAAGTTTAAAAAAAATATTTTCTCATTAAGGAGGAATTGGGAGTGTCAGATATGGTAACGGTAGAGGGACTATGTAGGCCGACACCCTCACTAAACCCAATGGCTGACATCTTTGAGCCATTGAGATCAATACCCCAAACGCACCTCTCAATACCATTGGCCATGCCGACAACAAGCGTGTCATCAGATTTTACACCCCTTATCCTTCAATCCCACACTGGGCTTTGGTTCTTTACCTAACATTCCCACAAATCCTATAGGTACCAACCCTTTGCAACACCTACATGCCCACACCTTGGATATATTGACTAATCTAGGAAGAAGGGTTGTCCAAGGACTAAGTGAGTCCCTACCCACAAGAGTACTCACACACGGCCTCAGTGACTCATACAAAAACACGACCGTATAGATTTCAAAAATCATGGGTAAATATGATGGAACAACTAATCATGTTCAATTCATTTAAATGTTTGAACAGAGATGTGAAGCCTTTGGAATTCCAAACTAAACCACTAAGATAAATGTGTTGAACCTATTTTTAGTGGGAAAGGCTAGTTGATGGTTCATCACATTGATGCCAACGATCAAGACAAACTTCAGGACCTTGAAAAAAGCCTTTATCCATGGCTTTTCAAGACAAAGTGATCGGTGGAGTGTAGCGACCGAACTCTATTCAATCGAGCGAAAACAAAACAAAACCATTCAGGATTTTATCCTTTGGATAATAGTCTTGGACTCATGATGTGAGCCATGGGAGAAACTAAATGGTGCTCAATTGAAGAGATGTTTCATGATGGGCTTAAAGAATAACATCTTACACAACTTGATCATTGTATCCAACCCGAAAACATTCGATCAATGTTGTAAAGAAAGAATACAATTAGATGACAACATGATGAAAGATGATTATGATACAAGATGTTCCTCATCTAAACCAAGTAAAACAATGGCTAATGAAAAATTGATCTCGGAGTTGTCATTCCCTAGATTCTATGCAGCCTTGCTTACAAGCTTACAACCGACATCTTTAAGAGAGGATGAGATCCTTCAAAACCAAACATCCTTAATGCCTCTTCAAGTGATGAGTGAAATGCCTTGTGTTCATTGCAATCACTACGACCATCCCAATCCCCATTGTGCATACAAGGCACCTATTTTTCTATACTGCATATATTACAAAACCTTTGGTCATGACACAACCCTATGTCCTAATTCATCAACAATTAACTCAAAATCTCCATCTCCCGTGTACTAAACAGAAATAGTCCAAAGAGTAGAAACTGCTTAAGAATCAGTTAGGCAAACACTTCAGTGTTTCTATTATCGTGGACCTTACAAAGTGGCAGATTGCACAGTTTGGAATACTTCCATGCCCATAGTCACTGACACTTTGCAACCCATGTGTGAACGATGTGGCATTGATCACATGTTCCAAGATTGCCTAAGCCGAGTTGCTTCAATGCCACAAAATACAACTCTTAACATCTTAAGTGTATAAAATGGGATATTGTGAGGATAGCTCAGGGTTTTTTTTCTCTCAGTTTGCAAGGGTGTTTGCCCCAGGAGTTGAGGGTTTCAGGGAAGGTGTTTTTCTTGGAATTTGAGGTGAAGTTTGGGGATTAAAATGATGTCTTATCCTTGAATGTGTTTACATGCTTATAAGCCAAGGCACGAGAGACAATAAAAAAGAATGCAAAAGTAAACACTTTGGAATGGGTAGAAAAACATGCTTTAAAACAGGAACCAAAAGAAAAAGCAAAACCTTCTAAACCCAAGAAGTACAAGGGGAAACAAACTATCAAAACCAAAGGTGAAGTAAAGGACAAGGAAAAAGAGCCTGTGGTGGAGGACATAACCCTAAAAGAGCCAAAAGCTACACATGATGTAGAAGCATCCACCTCAAAGGCTACTACACAAACCACAACACCCATATGTGCGACATAGAATACAAAAGCTCGAAACAAAATTTGTTCTCGTCACATGGGAAAACATAATGAAAACCTGATGATCCAAAGAAAGTCAAAACATGAAACAAGTTCTAGTACGTCGCTAAGTAAGGATGAAACAAGTTCTAGTACGTCGCTAAGTAAGGATGAAACAAGTTTTGATTCGGCACTAGGTACACCTCACAGACCAATCAAGAAACTAGAACCTGCCCAACCACCCTAGATTGAAAATCATGATCAAATGACATATGCGAAACGTAAAAGCAACCTTAGGAGAGCATGCTTAACATGGTTGAGTGTCATACATGATCCCCAGTTGTGAACCTCATAATTTCAATCCTAAAGAAGCAACCAAAATACAAGAACCTTAGGAGTATCATTTCCTCTATCAAGAGGAAGATGTACTCTCTATAGAAGAGTCAATAGAGGTAGATTGCACGAATTATGCGATTGAAAAAGCATGTGATGAATTTAATGAATCCCTTATGAAATTAAAGCAGTCTCAAATCCTCATTTGAAGGAGTGCTCTTCTCTCATGATGAAGCTAGCATAGCATCAACACTTGCATCTTTAACAGCTAAACATAAGTTATACAAAGAAATCAAGAGCTACATAGAACATGACTGTATGGATTCGCAAGTTTCCAAACAGACCTTAGTTAGAATTGTCAAAGGACCGAATGTACCATTGTACACATTGGATACTATTGAAAAATCTGAGAGCCAAAAAGAGAATGAGAGTGAATGGGAATATGAAACTGAAACAGGATCTGAAGCTAAAACAAAAACTGAAACATCCATGGTTCCTCTTGAATATTCTATCATGGTTTGGTTAGATTTTCCTACAGGCAATGATGTTGAGCACAAATGCGCATTGATTAGCCCTCGAGATAGTTATAACATCCTGACAATAGACACTTGGGTGTCATTGGGGTAACCTAAACTCATCCCTAAAGACAATGGTATTGCAAGAGAAGCCACTGGACAAAACAAAAGTTTTAGGTTACTTTAGCTATGCCACTCAAACAATCGGTGGAGATGTGAAATTTAGATTCCATGTTACTCTAGATCTCGTTGATTATGATGTCGTCCTTGGTGGAACTTGGATATGTGACTCATTGTATTCACTTTATGAATCCATGCAAACAGTCACCTTGAACACTCCTGCAAAAGCATTGTGCAATTGCTCTTATGGGAGGAAGAGACCTTGGAGAAGCTTGAACTTCCAACATATCTTACTGAGAATATCCTAAGAATTATGGTTGGATTGGAACTTTCCAATAAAATTATGCTTTATCCAACACGAGAGAAGAATCTCATGACCCTCGAGGAGTTATGGAATTTGTTAGGTCAACCAACACTCAAGACTCATCCTGAAAGAATTCCATTTACACAAGACTTGAACATGCCATGTCTGGGGTACCTTGAACATACAATGTATATTGAAACTAACCCCCTTACTTGCAAGTTTTTTGTGGTTAAGTATGTGTTGGAAGCAGATTTGATCTTGGGGCATAAATGGACTATTGTTGCATAAGCACCACTGTTCTTTACTAGCGATAGGGTCATCATGGCAGTCAACGACACAGAGTTGACGATACCATACTGCACGGAAGAGGATCCAATCTTAACGAATTTCTATGATGTTGAATGCAAAAAGTTGCAATCCTCTTCCACAGAATCCCCTCTACACAATGACCTACCATCTGCATTAAAATGACCAACTCGGACAAAGCATCTATCACTTCCACTCCATCCTCACCAACAAAATCTAATGCCAAAACCACATAATTAAATGCTATTACTAAAAGAAGATCCCCAACCAAAACCATCTATCTCAAAGAAGGAACTCAAGGGAAAAGCCTAGGAGCAAACGCCTCTTCATCAACCAACCTCACCAAAAGAAGGGGTTGCATGCTCAAAAGCCTCCACATCAACAACCACCACTCTGCAAGAGACTCGAACCTCATCGTCAACAATGCCCATGAGTCTCAAACCTGCATACTCAGTGCCAACCAATGTGAAGGAGGGCCCAAAACCTTCCACTTCCATCAAAAAGAAAAATCCACCAAGACAACACAAATCAAGGTATCTTAATGGTATCAAAATATGGATGGAGAAGTAGCTGCTTGTAGCTCAAGGCTACTACAAAGGTACCAATCAAATTTGGGTACCTCGACAATCAACACCTCTTCCTCACAACACAGCACTCAGAGGCCAAAGAAAAATAAAAGTACTCCACAGCAACGTTACAAACAAAAGCCTATGGAGCGAGTTCCTCAACAAACTCCAAGTGTGGGTACCAAAACAATTACTACAAGTACAAGGGTACTACCAAGGAAATACTAAAGCTTGGATTCCCAAGCCCATCAAAAAGTCCCCTAAGCTTGCAAAAAAGAAAGAAGTCTCAGCACCAAAAGCATTAGCCACCAATTTATAATGTTCATCATAGATGGGTGCCTATGCATGTGCTTCAGGAACATGGGTATTATGATGATAATACCTTCATATGGTTGCCAAAATTGAACAAAGTGAAGAAAGCCTCACCACCGACCAACAGTTTCACCTAAAGTTTAACAAGAATGGAAACCCAAGCAACACCAAAAAAGCCACTCAACAAATACACAAGAGCTTGCGTGTTCATTCAAACCCAATGGCAACTAACCAGAAGCTGTACCCACCGCCTCGACAACACTTGCACCAAAAATTCAAGATTCCATTCCCATGTCTGCAAAATGGCGGAGACTTATGAGTGCATCAAAGACAAACTCACAATGCTCTTTTCACCCATTTGGATGTGAAGCATAAGTGCAAAAGCTAAGTGGCAGACACAAGAATTGTTGATCGCAAGGTGGTACAAAAAAAAAGAGAGAAAAAAAACAAAACAAAAAGAGTGACACACACACAAGGGAGCCACATATATGGCCTACCTAAAAATGGTAGAATATCACAAGCAACTCCCAACGATTTTTGTTAAGGCTATAACTTACTATTCTTTTGGCTAAGTTAATGTAGCAACTGCTCCATGTGTACATATCCATACTCATGCATTGGAGGAAATTTACACCAAGGCCTCATCATCATCGATAACTTTTCAGGTATATCTCTGGATGGAGGGGGCACGGTGGGAGAAAGCCTGGTCAATGGTACAACCCATCGCCTCATCATCATCGACAACTTTTCAGGTACATCTCTGGATGGGGGGGCATGGTGGGCGAAAGCCTGGTCAATGGTACAACCCATCGCCTGGAACTATCCTTCAAGTTACAAACCTCTCCAAACATAAGTGTTCACAATGCATGGGTCTTAAATCCTTTAGTGAAGAAATCTTAGCCTCACAAGTTGACATAATTCTTTCATGCCTCACCAATAATTGGTCACATGAACAAACACCAGCTCAATAAGAGTCTATGTGACTCAATTCTTGTACTTCATGTATATCTGCTTTATTAGAGCACTTACATATACATAAAAACAAAAATAGCACATGGGAAGAAGCATACAGGAAACAAGTCATACTCAACAACATTTGACAAGAATCCTGCCTCAAAAAGGGACTTCATCGCAGGCATATTCAAATGATGAATGTCGCTTCAATGAATCAAATGAGGAACTGAGAAACACAATCTTGTTCTGATGATTATGTCTACGATCCTATGGATCCTTTCTTCTCTTCTCCCCCATTATTAACATATCTTAGCTTCCCCACTAACACAAATCACATGTAACCTTGCTTATAATTGCTAAAAACAAAGTGAGCCAAAAAAAAACAAAAAACAAAACATGCTCACTACAATATAAAAATGCAATCATTCACAAAAAACCCCACCTCCCGACCCTATTAGGAATTCCTAGTAAACTACTAACCTTTTCATTTACTAACTCGCCTTTCTTATTCCTTCTGGAGGAACAACGACCATTGAACACATCACTCAACATCAAAGCCATCTACAACGTTGTCAATTCTCCCCACACAAAGGTCTTCAACGCGATCACACGAGGAAGAGATTGGCATCAAGAAGGGGGGAATGATAACCCATTCCTAGGGTTAACAAGAGCTACCGCCATTATCTTACATCAAGGAGTCAAGGTAGATACACCAAAAGGTCATACATTCAAGATATGAAGTAATGGTGTCCAAATCTACAACTTGGAATGGCGCCCGTAATGGTCCGATGGAATACTTAAGGTGATTCCTACTTCAAGAGCATGTGGTAGCAAGTTAGGATGAAGTCCCAAGTGATGTACTTCATGAATATACTATGAGACTAGTCATTGTAATAGCATTAGGCCTCTTATGAGCCTAAAGTGCCCGGTCGGCCATTGTTTAAGTGAGATGGTTTCCTATAGTTGTGGGTTCCTTAACGATGGGAAATTGTAATTTTTTAAGGTTTTGTATCAAGTGCACCAAAACGATTGCAAAACGGCTTAAAACCTATAATAATTATCAAATTTATGCGTGCACTTTTCAAAAAATTTATATACTTGTTATTTGTGCATGTGGGCCATTTAGCTTTTCCCTTTTCCCTTTTCCCTTTTCTTTTTTCTCTTTTTTTCTTTTTTTTCTCCTTTTTCTCCTTTTTTCTTTTTGATTTTTTACTTTTTACTTTTCACTTTTATGGTTTACGATTTCCAATTTGTGGTTTACGGTTTGAGGTTTATGGTTTTCGATTTCACCACAACTACCCAAAAGGGGTGGTTAGGGTTTTTGGTGTTTTCCAATTTCCCTTTTTGACTTGGGACCTAAAGCCTACATGCATTAAACATGTCCAGCCAAAAGACTTACAACTTGCGGCCTTACATGTGGATTAAGTTAGGTTAATCTACATAAATTACACTAATGTAAAAATACAAAAAACCTGTATAAACACAAAAATAATTATAGTTTGCAAATCCTATCCCAAATTGTTGTTTCTCACCCCATTTCTCCGTGTAAGGAGTCCAAATTGGGGTAAACCCTATGTCCCAAAACCAATTTCAAGGTTTGTTTCACTTAATTCCTTAGATTTTAAGCCCAATTTACTGTTTTAACGTGCAAATTTGAAAAATGCAAAAAATAAAAAATGTAAAAATTGAATAAAAAACTTGAATTGCAAAATTCAAAGAACATACTATTTCAAGACGGCATGAAAAACTTAACACATAATTCCTAACATAACAAAAGAATGTAACTAGAATAACCAAATCAAAGTTCTTTTTAGATTTTCTCTCTACTCTTCTCTTGCAAAAATCAGAAATTGATCAATTTAACCATTCAAAAGCTTCCAAAATGCATTGATGCTATACGGTGGGGCTATTCCCTGGTAACAATGTCATTTATGGGAAGCCCTTGCGCCATAGAAAGAATGCAAGGAATACCCAATGTCGTGGGGCTTTTCATGAACAACACTCGGGAGGAGCACACAAATGCACAATTGAGGCGTGTCACTCACCTCATGAAAGCTTGTTACCTGGGATTCTCATAGGAGACGATGTTGCCGCACAGTCATGCCTGAAAGCTCCACTCTGCCACCACTGCCACCATACTCCAAAGGAAGCTCGACCCTTGTCATAGCTTAATCTCTCACACAAACTCTATCACATGCAAGCAAGAGAGCACACATAAGAGCTTAAATAAGCAAGCAAGCAAGTCATAGCATATGATAGTAGATATAGAGAAGAAGAGGACTCTATTGAATTAGCATAAAAGAATGAGTTGTGAGAGTTACATTTTGCCTTTTATATGTGGTTGCTAGGGTTTACTCTTAGGTGGCCAAAGTTAAAAATTAGGTCCTACTACTCTTTCGGCCACTCTAGCTTGTGTAACACCAAATCCATAAATAGAACTCTCTTCCTAGAATCCCATGGTGCACGTTTAATAGACAAGCAACAAGCACCCACGTAACATATACAATACATGGTTTTCAAGTGAATTCTGCATATTCTGACGCCTGTGGCCCAAAGGTGGTGAAAATGATACGGTGGTTAGCATTGACGCCATAGAGGTCTCTAGCAAGGATTAACAAGAAGCTTATAGTAAATGCTAGCTCGAGGTCCTCCATGGTCCCTTTTTGTGAATCTTCCAACATTTGGAGCTGCAACAAAGCATTTCCTTCTAAGTTTACTCCAAAGGTATCGATTTGATCGATTACTCTCTCAGTCATACAAATTTATCTAAATGTAGCTAGGTGGCTTTAGAGATCCCCTAATCCATGAAACTTTGACACTAGCTTACATATATGTAAGGCTCTAATCCTAGGATGGCCATGATCACACTCATCTCTCATTCCTCTAGGTAGTATTACCACCATGGGAATGACATCTAGCAATCTTCTCATTTTATCAAGAATACGAGCTTAGGCTCTAGGTTTTGTAGGCTCGACTGTTCGTTCTAGAGCCCATTGAGGCTACGTATCTTGGTTCAGTTCTAGGATGTACTAGTGTGTAGGGATGGTCCCACATACCCATAGGATATTACTATAATTGATGCTTCTGGTAAAGGTAGAGCACATTGGCTATATGTGTTATTGGTATCCCACTACCAGTATCGCACTAGTTGGTAGGCTTGTAGCTCTCTATTCATGACTATATGGTCTTTTAGTTTCCCATGTTCCTTGAGCTAAAACTATGGGTTCTAAGGGAGTGGCTACCCTTTCTCTCTTAAGAGGAACTCCCTTTCATATGGCACTATTTTCCCTCGTCCTTTCTTCCGTGATCAGGTCTAATGAAAGAAGGAATCAAAAAGTTAGTGTCGTGTCTGCGATTGTAGAAACGAGAATTCTTGCTCTTTTGTTAGTGGACTGCCTCTTCTTTAAGTGATTTTCTCCTAAGATATTCTTCTTCTCTTCCTCATGCTATCCTTACACTATGGTAGGCTATGGGTGGGATGATGCCCTACCAAGACCTTTCAGTATTACTTACCTCCTCAGTAAGTCTTACGGTATACGTGTTACCTTCTTCATCGACATAAGTTATTTGAGTTGGCTGGTAACACTTGCTCACTAGGGGCACTTTTCCAGGAGTTATTAATGATCCTTACATATTCCTAGGAATATTTGAGATAGTGTAGAGGTTGCCTGAGGCATCGATGCTGTTATTGTGTTATTCCCTTATTAATGAGCCTAATTATTAACTCTAAGCCTCCTTACAAAGAATCCATATTGCATTTGGGGGTTAAGTCCTTAGCAACTCTGTTTGAGCTCTTACTACTCTCATGGGCCTTTCTATCTCAGCAACCATGTCTAGCCCTTTGATGTCCCTTTTGATGTCCCTTGTTGGGATATACATAATCCCGTCTGAGTCCAAATAGAACTCCTATTTTCCACTAATCAATCCCAAGCGGGTTGTCCAAGAGGTCTGGCCAAGAGTCCAAATAGAACTCCTAATCATCAATCCCAAGCGGGTTGTCCAAGAGGTATGGTCATCTCTTCAAGAGTATCCCATCAATAAAGATTGGAACTTGGTTAGTTATATGGAAGCCATAGCATTGTAAAAGTTACGCTTTACTGGTCCCCTTGTGTTACTAGCCTGGCCTCTAACATACACTTCACATAGGGGCCAGTAAAACCTATGCTTCACTTTGTGTTACTAGCCTCACCTCTAACTGGTTCACTCATAGCCTTCTCTCACCCATTGGTTTCACAGCTTGGGGCCTTTTAGCTCCTTTTGACAACTCTCCTAAAAGCTCCACGCTCTTATTCAATGTTAAATTGGACTGATGCCCCACAATCCCGATTCAGTATCCTCCGTTGTTTTGTGAAGGATTCATGGTATGCTTCTCAATTAGAATCGGGAGCTATTAAATCGATTCTTGGTCCTGTTCCACTCCCTACTATTGGTGTTGGTGCGTACAATAACGTTTCATGTTCAATGTCAAGTTCGAGGATAATGATTTGGTTCAAAGATAAATATATAAGCACTTGGTCTAATGCCAAAACAACTTGTTGGAATTATTTTTATGAGTTTCTAAGTTTTCTAATGTTTTTGGACTTTTGATGCTTTTTCTATTTTTATGGCTTTTGGTAAATTTTCTTTATTTTCCAATGTTTGAGGTTATGGTCAAATTCCCTTGCACTAACTATTTTTTTTAATTTTTTAATGCCTCTGGAATTCATCCCAATAGGATCAACGATCCTACTTGAATGATTCACCTTTGAAAACGATTCCACTAAAAAAACGATTCTATTAGAACGATCCTCCTAGAAAAGGAATTCTAGATGCAACAATCCTTAATGGAGCGATTCCATTGAAAATGATCTTTGCTAGAACAATTCAAGATTTGACGATCTTGCTCAAACTCTTACAATTTAAAGACTATGCAATTCTAGATTTTGGAGGTGATTTTACCGTGGGATCAACGATCGTACTTTTTTGGATCACTCGATCCGACTATCTGCCAACTATTAGTTTCGGTGAAGCATGACACCTCAACTCTACATTGTAATTATATTATGTCTACCAAATATTGGTTGTAAATTTGACAGTTATTGTGGCACTGACTCCCACATTCAATGAACGGTTATTACCAAAATTAAAGATAATTCCAAAAGTCATGTCAATGATCGTACTAGCCTGGATAAAATAATCCGACAACATGGGTTGGATTGGCCGATTTTATTTTATTTTTACCAACAAGCGTAAGAATTAATTAAGAGAGACAAAATTTACAAAGCCTGGCTGGGGATCAGCACAACACTTATAACAATTACAACACTTATAACAATTACAAGACTCTTTATCGCATAGCTTCAATTTTGGATTGCAAAATAGATAAAAAATGAAAGGCCTCCTCCGTCTTCATTTGGAGCGCCCGTTGTTGAGCTTGTGCCGGATTGCTTGGTTGAATTGAAGGTTCTCTAAGTACTGCATCTTGAGTGGTATACAATCTCATCTTGAGTGGTATACAATCTCATCTGTACCAGGTGGATGTCATGGATCTGCACATAAAAATCAGCAAACAAAATTCTCAGATTTGGAATCTGGTAAGCAGCCTCAAAAGCAGTCGCACATCTATCTTTCCAAATTAACCAGAGGAATTCAGCTCTAACTCTGGCCCAACAACGTGAGAGCACCCCAACCGCATCCCCTAGAAGAAGTTGTTTAGCAGATGGCAGGCAACCCAGAGTAACCCAAATCGAAGATAATATGTCAACAGATCTCTGACAATTTCTGAATAGGTGCCCAATATCTTCGATGCAAAGTTTACATCTAGCACAAACCCCGTCTGAGATTCCACATTTCCTACACTTGTCACTTGTCCAAATGGCTTTGTGCATAATCAGCCACATTAACACAGATTTCTTAGGCTGAATCTCTTTAGACCAAAGTGAGCAGAATTTGAAGTTCCATTGGCACCTGTCATAGAGGACTGCCCATCTCTTGTTGAGAATCACATGTACAGGGGTAGACAGTACAGCTTGCACCCAGGGGGGGTGACAGAACGCTGTGCCTCCTCTCCAACATAAGCCTTTGAGGGAGATGGGCTCGGAGACTGAAATCTGCCAGGCCACGTCTTCAGGAAAGATGCTGATACGTTCTTGCACCAGCCTCACTTCCCAAGGGAGGAGAGAGAATTTTAACAACAGCTCATCATTAGTCATCCACCTATGGGAGGGAAGGTGCCACACGTCAGCCCAAACTTTGATTCCCTTCTTGTGAATACGTAGAGCAGTACGTATTGAGATGCTGGACACCGGAGGCACTGGCCTAAGAGGAAACCACAGAGAGTCGAAGGCTCTGATAGTGTAGCTGTGTCTGCTTTCCCACACAACTCCTACTTTATCACGATATTTGTTCCAAGCTTTCCATAAAGAGCGAAGCAAATCAGAACCTTTAGGTTTGATAGATTCGTGACCTATCAAGATAGTAATCCAGGGCAAATCCTTCCATCCTGAGAAGTTTTCCAAGGAGAATTGGTCAGAGTTTCTGAATAGCAAACGGGAAGAGCATTCCTCAGGGTGAGAGACAGCTCTAATAATAGTCTTAACAGTAAGACGGTCAGCCCTAGCGAGAATATCTACTACCCCCAAACCCCCTTTGTCCATGGGAAGGTAGCAGAACTCCCATTTGACTTTGGCAGCTCCTCACCTGAAAGGGTCTCCTGTGACCAAAGGAAGTTCCTACACAACTTTTCAATTTCCTTTAGATGGGGGTCTGGGGGTCTCCAACAGGTGAGGAAGAAAAGGACGTAAGCAGCTAAAAAATGATTAATTACCAGCACTCTGCCTGCTAACGAAAGCTGCATACCCATCCATCTATTCAGCTTACCCCTGAATTTTTCAACTACCCAGTCCCATCTTTGTTTCAAGGTAACTCCGAAGCCCATAGGAATGCCTAGCAACCGAAAGATTTCACCAGCCCCGATGCTCTGACAGCCCTGCTGAGTCAGCCACAAAGGGAGATTTCCTTCTATAGAGAACACACCGATTTTTGTATGATTGACCCTTGATCCAGAAGCTAAACAGAAGGTGTCCAACACATTCCAGAAGGTCAGGAGAGAATTCTGATCATTGATGAGCAAGGCGTTGGTCTCATCTGCAAACTGAGAGAGAATCTGAGCACCATTTGAGCTCGGAAAGGGAATGCCTTGGATTAGCCCCAGTCTCTGGGATCTTTGCACCATACAGTTCAAGCTATCCACAGCTATCACAAATAGCAGAGGAGCAAGAGGACAACCCTGTCTGACCGACCTGGCTAGGGGAAAAACATCTGACAATGAATTGTTAAGCGCCACTCTAGCTGAAGCGTTGCCAAAAAGGGTCTTAACAAACTGGATCAAGCTCGGGCCAAACCCCATCTTCTCCAGACTGAGTAATACAAAACTCCACTCCAACCTGTCATAGGCTTTGTCAAAATCAACTTTGGCAAAAATAAAGTCAATCCCTTTCTCCTGAGCATACTCTACTCCTTCCCAAATTGATATTACAGCTTCTATAAGTCTTCTACCACAGATGAACCCTTTTTGCTCTCCTGAGATGTGTTTCATTAAGCTGGGAGTGATCCTGCAGGCTATCACTTTGGCGAGCACTTTGTATACAGAGTTCAGCATAGTCAGAGGCCTCCAATTCTCAAGGAGATCCTTAGGACCTCGTTTGTGGATCAGTTTTATTACTCCCGTATTAATAATAGTGGGTAGGGCAGAGTACTTCACCGATTCTTACCAAACCCTCTGAATGAAAGGGGCAATCCAATCTTTAAATGCAAGGAAGAACTCACCCGGCATACCATCCAATCCAGGAGTTTTGTTTGGTTTCAAACTCTCTATGGCCATCTTAATTTCTGAGATTGAAATAGGTACATCAAGTTGCCTTGCTAGCTCTGCAGAGATGACATTATATCTAGCCTCCCAGACCGTGTCACGTGCCTTAGCCTTCAGTTCACTGGACTGTTCAGGTGTACTAAAGAGCTTTTGAAAGTGATTGCGGACCAGCACACAGTTTTCCTCCTCAGTCCTAGCCGTGCCATCATTTGTGGACAGCAGGGGTACAAGATCCCTCACTTGTTATTTCCTCAGGATCTTGAACATTTCTTTAGGCGGGCGGTCAATCCTTCCAGCCCACCACTCTCTAAAGAACACCATGGCATGCTTGAAGGCTAGTTCTTCCTCAGATCTAATATGGGCCCTTAGCTTGGTGATCTCTTCTTGTTCCTCAGCTACAGCATTGTTCTTGGCTTCAAGTTCCATAAGCTGGAGATAGATAGCTTCTCTCCTTTTCCTTCTAATGATAGTAACCTCTTTCCTAAAACCAATGAGAGCTTTTTGGGACTCCCTCAGAGCTTGAGACCAGGCCGTGTGACAGGGGAGTGCGCTTTGCTGAATGCATTCACCCAGATCTTCTTGAGTTCTTTTTGCACCACCTTAAGCTGGAAGAGGGAAGGGTTAGTGTGTGAAACCATGAGTTTCTAACTTTGGTGGCTTTGTCATCCAAGGTGACTACTAGAGGATAATGATCCGACAAGCAAGAGGAGAATTTAGGTTTGGACTTGACCCTGGAGAAGATGTTGGCTAAATCCGAAGAGATGTAGCATCTGTCTAGCCTTGCCTTCTTGGCGTTATCGCCAGAGGAGTAATTTTGCCAAGTGAACTCAGATTTCTCTCCTACATCCCACAAAGAAAAGACCTCTTTGACTTGGTCCCACCTCTCTTTCTCTAGTCCTTTGATTACTTGTCCCAGACCTTTGTATCTATCCGCTATGGACTCCACCATGTTAAAATCTCCTACAATGACTACTAGGCCATCCATTACATTGAGTTCACTCCACAAATTGGCTCTGTCAGCAGTAGCACCCCCTGCATAGACGGAGCAAATCTGAAACTTAATTGGTTTATCTATCTTGGCTAAAATCCAGTTAGAGCCCCCAACAACCGAGTTAGGGGAGACATCCCAGTTAGCAGGTACACCCAGGACAGCATCCAGAGCCTCTAGAATGTGATGAAGAGAACCATCTATGATTCTCAGATACCTCCTTAAGATGGCTAGATAGATCGTTGCCATTGGTTTTGACCTCCTAGAGAGCTATTATCTCCAATTTGTTAGAGCAGAACCACTGTTTCAGCTTCCTGGCTTTGATGGGGTCTGAAAGCCCCTCAGAAACCAATGGCTAGATAGATCGTTGCCATTGGTTTTGACCTCCTAGAGAGCTATTATCTCCAATTTGTTAGAGCGGAACCACTGTTTCAGCTTCCTGGCCTGAAAGCCCCTTGATGTTCCACAAGATAATCCTCATTTATGGGACTTCTTATTGGATTTCTTGGACTGAACTCTGATGGGCGAAGCTTGTGAAGCAGCTTGCATAGGTCCTTTGTGGTCTTTGTAAATCTCCATAGGAGTGGAAAGCCTAGCCAAAGCAGCTTGCATAGGTCTTTTGTGGTCTTTGTGAATCTCCATAGGAGTGGAAAGCCCAGCCACCTCCACCTGAGCTTCCTTGCCTTTAAAAGTAGACGTGTCTCTTGCCAGAACATTAGTGTTCAGTTCTCGCATTACAGATTGATCATTTTCATTGACCTGATCTTCCAGAGATTTGCCCACCTCTGCTTCTTCATCAGAGCCCGAGAGAAGAGACTCATCAACTTCAGAATCAACCCACTCCGACAGAGAGGCAAGGAGGGCAAACTTGTTAACAGATTTAGCCCTAGTCTTAGAAGCATCCTGCCAGGTTTCTTTGGTCGCCCTCTTAGGGAGGGTGGCTCTAGCTCCTTTAGGGGCTTGCTGAAGAGGGGTGGCATCTGGGGAAGCAGGGGAAGGGGCGTTGACGGAGGTAAGTCGAGGATAGTTTCTGACGAAGTGCCCAGTGGCACCATAGTGAAAACAGGCGGATGGGAGGTATTTGTAAACTATGGCTTGCTCAAAATGTTCACCATCGTCGGTGAAGATATCAATCACTGAGGGGAGATCCAGCAAAATGTCCATTTCTATGAGAACTTGAGGGTGCCAAGAAGGCACATAGTCCCAATCCCTTTGAGGAAAAAGAAAGGCTAATGGCAACCCAAGACTTGGTTCGGGATTGCCAAGCTCAGCTAGAGGTTGAGCCTCCAACGGCTTACCTAGAGCCATGCCCCTCAGTCTCCAACATGCGACCTACCAAGGGAGCTCAGGTGTATAACATAGAGTTCCAAGAACAAGCACCCCCAGCTCAAAGCCCAAGGCTATTATGATAATGTCAACACCTCAGGGGTAACAAGGCAACACAATAGGGATACAAGCAAGGGCCAAGGAAGCAAAACCATCAAGAGGAAGCACCAACACAGATGAGCCTGAGCACTATTAAGCATTCAAAAGGGGTGGGTGAGAAAAGATATACTAGCCACCCAGGGATACTATCAAGGAGCTGTGCAAGTATGGTTACCAAGGGACAACAAAAAATAGGGATACAAGCAAGGGCCAAGGAAGCAAAACCATCAAGAGGAAGCACCAACACAGATGAGCCTGAGCACTATTAAGCATTCAAAAGGGGTGGGTGAGAAAAGACATACTAGCCACCCAGGGATACTATCAAGGAGCTGTGCAAGTATGGTTACCAAGGGACAACAAAAAATATAGTGTAGAGCTTACCTCAAAAAGAAAAGAAGAGAGACAAGGGCACAAGCAGAATCAGGAAGGTACACAGAGCTCACACTGCTTGGGATGCAAGAGAAGCTATATTTCCACACTCCTCAATGCCAAAGACAGAAGGATCCATGAATTGGAGCATTAGCTAGCCCTCAAACAATGCACTCAAATAAGTGAGCAAACGGATGAGTTACGACAACTTATCGAGCATGCCTCAAAGATAGGCTCATTGCTGGTGTCTCCTCAGGCCCCTCCTCAAACCCTTACTTTGTTTTTGTCTACACTAACACTCTTGCTGCTTCAATATGAGATTAACCTAACAAAAGACCTCAGTTTAGGAGATTTAACACTAATACATCAAAACACAGAGAGAGATGATGACCCCACTTAATGAGAATACTTAAAGGAGATGTGATGCTTTATAACCCCGTTGACATTTACTTTTTACAACTACATCCCATAGTGCTCAACCTTTGGAGTTGGTGTCGGGTGTTGCAACAATCTGCCATCCTGGATGACAATTTCAACAAACTCAATCTGTTCATGCCATCCACACCGGCCAACTATGAGGTTGTTGCTTGAAGCTATGATTAGCCATGGGTGGGTTGAGTTCTATGATACTCATCAATACCTAAACCTTTCTGAATCTACCTTATATCACCCCTTGGGTATCATAAAACTATATAAAAAAATACATAAACATCTGGAGGCTATGTTAACTAATGTCCTTTATGATTTTGATCGTGACCATATAGAATATCCAAATGTTGCCCTCGGAAGAAATCACAGACCTCCACAAGTTTGTGAAGACAATAGAATCTCCACCCAGTTTAGGGGAAGGGCAAGAAGAATATCCAAATGTTGCCCTCGGAAGAAATCACAGACCTCCACAAGTTTGTGAAGACAATAGAATCTCCCCAACCTCCACCCAGTTTAAGGGAAGGGCAAGAAGAAACCCCAGAGACCTCCACCTCTATAACTTATCCCGTGTTTATTTCCATCTCTAGTAAGCTTCTAAATCCTTATCCTAGTATCTCCTACTAACAAAATTCAGGCAGAGTGTATCTTTTCACGTTACTCTTTACCCCTTGTTGAATTTCCCACTAACACTCTTGACCCCGAGGAGTTGCTGGCAACAACGAATGTATCTCCACACAGGCAACTCGATGAGGTGCATACTCTACACACCCAGGATGACATAACACCATTTACTAATCAAAATGTATTGGAATCTTTGCTAGCTATAGAGTATGAAGGCCTAATCTGAGTAGGGAACCCACTCTTAAAGCCAAAATTGATGTCCAGGCACAACCACAAGGGTGACACCCAATCCAAATGTTCAATTTTATAGATGAATCCACGTTTGATGAGCTTGTCTATCTCTTCTTTAACAATGTTAGCATACTGTGGATTCATTGAATAATGTCACTACTAATGGACAGGTTTAGCATTTGGTACCATGGGGATTCTGTAATGCATAGCCTCAGTAGGTACTCTCTTCAAGTCCATGTAAAGCAATCTTTATATTGCTTGAGGAGATCAATAAGTTTAGCTTCTTGATTTGGAGTGAGGTCTTTTGTTGTAAAGATTGGCTTAGGGTCTTCAGCCAAGTCTACTTCTTTTACTTCAACAAAACCATCATCAACTCCTTCTGCCTCACTTGTTGATTTTTGTGTGGCATTATCAAACATTAACTTGTGGTTCCCAATTATAAAAGATTTGTAGTGTTCTAGGGCAAGGCGCAAGTTAGGTGTTAGCTCTTGATTTTCTTCACATGCCTTAGCTACAGCTTTTGCTTCCCTCTCTTTCTGGGCCAACTCTTTGTTCTTCTTCTGTCTCACGGAACGATTAAGCTTTGGTTCATCTATGACATCGATCTTGGCTATCAACTCAGTGGGAGGAGGGTTGTAATACATAACTTTTTGTAATTCTTCTCCCTAGTTATCAATAAAATTGCAATGTGCATCGAATGCACCAACATATTTTAGCCATTGGGTTGCAGTTGTCCTCTCTTGTAGCCTTCTATGATGATTGCTATGATGATTGCTACATAGCGTTTACATCTCTGCATTTTCGGAGATGCTCCTTGGTGTGTTGAAGAACTTCATTCCTTTCTTTAGATTGGGAATCCATATATCAGATTCAATGCTACTCCCTGTTGTGTTCGCTTCACTTTCCCTTGTTTCTCTTAATGTTATCAGCTCTCTTTTTCTTGTAGTAACTAAGGAGTTGGTGTCGCTTCCAGTCCCCTGTTTCAAACTCATCACCATTGGTGCTTATGCTTGAGTCATCCCATGTGGACTCACGTTCTCTATAACCAATCCCCCTTGGCATCAGAAGGTAGAGCCCGAATAATTCGTGGTGGCACAACCTTAGGGAGCTCACCATCAGGTGTAACCCATGTAGATCCTTTGGTTCCCTAGCTATCGATTGTAGCCATCATATGTATCCAGTTTAGATCATCTTCAAGCTCAATAACTTATTCTTATTTTTTAGTATTTGTATAGGGTGGGTCCTTCCCTACGTTGGTCTCTTCTCTGCAAGTATAGCAGTATTGCAAAAATGAGGTTAAATAAGTGGTGATGTCTAAATGACTTTCAAAAATTCCTCCATTACCCGCGGCTAGTCACAAGATCAACCTTGATGATGGAATCATCAAATTGAAGGTAGACATGGTTCTTAGATGAGTCATGTACCATCTTTGCCTCTCTCATGAATGGGCATCCTAAGATCATTTCATATGATTTAGGTTGTTTGGAAAAGTCCATAACAACAGTATGTTTAACCCGATGTTTAAGAACCTTAATCTTTAGATCTCGTAGCATCTCAATATGTTTAGCGACAGTTCCTCAGCAGCCATCTTGACAATGATGTCAGAGACTTCTATATGTGGCTTGGTCATCTTCTCCTAGCATTTCTTGGTGATTATGCTCACTCCCACACCACCATCTAAGACTCCCATTATTGTGATACCCTTTGCGGTGACTGCTGGTAGTAATGCATTAGACTCATCACCATCAAAGTATTGTCCAAGTTTATTAAGTGGAATTTTAACCATAGATTTGGCATTCTCTTCTTCCACTAGGACTGTCGATTTGGATACGACTCAAGGTATTTCCATTGTATAGTGGGGACGTGCCTTATGCATGTCAGTAAATGGTAGTAATCCTACATCGAGTTCTCCATTAAGGAGAGCTCTCATCGCTTCAAAAAATTCAAGATCTCTGCTTAATCGATTGGTTATCATTGCGCTTGTTTGTGAGGCCATAAAGTCTAATAATTTGGGGATGTTTAGTGGCGCATTCATGACCTCCTTTCTATAAATAGGTGTCGGTGAGATTGGAAAATCCATCTCGAAGATGGGCTCAAGGTTTCTATATAGTAGTTGTCCCTTAAACCAATCAAGGATCAAACAATGAGAGGTGGAGGCCTCAATCTCTTCCATGATGACACTCAACACATCTAGAGGTTTGTGAATCTTAGTAGAGTAAACGTTAAGGTGCTAGGGTATATAGTATCTAAGACTCTCACTTGAATGGGCCTTGGTTCAATCTCCTCTTGTGTTTTTGCAACTAAATCACTAAATTCTTGGACTTACTCAATCTCCTTCTGAGGGTCATAAGAGCCAGGTTTTGTCATGTGTGGTCTAGTTTTAGGAATTATAGGTTCCCGTGGGGTGTCCTTCCCCGTGCTCTTGGTTTTGGAGGGTATTTTCCTACCAAGTTTAGAATTAGCCCTTGTGTCCAAGGAGTCCGAGTCCTTATCTAGGTCCCTAATGAAGACTAGCTCTTCAGGCATTCCCAAATTTGTCTTTTTAGTTTCCTTCATTTTCCTATTCTTAACCAACTTTTTTCTTCTATGGCCCTTCTTCTTGTTAGACTTTGCTATCAAGGCCACAGATCGTTGCTCGAGAATATGTTGGTTTTGGGCTTGTAGCCAGGTGATAGCATTCAAACTTGTGTGATCTAGATTTTTTAGGATCTGCCTTTGAGTTTGATTACTTACCCCAATCATGTTAAGGGTGTGTGATAATGGGTCTCGTATGTGGACTTGTCACCACAATCTTGTTGGGGAAGTTCTTAATCATCCAATGATCTAGGCCACAATGGTTAAAAGTGGCCGGTTGCATATTTGCGGACACATTGGTAACCCATTCCTAGGGTTAACAAGAGCTACCGCTATTATCTTACATCAAGGATTCAAGGTAGATACACCAAAAGGTCATACATTCAAGATATGAAGCAATGGTGTCTAAATCTACAGCTTGGATGAGCGCCCATAATGGTCCAATGGAATACTTAAGGCAATTCTTGCTTCAAGGGCATGTGGTAGAAAGTTAGGAGGATGAAGTCCCAAGTGATGTAATTCATGGATATATTATGAGAGTTGTCATTGTAATATCATTAGGCCTCTTATGAGTCTAAAGTGCCCAACCGGCCCACAGTTTAAGTGAGCGTGAACACTTATTGCCATGTATATAAGTGAATATCTCTCATAATACAAGGATACTCTCCCATTGTGCAATAGAGTCTTGCTCTTGCTAATCCTTTTGCTAATCTCTCTCTTTAATGCATGCTAGTGAGTGTGTGTGAGTGATGTGAGGTGAGAGGAGGGACGAGTACACGTAGTGCAACGCGACGGCGTGACAACGCTCGCGGGAGTCGCAGTGGAATTGGTTCTTAAGGAGTTGTAGAGCTTGGAGACCTCAAGGGTTATGAGCTCAGCCATTGGAAAGATCCGTTGTCAGGGAGCTATCCCTTGGCTTTTTCCATCACTTTTCTCTAATCTACGCATTACCCATTGCCCATTGTCTTGATTAGTGGTTGCCCATGAAAAATATGTGGATTTGATGATAATTTGTATGTGACTTGGTGTAGAATAGCTCTCTTTTTTGTTTTGTAAAGAATGCTTTTTGTTTAATTTTTAGCCTAAATTGTTATTTTTTGTTATTGTTAATATGGTTTCTAATGTTCTTAGGGCTTGCACATAGAGTGTGTTAGGCTTAGTTTACATCCATTGCATCAAACAATGCAATAGAATGCAATTTTTAGTGATTTTTAGCTTATTTTAAAGATAAACATAAAGCTAGAATCATTAATTTTTGCTTAAATTGTGTGTTTTTTTCTTGAATGGTATACATTAGAGTGTTAGCAAGCAATAGGAGTAGCTTAATCATTGAAAAATTTCTCAAAACTATCAAAAAATCCTTAAAATCGACTAACCTTTTAATGGACTATTTTTTGTCATTAAGGGTGGTTAATCCAATTCAAGAGGTAAAAATTTTAGAAAATGTGTTTTTTGAGGTCCAAATTTATAATTTAAGCCGTCAAAATTAGTGTTTTTGAGTGTTTTGAGAGCATCTAGATGCATCAACACACCTAATTATATCAATTGGATGAATTTTCCTCTCTTTTGCTTAATTTTGCTTAAAGAGAAGAGCCATTAATTAAAAGTTTAATTAATCTCTAATTATACATTAATTTACACATTTGTTGATGCACATAGCTTATCAATTTTATGGTCTATCCAATGATATGCTTAATGGTATGAATTAATTAGTGATTAGTGGGTGGTTAATTAGAGTCCTTGATTAGTTTAAAAGAGGAAAAGATTAGAGTCCTTGATTAGTTTAAAAGAGAAAAAGATTAGTAGAAGGATTAATCTTTGATTAATTCCTAAACACTTTTTTACATAACTCATTAAGGCTAATGAGCATTGAATGAGAAGATGCCAACCAACCACTGAGTTGTCAAATTGTCCATTTTAAGAGTCATTTATGAATGGTGTAAGGGAGTGTCATAAAAAGGTTGACTTTTTTTATTCCCACTTGCCTTTTTGGAAAAATGCCCATATCTCCCAAATTTAAAATTTAAAAAATATCCCCCCCAAACAAGGAAACTCAAATTTTCCTCTAGACGCCAAAAAAAAAAATCAAATTTGATAAAAATCCGTGAAGTCCGTTTCACGCCTTAAGGGTTTACGATGTGAAACCCTTAAGCGTCTCACGGCATGAAACAGTCGTTGCATAAAATAATAATAATAATAATAATAATAATAATCAAATTTGATAAAATCCATGAAGTCCGTTTAACACGTTAAGGGTTCACGGCGTGAAACCCTTAAGCATCTCACGCGTGAAACAGTCCTCGCCCAAAAAAATCAAATTTAATTCTTTTCGTAAAGTT
The DNA here is from genome assembly GCF_041138505.1 of Cibotium barometz. NCBI lineage: Eukaryota > Viridiplantae > Streptophyta > Polypodiopsida > Cyatheales > Cibotiaceae > Cibotium > Cibotium barometz. The sequence goes on from NC_141106.1 coordinate 22,218,528, forward strand.
TGTTTCACGATGTGAACTGTGCCCTGCTATTTCATAACGTAAAAGGGGGTCCGTCAGCCAAAAAAAAAGACTCTGGAAAACAACCCTGTTTGGAGGCTCATATCTCCTAAACCATGAATCCGTTAAAGGCTCTCATCGGAAAGCCGGCAAGCTCTTCAAAATTGGTCTAGAGGGTCTGAGGGAAAAACCCATCGTTTTGGACTCCGACTAGTAGCCTTAAAATTTGACTTGGAAATCGACACAAAATCGTCAAAAACAGTGCAAAAACAATTGCGAACCATATTCGGGCTACTTTTTGAGGATCTAAACGACAAAATCACGAAAAACTCAGAGAGACAAAGTTGTAGCACTCTAAAAATACTACAACTCTCTCATGTAGAGTTTTTCCAAATTCCTTTTGGAACACCTTTAAAAACGAGCTGTGAAATACGAAAAATCTTTTTAAAAAAAATCATCTTTAGACAATGATGGAAAATAGGTTTTGAGACCTACTCTTCCATCTAGAATGCTACCATCATGCACTTTTTTCAAAAAAAATATCTCTAAGGTCATTCATGTGCGTATAGCATCTAAGCTAATTTGGGCAAACAGACACTCGTTTGGCCCAACCAAGGGTACACTAGGCCTCGTGAGGCTGTAAACGGGCTGTAATAACAGGCTATCATAAATCCTAAAAAGTTTTTTTAAAAATATTTTCTCATTAAGGAGGAATTGGGAGTGTCAGATATGGCAACGATAGAGGGACTATGTAGGCCGACACCCTCACTAAACCCAATGGCTGACATCTTTGAGCCATTGAGATCAATACCCCAAACGCACCTCTCAATACCATTGGCCATGCCGACAACAAGCGTGTCATCAGATTTTACACCCCTTATCCTTCAACTGGGCTTTGGTTCTTTACCTAACATTCCCACAAATCCTATAGGTACCAACCCTTTGCAACCCCTAGATGCCCACACCTTGGATATATTGACTAATCTAGGAAGGAGGGTTGCCCAAGGACTAAGTGAGTCCCTACCCACAAGAGTACTTACACACGGCCTACGTGACTCATACAAAAACATGGCCGTACAGATTTCAAAAATCATGGGTAAATATGATGGAACAACTAATCATGTTCAATTCATTCAAATGTTTGAACAGAGATGTGAAGCCTTTGGAAGTCCAAACTGCCTCACTAAGATAAATGTGTTGAACCTTTGTTTAGTAGGAAAGGCTAGTTGATGGTTCATCACATTGATGCCGGCGATCAAGACAAACTTCAGGACCTTGAACCTTTGTTTAGTAGGAAAGGCTAGTTGATGGTTCATCACATTGATGCCGGCGATCAAGACAAACTTCAGGACCTTGAAAAAAGCCTTTATCCATGGCTTTTCAAGACAAAGTGATCGGTGGAGTGTAGCGACAGAACTCTATTCAATTGAGCGAAAACAAAACGAAACCATTCAGGATTTTATCCTTCGGATAACAATCTTGGACTCACGATGTGAGCCATGGGAGAAACTAAATGGTGCTCAATTGAAGAGATGTTTCATGATGGGCTTAAAGAATAACATCTTACACAACTTGATCATTGTATCCAACCCGAAAACATTCGATCAATGTTGTAAAGAAGGAATACAATTAGATGACAACATGATGAAAGATGATTATGATACAAGATGTTCCTCATCTAAACCAAGTAAAACAATGGCTAATGAAAAATTGATCTCGGAGTTGTCATTCCCTAGATTCTATGCAGCCTTGCTTAAAAGCTTACAACCGACATCTCTAAGAGAGGATGAGATCCTTCAAAACCAAACATCCTTAATGCCTCTTCAAGTGATGAGTGAAATGCCTTGTGTTCATTGCAATCACTATGACCATCCCAATCCCCATTGTGCATACAAGGCACCTTTCTATATTGCATATATTACAAAACCTTTGGTCATGACACAACCCTATGTCCTAATTCATCAACAATTAACTCAAAATCTCCATCTCCTGTGCACTAAACAGAAATAGTCCAAAGAGTAGAAATTGCTTAAGAATCAGTTAAGCAAACACATCAGTGTTTCTATTGTTGTGGACCTCACAAAGTGGCAGATTGCATAGTTTGGAATACTTCCATGCCCATAGTCACTGACACTTTGCAACCCATGTGTGAACGATGTGGCATTGATCACATGTTCCAAGATTGCCCAAGGCGAGTTGCTTCAATGCAACTTGTCTCACAAAATACAACTCTTAACATCTTAAGTGTACAAAATGGGATATTGTCCACGGTACCCTTGAATGTGTTTACATGCTTATAAGCCAAGGCACGAGAGACAATAAAAAAGAATGCAAAAGTAAACACTTTGAAATGGGTAGAAGAACATGCTTTAAAACAGGAACCAAAAGAAAAAGCAAAACCTTCTAAACCCAAGAAGGACAAGGGGAAACAAACTATCAAAACCAAAGGTGAAATAAAGGACAAGGAAAAAGATGTGGATGATGTCTGGATAGTTGTAAGAATATGCATCCAATTTTTAGAGTCTCTCAACTCATGAATTGAGGCAAAATATGAGCTTTCACATTCCTCTTCTAACATTTTATGACAAGTTTGGCACATGTTTAGCTCTATGGTGTTATTGGTAGTTATGGAGTCTTTGGTGAGAATGGTTATGGAATCTTTGGTAAAATAGTCAATCACCCATAGGATAGTGGTACATGTTTAGCTCTGCAATGTTATTAGTGGTAACTAAGTCTTTGGTAAATTGTCCACCACTCAAAGTATGATTTTTCCATGTTCATAACTTTACCTTAAGGGTTTCATTCCTTTTTTGAATGTGGATGTGGTCTCTCTCATGAAGGGTTGGCCTAGATTCTAGTCAAAGGAATTGGGCTACTGTGAAAATAATCACCACAAAAGAGTGACAGAAGCTAAGGCCAAAAGTTTTAATTCTAGATTCTAAAATATCCCCATGGGTTAAATTTACTATGTCCTCGCTAGAGCAAGCGAACTTGACTATCAGGCTCGTAGTGTTAAGTGATGGTTGCCCCCACTTTCCCAGAACTACCTATGGTAATGATGCTAACTCCTGCCCCTTCATCTAGGATGGCAAAGTGACTTGATTATCCTTGTATTTTATAGGTAGGATGGCATTCATATCGTCACTTTATGTAGTGAAAAATCACTAATACAAGATTAGAAAAGATTAAGAAGGTAAGATATAATAACCATGGATTAATGCATGTATTAAGGAGATAATCTCATAGAAAAGCCATAATGCCGAAGTGAGTTAAGCTCTCACCAAGTGGATGGAAATAGCATATTCATCATCACGAAATGACATGGCATATGATGGAATTCTGGGCTTCAAAGAAAAGGGAGCTGAAAAGAAAAGGCAATGCATAGGTTGGGAAAGAATACTACGCTTGATGAAACTAAAAGAAAGAAGATTTGCACAGCTATGGCTAAGTGTTAGCACAAAAACACACACGGTATGAACATAGGCAATCAAAAGCAGATATTTAAATAACTTCTCCTCCATCCAACAGTGAAATATAGCCTGCAACATAAGCATACCTCCGCCAGTTCTGTGTGAGCCCTGCAATACTGAACAGTGGCAACAACCCAAGGGATATGGGAATGGTATGTGGGCCAGGCTTGGGGGGTGTGGACAGCCCATACATGCGCCTGAATAGCTGTGAGAACAGGAAATTTTGCAACTTGCTAAGGAGAGCCTTCGCACATTCTTTTGTGACTCAAAAGCGTTGAGCCGAGGGTTGGATGGTCTAATTTTTGGGAGGCGACTGCCTTGGCACAGATGCAATATCACGATGACATGCTAGCTTCCTTGAAAGTGAGATAGATCCTCCAAAGAATCCATGGGAAGGTTATGGCATTCCTTTGATTAAAAGCTTATCATGGACTGCCTAGCAACCAAAAAGTTTACTTATTGGTTTGCCCATTAATTGAGACTTGTCCTAGATGGAACCATTCATTGACTTTGACATTACAGAGGTCCCCAAAAGTGCGGCACTATCGTCTCATACAAGGAAATGACCATACTGTCAAGCAGTAGTGTGACTCATTGGTTTAGGACCCCATATATTTTAAGAGGCCATTCTTGCAAATTATACTGTGTATGTTGCATGTGGATGGGTCCATACCGATAGCATAGCCATCCACAGCCATAGCATAGGTTTCTAATCTTCTCATCGCACCATGTCACTCATCTGTGGACTCAGGTTGGCAAATTATTTGGGAGCCTAATGACTTGGCAAATGTGGAGGTGCAAACACCCACATGCTATTGAAATACTCAAACATACCATATATATATATATATATATATATATATATATATATATATATATAGATAAATCCGAGAACATGCCCAAATTCACCTTTTAGGAACGTGCATGTTATATACTCACTTGCTAGGGTTGTTCTTTACTAAGTAATCCAGTGACCAAGGCTGTTGTGCATGACTCACCCTTTATCTCACACATATTCGGATCTCCGCATCTCTGCTTCCTTGGTACTAGTGGACTTTAAAGTCCTGTGTGAGTCAAAGGTGAGGGAGTTTGAAACAAAAAATATCATGTCAGCAAAGAAGATGCAAAGTAAGGGAGAGGGGGGAAGGAAAAAGGACAAGAAAAAGCAAAAGGAAGCTAGAAAATAGGAGAGCAAAGAAAGGGAGAGCAAGACAAGAAGATAGAAGAAAAGAAAGAGAAAAAGAAAACTGTCAATTTGGGTGTGGAACTGGTTTTTCGTAGGTGAAAGTATAGGTGTTGTTTGAGAAATGCCAGGAACAACAAGGACAAAACTATAGAAGAAGATGCAATCCACCATTTGGAAAAATGCTAACAGTTGAAATGGGGGAAATGTGATTCAGACTTGAGAGCCTCAAAATGGATGAAATGGCCCAAAAACCGGATGTTTTGGGTGTTTCCAGTAATTATGGTAGAGAGTGGTAAAAACAATAGACTTAGAAATGCAAATCATCTGGTCCTTCACGGACCCAAGCCTACTATGTAACCTCTTCTAGAGAAGGGAGTGTGGTTTTTAATACATACGTGGACAGTGGTACACTCCCTCCTCTTCTAGAGGAGGGAGTGTGGTATGTATTAGATCCGATGGTAGATAAGAGACCAACATGGTATTGGGCATTGATGACGTTAGTGGGGATGTCGTAGTGTCTAGTCCATACTATGCATAATGGAATTGATAGTTATATAGTCTTGTGGGTTGACTACCATGAGAAATATGATATTGTAGGTAAGCTTAGTACCAAAAAATATAGCCATGGGTAATGGTGAAATGGAAATGGAAACACTATCTTTGGATCTGTCACCCACCTAGGGAGACTATTTGCTTCATTGGACATCCAACAACGAGAATATGCACAAGATATGCCGTATAGCAAATGGTAAGGAAATCACTTCCATATATATGTTGAGCGGTGTTGTAATGAAAAATGCCGCTGAAGTTTGAATGCAATATTGGACAAAGAGGAGGTAGCTTGGGGCCCAAAAAGATAAAAAAGGGATGACCTAAATCTTTTTTGGGAGAAAAGAAGACCACTAGCTTTGATATGATGAAGCCATAGACTCCTATATGTAGGCTTTGCCATTAGTGGACAGAAGAAGATCAATATTTTTAAAGTATTGGTCAAGTTAATGGCCAGAGAGAGAGAACTTGCAAGATCAAACAAGTCTATAAAAACTCTCTCACTTTGCAAGAAGGGCAACAAACAAAGCCTTAGTAACAAAGGCTAAAAGAGAAGCTAAGGCTGGACAAGAAAAGTTATGCAAATACCACACTTCTATTGACATGGCCCAAGTCATTGACGTAAAAGAGGAGGACCTGGAGGTGAAGCCTAGTAGACTCTAACTGGGCATGACCACAAAGACTAGCCTAGAACACAAGCTCGTACTCGTCGACATGGGTGCAAGCTCATACTCGTCACCATGGGTGTGCTAGCGATAACCTTTGTCCAACGTAACTTGGTGTGTGCTACAAAATAACCATTGTGGTCACCCACAAAACAAGCATTTAAGGAGTAGCTATATCCAAAACCTCATGCATAGGATCATTCATTGCTATGTTTTACATTGGAAATAACCCCTTAGAAGGGAAGTTCAATGTTATGCGTGTAGGTACCATGCATGAAGAAGTGCTTCTTGGATGAGGATGGATGGGATATAATCGAAGCCAAATAGACTGGGACTCGTGAACTACCTTGCACAACTAACTGCAAACAAGTAACCACCATCTTGCAGATGAGGACCCGATTTCTTGTCAAACTTCAACACTAGAAAACCATTCCTCATTTAAAGATGTGCTCCAACCCATCAAACATTCAAAGGTACTCCACACCTTAGCCAAGCCACTTAAAAAGAGGTTGATTCTATACTTCACCACAGGAGTGAGTGACCAAGATCCATTAAAAGCCTCACCTAGGTAAGATCAACATTTGCCCATAGAGTACCCCTTCGTCTTGAGACAACAACCAAGTAGTCTCTCAGAATCAAGAGACTATTGATCCCACTCACCATTAGTCCCCAATAACACCAATGTTTCCAAAAACTAACCCATTGAGTACCCTTCATCGAGACAACTATTGATCCCACTCACCATTAGTCCCCAATAACACCAATGTTTCCAAAAACTAACCCATTGAGTACCCCTTCATCTCGAGACGACAACCAAATGGCCTCTCAAAATCAAGACGGCTAATGCCACCCACCATTAGTCCCCACAATTACGCCAATGTTTCCAAAAACTAACTCGGCTAATTGCTAACATTTCTAACCTTGTAGAATCAAGATTGATGATGCCACCCACCATCAATTCCATGATAAGGGCGACAAATGGTGGTGGGGTACCCAAAGTATGCCCCAAGAACAAGGTTACTATGAAGGGCAACAAAAAATCTAGGTGCCTAAGAGGAAGCTCCAACACACACGCCGAGTCAAAGCCATGCTACAACTCGACCACGTAGCAAAACACCAAAACCCAACCCAAGGCTAAAAACATGGTTTGTCAAAAGGGAGTTATTAGGAGGCCCAAGGGTACTACACCATACAAAAACAACTCTAGCTAACCCAAAGTAGCACAGTTAATACCAACCCGAAAAATAAGAGAACCTTGATATAAATGCGCCACCCAAAGATGGTGGGGTGCTTGACATGCTCTTAATGGCCTAAGGGTATTATGAAGGTAACAGAAGTAGCTGGGTCCCTAAGGTGACATCATTGATTCCCCTAATCTCTTTAGTCACAATAAAAAGAACCAAGGATAGATGGCAATGGTAACCCAAGGCTACCAAAACGACACAAAAATCCTAGGTACAACACTAGTAAAGAGTAAGGCAAAAATTGACCAATTCATGCATGAACATCTCTAAACATACCTCGGATAAGATATTCGTTCCACCTTAAACTCAGCAGCCTATGATACAATTGAAGGCCCTACACCACCCATTCTGCTCCCATTTCCCTACCGCAACTGGCATCCCTCTCTCAAGCCTCACTAAAAGTGGGCCAAAAATAGGTACCTTGCCCGTGCCAGATGAAAAGGGGATACCAATAAAAAAAATCATGAAAAATATCAAAGAAAGCAAAAATAAAGACTCGAGGAAAGTAGTAGACAAGGGGCAAAGAAGAAAGAAAAAATAGAAGAAAGTGAAAGGATGGAGATGTGCAAAGGGGAGTCAGTAAACAAGAAGGCCAATACTATTTATGTAAAACGATTCTCTAATCACTGGCCTTCTAGGTACATCTTAGATGGGGGGCATGGTGGGTGAAAACCTAGTCCATGGTATGGCCCATCACCTTGATTGCTAGTGATTAGAATACCACTAACTAAGGCACTCCATCATTCAAAAGAGAGAGAGAGAGAGAGAGAGAGAGAAGAGAGAATATCCACGTATGCATATGCATGCTCTCATCTGTGCACACACGTTTCTAGTTTTTGTGCACACATGTTTCCACATTTTTGTGCATGCATGTTCCTAGTATCTACGCATGCATGTGTGGACTTGTGGAATGCACTTAGGCTATTCTACAAACATATGTACCCATTATGTTTATACGTTCCCAAGTAAAAGCCTTAAATATAGAGGGCCCTCCTCTCATCATCTATTATTCACTCTCTAGCTAGCCAAACTATTGCCAAATTTATCTAGAATCCTCCTTGTCGCCTAGCCTTCTGCCTTCTCCACTATCCTCATGTGGCTGTAGGGGGCCTCAAAGACCTCTTCAGATATTAACCTCTCCCCCAACTAGGAGTGGAGCTACTCCGTGAAGTCTCACAGCCACATCCCATTTGATAAGAAGGTGGAGCACAAGCTCACCTACCACACCCAAGAGTGCTATATCAGATTGCCAAGAGACTAGAAGTTATGGAGCACTCGGTGGGCTGGTATCTCTTCCTGCTTGGAGCCTCAACCTCACCACTTGTTTTAGATTCATATCCTCTTATGATACCCACCTCAGTACTAGAGCAGAGTCTGTGATGCTATAGGTGTCGACAAGATGTTGGCCCTCACACACAGTAGATGTGGTCCATGAAGCCTTACACTTGCCGTGAGCTACAAAGCCTTACTAATAGAAGCTAAGTAAAGCACAAGGGACGGTCAAAGACATTGTCGAGGGCCTTGTAAGTTGTGAGTGACAAAGATGAAGTAAAATGGAAGGACAGCTAGACCCATGACCCACCACGCAGGTTAGGGTTGAGGCTACGCATCCTTCTCTAAGCCACGGCTTCTAAGTTCTAAGTTCTCTCTCCATGCTGCTGAGTGACGCATCTCCTTCTGCGGTACTACTCCGCCTCTCTGAGCTCGGACAGAGCCGCGTTTTCTCTCCGTGTTGCTGAGCGACATTGTCGATGGCTGGCCCCTCTTTAATTCAGTGCTCCTCCTCAACGCCGCCGCCTCTCTGAGCTCACTGTAGCGCTTCCTCAGTTTACAACTTAAGATTGACGATCTGAGACGTTTTGTGAGTTTACAACTTAAGATTGACGATCTGAGACTCTTTCGCAAAACGTCTGTGGCATCCTCCCGTCAAGTCTGCGACTCTTTCGGGGCTAACCCTTGCCTCCTAGCATATGGCGCGTAGGATAGGAAAGCAGGAAGCAGGTGTTGGAGCAACATCGATCGAAGTGGATCTACCATCGAGTGCAAAGCAGACAAGAAAACACGTGCTTGGAGTCACCAATACGAAGTCCTATTTGATTGCAACCTTCCTCTTGTCTGCAGAACCTACCAGATTTTGCCTGATGAGACAAGTTAGGGGTTTTGCGGACGAAAGCGGACACTTGGGTTAGGGCTTTGGATTTTCTCATGGAGCCATCCTCTCTCGTCTAGTGCCTTTAATGAGCAGTATCAGGGAAAAATGGAAATCTGTTTACCATTCGAAAGTAACATTGTGTGTTCACGATAAAGGAAAAGTGTGGTGAGGAATCTAAGGGTTATGCTCTTGGAGGAAGGTGAAGAAATGGCTGTGGCGAAGAGGAGTGGTTTAGGGGGGTGAAAAATTTGGGAATGCAGGAAGTATTGCTTTGGGCAAGTGAAGATGCATGACGGCATTGAACGTGAAAAAGAAGAGGAGGAAGGAAAGATAAGACAAGGAGAGAGAAAGAGAAAAGAGATCTCTAATTTGGAGACAAGATCTTGTGGTGACATTGATGAGGATACTAGAAGATAGTGGACGTGCATCTTGACCTAACAGTTATTGTATCTCCATGGCCGTTTCAGGTTCAATGATATTAAGGGTGAGCTTGGTAGAAGGAGACTCCATGCTGCTCTCTTTAGCAAATTGGGATTCCTGACAAACCCTTTGAGGTTTCTATTAAAAAGGAGTCAAAGTTGGAGCATAGACTTCAATATTTGTGCCCTGCTTTGAAGAACATAATAGTGGCACCACCTAAGGTTGCATATCTATTAGCCAAGGCAGTTGCATCATCCCCAAATCTTGTTACCTTGGGTAGCCTAAGATGCTTGTAGGAAAGCAACCATCCAGAGCAGCCCACATGGCTACCCAAGCATGATGCTAAAAACAATTGAATTAATGCAAGAAGTTGGAAAAGCAACGGGACACTGCTCAAATTAGAGAAGGCCATTACATGACAGATCAGAGGAGGGGGGAATATTGCCTAGCCATTATTTTCACTATCTCTTCAAGTTCCTACAAGATGATCTGATGCTCCTTCTCGATGGCATTCTTGTCCAAGGAAAAATTCTGGATGATATCAGCAATCGATGAGTTTGAAGCTTGTTCTTATGTTCGATGGGGATTCAAAAGGACCTCGTCAATTAGAAAATTACAAAGTCATTATCACATTTGAAAATGAGTTTTGTATCATGAATCAATATGTAGGACTAATGGCCGCCTTCAATACTGAAGGTGTTTTGGTCCACTTTCGATATTGAAAGTGCTATTTGGGAAACAGGGGAAGGGCACGTTCTCCTATGTTTATTGAATTTCGGGGAGGATTGTGTCAACTCCCCGCCATACTTTATGTATGTTTTTTTTTTACTTCACTCACACAAACGAGAACAAAAATCCTATGACTTGATGAATGACGTGTAACATAGATTCAAATGTGGTAATGAATTTGGAATTATCTACCTTGTGATGTACTCCGAGATCTCTGTCGATGTCCATCGATTCCTCATGTTGAATATAATCATAGCCTTGATGTTCATACTAGTTCGAGCTCTATAAGTTGTTCACATAAACTTGAGAAAGACACACATACGAAGAAGACGTTTTACAGAAGTGGTATGGATTGCAATGTCCATCTTAATTCAAGCACTTCAAGATGTTTTGATAACGTACACGTGCAAGCAATCAAGAGAATAAGGGTACCCAAGCATTCTCGTTTATTTTTTTGAATAAAAGATGGAACATTTAAATCTATCTAAGTTGGATTATTTGGATCAAATAAAATTATTAGTTAAATAATACATCAGCATGCACAAGATAGATCTAAGACTGTTTTAGAGTATGCACAAGACTATGTCCATACAATAGTGAAAGTCACACAAACAAGTGTGCATGCACAAGATAGATCTAAGAGTGTTTTAGAGTATGCATAAGACTATGTTCATACAATAGTGAAGTCATTTATGTACTCTGGTCATATGTTGACATTGTGGTCCAAAACATGGTGACTAACCTTACAACGCTTGGACTCCAAAAGGTTACACAAAGCATGGACAATGTGTTAACCCAAAATGTGATTAACATACATGAAATAAGGTGTACGATACAATGATTATCTTAGGGTATATTATTTTTCAAAAGGGCACTTATATAGATCTAGAGAAATGCAAGCTATTTTGCCCTCCTTGGCCCTACTAATATAGGTGGATTTTGCCAAAAAAAAAAAATGTAATACTATGAGCTTTTTGTTAATTTTTTACTTTAAGAAATGATATGTCATATTGACAAAGAAATACATTTCTTTTTATGGACCTAAGGAAACTCAAACATTTCACCCACTTACAAAATTATACATGAAACAAAGTCCAATTGTGTGGCCTCCAAGGTGGGGGAGGATGTTATGTAAATCCAAGCATATCCATTTAATAGGTGCAATTCTTCTACAAATGGGAGAGCAAGCTTGTATACAACTAGTTTATTGCGTAAGAATTCATTGATGCAAAAGAAAAATATGGCGAGATGGAGAAAGAAGTTTTTCTTCCACTTGTATTTGTAGTAAAGCATTGTACATTGAACTTCTACAAAAGAGAGAGCAAGGTTGTATGCAATTAGTTCTCTACATAAGAATTCATTGATGCAAAAGAAAAATATGGTGAGATGGAGAAATAAGTTTTTATTTCACTTCTACCAAAGGGAGAGCAAGGTCATATGCAACTAGTTCACAGTGTAAGCATTCATTGGTACAAAAGAAAAATATGGTGAGATGGAGAAAGAAGTTTTTCTCCCACTTGTATTTGTAGTAAAACATTTCACATCAAACTTCTTACCTCATTGTTTTTTCTTACTTACATTCCAAACTTCTCTAGAATGCTTGGTGTGCAACACATTTGAGGAGGTGTGCAAATTAACTTTCAAAACTTCATGGCTTCTCTTTCACTTTCATAATAAAAAATAGAGCTAATTTTTTTCTTGTAGGTATTTCTCACATGAAGGCAAGAGGAAAAAGAGGAGCAAAGAAAGATTGTGTAAAAATTTGGAGACAGCACTTATGGCTTCTATTATGCATTTTAAAGGTGTATCTCCAAATTACATTTTAAACGTGTAAAGATGTGTCTCCAAATTGCATTTTAAAGGTGTCTTTACCCATTCTAGTCAATGTGGACTTGGGGAGATTGTCTTATTTAACTCAAAATGAAAAAATGTGTGGGAAAAGGGTAATGAATTTGCAAATGATAAGTTAATCTAATTTTGCCAAGTGCCTTAATTTTTGGATTAAACAATTGTTTGATGGGGTGAAGTAGCTAGAGTTAATGTTGAAATGTGATTTAAATGGTCCATGTGTTCATAGGTTATTTTTAACTAGGCGATTTTAAAGGTAGAAGAGGACTATTTGGAGTTAATGTCAAAATGTGATTTAAATTGTCTATGTGTTCATAGGGTGTTTCTAACTAGGTGATTATAAAAGGGAAAAGGGTAAAGAAGAAGACTATCCAAAAATTATAATTCACTTGATTGAATTAGGGCCACAAGTTTAGGTTGATTTGGACTACTCCTTATGTAATGTATGGAGTTTATTGGAGCTATAAAGTGTTTGTATTTGCAATCATTTTTTTATAGTTAATGAATGCACGATTTGATTTTGTGGCTCATTATTCATCAAGCCTCTTTGTATAACTAGTGTGCTTATTGTCATTATTCAATCTTGAGTGCATCCTAGATCCAAGTTTTTAGCTTGGTACTAGAGCCCATTTATTACAGGAGGTGATTAGGATCAAGGCTAAGATACTTGCAAATTAGTGAGTGCATCCTAGATCCAAGTTCTTAGCTTAGGTATTAGAGCCTTGTTATAGAGGTGATTGGGATCAAGGCTACTTGTTGCAAATCAGTGAATAGTAAGGATTTGTGATTAGGACCTTGACTCTCTTATTTTTGAAGTAATTAACTTGCGCGGTGGTGATTATTAGACTATCCTTTTCATCAACAAAGATAAAATATTCCTTCTTGACAAGTTAGAGGAAAAAGAGAGAAAAACTATTATGTCGAGTAAAGACTCAAAATATCTAAAAGCTTCTAAAAACATCAAAATTAGGAGTATCTAAGTGGCTAAATTGACTGAATTTATGATACTCTCTTATTTGGGCATTAAGATCTAAACAACAAAGCATCGCATTAGACCTCTCTCACACACATGGAGAAATATATTGAAAGGCATAATGCATAATGTAATCTCACCACACACAAGCTCTCTCTCTCTCTCTCTCTCTCTCTCTCTCTCTCTCTCTCTCTCACACACACACACACACACACACACCAAGTTGATGTTTCACGCTTGATTTCTCTCTCTCTCTCTCTCTCTCTCTCTCTCTCTCTCTCTCTCTCTCTCTCTCTCTCACACACACACACACACACCAAGTTGATGTTTCACGCTTGATTTTTCTAAAGTTGTTCAATTCCTAATGGCACCACCATGGGTTCATTGGTGGATGATCTTACCCAATTCCACTTGGATGCTCCCCACACACACCAAGTTGATGTTTCACGCTTGATTTTTCTAAAGTTGTTCAATTCCTAATGGCACCACCATGGGTTCATTGGATGATCTTACCCAATTCCACTTGGATGCTCCCCTAGAGCTTGACGATCAGTGTCAATGAAGATTCTCTAGCTCATCCTTAGAACATTGTAGCTCTTCTTCCAAGGGTGTGCCCATAGATACTGTAGCATGTTCTTGTGGGTCCATCCCTTCCCTACCACATTCTCCTTTTCTTTTTTGGAGCAGATGTTTAGTATCATCACCCATTTTACTCCAATATCCAAATACACAATCAACTTGGCCAACAATATGGTAATCCTCAAGCTCCTCACAAAATGAGCAAGGTATAATGCTCCTCTGGGAATGAGAGATCACATTAAAATCAATGCCACATGTACAATCCCAATGTCAATAGTAGCTCGTAAGCCCCCTACTACCCTCACCCCATTAAAGAATGATCAATAAGGCATTACACCTATGAGAGTGGTGCTTGGATTCCTAGTTAATGATGACACTCTACAAATTTGGCTTGGTTTCCTAGCTAATGTGATGACACATGGCAAGCCTACTTCTATCTAGGAGTTGGCCTTAAAATTATTTTTTGGGACCTTGGAATCACTTAGGGAACCAACACTTACACCGGCCTAGTATTACATTGCCATATTCATTGAAAAAGTGTGAGATTCTTTGATCAAAAAGTATACATTGGCAACCTTGTGGATGTTTCATGTGACTGATACAGGTGTACTTGAACATGAAGGCCAAGTGATACTTTGAAGAGAGTGGATTGATGCCACAAAATGCCACATCAATTATTGGCAAGAATGCATAGCTACCCTAAATCTTGAAACTAAGGAAGAAATGATCCTCCTATGTGATGAAGAAGAGCTAACCTCTAAACCCTCTCACTTACTTCCCTTTGCACTCAAGTTCCATGCCCAACCTTGGCAATCTTCTCCCCAAATGAAGAAGAACCCTTACCCAAATCTCTATACACCTTGCCAAAGAAGTTTGAAGACTTGCCATTGACACCCCCTTTTAAGAGAAATCTAACCTTGCCATTGACCAACAATCACCAACATTAGAGCCTCGACCACTATATCAAGACTCCTTTCTCAACTTCCAATGAGAAAAATAATCATACCATCCATCAAAATATGTTGCCCCAACTTCATACCATTGCCAATAAAATCAAGGGGTGTTCCTAAAAACTAGCTCATTATCCAAGGCTATTATGCTGGATGTATTATGATGGCTATACTAAACTTAGAGACCATCAAAGTGAACATCATGAGGCAATCCAAGAAAGGTAAAGCTCATGCCAATCCTCAACTATAGTAGGTTTTGTGTCAACTGCTCCTCCACACCCAAGGTTACTATGATTCATGGGCATATCCCTCCCCTTCTTTAGCTTAATCTTGTCTAGGAGTGCAGTACGTAGCTTATCTAAGGTCATATCCTTTATGTGTCTCTCCGAGGTTGTTGTGCTTGTTCGGCTTGACAATACCTGTGAGACGGAGCTACCAAAGTGACAGATTTGGTGTCATCAGGCTGTGTGGTAACTCAAGCAAGTTATCCTTGAACTCAATGGCTAATTTGCAAAATCATAGAGCAATGCTAGCTTAGCCAACAGTATGTAGTCATGCATCGTTGTGTCTCTTACTCCCCTATGAAAGCAAGGCAACACCTTGAGCTCAGGTTTTCAAATGTGAGATATAATCTCTCATAGACTCATGCTCTTCATGCGTAATGTTATATAATTGAGCCATAGGGCTCTCCTTTTATCTTCGCTTTGTGTCCAAAACTTGATACAAACACATTCTTAAGCTATTGAAAGTTAATACTATCATGAGACTTGAGCGATACCATTGGTACAGGTTTCCTTCTAGTATAAGGGAGAACGTAAATATTTTCATTTGGTCGCTAATCAAACCACAAGTTTTGCACACCGAGCGATTTGAATATCTCAAGGTGTTGTGTATGGCATCACCATCACATGAGAATTTATGCATTAATCTTGCCACATGGTTGGGCTTGATCGGTGTTGCTCTTTGTGATGCCAGTGCGGTACCTAACTCCCTAGCAACCCCCTTCCTATTTCTTTGGCCATTCTTAATAGGTCGAAAAGTGTTGCGACTCTTATGTGAGGAGTCACTCTGATTGTCTCTTTTGTTGGGGCCTCCTATGCTATCCTTCCTATGGCTATCCCACCCCTACCTCGGCCTTTGCTACCTCGTCCTCCCGCGGCTCCAGCATATTGATTTACATGTAACCTTGGGTTAGGTGGTATTAGAATAGTTCCCACATTCTGGTTAACATCATTATTCAAGACTGCTTCTCCTAGGTTCCCCTCCTATAACATCATGCCTCTCCTATTCTCGTGGAACTCTCGAGTTCTCAACATTGCATCTACTTATGTCTTGGTGTAAGTTTTCTCTGAGTTTTCTCTTGATAGATCATCATTGGCTAAGAGAGGCATTGGCGAGAGAAGTTAGGTCTTCTCGAGACTCCTCCGAAATAGGTTCTAGAGAGGTGACATGCCTTCCTCCATTTCCTGTTTAACTTCTCTAACACTATCTCATGCAAACAACACTTCTTTATGCCTTAATCCATTGAGGCTAGAAAAAACTTCCCTATTCATTGCCGTGTTAAAGGTCACTTGGTCAATTCCTTGCATTTACTTTCTCTTGTTCAAGCCTTCTGAGTTGGGCTTATGGTTCCCTCATTCTTTCCTCAATCTCAAGTTCTCTAGAAGTAGGAAAATATATTGCACCCATCCTTTGGGAACTTATAGAATCCCTTCTAACTCTAGGAGTACGTTGTATCGCAGGTTGAGGATTACTCCCCCTGGTAAAATTATTCGTTCACCAATTTGCTGCCCTCTACTTTCGAGTCTTCCAGTGTCTACCTCCCTTTCTGAGCTGAATAGTTGTCCCTTGGTAGCAGCTTGTGGAGCTTTGAATTCCTCAAGCTAAGCCCATGAACCCACTAGATCGTGTCAAAGAGAAGAAGTACCATTCTCTCTCACCAATTCCTTGTTAAGAGGGTTCTTCATGGTTTCCTCACTACTTGATGAGTAAAATAATTTAGTCTGTACAAAGAAAACACACTCCTTTGTGTGCTAGCCAAGCGAGTTGTCCCTAGGCTTCTTTGGTAGGAGGATCCTGGTTGATTAGATGAACTACCATCAGGGGCAATGTGGTCACTAATAACAAGCCTTCCTAACCTTAAGTGCATGAAATGGCTTTAACTGGCAAAAATATCGATTTGCACACATTTGAAACTTACTCAGATTTACAATTACCAGACTTCTGAAGAATCATGCACATGATTGGGAATCATGGATGTTTGATCACACTCAAAGTCTCAAGTTGAATGTATATATGAGTTTCTTGAGGTCCCTAGTAAGTACTGGAGATGTTAATCTAATCAAATTATCAAGTTGGATCACCATTATTGATTATGTATCACTGTGATTGATGACTTCAGTAAAAATCATGAGCATGATTTCCTAGTCATGGACCGTGATCCATGAGAACATGAACCGTGATCACAATTGGATAAGATAAGATGAAATCTATTAGGGATAAGACGTAACTAATGTGCAATCCTGAGGTCAGTGGGATAGCTGGTGCCATGTCATCATGAATCATGATCCAAGAAACTCGATTGTGTTGATCACGCTTCCTTGGATTGATGATTTAGCACCTTTAATCATTGATTCTTCTTGGATTATGGGTGATTTGACTCTGGATGATTCCACTTTTTCTAGATGGTTCAACCTCTTTGATTACATCAATTTTTCTTCTCAAAATCGTGATTGGACTGCACTAATCTCACATCTTAATTCATTGACCTCACTTCTACGATCGTCGATCCTACTTCTCAAATTGTGATTCCACTCCTCTAATCGTTGCCTTTGAATTACCAATTCAACTTTATAAATTGCGAGACCCCTCAAATCGCTGTGATTCGACCCATGTCAACCCAACTTTAGATAAATAATCAGGCGATCAATATTTTGAGATCGCGAAACTGACTCAAGTGCCACATCAGCACATGTAAATGTGTGTGTAAGAGATGTAAATTTGCACGTTTTTAGTTGTTTTTTAAAACAATTCTTGATATGTTTCTGGGTTTTTATATTCTTTATCATTCTCGATAAAAGTGACTGTACACTTGACTAAGGACGGTTACATTACATATGTACACGTGAGTAAGGTTTGCTTGCGCCATCCATGAGGAAAGCATGGACACCACTACGATCGGCTTGGCTAAACTTTGGCCTTCTAGAGTTGATGTTGCAACATGGTGTGCATAGGTGTTGTGGGGCCTTGGTGATCTTTTTAAGCCTTGGGGTTGATCGGTGTGTGCACGGTTCTCTTTGGGGCTCTGTACCATGGGTGGCTGGGAACAAAGGACATGTGGGGCTCGGTACCATGGGTGGCTGGGAACAAAGGACATGTAGGGCCACTATATATTGGCAAGGTGTTGCCTCTTATTGTTGCTCAGAGTCCATGGGCTCTTCCAACTTTTCTGAAGGTGGTGCAAGCACAATAGTCGACTTGGAAGCCAATACTCTCCAATCCTGCTTAAACTTGGGAGTTGACGTCGTCAAAGGCATGTGTTCCGATGATTGAGAATACTTGGGCCTTGAAAGGTAGATAGAAGGAGAGAAGACTGCAAGGGTATTACCCTAGTTTGCACCTCAAGCCACTCTTGGAGTAACTCTCTCTTGTGGAGAGCTAGGTTTCTCAACCTTGTCTCTTTCGTTATCACCACAAAAGTGCTTTTCAAATGGGTGGGGAGTAAAAGAGAGAGATCAACCTCTAGTCTGATGCCAAAAGAAAGGGAGAGAGGGACCAGAGAGCATACACTAACACCATCACTCACCCACATAATCTCTAAGCATGCAATCCTTTCTCATTAGTCAAAATGTCTTATATACAAGACTTATTTTGTACAATGCATGGCCATGCATGGCCATGGCTAGACTAAGAGAGTCAACCAAGTAATTGAGGACATTCTCAAAGCCTATTGTGGAGGGGAGCCAACAAGATGGATTCAATACCTTTCTCTAGTAGAATTAGTCTATAATACATCTTATCACTAGAGCATAGGGATGTCACCATTTAAAGCACTCTATGGGCAAGAATGCTTATCTCCTCTAAATTTCTATGATCTGACCTTAAGAGTCGAAGCCTCAAGAAAAATGCTCGAGAAGATGGAAGAACAGACCAACTATCCAAAAATATATTAAAGTTGCTCAAGATCGGCAAAAGCATTATGCCGAACACAAGGAGATCTGAGAGAATCTTCAAGGAAGGAGACAGTTCTTTTGTGGGTGTGACCCAAGCGTAGCTCATTGTCACTTGGGAAATATAAGAAGCTCAGCCAAAGATATTGTGGACCTTATACAATCAGCAAGTGTAGATAGAAGTGCCTATAAGCTGCAACTCCCAACCCATATTAAGGTCCATAATGTATTTCACGTAATCATGTTAAAGCCTTATGTACCCAGTATATCGATCATATTCTTGATGATGAGCAAGTTGTAATCCCAACGCAAGGAGTCCTTGAGTTGTAGCCTAGTAGGATCATAGATTCTAGAGAAAGGCAACTCCGTAATACAACATCTAGTACAATGGAAAGATTACCCTGATGAAGAGGATGCAACTTGGAAAGATGAAGCTACACTCTTAAAAGATTACCCCAAATTCATGACGAGATGAGGACATCTTTATTTCTTTAAGGGGAGAAGGATGTAACATGCCATCTTCAATAATAATATATGTCCATTTGATAGATGAATTTATAGTCTTTTTATAGTATAAAAATCATCAATTTTAATAATTTAGGTATTTTCACTCGAAATCTTACAATTTTGAGTCCAAATTCGGAATCTACACGTAATTTTACCTTAATATAGGATTTTACAGCACTCAAAACAAACACCAAAATAAGCCTTTCCGTAGATTTTTAGTTAAAAAAAGTTCGCAACCGCCGGGCGCATTAGCATGCATATCGAGGCCAACGCCCCAAAAAGGGGTCTCCGTCCCAAAAAGATGATGTACACATACCTAGGCGCTGTACAACAGCCATGTAAGGAAAAAAGGCTGGCCGTCCTAGCATATGGTCCCCACCGACTGCCACGTGAACACCCATGTGACCACTGACTCAGAAGGTACATGCGTACCTTACCTTTGCCCACGTACAGGTTGCAGCCATAGACCTGTACACCGTCCTTTACACCCCGCTTTACTCTCCCTTTCCTTGTACCCGTACCCATACTAGACCCTATATAAATTCCCCAACTCTCGCATAGCCTATACCCCGACGTCATGTGATACCCGTACCCGACACTCTATGTAGAGACTGTACTTGACACTTTGTATGGGACTGTATCCGACAGCCCTCTGCAGCCCCTCTCCCAGCAAGCCCTTTTGAGCCCATCTCCAAGTAGGCTCTACATTAAAAAAAATTCAACATCCCACCCTTGTGTTGAGGAGAGGGTGCCCTAAGCTGCTCTCCCCCCCCCCACGTGAATAGACTTAAGAGAGAACTCCCCTTCTCTCCCTCTAAGTACAAGCTTTTGTCCCAAATTCCAGTTTAAGGACACCGTTTCCTATATGACACCTTCGCCCTCCCTCCCTATTTGCGGCGGTGACTTTAGTAAGCACACTTTGGCTCTTAGAGGTGGTTCCCACATAAGAGTTTTATGCTTCTAAAGTGAGCAAACAAACTCTGATTTGTGATCCGACTAAAGCATTGAGTTTGCGCGGTGGCGTGGACTACGAGAAGGTGGATAGAATGGCGCCTCCTCGAAGACGCCAAGATACCATCTCGAGAAGCATGCATAATGACCCTAGAGGGAATGCCTCCGGATGCAGTCCCAACTCTCCTCTTGGAAGTCCCACAAGGAACTAATGGCCAGGTTTAAGCCCACCCTAGTGTGTAGACATCCCTCTGAGGTGCGGGAGGATCAAGTGATGGAGCCTGAGAGGGCGATATACTAACTTGAGTCCTCGTCCAGCTACAAACGATGAGGTGTATGGTCCCGTAGGCAGTCTACAGAGGCTGGAAGGCCGAATCCTAGATCATCTCCAGCAGAATAAAGTAAAGGAATAATAGAGCCCGAATCTAGTTATAGATAGATTTGAACATTGATTTTTTTTTAAAATCCCTTGTTTGCTAACATTATTGTATCATTGTTAAGGGTTGTTTAAATGAACATTGATTTTTTTTTAAAATCCCTTGTTTGCTAACATTATTGTATCATTGTTAAGGGTTGTTTAAATGAACATTGTGTAAGGTCATTAATTAAGAAACTTATTTATATATGTCACACAGTGTAGTAGGACTAATTAGAAAACAAAATTGATGCATGAGTTGGGTGGAAAGTGGGAGGATGGAATGCCCTGATGACAGCACCATCCTACGGACAGGTGGACTTGATTAGTTCGGTAGATTTCCAAAAAAATTAATTGAAAGTGGGAGGATGGAATGCCTTGATGGCACCATCCTACGGATGGGTGGACCTGATTAGTCGGGTAGCTTTTCAACAAAATTAATTGAAAGCTCTACGTTAGGTAAGTAGGCCCCCTAGGAAACCCTACTCTAGAGGATTAGGCCAGGAGATGTGCCTCATATAGATGGGAAAAAAAGCATTGTTTCTAGGAATCAAGAATAGAGGTTTCCCAAGTTAAGGTCAATCACTCTATGGGTGATTTGATTTTAAGAATCATTTAGGAGACCACGCTTCCCCTGCGGGCGGGATAGAACTAGGTCTTACTGATTAGTCGTATCTTCGCATCTTTACATGGTCGAGGTGTCAATGACAAGGAAATTTTTCTCTTTTAGATCTAGTAGAATATCTTAAGGTTTTCCCTATTTAAGATGGGAGGGACCTTAAACTGTTGCTCTCCACTGATAGGGAGTTCTAGGATCTTGCCTTCTTCCAAGGCCTGTGATGTGAGAGAGAGAGAGAGAGAGAGAGAGAGAGAGAGAGAGAGAGAGACCTATGATGGGAGTTCTAAGATCTTGCCTTCTTCCAAGACCTATGATGGAAGACAGGGGTGATTAGCTTGCAAGGTTCAGGCCTTGTTGAGTTCATTGAGGATGTTCTTGAGAGAGGTTGATGGTGGGGGTGGCTTGGTAGATGAGAGGGGTGATAGCATTGTTGGGGATGTAGGTGGAGAGATCAAAGGAGGAGTGACAGGTGGTGAGGTGAAGGTGAGGAGAGGAAGGCATGTTCTTTCTCCTTGCATTTGGTAGAAGTTCCTAAAGCATGTGTAGATGAAGCATGTTGAAAGGCCACCTATTGCACTGGTCATGTTGACTGCCCATTGCACTGGCCATGTTGGGGTGCCTTCTTCACACGTCTTTGTTGCTAGATGCATCATCATCATCATTGTCCTTGGCAATTTCTATGGTGTCC
Source organism: Cibotium barometz (assembly GCF_041138505.1). NCBI lineage: Eukaryota > Viridiplantae > Streptophyta > Polypodiopsida > Cyatheales > Cibotiaceae > Cibotium > Cibotium barometz. Next base: position 22,240,639 of record NC_141106.1, read on the forward strand.
TCTTCCTCTGCCTCCTTGACCTTGAGTGATGGCTTCATGGACTGATAAAATTCAAGGGTCTCCTTGGATTTCTCCTTGAAGATGTCCTAGGGGGGTAGGCCACGTGCACCGTGTGTCGAAGAGGTGGCACTTACTTGCGCATCCACAGTTGCAACTATATCCAAATTCTATGGTACAAGACAAGGATGTCAAGGGGTGCATATGCACTATTGGCCTCTACCTGAAGTGAGATGGCAATAGGCCTCATCCACGGCATGCCAACTACTACATGTGTGTGCACCCACTAAATGGCCCTACTAAAGAAGTTGGTGGAAGTAGGGTACCGGCATAACTCAATGGGAACAAAAAGGCCAATGAAGTCATCCTTATCCATCTGGTTGGAGAAGGTGAGGACGTGCCACACTAGGACTAAAGGGGTTGAGACGACAGAGGACATGGTGAGGGAATTGAAAGATGGTGGAGGACTAAGTAAGGGAGTTGGTGTTTTGGAAGAAGAGCATCGCAAGGGTGGTGTGGGAGGGATAATGGATTTTGGAAAGAATTGTGGAAAAGGTGGTGGTGGGAATCTCCTACCCTTATCCAGGTGGTTGGAAAAGGTGAGGACGCATCACTAGGACTAGAAGGGGTTGAGATAGAGGACATGGTGAGGGAATTGAAAGATGGTGGAGGGATGAATAAGGAAGTTGGTGTTTTGGAAGAAGAGCGTCACAAGGGTGGTGTGGGAGGCATAATGGGTGGTGTGGGAGGCATAATGGGTTTTGGAGAGAATTGTGGAAAAGGTGGTGGTGAGAATCTCCTCGTTGTTGTGTTGGAGGAGGTTGACCTGGAGGGGTTGGTGCTACAATTTAAGGAGGCGAGAGGGTGGTTGGGGAGGGATGGCAAGGTTGACCTAGAGGGGTTGGTGCTAAAATTCAAGGAGTTTGGAGGGTGGTTGTGGAGGGATGGTAAGGTTGGGTAGGTTGGTACAGCTCCATTAGGCTGTCCACCTTCCTCTCTCAGTTTTGCAGACGACCTCTTATTAGGGCCTAACCTTTAGCTCTATAATGTGTTCTTCAAGTTAAGTAATGGTTAGGTATTTTGTGTTGATGGCCCTCTAGAAATCCTTGCAGTGCTTGGAATCTAGTTATGGACCTCATCCACAAGCTATTGCCGATTACATGCCATGGTATCAGCTCTCTAGAGTACTACAATAGTTTGCATTCTAGCTACTTTGGCCCCCTCGACTTTGGTATGTAGTACCTCCAACTCTCATTGCAGATGCGTGATGCGGGAGTCAACTTCAAGGGCTTGCACTTGTTACAGCCTATAATTGAGGGCAATGGTGGCGTTTTTCTGAGTTTCTAGTTGGGCAATGGTGGCATGCGCTAGAAGGAGTGCTTGTTGGGCCACATCCACCTATTCTTTTATCATGCCGCCACCATGAAATTGGTCATGTTCCCAACAATATTGTGGAGCATAGAGAAAAGGTGATGGGAAAATTTAGAAGATGGCCTTAAGAGTTCAGTATGACCTAGGAGAAGCTTTTAGTAGAGGTGAGATTTCCATCCTAGATCCACTTGTGGGTTTCAATAATATTATGGTCTTCTTGTGTACTAGAGAATCTTCTCTACCGTCAAAGTGAACTACACCACCCACCAATACTACAATGGGGATGAATTTGTGGGAGGGGCCAATGAACTATGGTGGCTCAATTGGGTCCTAGGGCTGGCACTTTTGCCTACGACTCTGCTGACCATGTGGGGCTATCCATCGGATTTGTTTCCAAAAAGCTAGTAAAGGCCTCACTGGTAGTGGTCTCTTGATCCAACTTCTTCTTCTTAAGGTTAGGAGAGTCGGCTGGGAAGAAAGCTACTCGGGTTTGTTGAGGAGGCCCACTTGAGGTGGTAGCACTTTGGTAGCTAGGGCTCGTGCGAAGCACTTCCCATCTAGTGGCACTAAACTACAGAGGGGCCATTAAACTATGCTGGCTCAGTTGGGTCCTAGGGTTGGCACTTGTGCCTACAAACACCATATTAGATAATTTGGGAAAGATCCCATTCCCATTTGAAAAATGAGATCATGGTGAATTTGTCCAAAATTTTGTCAAAACCCCCTTATGTGACATATCATTGGGAAGATCTTGAAGAGTAGAATCTAGATCTACAATCTCTCTAACAAATTTGGAGTTGGCATGTTTACAATATATCCAAAATTAAGAGTGATTGATTCCCAAAATATGATATTTTTTCCAAATTATCTAATATTGACTTTACTGCTCTGCTCGCCATGTAGGGGAATCCATCAGGTTTATTTCCAAAAAGTTGGCAAAGGCCTCACTGGTAGTGGTCTCTTGATCCAACTTCTACTTCTTAGGGTTAAGAGAGGTGGCTGAGGAGAGAGCTACCGAATAGGGTTGAGGAGGCCTGCTCAAGGTGGAAACACTTTGGTAGATATAGGGTTCAAGGAGCTCTTCCCATCCGAGAACCTTTGTGAGAATCATGGCTCTGAACTTGCCAGTCAGGTTTGTGTAGATGCTATGGAGTTCATGGTGGTGAAAATGGTCGACCTAGTTCATTGGTAGACCTTGCTTGAGCCAAGCAAGGAGGGAGAGGTTGCATCTATTATGCCTATCTATCCATCAAGGATTGGTCAGCATGGTGAGGACCGCTCTGCTTGCGGTATATAGATCAAGGCAAGGAGTCTTGAGCTATGGATGAAGATGAGGCTATGCAAGAGAAAAGATGGGCTATGCGCTATTTTTAAAAGAAAAGACCCTACTACGTGCTTTTTTTAAAAGAAAACTTGGGTTTCTCTCAATGCTTGCTTTCGTGCAAGCTGTAGCATTATATGGTAGTGATGTGTGTGAACACACTTAGGGCTGCCGGGCCACTTTTTCCCTTACTAGGAGATTTTTTTCCCAATGCGTATGTACACCCTCTTATCTACTCATTTTGGGGTGTGTACTTATCTTTTGTATCTGGTACACATTTGTTAATTCTAATCTAGTGAGTTTGTGTGCTCTCAAGCTTCTCTATCTTGTGTGTGTGCATTGTTGCAACCCTAACCCTAATTCTAACAATTGGTATCAGAGAGCTAGCTTCCTTGACACTTGATCTAGTAGTCTGCCTCCCTCCTCATGACCCTGTTTTTCTGTCTCCGATTGAGATACCCTTTTAGAAGAAGAAGGTATATACTGTAGTGTGTTATATACCAAGTATACATAATTTTTTGGGGTCGCAGCGCGATTCAGGCACGTTTCGAATGCGTTTTGGGCTCCGCAAGGTTTCTACAGACGTTATGGAGAGGCATTATTTTGGATTGGTTCTGCTCGATTTTGGGTGTTTGGATTGTGCAGCAGCATCTACAGTGTCTTCTACAACATCGATCATCATACTTTCGCTACAGTAACACTCTATTCTCTACTTTGTGTTATTTTTCATACACTTTGCAGGTGATTCAGTTAGTTGGCAACCATCCGGGATTGCATTGAGTGAATACTGAGTACTTGCAGTGTGTTGAAAGATTTTGCATTTGGTAGTCTATCATGGCTGTTGTCTACTGAGGACAAACTTGATGGAACTAACTACCCATTGTGGTCCTATATGATGAGGCATGACTGGTTACTAAAAGGCCTTTGGAATGTGGTCAATGGTAGTGAAACATGTCCTGTTTCACAACTACATGTGCAACTAGGTGCTACAGGTACGTTTGAAGTAGAATTTGATACAGATGTGGCTCCACATGCACCACTAGTACCTCCCACTGCTGCTCAAATGAGATGGGATGGAAGAGATACACAGGCACATGCATTGCTTGCACTTTTTGTGAAGCGAAGCATTATTCTTCATATATGGTTATGTAAGACTTCAAAACAGACATGGGATGCACTTGTTGCATTATACCAGGTGCACAATGAAGCACGTATTGCATATTTACGCAAACAGTTGGAGTCTGAGCACATGAATGAGAGAGACTCAATGGACAACTTCTTAACCAAGATCAAAGATTTTAAGGAGCAGCTCGCTAGTGTGAATGAAGTATATCCTGATAGTATATTGGTGCCCACAGTTCTCAATGCATTGCTGGATTCTTATCAGAGTTTTGCCTCTACCCTTAGACTCATGATGAAGAGAAATCCAAATGCCCTTACATTTGATGAGCTTGTTTCAGTACTCTTGCAAGAAGACTTGCAAAAAGAGAGCTCTAGGCAAAACAGATCTATTATGCGAGTTGGTGACCAAGCTTTTGTTGCGAGTCAGAAAGGCAAAAGTAAAGCTTCTTCGCATGGTGGCTATAAGCCAAAATCAGAATCCTCAGGTAAGTATGCAGAGAAAGAAGGTGATAAGCCTAAAAAGAAGGACAAGTGTCACTATTGCAAGAAACCAGGGCGCTACATAAATGAGTGCAAGAAAAGACTAGAGAAGGAGAAAAAGAAAGAATCGGGCATGGTTGTGGCTGATGCATCTGCACCAAGTGCAGAGAAGAAGGAATCTGTAAGTTTTTCTCAAGATGATTGGGCATGGACTATACATTGTAGTTATGACCATTCTGTTCATGATGTATGCATGTCAGTGTTGCAGAATCAGATGCTTGGCTAGGCATTAAGAAGAACTTGCTGTCAGGCTTGATGAAATTTCTCAAGATGATTGGGCATGGACTATACATTGTAGTTATGACCATTCTGTTCATGATGTATGCATGTCAGTGTTGCAGAATCAGATGCTTGGCTAGGCATTAAGAAGAACTTGCTGTCAGTTTCAGTCTTAGCCTTGTCAGGCTTGATGAAATTTATGAATGACAGATGTATAGTTCAGGATAGCAATGATGGTTATTTTATCATTATCTCAGGTACCTTGTTTCATGGCCTATACAAGATGGATGTATTTGAGAAGTTGCAGCTGATGCTTGCTCAATCTCTATGACTCGTGCTATGAGTAACACAAAATTATGGCATGCACGATTTGCCATTTGAATTATGGCAGTTTGTTACGCCTCCAAAAGTATGATATGGTGTCTGAGTTGCCAACTCTTGAGACCCCTGCTAGACATGTATGTGGGGTGTATTCCTTGTAAAATGCATCGGGCATCATTTCCAAAGGATGGATCTGTGAGAGCTGTTAATAAATTACAGCTTATACATAGTGATGTATGTGGTCCTATGAGGACACCATCTATTGAGAGATATCTCTACTTTGTCAATTTTGTTGATGATTACTCCAGATATAGCTGGGTGTATCCATTAAAGTAGAAGTCAAAGGTTTTTATGGGCTTTAGGCACTTTGTATCCATGGCTGAAAATGCATGTGAATGTAAAGTTGGCACCCTTCGTTCAGATCGAGGGGGGAGAGTATATGTCCAAGGAATTTCATGCATATATGGCTGAAAAAGGCATAAGGCATCAATGTACAATGCCATACACTCCGCAGCAAAATGGTGTGTATGAGAGGAAGAACAGTTCTCTCATAGAGATGGCATGAGATGACATGATGTATGGTGAAAGCCAAGATTTACTTCATAGTTTTTGGTTAGAGGCAACTACATGCGCAAACTATGTGTTGAACAAATGGCCTACCAACGCATTGCAATCTAAAACTCCTTATGAAGCTTGGCATGACAGAAAGCCTTCTGTGGCTTATTCGTGTGTTTTTTGTTGTCTTGCTTATGTTCTTGTGCCTAAGCAACAACGCAGTAAGCTTAATGATAAGGCAGTTAAATGCATATTTGTGGAATACAATTCAGATAGCAAGGGATATAGACTCTACGATCCGACCTCAAAGCAGATTTTAAAAAGTAGAGGTGTTTTTGTCGAAAACTCAGTTCAGTCCATGCTTTCATGTAAAAAACAGCAGTATGCTCACAAGACATGTTTGATTCGCTCCTACCTTTGTTTAATGGAGGGCAACCATATGTAAAGCAATTGAATGCTCAACCAAGTGCTGAAATTCGACCTTTGTTGCAGGTGCAAAATCAGCCTTTTGATGAGGCAATTATTGAGAATATAGTGGATGAGGAGAGAGCAACCATAGAAGAATCTAAGCATATGCCAAAATGGCTTGTGTAGACATTGAGAGAGAGCAAGTTGGCAGCTCCTTTACCTAGCAGAACTCGTGCAGGTTCTCATCATGCAAATTTTTCTCATGTGGATCATGTTCTCATTTCTACTTTATGTAATGAGGAGGAATCTATTTCCTTTGAGGAAGCACATGATGATGATCATTAGATGCATGCTATGCTGGATGAGTATAACTCTATACTCAAGAATGACACCTGGTATTTGACAGATCTACCTCATGGCAAGAAAGCCATTGGTACTAAGTGGGTTTACAAGTTAAAACGCAAAGCACATGGTAGCATTGATCACTACAAGACTAGACTTGTTACAAAGGAGTATGACCAACAAAAGGATATTGATTTATGATGAGACCTTTACACCCACATCTCATATGACTACCATTAGGTGTCTCATTGCTTTGGTAGCACATCATGGGTGGAATGTACATCAATTGGACATTAAGACTGCATTCGTGAATGGTGATTTACATGAGGAGATGTATGTATCGCAGCCTCTTGGTTTTACTGTGAAAGGAGAAGAGTCTAAAGTGTGCAGGTTGAAAAAGGCTCTTTATGACCTTAAGCAGACTCCTAGAGCATGGTATGAGAAGATTCATGCATACTTGGTTGCAAATGATTTTTGCAACAGTCCACCAGAGAGTACCCTCTATGTGAAGAGGAGTAAGGACACATTTTTGGTCATCGTTCTATACGTTGATGGCATGCTACTCATGGAACTCAATATAGATCAAATTACAGTCATCGTTTGAGATGTCAGATTTGGGATCCTTGCATTACTATTTAGGGATTCAATTTATACAACTTAATGATGGCATTTTTATGTTGCAGTCTAAATATATACATAAGGTATTGAAGAGGTTTAATCTTGAAGACTGTAAACCTATGGCTACATCTATGGAGACAAGTACTCGACTTAGTCTTCAAAATTCAAGAGACTCTTTTGATACTAGTTTGTACCAGCAGGCTATTGGATCCCTTCTTTATGTGTGTAACACAAGGCCAGATATACAGTCTGCGGTCTCACAGTTGAGCAAATTTATGCATAGCCCAAGTCCGAAGCATTCGCAAGCTATTAAGCGGAGTTTTCGCTATTTACAGGATACTCGATATTTTGGATTATTTTATCCAAAGGGGAGTGAGTCATAACGGCATGCTTTTAGTGACTCAGATTAGACTAGATGTTACGACACACGAGTATCCACTAGTGGGTTTTGCTTTCGCCTTGGTGATTCATGTATATCATGGCTCAACAAGAAACAACCTACAGTGGCCACTTCCAACTGTGAAGCTGAGTACAAGGTAGCTTTTACAGCTACATTTGAGCATGTGTGGCTCTCACGTCTTATGGCTTATTTGGGTGTTGGACAATCGCCTAGCACTATGATTTTTGCTGACAACCGGAGTGCATTAGCAGTTACGAAGAATTCAATGTTTCATGCTCACACTAAGCAAATTGAGATACATTACCACTATATCAAAGAAAGACTCTCTGCAATAGAGATTAACTTGGTCTATGTGCCTACACATGACAACATCACAGATTTATTCACGAAAGCTCTTCCTCGTGAAAAGTTCGAAGCTTTTCGTAAAACTTTGAGCTTACTGCCTTTTCAAGATTGATCGGCCATACCTAGTACATGTTCACATCATCACTCCAAGAAAGATTTGTAACATTATATGATAGTGATGTGTGTGAATACACTTAGGACCGTCGTATCTGACACACATTTATTTATTCTATTCTAATGAGTTTGTATGCTCTTAAGCTTCTCTATCTTGTGTGAGTGCATTGTTGCAACCCTAACCCTAATTCCAACACAAGCATCTTAGGCTACCCAAGGTAAACATAAATACAATCAAACCCATTTTAAACTAAGTTTCGATCAATTAGACAAAATACCCGAAACTATTTGATAAATACATGTCAATTACATGCATATAATCTCTTCCAGTTATTATTATTAATCAAAATACCTATCGTCTTGACCATTAAATTCAATCTACAGTGTAGACAAAACCCATGGTCACACTCACTTTAATTATACATAATCAAATTATACCCAAAATAATAAACATTATGATCAAAATCTGATTTCTAAACCAAATTGCCATTACTGAATAATTAATTGTTTAAAAATATAACTAGCTTCGACACATGATGACTTAAGGCGAGGTTACAAACACATAAGGAGAATTTAATATAAGCTTTTGATGCCAATCCTGCTGTTAACATCTTAAACCAGATACACTAGTGACAATGAGGTGGATTGAAGAATGCCAGCAAAACTTCGAGTTACATGAGGAGGTGACAATAGCAAAGCGCATAATAGAACTGCTGCTTCCCCCTCGTCAGGAGTGCCTCAAGGCTCCCTGCGATTTGAGGCTTCTGTCAGCCAAATAATGCTGAAATCAGTGCCTTCATGGAGGGTTGGATATAACAAGGCTGAATAGAAAATAGAGGATGCAGAATTTCACTAACAGTGCTCTTTTGTGCATTGTGCCTGTGATGACATATTTGGTCATGGTATGGAGCTGCCTTAAAAACTTGCGTCTCCCAAGCGACTACATCGATCTTTGTTTTTTTACAAACCTACATCTTTCTTATACCCTGATGCCAACAATAGGGCACCAATCCTTTGAATAGTCTCTTTGATCTTGAACAACGGGTGTACAAACCAGCCTTACAAACTGCTGAAGACCTCCAAGCATGATTTTTATACTCTTGCTAATGCAAACCAATCCAATATGACAAAACGCACTTCACTTCTTTTCTTGAGATATCATCAAGCCATGCATCCAGCCAAAAGATGACACGTTCTCATCGTAGAAGCTGTGTTTTCACACTCAGGTGCCAATCTGAAGCAAAGTTGAATGATGATGCTCCACTAGGAATTACCATCTCCATCCAACTTAGCTTTCTCTTCCAAAGGAAACCTTGGCAGCTGAAATTTCCAAGCATTCCCATCAATTTGAATCAATGCACATATCCCTAAATCTTCTGGTGTGCTATGCTTGTCTGACAAATCTCCCCTTTTTTCATGAAGCTGGAAAAAAAAAACACCATGTTAAATCTCTCTCTCTCTCTCTCTCTCTCTCTCTCTCTCAAAGTTTAAGCAAAGTAATCAGATATTCAGCTTTACGCTCTTGCTCTTAGTGATAAAGAGCACTTTCTAACAATGTCTGCATGTCATCATTGAATGAAACACCAATCGAAACGGCATCTCTATTAAGTGCATTCATATATGCTATGTCTTTAACTTTTAGCGAACAAGTACCTGATTCACAGCATTAAGCAGATTCATAGGCAATCCTTTCGTCATCGCATTTTGTTGCTGGAAATCCTCCCAGGCATTCATTACATTCTGAGCTTCCTCACAGGGACCCTGTTCATGCAAGCAAAAATCAATCAGTCTATAAAGGAAGTTTTCTGCATCATATACTAACACACTTTTAAAAAAAACTAAGAACTGACCTCTTGCAGAAAGTTTGATGCCGCAGAATGCATAAGCCCACTCTCTGCCAGCGTCTTTACAGATTCTGCAAGATCAATAGAAAAAGTCAAAGAATTGGCACAAGATAAGCCACATTTTTGCACCTTTGAGAGAAAAGTATTAACATTATTTTCCTACAAGCTCACCTAAGAATAGGGTTCGCATCTTTGTGTTCTTTTGACAGCTTTTCACCATGTTTTGGGCAAAAGCTTGACGCTCATCCTCGGTCATAATGAAGGCTTCTCCAGATACATTGTTGTTCTGTTCCTTTGCACTCTAAAAGTCACAAATTAGGCCCATGTTAGATATAAAATGGTTGCCATCTCTTGCTAAAGACATGATGTGAGAGGATACAGATTATTAAAGAAGAGACAAAGCATGGGCCAAGGAGGAGAAACTCTGCTTCGAAACCTCATTAGAGTGACATGCTAAATGATCATATAGAACATATTCACAAAAATCGAACAGCAATGAGATTCACTTAAACACGCTCAGCAATAAGTGCTGGTATTTACAACACTCTAAAAGTCACAAATTAGGCCCATGTTAGGTATAAAATGGTTGCCATCCCTTGCTAAAGACATGATGTGAGAGGATACAGATTATTAAAGAAGAGACAAAGCATGGGCCAAGGAGGAGAAACTCTGCTTTGAAACCTCATTAGAGTGACATGCTAAATGATCATATAGAACATATTCACAAAAATTGAACAGCAATGATTTTCACTTAAACACGCTCAGCAATAAGTGCAGGTATTTACAACTGCACAGAAAGGAACCCACTTAGCCCCAAAACCAATGGGCAGGGGAGAATGGCAAGCATGTAGGGCGACACCGATGGAGACGGATAGGTAAGGCCAAGTGAAGAAGTGACAAACAACATGCCACCAATATTGTCAATGTCGCCACCACAGCTATCTCTGTAACCACTGCTCCATGACAGGAGTGGGCCCCGATAACAGGATGAACAAGAATTTGGTGGTTTTTAGAAAGGCAGCGATGTTCTCCCCAAGACCCACCAGAACAGAACCCTCATAGGAGGACAATCCCTAGTTCCAATGGCATTCTTGCCCTACAGCAGGTCCACAAGATCCCATGTATTATTCTTCATGATAGAAGAAATCTCATCCTGCATGGCTTGCACCCACTGCTCATTCTCCTATGTTTCTTTATAAGAAGAAGGCTCTTCTGAATCAAAGAGACCCCCCATGGAAAATGCAGACTCCCCATGCTCTACATTCAATGCATGGCTGGAACTAGCCCTTGTTCTTCCGGTCAGTGGAGCTGAAATTTTGATACCTTGCAAGGTTTTCAACAACCATCTAGGCACAGATTGGCTCCCTATATGGCTGTTTGCTCTTCCCTAACAACATCTTCAACCTCTTCCATATAAGGGGGCTGATTTGCTGGTTGTTCCATATATTTTACATCTTGTTCAACTTGAGGCATATCCTGAATAGGGGCTGGCTGAACTGAATCCCCACTAATGTGGATTTCTTTGATCCCCCATAACTTAGGCTTCTACCCCATATGCTATCATAGCTTTTTAGGGTTTTTTGTGTTTTTAGGGTTTCACCTTGGGCAACCTATGAGCTGCCCGTGAGCATCATCACCCGCCAAGTTGTAGGTGCTGCTGACACACACTTCCAGAGGGGTGACAACAACATTGTTATTCTGTTCTTGATGTGCTCCTAAGTCTTCGTATTGCTTTTTAAATTTGTTTTTGTTGAAATGATATTGAGGCAGTAGGGAAGACTGCTGATTGTTTGCCTTGAACAGACAAGCTCTTGTGTTGGTGCTAAATGCACGAGAGTGGTTGAGTGATTTGCTTGCTATTTCTTGGGCCTCCATTCTTTGTCAAACTTTAGGTGAATTTGTTGGGGTTGAAGTTGGTGGTGAGGTTTTTTTCACATTGTTCGATTTTGGCAACCATATGATGGAATTACCATCATAGAATCCTTGGTTGAAGTACATGCACAGGCACCCTTGAGACTCGAAACCTGCAAACAAACAAATAAACAAGAAGGGGGTGCAGGCCTGACTCACCTCCCAACCATGACAGTCATGGGCAAGCCCACAGTCTTGGTTGTCCCCACCGAGCCACGAGCTGAGCTAACTAGGTTGACGTACCGATCAATCTCTACCTCGTGACGTCCCATACCGCCACGAAGCTACCCTCACGGGCCTCCAGATTGCTGCCGGCCTTGGCTGCATAAAGCAGGTGCACGTCTGCACTAGATCCAGGCTCCAGACCATAGAGCTCTCACAAATCACGCGAGACTCTATATCACTAATGACTAACCTTGGCCACCCTTTTATAGGCTCTTGGCCGGTCATTGAGCGGCCACACTTGGATGCCCGCTCGTCCATACTTGGGTGCCCGCTCGTTAGTCTATCCCTAACTCAACTCGCCAATCAGTCAGCCTAGCTCCAAGCTTCTCCAAACCTCGAAGCTAGTCTTGTGTGCGTGTAGCACACGGTAGATACACACTGTGCACATGACATAATCCCCTTCCTCTAAGAGCTCACTCTTGAGCTCACTAAGAAGCCAGGGTAATCTCTCTGAAGAGTAGTCAATGTCTCCCATGTAGCGTCCTCCTCAACACGATCCTTCCACTTAATCTTGTATTCCGTGATAAGCGTATTACGCAATCTTCTTTCACGAAATCCAAGAATCTTTTCAGGTTCGTGTGGAACAAATGTCATGTTCTCGACATCTATGATTTCTTGAGGAGGTAACTAACTGGTCTGTTCCACCCAGTACTTCCTTAAGTCTACTGACATGAAATACAGGATGAACTTTCACATGAGAAGGCAAATCCAATTCATATGCGATTGAACCAATCCGTCGTGTAATACGAAATGTTCCACAGTATCTAGGGAATAATTTTGGAGATCGACCTGTCCGTAAAGTCTCGGAATCTTTCGGAACTCGAAAATACACCATCGTTCCTTCAGAGAACTCTCTGGGTGAACGATGTCTATTAGGATAAAACCTGTCTCGGTCTTGAGCACTTCTAATAGATTCCTTCGCAACTTATAACATTTCTTGCATATCTTGCAAAAAATTACGTGTTGCATCATGCAGAAGTCCTGAGAATCCTACTGTAACAGGTGATCTAGGTTGAAAACCATACATAAGCATGAAAGGACTAAAACCTGTACTCGTATGCTTAGTACTGTTATATGCAAATTCTAACATCCCATGAACTCTGTCTTTTGGATACATATGAACGAAGCATATCCTCCAAAATCTGATTCACTCTTTCTGTCTGGCCATCAGATTGAGGATGATCTGAGGAACTCAAATTCAAAGTTGTTTCCAACTTCTCAAAAACAAGTTTCCAAAAATCACTCGTAAACTTAGAGTCCCTATCACTGACTATGTGCTGAGGTAACCCGTACAATCTAAATAATTGCTCGATAAACTGTCGTGCTAATTGCGTAGCTGTAATAGTCTTCCGGGTTGGTAAAAATCTAGCCATTTTTATCAAGCGATCTACCACAACCCAAATAGAATCGTGGCCTTGATGTGTTCTGGGCAATCTGGTAATAAAATCCATGGAAATACTTTCCCATTTATTACCTGGGATTTGCAAAGGATGCAACAACCCAGCCTGTCTAAAGCGTTCAGCTTTATTTGCTTGACAAATTTGACACTTGACAACATAATCTTCTACATACTCTTTCATCTTTGGCCAATAAAAAGTGTGTTTTACTAACGATAGCGTCCTATGTATCCCAGGGTCTCCAACAGAAGAGACGTCGTGACACTCCTTAAGAATCTTGGACCTAATGTCCGGGTGGTACACAAATTTTGTCATTACGGAATAGTAAACCATTCCAAATCATCCACTGGCCTCCTACAGCCTGATGGTAGGCTGTTCAGTCATCGAGTCTTGGTCAATCAATGAGCTCCCGTCCTGGATCTTCTGCCAAAATGGACCAAATAACTATCAGTCCTGCAAAGCCCTCTCAATGACTGAAATAAGTCAGTAGAAATCTCGGCGAACGACAAAGTATTCGAAGAAAGTGGAATCAAAACACAATGGAAAGTGATATACAAAGAAGAATCCATTATATTTCCAAAATCAACTGTATTTACAAGAGGTCCCTGAGAGGGATGTATACAATCACCTAAAATACTATACTGGGTGTTCCTATGCTGAAAAGAAAAAATATTACTAGACCAATCTATCTGGACTTGAAGAGTCTTAAACCACTCAATCCCTAATAACAAGTCTATATGTTCTAGGTGCATAATATAGCATTCCAGAGTATCTTTGTAGTCCTGAATCTGGATTGGTAGCATCTCCACCTTTCGACCCCATACTTGCCGACTCGCAGGTGGGCGTACCTCATAGGTATGATCGCTGGGTGACGTATCAAGACTCAATTTCTGCACAAGTTTGTAGTTAACAAAGTTGTGTGAGCTGCTAGGGTCTAGAAGAATGTGGATTCTATGGCCATTCACTTCTCCATAAACTCGGAGAAGATCATGCAAGTCAAAAACTTTAGAGTTGAACAGACAATCACAACATGTACTACAGTAACTGACGTACCTGTCAAAGACAACTGGTTAGCTGCCTTTGGCTTGGGTCCTGCGTTGGTCTTTGCACCCTTTTGCTTCGGGCACTCGTTACGCATATGTCCTTTTTCTTCGCAGATAAAACAACCTCCCTCCTTCTTGAGCTTCAAAGCCTTAAGGAGTCGTTTCTTCTTCGCTGGAGTCGAACTTGGAGTCTTCGAAGGTTGGTCCGAAGACTTTCCTTCAATCGTGTTAGCCATAGGTGCAGAGAACTTTCTTTTATGCTTGTTCCCCTGCTCGGTAACAGGTTTAGACTTGGAAGAGACCATTGTATCATCATAGATACGAGCTGAATGAATGGCTTCGTCCAACGTTTTGCATTTGTTATTTTTAACCTGTAAACGGTATGAGTCTGGTAAACCAGCTACTACGAAGAACCCCAAAAGAGTAGTGGGATCCATTTTTGTAGCTTTCATCTGCAAGTCCCTAAACTTCTGGAGGTAGACCTCATAAGTGAGGTGCTATGAGGTCATGGTCAAAGCGGTAAACCGGGCAACAACATCGTAATCATCCTCTTTCTTGAGGAATTCCTTCTTGAAGACGTCTTCAAATTTTGCCCAAGTCGTTGGCTTAGGGTTGAGTTTCTTCCACCAAAGCAAAGCTTTGCCTGAGAGGAAACCTGCTGCTAACTGGATCTTTTTTCCATCATCATATGGATGAAACTGAAAATGGACCTGCCACTTATGTAGCCAAGTGTCCACGATCTCCTTGGTACGCTGCTTTTGCTCACCCCTCCGAATGGTTCCGGAGTAATGTTGGGGCCTAAAGCAGAGACCAAGGTATCCATACCCGAAAGAGTAGATAGGGTAGTGGTCAAAAGAGAGATGGAGTTCCGCAAAGCTTGCATCTGGGCGGCGATTTGTGCCTGACGTTCCGAAGAAGAAGCTTCGAGAGCTACTTTGAACTCTTGGAAATCAGATTTGGACACATAATCGTCAAAAAGATCGGCATCGGTATCTTCCGTAGCCGGCAAGCCTTCGCGTTCGACAAGGGGCTCCAGCTCAGATTCTTGGGTCGACATCTTGAAGAGGGCAAGTGGAGAAGAAAATTTGATCTTACACAAGAAAAGTGCGAGAGAACTTGAGAGCTTGAGAGCTTGAAAACTTGAGAGATGTGTGGCAAGAAGCCCACTTAAGGGGTTTATATAACCTTCCCCAAAAGCAACTTGAGCTTTTGCGTTTGTGTTTCTCTCTCTCTCTCTCTCTCTCTCTCTCTCTCTCTCTCTCTCTCTATATATATATATATATATATATATATATATATATATATATATATATATATATATATATATATATTTTGTTTTCTTTATTTTAAAAAAAACACTTTTAAACCTTAGGACCTTTAAACTCTTTAAATTTAAAAAAAAAAGTTTAATCTTTTTAAAAAAACGAAAACAACCCAATCGGTGGGATGCTTTTATTGGTTTTATTTTTCCCTGGAATTAGCGCTGCCGCCTGCGTTGCTGTCGTCGCCTGACACGCTGTCACCACCTACACTGCTGCCAGCGCCTGTGTTCGCTCAGGTGGCCTGCGCCTGCACAGGCCTGGCCGCTTGGTTGCGTAGGCAGGCGCCCGCCAGCCTGGCCGCCTCGTTGCGTAGGCCTGGGCGCCCGCCTACGTAGGCCTAGGCGCCTGCCAGCATGGCCACCTACGTAGGCCTGGCTGGCTGCCAGGCTGTGGCCGCTTGCGTAGGCTTGGCTGCCTACACAACTGCGTCTACTTGCTTGCGCCTACAACGTCCGGTAGCCCACGACCCGCACGCGACCAGCACTGCCACCACGATCGTCTCTCTCTCTCTCTCTCTCTCTCTCTCTCTCTCTCTCTCTCTCTCTCTCTCTCTCTCTCTCTCTCTCTCTACCCGCCTGCTACCCCACCCACTCGCTCGCCATCACCTTCTCCCTGGGCCGCCCTTGTTCGCTACTGTCGCCTTCGCTCGGGGCCGCCCTTGTTCGCTACTGTCGACGCCTTCTCCCCGCTGTTCTCTGTTCACTACTGTCGTTGTTCGCTGCTCTCTCTCTCTGTTCGCCACCCACTGCGCCTTCTGTTCGCTTCCACCGCCCCCTCTCTCACTGTTCGCCTCTCTCCTCTGCCCTATGCCCGTCCCTTCACTCTCCGCCGGCTTCTGTTCGCTGCGCTGGCTCCCCGCCCTTCCCCACCCACGGCGAAGAGAGAGAGAGAGAGCAGCGAACAACGACAGTAGCGAACAGAGAACAGCGGGGAGAAGGCGTCGACAGTAGCGAACAGGGGCGGCCCCGGGAGTAGCGAACAAGGGCGACCCACTGCGCCTTCTGTTCGCTTCCGCCGCCCCCTCTCTCACTGTTCGCCTCTCTCCTCTGCCCTGTGCCCGTCCCTTCACTCTCCGCCCTCTCTCTCTCTCTTCGCCGCCCACTGCGGCTTCTGTTCGCTGTGCTGGCTGCCCGCCCTTCCCCACCCACAGCGAAGAGAGAGAGAGCAACGAACAACGACAGTAGCGAACAGAGAACAGCGGGGAGAAGGCGTCGACAGTAGCGAACAGGGGCGGCCCCGGGAGAAGGCGACAGCAGCGAACAAGGGCGGCCCACTCCGCCTTCTGTTCGCTTCCGCCGCCCCCTCACTGTTCGCCTCTCTCCTCTGCCCTGTGTCCGTCCCTTCACTCTCCACCCTCTCTCTCTCTGTTCGCCGCCCACTGCGTCTTCTGTTCGCTACGCTAGCTGCCCGCCGTTCCCCACCCACGGCGAACGGAGAGAGAGCAGCGAACAACAACAGTAGCGAACAGAGAACAGCAGGGAGAAGGCGTCGACAGTAGCAAACAAGGGCGACCCCGGGAGAAGGCGATAGCAGCGAACAAGGGCGGCCCACTGCGCCTTCTGTTCGCTTCCGTCGCCCCCTCTCTCACTGTTCGCCTCTGTCTCTGCCTTGTGCCCGTCCCTTCACTCTCCGCCCCCTCTCTCTCTCTCTTCACCGCCCACTGCGGCTTCTGTTCGCTGCGCTGGCTGCCCGCCCTTCCCCACCCACGGCGAACAGAGAGAGCAGCGAACAACGACAGTAGCGAACAGAGAACAGTGGGGAGAAGGCGTCGACAGTAGCGAACAGGGGCGGCCCTGAGAGAAGGCGACAGCAGCGAACAAGGGCGGCCCACTGCGCCTTCTGTTCGCTTCCGCCGCCCCCTCTCTCACTGTTCGCCTCTCTCCTCTGCCCTGTGCCCCTCCCTTCACTCTCCGCCCTCTCTCTCTCTCTTCGCCGCCCACTGAGGCTTCTGTTCGCTGCGCTGGCTGCCCGCCCTTCCCCACCCACGGCGAAGAGAGAGAGAGCAGCAAACAACGACAGTACCGAACAGAGAACAGCAGGGAGAAGGCGTCGACAGTTACGAACAGGGGCGGCCCCAGGAGAAGGCGACAACAGCGAACAAGGGCGGCCCCAGGAGAAGGCGACAACAGCGAACAAGGGCGGCCCACTGCGCCTTCTGTTCGCTTCCGCCGCCCCCTCTCTCACTATTCGCCTCTCTCCTCTGCCCTGTGCCCGTCCCTTCACTCTCCACCCTCTCTCTCTCTCTTCGCCGCCCACTGCAGCTTCAGTTCGCTGCGCTGGCTGCCCGCCCTTCCCCACCCACGGCAGAGAGAGAGAGAGAGCAGCGAACAACGACAGTAGCGAACAGAGAACAGCGGGGAGAAGGCGTCGACAGTAGCGAACAGGGGCGGCCCCGGGAGAAGGCGACAGCAGCGAACAAGGACTGCCCACTGTGCCTTCTAATCGCTTCCGCCGCCCCCTCTCTCACTGTTCGCCTCTCTCCTCTGCCCTGTGCCCGTCCCTTCACTCTCCGCCCTCTCTCTCTCTGTTCGCCGCCCACTGCGGCTTCTGTTCGCTACGCTGGCTGCAAGCCCTTCCCCACCCACGGCGAAGAGAGAGAGAGAGCAGCGAACAACGACAGTAGTGAACAGAGAACAGCGGGGAGAAGGCATCGACAGTAGCAAACAGGGGCGGCCCCGGGAGAAGGCGACAGCAGCGAACAAGGGCGGCCCATGTTAGAAGTCATCTCCTGTCCAGTTTTATACTCCAGGGCCTTTGTTGTGGGTGTGCCCGCCCTTATGAGGTGTTTTCCCATTTTTCCCCACTCTCCGCATTTTTCCCCTATTTTTTCCCATTTTTCTGAGGCTTGGGAGGGCTGCCAGGTGATGCCAGGAGCACCCTATTGCTGGCCGACTGGATCTACATCAATCGTGGGCTTCAGGGCTGCTGGCCGACTGGATTTGATCAGTCGTGGGCACCTGTTTTGCTGGCCGACTGCATTTATGCAGTCGTGGGTCTTTTCATCAGTCGTAGGCATTCCTTCTGCAGGCCGACTGCCCTCTATGGGAGGTATATATAGGACCCCAGCCCCCATACCTCATGTATCATTCCTCAGGATCTTCTTGTGTATATAGAGCAGAGTCACACGCCTACATCTCTCTCTCTCTTGTGCTGTTTTTCTGCCTGCGTTTTTGCTCTTGTGTTCCCAGATTTGGTCATCATCTCCGCTGCGTATTCTGACAGCCCACTGCGCCTTCTGTTCGCTTCCGCCGCCCTGCCCGTCCCTTCACTCTCCGCCCTCTCTCTCTCTCTCCGCCGCCCACTGCGGCTTCTGTTCGCTGCGCTGGCTGCCCGCCCTTCCCCACCCACGGCAAACAGAGAGAGAGCAGCAAACAACGACAATAGCGAACAGAGAACAGCGGGGAGAGGGCGTCGACAGTAGCGAATAGGGGCGGCCCCGGGAGAAGGCGACAGCAGCGAAAAAGGGCGGCCCACTGCGCCTTCTGTTTGCTTTCGCCGCCCCCTCTCTCACTGTTCACCTCTCTCCTCTGCCCTGTGCCCGTCCCTTCACTCTCCGCCCTCTCTCTCTCTCTCTCTTCGCCGCCCACTGCAGCTTCTGTTTGCTGCGCTGGCTGCCCGCCCTTCCCCACCCACGGCGAAGAGAGAGAGAGAGCAGCGAACAACGACAGTAGCAAACAGAGAACAACGGGGAGAAGGCGTCGACAGTAGCGAACAGGGGCGTCCCCGGGAGAAGGCGACAGCAGCGAACAAGGGCGGCCCACTGCGCCTTCTGTTCGCTTCCGCCGCCCCCTCTCTCCTCTACCCTGTGCCCGTCCCTTCACTCTCCGCCCTCTCTCTCTCTCTCTTGGCTGCCCACTGCGGCTTCTGTTCACTGCGCTGGCTGCCAGACCTTCCCCACCCACGGCGAACAGAGAGAGAGCAGCGAACGACGACAGTAGCGAACAGATGTCACCAATTGGCCGACCATTTGGTCCATCTCCAGTTTTTGCGTCTCGTTCACTTGAGGCCAGGCCGGTGTCTCATGTGAAGAGGCCAGTATTTTGCTGACATGGACGGGAGCCAGACTGGTGCCACCCGTGTGTTAACAGGATGGTGTCGTATGGACGGGAGCCAGACCAGTGCCACCCGTGTATGACCTGGACTGTTGTGTTCGACCCATGGGACTGTCACGCCATGGAAGAGCCAGTATTCGTGCCATCACACCATAGGGAGACTCGTGCCTGGAACTGTGTCTTACCTATGGGACTGTCACTCCATAGGAAGACCAGGTTTTTATGTTTTTATGTCGTGCCAGTTTTGTGCCGACAGATATTTTGTACTTGTTCCATGAACGGGAGATATGTCCATGTCACTATTTGCACATGCACACATGATTTGCATGCTTGAAACTGTTTTCGCATGATATGTATTTGTGTGTTTGCCTGCTTGACGTGTTACTTACTGAGCGGGGACGCCTGCCAGTGAGTCGTGAAGTCTGCTCTGTATTCTGACAAGTTTTGGTGCAAGTACGTCGCACTTGTTGTTTTAATGTTTTATATTCTAACCCTTTAATTTATAAGGTTAGGTGTTCACATTTATTTAAAAGTGGGCACCCACTTTGGGGCCAAGGTGGGGAGCCCCACTTTTAAGTGAGTGTGGGGGTGGGCATGGTCACCTACCCACACTAGTCCCCCCCACATGCATGCGTGGAAATCTTTAGTTGTAACTTCACTTTTATTTTATTAAAAAGGACTCCCTCCATCAAGCGTAAAATGATCATCGCTTCTATCTGGCGTTGAATTCATCAACCGGCGATCACCTTCGCTGGTGGCTCTTTCGTCTACAACACCTGGCGGCTGCTTCATCACCCATACAAGCGTCTGCCTCTACTCTCCCCAGGCGGCTGGCTGCAACTGCACTGCAGGCGGCTATTCTCCCCAGGCGGCTGCTCTTCTCCCTGCGCTACAGGCAATTCAGGCTGCAGTCAACCGCTTCTTGCTCTTACAGGTTGTACTACAGCAGGCGACTTCTCTTGGACCAGCAGGCAGCGTGGTATTTCTGTAGACGCCTGTGTGCTTTCCTGCGCATCTCTTCCAGCACGTTACCTCTCTCCACTGCAGGCACCTACACTACCCTTTGCAGTCAAAGCATTCATCTGCAGCCAGGCCACTCTATACTGGTTGTTTTTCCACGCTTCTTGAGGCTGAGCCACCTTC
This sequence comes from Cibotium barometz, assembly GCF_041138505.1. Lineage (NCBI taxonomy): Eukaryota > Viridiplantae > Streptophyta > Polypodiopsida > Cyatheales > Cibotiaceae > Cibotium > Cibotium barometz. The sequence continues at coordinate 22,261,249 of NC_141106.1, forward strand.
TCCTATACAATGGGTGGCTGTGTTCCTGCAGCAAGATTTTACTTCTCCCAAGGCAATTTTTCTACTGCTTATTTGCACGAGGTTGTACTTCTTTTCCTTTGGCGGCTACAAGAAGACTTCACATCTCTTGGGTGGCTACATCTTCTACACGAATACCGCGGGTATTGGTTCTCTATCAACCATCTACAAGTAAGTGAATTTCAGATTTCAATAGAGTATTTTATGTTTAAATCTGATAAGGGATTCATCCCGCTCGGCCAACACCCGTTCAGTGCCGGGTTGTCCAAGCTCTATTGGAGAACCTCGGTCCAAAGGTGCTGAGATCGGGAGAGCCAGGCGTTAGTACGAGAGCACCTGTTTGTGCGTGGTCTCGGAACACCAGTGAGGCGCTCTCCGCGGAGTCCAGTGAAAGCACAGGACCATAGCGATTGGACCACACTAGTGGTCGTTCTGCTTCGAGCTTCTACATCAAAATTCGAGCCTATTTGTTTGGTATTGTTTTCATATGTACATGGACATTATCTGGTTCTTGGAACCCATGGAGCATTGTATTTATTAAATACTCCCAATAAATATATCATATATTGAGGGGGGGGTCGGCCCGTTCCGGCCCCAGTGCTGGTGTCCATCTTTCCATTTCATTTCATTTAAATTTCAAGTTGTTTTAAGTTGTCCATTTCAAATTTGTGGTTTTAAAGTTGTGCTATTAAGCGTGTGGGTGTCCAACGGAGTCTTTCCCACTTGACGGGATCGGTTTCATTGGTATCAGAGCGCGGTTGTTTCCCTCTTCCTAGTGGGGAAACGAACCTGTGTACTGGACATCCCGCTTTTAGCAAACTTTAAACACAATGGACAGCCAAGGCAACCCTTTGGAAGTGCCTAATTCGAGGGGTCCATCTAGTGCTTCTCGTGGGTCTGATGCCCTGCGTGGTAGGCACAAGCCCCTTGAAAGGGTTCTTGATAGTGAATCCAAGGGTCAACTGTCTCCAGGAAAGACAGTTATGCTTGAACAAGAGCCTGATGCTATGAGGGCTGAAATGGAACATATGAGAAAACTTTTGCAGGCTCAAGAGCAAGAGTTAAAGTTCTTACATGAAGATCCACATTTGCAAAGTGCTATTGAAGCCAGGAAGGCTGATGCTATGGTTGATATAACTTTTGAATCAATGGCTCGTGAAGTGGGTAAGAAACCAAGGGAGTTGGCACTTGCCTATCTCCTTCGCAAAGGTGATATCAAAGAGGGGGATGACGGAGAGCTAAAATTCAGAAATCCACCTCGTTTGAAGCATGGAGATCCCGCATCCCAGAGGCTGAAATCTTTTATGCAAAAGGAAGAGGTGACTGTCACCTCTCGACATGCATCTTCTCCCCAAGGCACTAAGCCTGACAGATATATGTATGCCAGTGCTCATGGAGGGCATGAAAGTCACATGCATGCAAAACATGTTTCTCATGGTGACAGGTCTGCTTCCAGAAAAATTTTGCCTTCTGAGTTGTCTCATGGAGAGACCATGCCATATGCAGGTAAGTCACATGCATCTGAGTTTCGAGTTCGTGGAGCACATGCCACCGTGCCCCATGAAGCTTCTATGATGGCCCATGGAGCCCATGCAGACAGGGCTACCCCGTTGGATAAGGGGAAAAGAAAAAGAGAAGACCATGAGCCTCATGCCAGGAAGCTCAAGGAATTCAAAGCAGGTGACAAATCTGTTAAATTTGATGCTTGTCATGGTGAACATGATGCTTCTAAGGTGTTAGCATTTGTGGCACAGTTCGACATTGCTTTTAGCGATGAGGATTTCACAGAAAAGTCAAAGGTGCGCCATGCTAGCATGTTTTTAAAAGGGACTGCTGCCCATTGGTGGATCACTGAAAAGATCACCAAGGATCCCATTTCTACTTGGAAGGAATTCAAGGATAGATTTTATGCTCAGTTCTTGCCACCCAATGCAGAGCAAACTCTCACTCAAAAGTGGGACAGGCTGGAACAAAAAGATAACGAGAGTGTGCAACAGTATGTTAACAAATTCTGGAAAGTGTTGCTGGAAGTGACTCCCTTCATGCAAATCACTGAGGATGAAAGAAAAAGGAAGTTTCGTTCTGGATTGCAACCAGCATATAGATCGGGTATTGAATTGCACCCGAAACATACGTTGCAACAACTCACAGCTTCTGCCCTTGCTACAGAGCAATTGGTGCTCAAGATCAAGCAGGATCAAGGAGGTTCCAAGGGGAAGGACAAGGCTGTCCCAAATCAGCAAAAGGGTGGACAGCCACCTAAGAAGAACTTCCGGGAGCCTTACAAGGGTGGTAAAGCTGAAAATAACACATCTAAAGAACAGGGCCCAAGGAAGAACAAATTCGGCTTAACCCCGGAGCAAAGAGAGCAATATGCTAAGGATGGAAAATGCTTTTCTTGTGGTAGCAAAGACCACATGTTTCGGCAATGCCCAGATCGCAAACCAAAGCACGAGGACAAGCACACCAAAGCAAATGTTCATGCAGTTCCTGATGTGCAAGGTAATACAGGTCATGATGCAAAAGAGCGTATGGTTTGCAAGGCTTGGGGGCAAATCAAGGATCAGCCCGCACTCTTCATGTTTGATGACTGTGCAACTGACAATTTCATCTCTATGCAAATGGCAGCTGCATTGGGTATTGAGGTTGAAAACATGGGACCTCAGATTGAAGCTGAAGCTGCATTTATTGGTAAAGAGGTGCAGGTTACCCCTTTGATAGGGAAGTTGCGCATTCATATCCAGGGCTATCTTGATAATGAGCATTTTCTAGTTGCTCCTCTGAATGAATGTGATGTATTGTTGGGCAAGCCGTGGCATCATAGGCTTGAGCCCCGCAAAGACTACAAGTCCAATATGATTTCTTTTATGCATAAAGGCCGCATGCATTTTATTGATGCTGGCAAAGAAGGGGATTCCATCCCAGTTGTATCACACATCCAAATTAATAAAGCAATGAAAAAGAGTCTTTCAGCGTACTTGGTTTTTGTGCGTGATAGTCTTGTGCCAAATCATCAAAATGTGGATGCTATGTCTAATGATAGGCTGAATTTTCTTAATGCATTCAACGACTGTTTTGCTGACTCGTTGCCAGGTGAATTACCTCCCCAAAGGCCCGAAGATCACCGCATAGATCTTGTGCCAGGTAGTTCTCCACCTAACAAACCCGCATACCGAGTGAGTGCCGCACAACAAGAAGAAATCATGAAGCAAGTAAACGAGCTTTTAGAGAAAGGTTTGGTTCAGCCCAGTTCCTCACCTTACTGCTCTCCTGTGCTTCTTGTTCAAAAGAAGGACGGATCATTCCGTATGTGTGGACTATAGAGCTTTGAACAAGCTTACCATCAAGAACAGATTTCCAATTCCACGTATTGATGATATCTTGGATAAGCTTGATGGTTCGGCTTGCTTTAGCAGACTTGATTTGAAGAGTGGTTATCACCAGATACGCGTGGTGCCACAAGATGTCCATAAGACTGCATTCAGGACAGCCTTCGGATTATATGAATTCTTGGTAATGCCTTTTGGTCTTACCAATGCTCCTGCTACTTTTAATCGTATGATGGATAGGATATTCCGACCCCATCGCAAGTTTACAGAAGTCTTCTTTGATGATATCTTGGTTTTCTCCAAGAATGAGCAGGAACACAGAACTCATTTGGTCACAGTGTTCGAAGAGTTGCGGAAGCATAAACTTTTCGTCAATGCCAAGAAAAGTGAGTTTTTCCTTTCAGAGATTCATTATCTGGGACATATTGTATCCAAGGATGGAGTTACAATGGATCCTGCAAAGATCGAGACTATTCGGAATTGGCCCGAATTGCAAAACGTACATCAAGTACGTAGTTTTCTGGAATTATGTTCGTACTACAGGCGTTTCATAAGGCATTTTGCTATGATTGCCACTCCTCTACATGATCTCACGAAGAAGAAATGCTGAGCTTCATATGGATATCTGTGAGAAAGAGCTCTTGGCTGTAATTCACGCCTTAAAGATTTGGAAACACTACCTTCTTGGGGCTGAATTTGTAGTCAAGACAGATCATCAAAGCTTGAGATACTTTTTATCTCAAACCAAGCTTTCAGAGAAGCAGATGAGAATGGCAAACTTTCTTTCCATGTTTCATTTTCAGATTCTGCATACTCCAGGAAAGAAAAATGTAGTGGCCGATGCACTATCTAGGAGGCCTTATGTTGCTGCAGTCTCAGTGGCCTCTCATGGAGATCTATCTGCTATGAGAGATTTGTATCATTTGGATGCTGATTTTTGCCATATATGGACTGATTTGATGGCTGGTCATTCACATGCCTCTTATGTTCTCAATGAGGGTTATCTCATGAAGGATAATTGCCTATGTGTGGTGAAGGATTTGCGTCCAAAGGTTATGGACGAATGTCACGCTCCACCATATGCTGGTCATAGAGGTATTATGCCTACTACTCGCATGATTCAGAGGTATTTCTTTTGGCCGAGCATGCGTAAAGACATTGAGGCTTATGTGCGTGCATGTATTACTTGCCAAAAGGTGAAATTTGATAGGCAGAAACCTCCAGGTTTGCTTCAGCCATTGCCTATTCCCTCGCAACCTTGGGAAAGTATCACGATGGATTTTATTATGGATTTGCCTAGATCCCAGCATGGGAATGATGCTATTTGGACTATTGTGGACAGGTTTAGCAAGCAAGCTCATTTCTTGCCCGTTAAGAAAACCATTAAAGCTGATCATATGGTAAAGCTTTTTCTTGCTAATATTTTCAAGCATCATGGTATGCCTAAATCCATTGTTGGGGATAGAGATCCCAGGACTACAAGCCTCTTTGTTTGATAATATGGGTACTAAGCTTGAGTTTTCATCAGCTTATCATCCCCAAACGGATGGCCAAAGTGAAGCTGCAAATTCAGCCGTGTTGGATTTGTTGAAATGTTATGTGGCAGATCAAAAGAGTGCATGGGAGAAGTATCTTCCACTTGTTGAGTTTGCCTACAACAATACGATCCATGCTTCCACAGGAAAGGCTCCGTTTGAGATTATTTATGGCAGAGTGGTCTTGCCACCCATCCTTCGAACAAAGGATGAGATATTTGCAGCTGATGAATATGTTCGTGACTTGGATGTTGCCTTTGGTCAGGTGCGGACAGCCATAGCAAGATCTCAGGATAAGCATAAAATGGCTGCTGACAAGCATAGAAGGGACATGGAAGCCAAAGAAGGTGATTGGGTATTGCTGAAATTTGAGAAGGCTCGTCTTCGGAAGAGGCCAGGACGAGAAGGATCATATCCTAAGCTTTCTCCTCGCTATTATGGACCCTTCAAGGTGATTCAGAAGATCAATGAAGTGTCCTACAGGCTTGCTTTACCTAGTCATTGGAAGATTCACAATGCTTTTCATGTGAGTCTATTTCAGAAATATGTGGGGCCAGATCCTGATGAGCCTGTCACAGAAGATCCGCCAGAGATTGAAGAGCTTGAGGAGATCCTCCAGCCAGAACAGATTGTTTTTCACAAGGAGAGAAAGCTACCTGCAGGAAAGCTTTCCAGGAGATACCTTGTGAAGTTTAAAAATTATTTGCCTATTGATGCCAAATGGGTAAATGAGGATTATTTTGCAGATTATCCGCAATTGTTGCAGGCATATCTTGAGGCTTTTCAGTTGAGGTCAACTCTTTAGAAGCCCGGGGGGATGTCACCAATTGGCCGACCATTTGGTCCATCTCCAGTTTTTGCGTCTCGTTCACTTGAGGCCAGGCCGGTGTCTCATGTGAAGAGGCCAGTATTTTGCTGACATGGACGGGAGCCAGACTGGTGCCACCCGTGTGTTAGCAGGATGGTGTCGTATGGACGGGAGCCAGACCAGTGCCACCCGTGTATGACCTGGACTGTGTTCGACCCATGGGACTGTCACGCCATGGAAGAGCCAGTATTCGTGCCGTCACACCATAGGGAGACTCGTGCCTGGAACTGTGTCTTACCTATGGGACTGTCACTCCATAGGAAGACCAGGTTTTTATGTTTTTATGTCGTGCCAGTTTTGTGCCAACAGATATTTTGTACTTGTTCCATGAACGGGAGATATGTCCATGTTACTATTTGCACATGCACACATGATTTGCATGCTTGAAACTGTTTTCGCATGATATGTATTTGTGTGTTTGCCTGCTTGACGTGTTACTTACTGAGCGGGGACGCCTGCCAGTGAGTCATCAAGTCTGCTCTGTATTCTGACAAGTTTTGGTGCATGTGAACAGGTGGTAAGTACGTCGCACTTGTTGTTTTAATGTTTTATATTCTAACCCTTTAATTTATAAGGTTAGGTGTTCACATTTATTTAAAAGTGGGCACCCACTTTGGGGCCAAGGTGGGGAGCCCCACTTTTAAGTGAGTGTGGGGGTGGGCATGATCACCTACCCACACTAGTCCCCCCCACATGCATGCGTGGAAATCTTTAGTTGTAACTTCACTTTTATTTTATTAAAAAGGACTCCCTCCATCAAGCATAAAATGATCATCGCTTCTATCTGGCGTTGAATTCATCAACCGGCGATCACCTTCGCTGGTGGCTCTTTCGTCTACAGCACCTGGCGGCTGCTTCATCACCCATACAAGCGTCTGCCTCTACTCTCCCCAGGCGGCTGGCTGCAACTGCACTGCAGGCGGCTATTCTCCCCAGGCGGCTGGCTGCAACTACAGGCGGCTGCTCTTCTCCCTGCGCTACAGGCAATTCAGGCTGCAGTCAACCGCTTCTTGCTCTTACAAGTTGTACTACAGCAGGCGACTTCTCCTGGACCAGCAGGCAGCGTGGTATTTCTGTAGACGCCTGTGTGCTTTCCTGCGCATCTCTTCCAGCAGGTTACCTCTCTCCACTGCAGGCACCTACACTACCCCTTTGCAGTCAGAGCATTCATCTGCAGCCAGGCCACTCTATATTGGTTGTTTTTCCACGCTTCTTGAGGCTGAGCCACCTTCTCCTATACAACGGGTGGCTGTGTTCCTGCAGCAAGATTTTACTTCTCCCAAGGCAATTTTTCTATTGCTTATTTGCACGAGGTTGTACTTCTTTTCCTTTGGCGGCTACAAGAAGACTTCACATCTCTTGGGTGGCTACATCTTCTACACGAATACCGCGGGTATTGGTTCTCTATCAACCATCTACAAGTAAGTGAATTTCAGATTTCAATAGAGTATTTTATGTTTAAATCTAATAAGGGATTCATCCCGCTCGGCCAACACCCGTTTGGTGCCGGGTTGTCCAAGCTCTATTGGAGAACCTCGGTCCAAAGGTGCTGAGATCGGGAGAGCCAGGCGTTAGTACGAGAGCGCCTGTTTGTGCGTGGTCTCGGAACACCAGTGAGGCGCTCTCCGCGGAGTCCAGTGAAAGCACAGGACCGTAGCGATTGGACCACACTAGTGGTCGTTCTGCTTCGAGCTTCTACATCGAAATTCGAGCCTATGTGTTTGGTATTGTTTTCATATGTACATGGACATTATCTGGTTCTTGGAACCCATGGAGCATTGTATTTATTAAATACTCCCAATAAATATATCATATATTGAGGGGGGGGTCGGCCCGTTCCGGCCCCAGTGCTGGTGTCCATCTTTCCATTTCATTTCATTTAAATTTCAAGTTGTTTTAAGTTGTCCATTTCAAATTTGTGGTTTTAAAGTTGTGCTATTAAGTGTGTGGGTGTCCAACGGAGTCTTTCCCACTTGACGGGATCGGTTTCAACAGAGAACAGCGGGGAGAAGGCGTCGACAGTAGCGAACAGGGGCGGCCCCGGGAGAAGGCGACAGCAGCAAACAAGGGCGGCCCACTGCTTCCGCCGCCCCTCTCTCACTGTTCGCCTCTCTCCTCTGCCTTGTGCCCGTCCCTTCACTCTCCGCCCTCTCTCTCTCTCTTCGCCGCCCACTGCGGCTTCTGTTCGCTGCGCTGGCTACCCGCCCTTCCCCACCCACGGCGAACAAAGAGAGAGCAACGAACAACGACAGTAGCGAACAGAGAACAGCGGGGAGAAGGTGTCGACAGTAGCGAACAGGGGCGGCCCCGGGAGAAGGCGACAGCAGTGAACAAGGGCGGCCCACTGCGCCTTCTGTTCGCTTCCGCCACCCCCTCTCTCACTGTTCACCTCTCACCTCTGCCCTGTGCCCGTCCCTTCACTCTCCGCCCTCTCTCTCTCTTCGCCGCCCACTGCGGCTTCTGTTCGCAGCGCTGGCTGCCCGCGCTTCCCCACCCATGGCGAAGAGAGAGAGAGCAACGAACAACGACAGTAGCGAACAGAGAACAGCGGGGAGAAGGCGTCGACAGTAGCGAACAGGGGCGGCCCCGGCAGAAGGCGACAGCAGGGAACAAGGGCGGCCCACTGCGCCTTCTGTTCGCTTCCGCCGCCCCCTCTCTCACTGTTCGCATCTCTCCTCTGCCCTGTGCCCGTCCCTTCACTCTCCGCTCTCTCTCTCTCTCTTCGCCGCCCACTGCGGCTTCTGTTCGCTGCGCTGGCTGCCCACTCTTCCCCACGCACCCTTGCTCAGGCCCCCAAGGACAGAGATTACCAGACTCATCCGTCAGGATTTAGTTCAGCTGGACATTAGGAGGACATGGATACAGCCGACTGAGGAGCTGGGCACGAAGATGGCTTTCTACAGAGAACATTTTCTTCAGCTCACAGCAGATGGTTTTGTGATCAGACCCAGTTACATGGATGTACACTTGTCTCATGCAGTACGATGTGCTATTGGTCAGATTCGCACATCCTCACACCAGCTTGAGATTGAGATTGGCCGATATAGAGGTATACCAGCTGAGGCCAGGATATGCTGAGTATGCCATGGGGAGGGGCTCAACAGAGCTGCATTATATATGCCATTGTACTGCATACTATGAGATACGTGGTCGTTTCCACTGTTTATTCAGAGAGGGTTTTGGACCACTTTCCAGAGTCATGGGGTACCAGGACCAGAGGTGTTTGGGATTGTTCTTGCTTGAGCTGCGGAGACATAGAGATAGCCTGCTTAGGCGCACAGAGAGCCAGACTCAGAGGCACATTACAGACTTCTTTAGTCCGGCCATCACTGCGCCAGATGGACCACAGCAGCAGCAGGACATGGATACCGCCCACACCAGAGGTACACTGATTGATCGTGCGATTGAGCTTGGGTGGTCCAGACGCCCACGACCACGGAGGAGGGCATCCCAGCATAGACGGATGTTGCAGCGGCAGATTCGGATTATTCTTGCGAGGCATGCGAGACACCCAGTCAGGGTGCTGACCACACAGGATATTGAGGAGATCCGCCAGTGTCCGATGCGGCACATATTATGAGATGGAGGTACCTCCATAGTGTACCTTCCAGTTCCAGTTTCATTTTTTAGGTGCCAGTAGTATCATCTTTATTTTTTCATTTTCTGGGTTTTTTTATCCAGACATTGTATCAGATCCACCATGATGTAACTTTTGGTCTCATAGGTCATTATGGCCTTTTGAAGACGTTAATATAACATTTCATTTCTCTCTCTCTCTCTCTCTCTCTCTCTCTCTCTCTCTCTCTCCTCCCTACCTATGGGAAGGACTACAGAGTGATCTGGAGGTATGGCCCCGAGTCTCCAAGAGAAACTCGAGGCCCTCGAGACGGCAATGAAGGCACTAATCAAGGAGAACAAGAAGACATCCGATTCCAACCTCAATGAGGTGGAGAACAAACTACACCGGCACATCATGGCTCTCGAAGCACGGGTCACGAACCTCGAACAAGAGAACACGGTACTCAAGGAGGAGGTGAGTGCATTGAAAGTGGAAATGGTAGCCATCAGGAATACTGAGAAGAAAGAAGGGGAGATCAATGACAACACTCACGGCCATCAAAGAAGAGATCTCCAAGGAGATCACAAGGACATGGAGGGAAAGCTCGAAGCCAAGCAGTCAGGATGGGTTGAGGTGGTGAAGAAGAACATCCGTAAAGAAGTGAGGGAAGAGACTCAAAGGGAAGAACACCAAATCATTCACACCACCATTGAGGAGGAGAAGATGAGGCATGCCCGCCGCCTCAACATTCGAGTCACAGGTATAGCCGAGACACCCGACTCCACTCCCGAGAAAGATGGACATCTTCTATGCATGAAGCTCGGCTACGAGGAAGAGCACCCTCTCCCCTTCACCAAAGCATGGAGAGCCGAGAAAGACTCAACACGCAAGCGAGCCCTCATCCTACAGTTTGCAGGAGAGACGGAGAGGGTCACCTTCATGAGGAAGAGGGTCATACTACGGGGTTTAGAGGGAGGTCCTATTTTCTTGGATGATGATCTCACGAGGATGCAGCTTGAGCATAGGAGAACTTGCATGCCACGAGTCTTACACGCGAGAAGAGAAGGCAAGAAGGCCTTCTATCGAGATGGTCGGGTCATCATTGATGGCCGGCCTATGGATTAGCAGTTTGGGGCCTATGGGACATAGACCAGGCCACTGATAGAGATACACATGGCAGTATGGAACTGTAATGGTTCACTATGGGTAGAGGCTCGCTCTGATACCACTGTCAAATCCCCAAAGGATCACCTCGTTCAACGCTCCTGGTACAAGACTCGGAACCTGCAAAACGTGAAGGGGGTGCAGGCCTGACTCACCTCCCAACCTTGACAGCCGTGGGCAAGCCCACAAGTCTTGGCTGTCCCCACCGAGCCACGAGCTGAGCTAACTAGCTGGACATACCGACCAATCTCTACCTCGAAATCCCCAAAGGATCACCTCGTTGAACGCTCCTGGTACAAGACTCGGAACCTGCAAAACAAACCAAGCAACGTGAAGGGGGTGCTGACTCACCTCCCGACCTTGACAGTTGTGAGCAAGCCCACAAGTCTTGGCTGTCCCCACCGAGCCACGAGCTGAGCTAACTAGCTGGACGTACCGACCAATCTCTACCTCGAGACATCCCATACCGCCACGAAGCTACCCTCGCGGGCCTCGAGACTGCTGCCGGCCTTGGCTGCAGAAAGCAAGTGCACATCTGCACTAGATCCAGCCTCCTGACCATAGAGCTCTCACAAAGACACGCAAGACTCTATGAACTATTGACTAACCTTGGCCACCCTTTTATAGGCTCTTGGCCGGTCATCGGGCGTCCACACTTGGGTGCCCGCCGTTAGTCTATCCCTAACCCAGCTCACCAATCAGCCAACCTAGCTCCAAGCTTCCCCAAACCTCGAAGCTAGTCTTGTGTGCGTGTAGCACACGGTAGATACACACTGTGCACATGACAGGATGGGACATAAAGAACCCAAGAGGAATGCTTCCCCCCTCTGTCTAACCTGCCCTCACCATGAATCGGGATAGTGGATTTGTCACCAATAAAGATGTGACCTGTCTGCAATCAAAGATCTTGTAATAACTCTCAGGAAGGAGTCATGTGCTTGGAAGCACCACTGTCGAGAATCCACCTGACATACAAGGTTGATTGACTGTTTTTGTTCAGCTCTCCCATATCCTATCACTTATTGTATCCTATACCTCGAATGGTAGTATCTAAATTTTTCATCTTGTATAATCTCAGAGTCTGAGATCTTAGCTTTCAGTTTTCAGTTTTAGTTTACAGTTGCTTTTTCTTATTTCATCCATGACGAGATTTCATGGACACTGTACACATCAATTTGGTCTCACAGACCCTTTGGGTCTTTTGAAAACGTTAATATAACTCTCTCTCTCTCTCTCTCTCTCTCTCTCTCTCTCTCTCTCTCTATATCTATATCTATATCTATATCTATATATATATATATATATATATATATATATATATATATATATATATATATATATATATATATTATACACCTTTGACCACATTCCAATCAATCCATGCATGGCATATATATATATATATATATATATATATATATATATATATATATATATATATACCACATTCCAATCAATCCATGCATGGCATATTTTGTAACAGAAATACTGGATTATCCTGCAAACCTGTGAAAATTTTGCCTCGGTGAGCCATGTGTTCATCCGTTTGAGGATGCCAACTCGCTGCCTGCATAATCTCTGCTGTATCTTTGACACCACAGATTTCTGACTTGATGCTTTTTTGCTTAACGTTGAGGGTACAACAGTCAATTTTTTTCGTTTTTTAAGCTGCTGGGTTATGTGGCTTTCACCATTTTTATTGCACCTTGTCTGCAAAGTGCCACTAGAAGAGTTTCGTCTCTGTGATTCGGGATCATTGTGGAAGCCACTCTCACTGGCAACATTCTGGTGCTCCACCAATGCCTCACCTACAGATGGTGGCAAACAATTAGCATTCCTTCCTTTCATGATGCTCCTTGCTAAGTTTTTCCATCTCAACTTGGCAGCATTCATTCGGCGGCGGAGGCCATTGGAGCTGGATTGCTTTAGTGCCCCTCCCTGTTTTGATGATATGATTTCTTCCTTATGATGGCCATCAGCTAGGGTTTTCTTTGTGGATGGGGAGCACTTACTCTTGCGGGGGCGGGGGCAGGGACGGGGGTGCTCTTCTATCCTTTTGTGTGTTGATACTACCCGGGTGCCAGAACAGAATTTCTCTCTCTGTATTGATGTTAGAGTCTCTGCATGACAGTGGACACCATCAGCTATGGATTTTTTTTTCACTGGAGAGGCCTTTATCTTGCAGTGGTGGCAAGGGCGTGGGCAGGGGCGGGAGTGCTCTCCCTGTACTAATGTTACCTCAACATCTGCCCCTCCCTGTGTTGCTTGTAGGGTTTCTTCACTATGATGATCATCCTCACGGGAACCAGACTGCTCTCCCTGTATTAATGTAAGGGTTTCTTCAGTAGAACGAGCATTTGTACCGGAGCGGGTGCTGGGTTGCTCTTCCGCCCCATCCTGCGTTGATGTTAGGATTTCGTCATTATGGTGGCCATCCGCTAGGGTTTTCATGATAAATGGAGAAGACTTACCCTTGTTACCGAGAATGAACTGCTCTTCTGCCCGCCCCTGTGTTGATGTTAATGTTTCTTCATTACCATGGCCATCGGCTACGGTTTCCTTGATGAACGGGGAGGACTTAACCGTGCAAAGCTTGCCGTCTATCGCCTTCTCTGTAGTCTGGAAAGTTCTGTTAGCAGGCTTTGCAAGGCCTTTATTGAATTCCAATTCCTGATATCGCAGAGGCATCCGCCGTATCCTGGTGCTTCTGCCGTGATGGCGACCACCATCGCCTGTCATATCCTTCTCCAAAGCCATCTCAGAAGACGCATCCACGGCCATTTCATCCTCCTTCCTGCGGACGCTTGAGGTACTGGGGATAGGGGAAACATCGGCTGTGTCTGCAGAGCAATTGCTTGTTTTGCCAAGCCGCAGCTTGGTTTGCAGTGCCATCGCTTGGTTTGCAGCGCCATCGCTAGGTTTGCTGGTTCGTGCCTGGCTTTTCGAAGTTTGGCCTGCCTGGGTTCTCCGCCTGCTCCTGCCTTGAAAGCCACCTGCTGTCGAATCGTCCTCCATCTTCCTCTTCCTCGCGTGTGCTTCCCCGTTGTTAATTGGAGATGCGGGTACGGGATCAACGGTAGGTTCGCAACTCAATCGGCGTCTTGTCCTCATCGTTCGCCGATAGAGGGGCGAAGCAGTGTTCGGGAAAGGTTACGTTCGACTCAGCCTTGCCTTCTCCTATGAAAGTGAGGCCCATTACACATCGCCATACCCCTGCCTGCCCATGCTGATGTGGTGGGGGTATCCACTGCCCATAATTCATGGGCGGTGGGGTATGTGTAACTGGGGTATGTGTAACGGGCCTGAATAGGAAAACATGCCTTCTCGAAAAGGAAATGCTCTCCTGTTCAAATTTTCCCCGACACGATTAGAGAAGTAACAAAGAGTGCTTTTGGCCCTCCCAACTTTCAAGAAAATTAAAAAACTTTCTATTCTTGCAAACTTGGCCGTGAACTTTGGTCGATTTTTAAATCACAAGGCAAAGCGTTCCTTTTCTCTATGGACTCTTGACTCTGAACACTGAATTTGGGATGCTAGGGCGGCCCAAAGGTGAACGGTGACCAAGTAGTTTGAATTTAGTAATAATGATGGCTTTCTTAAGCGTAGGCTCACAGCCCTAGTGTGTATACATTGTGCAATGCTATGCTGATAGGTGGGGGGTTGGGCATGCTACTCCCTTGCTTTCTCTCTCATCTCAGATCTGGATTCTAAAAGCTACAGCAAAAGGAGACATACATCAAAGATCGATATTTGATTTCATCTTAGGTAACAGGTTTGTTTTCTGTTTCATACAAGTAGTTTGGGATTATTTTGGATCTCAAAAATCATGAAAAAATAGGGCCTTGTTTAAATTGTCCTATGGTTCTAAGCCCTCATATAAAGGCCTAGTTTTTTTCATGGCTCCTAAATATAAAAGACAAGGTACACTTCTCACATGGGTTGGAGTCAACTCAAAGAAAGTGCAAGCTAAGAAATCAAAACACAAGTTTGGAGACAATGTCTGTTATAAGGAGTAAATTCATGTAATTTAATTTTCCCACGTTTCACATTATTTATAAATTCTTCTAGACATGTTTAGACTGGGATGCCTTTCTAAATCGAGGCGATAGTAGCTTACTTTGCGTGTACACGCGTAACTCCCATTTGGCAAAGGTTTTGTCAATCATGTGTAAACCTTATAAACTTTGGACAAGGTTATTTATATGTAAAGCAAAAGCCCAAAAGTGTAAAACTCCAAGGGCTAAAAATGACATAAATACCGCATGTGGGAGGAGAGCCACACACGTCAGGGGGGGAGGGAGATTGCACCCAATGCTTTTGTCTTGTGTGGTGAAGTATTTTCTGTTCAAGTGTTTACGTTCACCTCTTCTATGCTTTGTCTTATTTTTCTATCCAATTTAATCAAGTAATTAAGAGTATATGGTTTAAGCTTGTACTTGGAGAAAGATTCATGTTTCATAAAAACACGATATTAGGTCCAATTTGCCTCCACAAGAGTGAGCCCACGCTTCCTCTTGGTGTTTTTTTTTTGGGAAACAATAAGTATTTATATTTATATTAACAAGGCAAAAGTAGCCATCTACAACAAGTCTTTCTAAACTCCTACCACACCTATTCTACTCCCAATCTCTATTAAGTAGATCACATATTTGATCCCACCTCTCATACTCCCTTATAAAAGAAGACATCTCCCAAGATATATTGTAATCCAAGTGCATACAAGCCACAGGCAAAGTGTCAGAAGTACATCCCTTATTAGTCTGCTCTTCAAAGTAGTCATTCTTAGTCCAAACTTTCATAACTAGTCTCCTGCCCAATGGGTTTTCAATTAAGGCGAGGAAAGTATACATTGGTTGCTTCTCCTTTTGGTATTACCTCCTGGTTTTGGGCCCAAATCCAAGGTTTTTAATCTTCCCATCTTTCCATGTGTAAACCTACCACATATCAGCAAATGTTAGGGTACCCTAGTATGTGTTCATATCCCAGCAGCGAGGGCTTACATCAGGTTATTCCTGCTTGCAAAGCCTAGATTGGCTCAACAAACAGATTATCATTCAGCTTATTTATATAATATACATACCAACAATAGTGTACACATTTGAACATCATCTCTTACACATGCATCCCCTGAGTAGACCCTTTATGAAATACTAACATATTCTTGGAGTTCCTCCCCCATAGATAACAATACCTTATCATACAAAATATTAAGTCAATAGCCCCTCCCTCATCCCTAGTAACCTTATCATAGCTCCCATCCACCCATTCGCTTATCCTACCCCAAAAACCTCTAATTGTAGGATAATCCCAAAAGGCATGCTTGCCATCTTCAATTGTTGATTTGCATCTAGGACATACTCCAAAAGTAAAGTTCCTTTGAAGCACTTTGCACCCAAGGGGTACAACTAGTATACATACTCTTCATAGAAAGGCCTGAGCTTTCATTGATATTTGCAATTCTCATATTAGGCTTCATCTCTTCATCCAAGTACTCAAGCACCACCTTACTTTCCAGATTTTATACAGTATCTCACATTAATCTCACACTTACTCATTTCCTCATACACTGCCTTGGTAGTTATTTATCCAATTTAACTCCATTAAACCAGGCCCAATCATGCGGCCAACATGCCGCATTGTAAGTTGTAGTTAACTCCATTGAACCAGGCCCAATCATGTGGCCAACATGCCCCATTGTAAGCTGTAGAGATATAGTCCTTCTCAACCTCTTCTAACACAGAGTTTATAATCTATAGATCACTTTGATGTATTTCAAATCCCCCCCTAATCTGATGCAACTCTTTCCAACCCACCTGTGAGGAGTCCCAGAGATCCCCTAGTCTCCTTAGTCCCTTGTTGTGTAGCTTTCTAGATATTCTTATATTAAGTTGAGCCAAAGGGGGGTTAAATCTACGAGTCTGCCCAGGCTAAAGAAGGAGTTCCCATAATTCCTAGTACACCCATCCCATTTTGTCGAGCCCATCACCTCTTTTCAATTCAGGCATTAAAAACTTGCAAAAGGGGGAGGGAATTCACAATTTTCAAAGGAGCATAGGATAGCAGCTTATCCAGATCAATACATTTGCCTTTAAGTTGGATCTCATATTCTTCCACCACCTCTCTAAGCATCCTAGTCCAAATTCCCTCCTGTTGAAGACATTTAGGTAGGCTAGCTACAACCCTAGCCTTGGCATGAGTAGGCAAATGAAGAATCCCTAATCCTCCCACCTCCTTGGGCAAGCTTACTTTATCCCAAGCCAACCATACAGATGCCTTCCTACCATCATTGTCATTTCTTCACATGAAATCTTTGATTGAGGCCATAATCCTTTTCCAAACAATGACACTTTCTAAAATCTACCATAGGACAGAGAAACATAATGTAGGCATTAACGACTGTGTTAACAATAGCCACCCTATCATGAAATGGAATCTGATCCCTTCCCATTTCTTCAACTTGCCAAAGAACGTTTCCAATTGGTTAGCTCCTTGTTTATCACTCCAACCCCAAAAGGCACCCCCAAGTGTCTGATGATTTCTCCCTTCTTAATAACTTCGCAGGCCCATCTTTCCATGTCAAAACTTCACACCCCCATCTTTCTATGTCAAAACTATCTTCCTCATTCGTCAAACTGATGATCCTGGATTTGTGTATATTACATCTAGACTCAGAAGCATTAGCAAAAAGCTGAACAAGCTGCAATGCATTCCTTACATTCTCATTATCAGCTTTTAAAAACAGTAGAGAGTCCGCCATCTGTAAAACATTCGATAATCAATTGCTCTCCATTTTTTAGTTTCAGCCCAATCATTGTGCCTCGTCCTCCTGCTTTTTCTAAAGACACTATTAGAGGGTGAGAAGCAACGGCAAAAAGCAGAGGGGCCAAAGGACAACCTTGTCTCACAGACCTTCTGATCTCGAATCCCCCAATTAATCTTCTATTTAATAACAACTTAGATTGGCCTCCAACAATAATAGTATAAATACATGTAGCTATCATATTTCCAAAGCCCAGTTTCTCCATAACCCTTGCTACAAAGGACCAATGAACTCTGTCATAAGCTTTCTCTAAATCCAATTAAAATATTACACAATTATGGCCAGTTCTTTGAGCCACTTCTTTACCTATTATTGTAGAGAAGATATTATCATATATAGATATTCCTTTAATAAACCCATGCTATTTACTGGAGATCACCTCTTGCAGAGCTGGGCTGATTCTCAGTGTAACAACCTTTGCTAATATCTTGAAAATCATTGTGAGTAGAGTGATAAGCCTCTAGTGATTGAAGTTGTTACAAGCAGGATGTTTAGGAATTAACTTCACAATTCCTTCCTTCAAGTCATTATCCATCATTCCTATAGCAAAGGTATTCTTGCATGTAGACCACACCCAATCCTTAAGAGAATCCCAGAAAGCAATAAAGAATTCTACTAATAGTCCATACCACCTAGAGGATTTATCCTTTCCAAGTTTTTGGAGAGCCTCCCAACATTCATCGATTTCCACATCCCTCTCGAGTCACCTGGCTTTGTCATCTTGTACACCTTTGTTGACCAAGTCTAATAGTTCAATTTGAAATCTGCTCTGGACCCATCTTCCTTCAGACTTGAGGTGACACCTAGAAATTCAACCCATTTTACAGCAATCTAATTGATATCCCCCAGCTCATGACTCCTCCCATCTCTAACTTGTCCTTGCAATTCCCTGCTCCCTTTATCTAATTGATATCCCCCACAGCTCATGACTCCTCCCATCTCTAACTTGTCCTTGCAATTCCCTGCTCCCTTTATCTAATTGATATCCCCTAGCTCATGACTCCTCCCATCTCTAACTTGTCCTTGCAATTCCCTACTCCCTTTATCTTTGGCTAACCCAAATAGATATCTAGCTGGTTTCCTCCTATTATTATAAGAAATCGACCTATTATTATTATTATTAACCATCTTATCATCTTCACTCTTCAAATGCATATGGCACTCCACATATTCATCAATCTCTATCCTGGACAGACCGTCAGTCTGTCTCTTCTTTTGTAAGAATTCCAACAGATCCCCGCAGATCTTCCTCTCTTTTCTCTTCTTTTGGGCCCTTAGCTTACCCACCCTTCGAATGATACCTTACATCTCATTAGCAAATTTCCTCTATTACCCCTCCCTTTTCCCCTTACTCTTTAATCTATTAATGGCCTGCTTGTTCTCCATGTGTAGTGCTATTCTATTTTGTTCAGGAAAGCCGCCTAGCAAGGCCGAGATTGGGAAATGGCTATAAGACGAGGTGTTTTATGAGAAAGTGTGTCTCAAGTTTTCTATCTAGGGAAGGGCTTCTTCAATGCATTGTTCGTAAAGGGACAGACTGTTGTCAACCTGTTTGTGAGGGCCCTGCTATTCATGGGTACAAAATTGGTGCATGCAATGCCTTTTGACCCTGCCTTTGATGTAAATAGAAGTCTTAGCCTATTTAGTTTGGTTTGATATAGTGGGTCTTCCGCCTTGGCTAAGACTTGCACTGAGACTTGCACTGAGGGATTTGGCCAGCACTTTAGGTCTAGTGTTGTTTATGCCAAGAGACGATAATAATGACTGCCACCACTCAAATAAAGTCTGTATATCTTGGAAAACATTGGTAGAGACACCGAAAGTGTTGGAAATGGATTTAGGGGAGCTAAGAAAGATGGAGTTGAAATTAAGATTTGGGTGTTTTCCGGGAGTGTGTTTTAGATGCAGAGGATTTGGACACATAGCGAGGAATTGTGGATTGGAAAATAAAGTGGAGATGGATGGAGAAGGAAGGAAGGAAGAGGGCTCAAAAGGGGGGGGGGGGCAAGATTGAGACAGGCTAATAAGTAGGATAAGGGGAAGAGGAAGATGGTTATGGAGGGAGGGGAACTTGAGGGTCAGGGATGGACTAAGGTAACAAATAGATCTAAGGGAGGGAATAATCTTAGACAAGTTAAAGGAGAGGCTAGGAAAAATCAAACAAAAATGGTGGAAAAGGGAATGGGGGGAGAAAATATTTGAGTCCTTTCTACTCTAATCCTTTTAGCCCACTAGCAGAGGATAGCGAAACATCTTCTATGGGGGGGGGGAAATCCTTTTAGCCCACTAGCAGAGGATAGCGAAACATCTTCTATGGGGAGGTTTAATTGGCAAGTTGACACAGCATGGAGGGACTTACAATGAGTAGAGGGGGAACATAGGGAAAATGTAGGTGGAGAAGAGGAGCCTTAAGTGGAGATGGTGCCGGCCACACCCCTACTTTAGAATGATTAAGGGAAGTGTGACTAAGGGATGTACTTGGAATGTTAAGGGGTTGAGGGATAGGAAGAAGAATGTAGCCTTTTGGGGGTTGGTGAAAGACTGGGGGTTGTCTATAATGGCAATTCAAGAACATAATCTCTTTGGTATGGAATGGAAGAAAGGAAAGCTTTAGAGACTGGGTGGTGTTGTATGGGTGAGTAAATTCAGGATTTAGTGGGGTCTTGACCATTATTAAGAAAGATTTAAAGGCCAATATCATTGCCAATCATCCTAATGGTAGGATATTAGTTGTAGATATCCAATTAGATGAAGAGAAGGTGTGGATAGCCAATATCATAATCATAAGGCTAGAGGAGAGATATGGGATTGGATTTCTAGATTGGGTATTTAGTGTCCATGCATTATGATGGGGGACTTTAATATGGTAGAGAAACAAGTAGATAAGTGTGGGGGAAGTACAATCATGATGGGGCAAGAGAGGAAGAAGTGGGAGAATCTTAGAGGCAAGATGGGGCTGATTGATGGCTGGGAATTGGGGCCATGGGGCTCTGCTACACATAATTACTTGTGCACACAAGCACATAAAATAATCTTGTACACAATACGCACATAAAATAATTTTGTGCACATACACACATAAAATCTAGCCACATGGTAGGCTACAAATGATTAATAAAATTCTAATATATGATTAGCACATGATCTTCATCTTCGCACCACTGCTCAATCCACCATCCATACAACACCTCAATCAGTACGCTTACACATCTCATTACCTATACTCATAGACATAATCCACGTTAGTTAAACAATCAATTGAACACATCAATCAATCCTAATATTGTCATAAGAATGGGGCAACTATAATATCAAATCACACATACCAACAACCGGCACGATACACATGGGCGTCCCCGATATAAAATAAGAAATATAATTTCCAATAACTTAAGAATGATTCTCATAATATTCGTGCAATCTTCCCCCCCTCCCGACGTGTGTGACTCCCCTCCCACATGCGGTATTTATGTCATATTCATATTTTTAGCCCTTGGAGCCAATAATAGCACCTTCTCCACTTTTGGGCTTTTGCTTTACATATAAATAAGCGTGTCCAAAGTTTATAAGGTTTACACATGACAAAATCTTTGCCCAATGACAAATTTAAAAGGGCCTATATACATAACTACTTGTGCACACATGTACATAAAATAATCTTGTGCACAATACGCACATAAAATAATTTTATGCACATACGCACATAAAAGCTAGCCACATGGTAGTCTACACAAATGATCAATACAATTATAATACATAATTAGCACATGATCTTCATCTTCACACCATCGCTCAATCCACCATCCATATGACACCTCAATCAGCACCCTTGTGTAACACCTCAATCGGGTACCCTTGTACATCTCATTACCTATACTCATAGGCATAATCCACATTAGTTAAACAATCAATTGAACACATCAAATCAATCTCAACACTGTCATGAGAAAAGGCAACCATAATATCAAATCACACGTACCAAACAACTGGCATCGCTACTATAAAATGAGAAATATAATTCCCAGCTACTCGAGTGATTCTCATAACATTTGTGCAATCTCTCTCTCTCTCTCTCTCTCTCTCTCTCTCTCTCTCTCTCTCGTGTGTGTGGTTCCCCTCCCACACGTGGTATTTATGTCATATTCATATTTTTTAACCCTTGGAGACAATAATAGCACCTTTTCTACTTTTGGGCTTTTGCTTTACATATAGATAACCTTGTCTAAAGTTTCTAAGGTTTACACATGACAAAACCTTTTCACAATGATAAATACAAAAGAGCCTGAACACATAACTACTTGTGCACACATACACATAAAATAACCTTGTTCACATACACACATAAAATAATATTGTGCACATACACACATAAAATCTAGCCACATGGTAGGCTACACAAATGATCAATACAATTCTAATATATGATTAGCACATGATCTTCATCTTTGCACCACCCCTCAATCCACCATCTATACGACATCTTAATCGATACTACCCTCGTACAATGTGACACCTCAATCGGTACCCTCATACATCACATTACCTATACTCATAGACATAATCCATGTTAGTTAAACAATCAATTGAACACATCAATCAATCCTAACATTGTCATGAGAAATAGGCAACCATAGTATTAAGTCACACGTACCAACTGGAATGGTACACATGGGCATCCTTGATACAAAATAAGAAATATAATTCCCAATAGCTCAAGAGTCATTCTCATTACATTCCCTCTTGCTTGGGTTGCAACTATCCTCAGTTACATAAATCCATAAGAGGATAGCTTCATGATTGGTGTGAAAAACTTGATCATGACATAATGCAAATACGTAACAATCTAATCAAATGAATATATGTGAAAGGAGTTTAAGGTATCCACATAAAATGAATCTGATGTTCCATACCACCAAATTAATTCCACATATCACTCCTTCAGAATAAAAGCTTGAGACAGAGTAGCCAGCTCCCTCTGAAAATTAAATTCTGACATACAATTTTTTTTTATTTTAAATATTTTTTTAAAATAAATTCTTAGTTGAGATGTTATAAATTAATATCTAAAGTGTGAAAAGTATTTAGAGTATATATGTTAAAGTTTATAAGACTTGTGAAATGAAAGGTGAGTAAGATGTTAATGAAATTTTTTGAATAATGAAGTTCTTTTCAAAATCTTATTCTAAAGGTTGAGATGGTCTTGAAGGAAATTTAAGTTATTTTCTTGAATTAAAAATCATAGTTTCTCTTGGGATGTTTATAATTTTTGAACTATGAATCTCTTGGTAGACTGATCATAATGAAATCTAAATATTTCTTTAGTTATCCAATTTGACCTAATCTTAATGTTGAATCTATAGTTTGGCAAGGTTTACTATTTAGGTCCTTAGGATCTAGAAATGATAAAACAAATGTAAAAATAAATGTGAAGTATTTGCGAAGAGAATACATACCTCCACCATTTGATAGTGTATTGATGATGATACCCTCTTGCTTGACATGTTTGCCATTGGTGTGGATGTAAATAAGAACTTGTTTTTCTTTTTTCGTCAGACAGCCTTTAGCATATTGTCCTTCTTGTGACGACATTTGTAACATGTAATAACATATTTCTTGGACTTTCTGTTATTAATGGGGCTATAGGTGCCTATTTAGGTCTTTAGGATCTAGAAACAATAAAACAAATGCAAAAATAAATGTGAACTATTTGTGAAGAGAAAAAATATCTCCATCGTTTAATAGTGTATTGATGATTATACCCTCTTGCTTGATATGTTTGCCATATCAGTTGTGTGGATGTAGAGATAAGAACTTTTTTTTTTCCTCAGACAGCCTTTAGCATAATGTCCTTCTTGTTGACATTGGTAACATGTCACACAACACATTTCTTAGATTTTTTATTATTAATGAGGCTATAGGTACCTGTTTTCTTGAATTTGTTAACTTTTATTATTTCTTTTTTATTGTTCCTTCTCAATCATTTTAAAAGTTTCTTCAGGAATTCCTCTCAAAGTTCCCATTCTTTATATAAGGACTTGCGGAAGAGAGTCGATTTTTTCTTGGATTGTGGGACGTTGTGGCAAATCTACCATAACTGAAACTTAAGAAATGAAAAACATTTTTGATGAGAAGAGTGTCAAAAAATACATATCTCATTTATGTTATTGTGTCGTTAAATATTCTAGCAAAAAAAATGATACTAAAAAACATATGAGTCTATATACTTTCTATGCAAATGATGTATAAACTTTGTTAATAATTAAATATTTATGAGAAAGAGAGAAAAATATGTAGATTTTATTTTAAAGTTGTAGTTGCAATGGTTTTTGAAAAAAAAATAAAACTTGACATAAAATAAAATGTAAACTGATTATTGATATCAAGGTAGGAGAGTCTTACTTTAAATTGATGAGTTGCTTGCTTGAAAATGAAATTTGAAATCGATAAAAAAATGTTAACAGTAGCAAATTTAATAGTGAATTTTACAATCCTCTAACAACATGAATGTGATCAAATACAAATACTTTTTCAGGTGCTAGCTTAGATTTAAGGTTGTAGAAACGAGTTAGAAATTCTTCATCATATACTATTGGATCGTTTTCTACGCTATACCCCTAAATGATATTTAGATGCTCATGATCTGACAAAAGAGGATGTCAAGAGAAAGGCTTGAAATTTATCAAAAAATCTAAAAAAATGCATAAAATTAATTGAAATTTCTTGAGGTTTCTAAAGTAGTTTGCCACAATTCTTAGCCCCTTGCAAGTGTTGAATCAAGTTTCTTTAACTTAACCCAGTGGATTTGGACCCTACTTTCAATCAAGTTGCCAACAACGACACTAACAATGAAGCTGCTAAATGTTCAAGCTAGTGGATTCTCCAACTCAACCCAACGATTCGGACCATGCCTTCAATCAAGTTACCGACAACAACACTAACAATGAAGCTACTAAATGTTTAAGCTGGTGGATTCTCCAATTCTCCACTTCCATAATCGACCTTTGCCGAATTAAACTCCTTGAATAATTACTTTAAGATGAGTAACAAACATGTCTCATTCTCAAAGTAACATATTATCAATAATGAAGTTTCGAATCCTGCTTCTGAAGATGCACACATCGCCAAGATCATCAAGGCTACTTTTGACACTTAAGCAACTAAAAAGGACACTAAGATTCATTGTCATGATTTTTCTTTTATCAAATTTGATGGTAAAATGGATGCTCGTCTTGTGCTTTGATGGTTGAGTCAATTGGATGATTCCTTCTCTGTAGATACTTTTTCAGAACAAGGTAAGATTAAATGTGCTACCAACCATATGGTTGATTGTGCATTGTGTAAACGTCCTTCCATTGCAAATATTTCCATTCTTGTTCTACATTTCTTTGATGTTGTGTATGCTACATATTAACACTATCCTAATTTTTCTCATGCATGGTTGAAAGTCAGATCTAATCATTACTTTCCTGTTGATAGTTATTCATACAATGATGGATTTATTTTCTTTGTGTGTTAATCCCATTTTTGATTAACAAAGGTGCTCCTTCAATTGAGGACATTAATAAGTGTTATGTAATGGTACTATAAAAGTGATACATTTTGAGATACTGGCCACCCAAGGCCTTAGCTAGTAAGTTTTGGGTACCCAAGTGTGAATAAGGGGGGGCAGTTGTATAAAAGGTAAATTATCATAATGAAAGGACACAATCCCCCTTTGTGCTATGAGACCTCTTGCTTTATGTTGTGAGTGAGAGAGAGAGAGAGAGAGAGAGAGAGAGAGAGAGAGAGTGAGTGAGAGTGTACTTTAGCTCATGTTCATCTTCTATGCATGTGTGTGGAAGAGTGAGAGGTACTTTAGTTCATGTTCATCTTCTATGCATGTGTGTGTGGAAGAGTGAGAGGTAGATTACCTTGTATTGTGGGGTGAGAGCGACTCTGCAAAGGTGGACATTGGAGGAGTGGAGCTTCCAAAAGCAAGCTTGGGGAGCCTCAAGGGACGTCAGCTTGAAGCATTGGTAAGTTCCCAATGATAGTTGTTGTCTAATGCTTCTTCCAATTGTGAATGGGTAGAGTTCTCTCTTGGGAGGTGTGGTAGCCCATAAAATTTTTGGCGACGTTGTCAGGGTAACACCATTGTTTCTTTCATCCTCTTAGAGATCCATCTCCCATTATGCAAATTCACTACCTATTGCCTTTGCATTTGGAAGGTGCATTGTGAAGAAATTGTGTAAATAAGGTTTGAGTGGTAAAGAAAGAATTACATTAGTTCTGGAAAATCGTGTGTTGGAAGTACTTGGTAGAACCTCAAGGAAAGCTACACTTAGTTTTACATTCAATCTTGCTATTTTCTGTCACTAATTCTGATAGCGTGAGCTAGTAGTTGGTGACACGCAGTGTATTGTTTTTTCTAAAAATAACCAAAACTACAAAAATGAGCCATTGGTTGTGTTCATGTCTTGCATTGCATTCCTAATCCTTGGCACGACCTTTCTGGATCAATTGGATAGGGAAATCAGCATCTAACCATCATTTTATCGATGTAGCTATAAACACGTGAAAGTGCAAAAAACAGTTCACAACGTGAAACATAACTTACTACTTCACAGCGTGAAACACTTTTCACAATCATCGCCGGGAATCTTGAGATTACCTTACTAAAATTAGGGTACCTTATCCTGACACAACAAAACATAAAAAATCTTATCTTATGAAATAGTAGCGAAGCACTTCACGACGTGAACAACATTCAGTTTCACAACGTGAACCATAGTCTACTTCTCAACATGAACTGCAGTTTGCTACTTCACAATGTGAACTATAACCTGCTATTTCACAGGTTAACACTTTATGATTTAACCTTTCACGTATTAACGCTTCACGTGTTAGCAGTTCACGGACTGCTAGTTCACGAATTAAGGGTTGTTAGACCAGAGATAAGAGAGTACCCTAATTGCACCATTGGAGTCTATTTGACCTAGATTAAAATAATTGTGAGCTAAAAATTTGAAACATAAAACACCAGTTATCGTAGCTTAAAAAAAGTTCATGATGTGAACAACATTTTGTTTCACGGCATGAACTGCTGCTTGCTACTTCATGACATGAACAATTGTCTACTATTTCACAAAGATTTGCTATTTCACAACCAAAAAATACAGTTTGGCAGAAAACCATGTGAAACAGTTGGAGTAGTGATTTCGCCTGCTGAAACACATTCTCATGCAGTTGAGGTTCGGGAAACTCATTAGAGACGACCTTACCCCCGATGACAGTGCATCAAATCACCCAAGTTTTTCTTACCAAAAAAGTGTTGGCTCAGGCTGTTCGGCCGAGCACTCAATTGAGTGTTTTAGCTTGGAGGAATCTGACCACCATAGACACAAGTAATGAAGAATCCATGGAAGAAGGGCTAAGATTCTCTAGCCTTGAAGAGGAAGAAAAACCCTCTTCTTCTATGAGATCCAACAAAATCTTTGATATGGCCAGGGGATTATTGGTCTCGAGCATAGCACGGAAGATGAAGCGCAATCTGCTAGCATGAGCTTGTCAAAAAGCACAGGATATACCAGGACAGGTCAAGTCTTCTTCCCCACATCGGAAGAAATGGAAATGAATTTGAAGAGGGATGAGGCAAAGCGACAATTGCGGCTATTGAGCTTAAGAAAACAAGAGCTTGATACACGAAGAACAAGGGAAGATCAGAGGGGAATGGAGGATTTGAATCCATTTTTGACCACGTGGCAAAGAACCAGAAACATCTAGAAATTCCATTGATAGCATGTGGATGGGAATAACAGAAGGAGTGATACCAACTCTAGAACCCATCAATGAGGAACCAAGGGTTGACAAAAGCCTTGTCTCTATACAAGAAATGATCAATGATCCCATGTTCTTTGCAGAGCATGGAACTCTTGATCCTACAAAGGCAGGAGGCTGAGGGTGCAATGAGGAATTACCCAGACCCAGCCATAGACCCGAATTGAATACAAGAACCTATCCAAGAAGAGGATGTGGTCTAGGTAGGGGAGGAGTAGCTCCTCGGAGGCCAATTGTGGATCCTAACGCAGACCTTAACGCAGTCACAAGGCCAGATCTACTAAATATGGCCAGACCTTAATGCATCACAAGGCCAGATCTACTAAATATGGCTGCGAAAATGGGCCGAGGTATGGTTAGGGAGCTAGGCACTGCCTGGAATCTAGACCATCCCAAATGAAGTTACATATTATTTAAAATCTTATACAAAAATTCTCGGGAGATGGGGACCCAATCCAACATATAGAGATCTTTGAGTCTACTTGTGAAACATGTAGACCAGTGAGCGACGTAACTATGATACATGCTTTTTCTCTAACTCTAGAAGGGAAGGCTCACGAATGGTATCGAACACTAAAACTTGAGGATAAAGTCAAATTCACTCGACTTAAAAATGTGTTCGTACGAGCTTTGCTCCTTGAAGTGGTGATAGATGGAGTCCTATGGCACAACTCCACAATATAAAGCAAAAGGTTGAGTCCATGCAGGATTATGTTTCTCGGCTTAAGCATTTTAATTCAAGATATAAGTTAAGGGAAAGGCTAACTGAGATCACAAGATGTATAATTATCTAGTGTTAGCTCGACCACAGCTACTCTAGATACTTACTGTAAGTTCTTAATTTATCATGAGGACAATATGCTTGAGCTTTTGCAACCAGAAGATGCCAAGGCAGCTTTAGTAGTGGCAACATCGTGAGTCTCCAGTCATCAAGACACATGAACCAAGAGCAAGCAAGTTGGCAATATAATAGTGGAAGAACTCAGTAATGCCATCTTGGAGAAATTAAAAGTCAGAGATGGGAGAGAAGCCTCAGGGAATGCTCATCTCTATCCCCATAGAGAACTGATTTGGTGCTCAATTTGCAGACAAAATCACACAAGCATCGAATGCCCTCACTTAATACTAAGGCAATTACTCTATTGTGCTCACTATCAGAGATTGGGAAACCATGACATTGCCATGTGCAGATATCCAAGGGTCTAGCCCTTAGCACAACTACCAGCACCCAGAGTGCCGCTAGCCTTACGAGCACCGCCAGTGGTATAAACCAATGTGACTGCTGCAGGGCAGCTAAATACCTGCCTACCAAGAGGGATGCTCCGAATGCTAGACATGTCGCCTTTGCCGCCACCTGTTCTACCCCCACAACCACCACGGGCCAAAATCAATCAGGCGTTAATTGAGGAGCCCTTGGATAAGGGAGAAATCTTGCACGAGGTCGAAGTTAATAATGACTACTACGAGGAGCCCACAGAGATCACACCAGAGTATTATGTCTTATAGAACAACATGCCAGTAACCCCAGTGTTTCAAACCACAGTACAATAGAAAGGAAAAGACATAAATTGAACTATGAGAAGGAGACCCATACAATGTTTTCATTGTAATGGACCTCATCAAGTAGCGGAGTGTCCTCTTAAGAATATGGCTAATGCTGGCCAAGCTCAGCGAGTCACAACACAAACCAATGTCATGCCTACACTTTCATGTGTGAAGTGTGGTGTCGATCATTTGATCAAAGACTACCCATATCGCGCCAATAGTTCCACTTCTACCTCTAACCATGCCACTATCAGGATTATAAGTGTGCAGCCTGGGAATATCACGTCGCTGCATGTCCTGACATGATCGCAAGCGAAACAAGTGGAAAAAGGAAAGAACCTAGGTGGTGTTACAACCTCTAAGACTAGGAGAAGGAGAAGAGTGAAAAAAGTGGGCAAGGGAGATAGCATGGTCATGATTTAGGATGGATCCGAAGAAGATACCATTGACACCGGATCCACCCAATCAAAGGAAGAAGGTGACCAAGTGCCGAAACAGGATGGGCATGCCCAAGAAACTGTAAGAGAGAGACCAGCAACCCCGAAGGGGATTGGAGAATATCTAAATATTGAAGAAGAAATAAGGAAGCTTGAAGAAGCTATGGCCTTGGTTGAGGAGTGTCAAGGTAATTCACGAAGCCAAGTTAAGGGCTAACCGCTAGGGATACAGTGTATCCAAGAACTGAGTTGTTAAAGAAAGGAGATTGGACGTGGCTACTCAAATCCCAAAAGAGTCCAGAGGGACTCAAAGTGACCTCATGGCAAAAAATTTTGAGGACGTAGATCAAGATTTGTCAATCTATTCATTCCCTAGGATTGAATGCACGACAAACATGTGTAAGGAGCCCTCACTTTCCAGGTAACCTAGAGACATAGGTAGTCTCACAACCATACTATCCACAACTGTTAAAATGCCACTAGGACCATTGCTATGCAACATGCCGGCATTGTGGGCAGATATCAAGGACTAGGTAAAAGGAAGATTTCACAGCAAAGAAGGCGATGGCTTGGACGAAAGATGAGGAGGACGACAAGCCAAACCTACTCACAGTGCCGGACAATTTCAAAACATACACCATTGATGAATGAAAGGTGGTCCAATTGATGGCTAAAAGAGTAAAGGAAGATGCCCAATCCATGTCTTACGATGGCTCAACTGAAGTTAAGGAGGTTGATATTGCAGAGCCAGGGGAGGACACCAAACCTGTCTACATTACTAAAGACTTAACTACAACTGAAGAAGCAGAGCTCGTTGCTCTCTTAAAAGAATTCAAGGACTGTTTTGCTTGGAAATACATGGAAATGAAGGGTGTACTACCCAAGGTGGTTCAACACACTATCCTGATCATGGAAGGATTGAGACCGTCCATGTAAAAATCGTATCAGATGAATTCGAAATATGCGGCAATTGTAAAGGAGGAAATTGATAAATTCATTACTGCGGATTTCATCTATGAAATCAAGCACACAGATTGGCTTTCACCAATTGTGATTATGCCAAAGAAAAATGAAAAAATTGAGAGTTTGTGTGTTGATCTCAAAAAGGTCAAGAAAAGACCACTACCCACCACTGCCATATACTGAACATGTATTAGAACGAGTAGTATAGGTGAAGAAGCCTACAACTTCTTAGATGGGTTTTCAGGCTATAATCATGTGTCCATAGCACTAGAAGATGATCACAATATGGCTTTCAATACGATGTGGGGGACATATGCTTATAAGGTTATGCCTTTTGGTCTCACCAATGCCCCAGTAACTTTCCAACGACTAATGTGCATGGCCTTACAAAAGTGGCTAGAGGTATTCATTGACGATTTGTGTGCACACTCAAACTGAACTGAGCACTTGGCTTGCTTGAGAAAGGTTTTTGAAAGATGTCGATCATATCGTATATCGTTAAACCTATTAAAGTGTCAAGCATGGTGTAATCTTAGGGCACATTGTGTCTAAAAAATGGTATTTCCACTAATGAGAGCAAGGTAAAATTGATCTTAGAATTATCCCCACCAACCAACTAGGTATAACGGTTTATGGGACACGTTGGGTATTATATCGACTCTTCATCATATTCTATGCTAAAATTGCCAGGCCATTATATAGACTACTCATTGTCTTTGAATGGACTAAGAAATGCCAAGAGGCCTATGATAAGTTAAAGAATGCACTGGCTAGTGCACCAATCTTGAGACCACCCCCAGCACCAACTGGGATCTTGTATTCCACATGCACATCGATGCATCAAACTTTGCTATAGGATGCGTATTGGTGCAACTTGGGGAATTCAAATTGGATTACCTAGTTTGCTTTGCGAGTCGTCAACTGAATGATGCAGAGATAAACTACACCACCACTGAGCGTGAAGGATTGGCCATGGTTTATACTGTAAAGAAATACAGACATTACCTGCTGGCCAACAAATTTGTCTTCTTTGTGGACCATCAGGCCCTATTATATCTAATGAACAAGCCTTGCAGCACCATAGGAAGAATCATACGATGGTTGCTTCTACTCCTGGAATTTGACTTAACGGTCACAGCAGTGAGAAGAGGAACACAACATGTTTTGGCAGACCATATGTCTAGAATTTCTAATGGAGAACTGGCAATAGGCATTGATGGTGATGACCTTCTAGATGCTTGTCTATTCAAACTTGACATGGTGCCTGAGTGGAGTGACGAAATATCCAACTATCCAGCTCATGGGTTCCCACAAGATTGACCCCCTTGAACAAAGATAGGCTATTAAACTGGCCTCACCTTATTAATTAATTGATTGAGAATTATATAAGCTAGGCAAGTATGATATCCTTAGGAGATGTGTGCGAGAAGATGAGTTTGTTTACGATCTTAGAAGAAGCACACGTAGGAATAGCTGAGGACATTTTGCGGGAGCAGTTACAGCTCGCAAGGTCCTTCAAGCTGGAGTGTGGTGGCCTATGTTATTCGGGGATGCCATAGAATTTATAAAGAGATGAAATGTCAACAATTTGCTATTTCACAACAAAAGGATAGGATGCCACTCACCCCTGTGATTGTGAGACAACCCTTTGAGAAACGGGGTATTGATTTTGTTGGACCCATTAGTTGAGCAGCGCATCCATCACAAGCCCGTTATGTGATCGTGGCTACATATTATTTCACTGAGTGGGCATAGGCGAGAGCCTCTAAAAGAGTTGATACTCAGACTATGACCAAGTTCTTATATGAACAGATCATTTCTAGATTTGGCTGCCCACTTGAATTAGTCAATGATCAGGGTTCACATTTCATTAATGAAGTGATTGAACAATTACTTATAACATTCCTTGTAGTACATCGCAAATCATTCCTTGTAGTACGTCACAAATCATTCCTTGTAGTACGTCGCAAATCATCACCTTATAACATTCCTTGTAGTACGTCGCAAATCATCACCTTATTACCCATAAGTAAATGGCTAGAGGTAGAGGGCATAAACAAGATTTTATGTGCTGGCTTAACTAAAACCTTGGAAGCTAGTTGCACGGATTGGGAACACAAGCTAACTGCAGCACTATGGGCCTATCGCACATCATATAAGGTAGCGATGCAGTACACTCCCTTTCGTCTAGCTTATGACATTGATGCGCTAATGCCTATGGAATTTTTAATTCTAAGTCTACGAATTACCGTACAAGAAAGGCTGATTGAAAATGCGTTAGCCGAGAGGTTGGTTGACTTGGAGAAACTCAATATAAACTTGGCTGATTACATCACATGGGATTATGGTTGAAAAACTACGGAGAAAACATTGGTTTGACCATAACCTGAAACACAAAGAACTGGAAACGAGGAACCTCGTCCTCATGTATGGTGTGGGAAGCACTAAGAAAAAGAAACTAAAATATAGAGGGTTAGGGCCTTTTAGAGTGTCCGAAATCACCCCTCAAGGGTCATTACAAATTGAAACAATTGAAGGGGTAGAAATGAAAGGGTATATTAACGGAAGCAAACTCAAGAAATATTATGGACCCCTAACCTAGGAAATGCTCACACAAAATAAAAGAAGGAGCTAGTCAAGGAAAAAATCAAATAAACTCAAGAGGAATCCAAGGTGAGGGAAGTGAAAGAAAAACAAAGAATCTAAGGGAGCGCTACACATCAACATGGCTTCACTCTTTCTTGACAAGGATGACTTGGATATCAAACTTGCACGGCTCAGTGTAAAGGTCTCTACAAAGGAGGGCCACATGACAAGCCTCGCACTCATTGATACGAGGTCATGATATAACTTGATTTCCTATGAGACATGGGTAGCCTTAAATAAACCCCCCTAGAGGTAACTAATGCAGAGGTTCGAATTGTGTATCTATCTATTGTTACACATAAAATAGAGTTTTTGAATATAAATATGTTAGAAATAATCCCTTGGGGTCGGGAAGGTGTTTGTTATGCTTGCAGGAACAATGGAAGAGGAAATGCTTCTTGGATGATCTTGGATTTGCACCAGCAACTACCATATCCAATGGGCAAAATGAGAAGTACAACTCAATGATGGCAAAGACACCATCACCATGCCATTATGGAGTCAATTGAACAGGGGGAAATAGGCAGTGGCATGCAACATGGAATCTATAATGCTATGAAAAATAGAAGGCTTAACAGAACAAGCATCCACATCGAAGGGTCCCCCATCTTCAAGAGAACCAAAGCAAAGGCAGCAAAAGTATAAAGGAAAAAAACAGGGGGTTTCCAAGGCCCAACTTCAAGCACAAGGATACTACTATGAGATAGGAAAAGCCTTATGGGTAACAAAGAAAAAAAGACATGATATAAGCAAGGAAAGCCAGACAAGGACAAGAAGCTATATTCCAAGCAAGCCCGCACACAACTTAGCATTCAACAGCGGTGGGTTCAAAAAGACTTACTAGTGGCACATGGCTATTATTAAGGAAACAAAATGGTATGAGGACCAAAAAAAATCCAAAACCCAATTTCGCATGTACTTCCAGAAGAACAGAAGAGTACCATAAGCACAAACATGACCAAGTCCCAGCTAAATCAAGTGCTAAGGAAGCAGCAAAGTTGATCTAGAAAAAGAAGCAAGTTCAACCAAGTAATCAAGGGAGAGAGACATCGCCAATGCCATCCACCAAGGAGGAAAAGATGAACCAAGTCGTGGACCAGGGTAAGAGAGATGTGCACTCACATGCACAAGAAGCAAAATAGGTTCACTAGGATTTGGTGGATGTACTCCTCCATTGGATGCAAGGAAAAATCAAAAGTTCTCACTTAGAACTTAAGCGATTGCAACAACACATACCCATAGGCTCCAAAGTACAACACTGGTTCCTGTGGCACTAAAAGGAAGGAGGATAAGGAGGGGTACCCAGCTCCAACAATTGGGTACCCAGCTCTAACAATTGGTTACAAGGTAAAAGGGTATGCTTTTCATGCCATGAAACATGTTCATTCATTTCACGTGTACACTTCTACTCCTTAGAATACATAACATATAGCCTTGGAGTGCTTGAGCATATAGAAAACAATAGGGTATCAATATTTACATGCATAAGGGTATAAGTTGTTTCACGTCATGAACCAGTTTAGGCTAGTTCACGTCGTGAAACACTTCAGGACTATCTCATGCCGTGAAACACTTCATGAACCAGTTTAGGCTAGTTCACGTCGTGAAACACTTCAGGACTATCTCATGCCGTGAAACACTTCAAAATGGTTCACGTCGTGAATCGACTCATGCCAGTTCACGCTGTGCAACACTTCAAGATGGTTCATGTCGTGAACTGACTCATGCCAATTCACGTTGTGAAATGGTAAAAAACCTCCACAAATCGTGAGCAAACACGTGGCATACCCATTTAAGATGGCCACTGGGGCCAATGGCTAGATCATAAATACATCTTTTTTTCCCCTTTTTTGTCCTTTTTCATCGACCGGTTTCCTTCGCTTCTTGGCATCCTTGTATGCATCGTCTTCTAGGGTGCGTTCGTCGCGTCAATGTTCTTCTTCACTTAATTGCTTGCGACCATCGATTCCTAGGTAGGAGCTCTTCACACACTTTCGATGCCAGTTCACATTGTGAAATGGTGAAAAACCTCCACAAATCGTGAGCAAACACGTGGCATACCTAATTAAGATGGCCACTGGGGCCAATGGCTAGATCATAAATACATCTTTTTTCCCCCCTTTTTTGTCCTTTTTCATCGACCGGTTTCCTTCGCTTCTTGGCATCCTTGTCTGCATCGTCTTCTGGAGTGCGTTCGTCGCGTCAATGTTCTTCTTCACTTAATTGCTTGCGACCATCGATTCCTCGGTAGGAGCTCTTCACACACTTTCGATGGTTTCATTCATTTTCATTAAATCATTGGTGGGAAAAGTTTCTTTCATTTTTCATTAAATCATCTCTGCGCTTACACACACGTTGCCTGCATCTGTGCCATTTCTAGTTTTCATACATCTTGTTTTCATCTTGTCATACTTATTTTCATCTTGTCACCCACCAAATCTCATAATAAATAAATACTGGAATGACCTATGAAATAGCAGTCTACTATTTCATGGAGTCAATTGAAAATCTTAGGTTTGGAAAAAATACAATAAATTACTAAAATTAAATTATCTACATCGTAAGCTACCCATCAACATTGATAATTGTCACAACACACATTACTATTTCATGAATTAACAAATTACTACTTCATGGGTTAAGCCTTTCATGGCTTAAGCCCTCACATCTTTACACTTCACGAACTAACCTTTCACATGCTAACCCTTCACGGATTAACCTTTCACGCACAACTACTTCACGCTCAGCCAATTCATAGCCTGCTACTTCACGAATTGGGACTAGTTCACACACATCCCTTCTTGATTCATTGCTCACCACACTAACACTCTTCCCATTATACATCCTTGCCCATCACTAACACACATATACAAAGAAAGAAAGAAAGAAAGAAAGAAAGAAAAAGGAGGACCGCGAGCTCCTACCAGTCATAATGATGACTGATGTTCTTTTCACATGTTACAGATGGCCTCCTCCTCTGCTACTTCCGAACCACAGGCTGAGGGGAACCTGACTGTAACTTAGGCCAGTACCACAGGGTCACTAGCTGAAAAGCGAAAGATAGCACCGTGCGACATCAAGCTAACCTACCTTGGGTCGTATGCATAGACAGTCCAAGGCACAGTCATCCATAAAGACATTCAGACATCTCACGGAAAGATTATGTTCCAGTACCACAACCCTGAGTGTTTGAAGATCTTATAGGATAC
Organism: Cibotium barometz; assembly: GCF_041138505.1. NCBI lineage: Eukaryota > Viridiplantae > Streptophyta > Polypodiopsida > Cyatheales > Cibotiaceae > Cibotium > Cibotium barometz. The sequence continues at coordinate 22,297,158 of NC_141106.1, forward strand.
AGATGTCAAGAACAAGTTAGAGAAAGTAGGTCTTGGAAAAGAATGATAGAGATCCTCCCCCGTACCATAACCCAACACTATGTGTGTGGAGATTCTAAAGACTTATGACAGAAACACCAAGAGGGGAACAGTCACAAAGGTTGATGGGTCCAGTGAGTAGGTTCTCATCACCAAGGAAATGACACAAGAATCTCTACAGTTACCCCCACCTATATCGACATGTCCATATACCATCGATCAGATGCCCATGGAGGGCATACTCCAAGTCCCAGTAACGCCAGGGTTGGACTAAAGTATGCAATACCCATTAGCATCTAAACCTCTCCAAATCCACATTATATCATCCTTTTGGTATTATAAAACTTTATCGAAATATCCATAAGCATTTGGAGGCTATGCTCACTAATGTGATTTTTAATTTTGATAAAGAGCATATAGAATATCCTAATATAACCACCGATGATATAAGTGACCTCCAAGAATTTATGAAAACTAACAAGCCTAGCCTCCCGCCCCCAAGTTCCAGAGAGGGTCCAAAAGAAACACAAGGAACCTTCTCATCTTTTACTTATCCAATGTTCTCTTCCATTGCCCCAGTAAGTTATTAAATCCCTTTCCTAACGTGTCTCCAACTAACAAAACTGAGGTTGATTGTATCTTATCTCGCTTCTCTTCTATCCCTCTGCTGATTTTTCCACTCGCCCCTGAGGAGATGCCAGCACCAACTCTATCTCCACCAAGGCCAATCAATGAGGTACATGACCATCACCCTCAAGATGAGATCCAATCTTTTACTGATGCAAATATTCTTGAGTCATTGTATCTCCAACTAACAAAACTGAGGTCGATTGTATCTTATCTTGCTTCTCTTCTATCCCTCTGTTGATTTTTCCATTGGCACTCTCGCCCCCGAAGGAGATGCCAGCACCAACTCTATCTCCACCAAGGCCAATCGATGAGGTACATGACCATCACCCTCAAGATGAGATCCAATCTTTTACTTATGCAAATATTCTTGAGTCATTGTCAACTACAGAGCACAAGGGCTTCATCCGCGCAGGCAACCCACTCTTGAAACCGAAACTCATGTTCAAGGTGTTGATGCAAATCACACCATTTGAGCCTACCAGAAGAATCCTTTCGGATGCATACTCGAACATGGAGCCACAGAGGCAGCCTTATGTTCCATACCCTCTCTAAGCCCCAATGCCAGAATTAGAAGAGCTTTTAGAGCGATGGGAGGAGAAGGGACATTGTGGGAAAATGTGGCTAGTCACACCAAGCTGCCCAATCCACACTTAACTAATCTGCTGGAGATAAGAATTGTCGCATTCATGATTAGCTACTGTTTCCGTAGAGATGGCACAAACAACACCCAATGTATATAAGGGGTGGGGTGGCTATACGACAATCCAAATAGATGATACAAACCCTTGCCTGGTGGATTTTGGCATACAATTGGAATGGCGCAAGGAGTATTTGACAATCGCGGAATATAGTTATCAGTACCAGTGCTCAAAAGCACTCAAAAGGCATCTAACTCCACTCCAATTCCACGAGGCAAAGAAATGGGATTCTCATGTCTGCTATAACTTCCGCCACTTCTCACCATCCACATTCTAGGATATAACAAGTCAACTTAGCAATTGCTCACATGGATACGAGCATGGCATAGAATTTTAGATCTAGATATAGTAGCTGCTATGAGATTCATGAAGTTGATCGTAGTTCTCATCAATCAACCAAAGGAAAGACATGATGGATTTGGGGCGGAGAAGCTTTGCTTTGACATGAATAGAGGCCCAATTGAAATTTGCATGATGCTTTACTATCATCGCCTAAGGTATCTTCCGGGATACATGCATGTCATGTTTGAAGACATGGTCAACACCGGGTTCTGGACGTTCCACTCAGTATTCCAAAGAACCCTTAAAAATCTTCAATCCCGTTGAAACTTCTATAGACACGAGTTCGACAACCAAGTCTTTCGACCTAGGTAAAGGTTCTGACGACATAACCTACATCAGGTAGGTGGGGATGTTAATCCCATTTTAGATTAACAAAGATGCTCCTCCAACTGAGGACATTAATAAGTGTTATGTAATGGCACTATAAAAGTTATACATTTTGAGATAGTGGCCACCGAAGGCCTTAGTTATTAGTAAGTTTTAGGCACCCAAGTGTGAATAAAGACTAGTTGTATAAAAGGCAAATTCTCATAATGAAAGGACAAAATCCCCCTTTGTGCTATGAGAGCTCTTGATTTGTCTTGTAATAAGCGAGAGAGAGAGAGAGAGAGAGAGAGAGAGAGAGAGAGAGAGAAAGAGAGAGAGAGAGAGAGAGTACTCTAGTGCATGTGTGTGTGAAAGAGTGAGAGGTAGATTCCCTTGCATTGTGATTAGAGCGACTCTGTGTGCTGACAACGTAGGAGGTGGAGATTGGAGGAGTGGAGATTCCAACAAAAGTGAGCTTGGGGAGCCTCAAGGGACTGGTGGTCTTTGAGGTGGATGCTTTTGCATCATGTATAGCTTTTGGCTCTTTTGTGTTTATGTCTCCTTTTGGGTTTATGTCCTCTACAGGCTCCTTTTTCCTGTCTTTTAATTCAACCTTGGTTTTGATAGTTTGTTGTCCCTTGTTTTTCTTGGGTTTAGAAGGTTTTGCTTTTTCTTTTGGGTTCTGCTTTAAAGCATGTTCTTCTACCCATGTTGAGGTATTGTCTTTTACATTCTTTTTGACTATTTCTCGTGCCTTGGCTTATAAGCATGTAAGCACATTCAAAGGTACCATGGCCAATTGCCTGTTTTGTACACTTAAGATGTTAAGAGTTGTATGTTGTGGGATAGGTTGCATTGAAGCAACTCATCTTGGGCAATCTTGGAACATGTGATCAATACCACATCGTTCACACATGGGTCGCAAAGTGTCAGTGACTATGGGCATGGAAGTATTCCAAACTGTGCAGTCTGCCACCTTGTGGGGTCCATGACAATAGAAACACTGAAGTGTTCAATTAACTTCTTCCTGAGCAGTTTCTACCCTTTGGACGGTTTCTATATCTGGTGCACGAGAGATGGAGGTTTTGAGTCAATTGTGGATAAAGTGGGACACTTTTTAGTATAGTGGTCAAAGGTTTTACAATATATGCAGTATAGAAGAACAGGTGCCTTGTATGCACAATGAGGATTAGGATGGTCGTAGTGATTGCACTTAACACAAGGCATTTCATTCCTCACTTGTAGAGGCATTAAGGATGTTTGGTTTTGAAGGTTTTTATCCTTTCTTAGAGATGTTGGCTATAAGGTTTTAAGCAAGGCTGCATAAAATTCTGGGAATGTCAATTCTGAGATCGATCTTTCTTTTGCCATTATTTCACTTGGTTTAGATGAGGAACTCCTCGTAGCATGATCATCTTCTAGCATGTTGTCATCTAAACATTGCTTCTTTACAACATTGATCGAATGTTTTCGGATTGGATACAATAATCAAGTTGTGTAAGCTGTTATTCTTCAAGCACATCATGAAATATTTCTTCAATTGAACATCGTCTATTTTTTTCCATGGCTCACAACGTGAGTCCAAGAGTTTTATCCGAAGGATAAAATCTCTAATAAATTCATTTGGTTGATGCTCAATTGAATAGAGTTTTGTTGCTGCACTCCATCGATCACCTTGTCTCGAAAAGCCATGTATAAAGGCTAATTTCAAGGTTTTGAAGTTGGTCTCGATTGTAGGAGAGAGAGAGAGAGAGAGAGAGAGAGAGAGAGAGAGAGAGAGAGAGTGGAGAGACGGAAAACTCTCTCACTTGTAGCAAGAGTAATATGATCCACATGTAGCTCAAACCAATGGGATTTGCATCCCTTTCGGAGCTAGGGATTCAACCCGTACCGGTACACAAAAGCTTATCCATTTGATGGAGAGAATGCTAGGAATACTACTACTATTGACATAGACTTAACACACACACAAGCTCAATCTTGCTATTGCTCACTCAACTCTACATTCCACTCATCCATGCATCCAAACAAGAAGAAAGCTTAGCTATTGCATACACAAGATCAAAGCATTCTTCATTCTCAAATACTCATTTCCCTAGAATACACAAAAACCTTGAAACTATCAACCATGAAACATGCACACTAGAGAATAGACATGAGAAAAGAGACAAATATCAACTCATTGCATTGAATTAACAAAAATAGAACTTACAACAATGTAGATGGGGAGAGAGAAGAGCTTGCACCTCTATGGGAAAAGAGGGAGAGCTAGTCTCAAGAGAGCTCAAACATGAGTTTGCCCAATGTATCCATAAGCTCTCAAATGAGCCACTTTTTATACAAAAACTCTAAAACTCCCAAAAGTTCCCATGTGGGATTATTGTCAAGCCCACTCCCACACTCATCTACAACTTGAAACTCTTTACAAGAGTCCTAAGTATCTTTTTGTTGCATCCTTGCATTGATCTTCACTCGTCACGCAACACTCCCCCCTTCCTATTTTGCGCACGTCCTCGAGCGCGGTAGAAGCAAGAGCTGCAAAAAACAATGGATACAAGTAAAGCCTTTAAAAAAAAAAAAGAAAAGGAAAGAAAAAAAACCAGTAATGACAATTTCGCACGTGAGCATACAAGTGAAAGGCTGATTAAAGTTTTAAAGAGTACTAAAATAGGTGAGTAAAGACTAGTCAAAGTGAGACTAAGTGGTAGATAGTGCTATGCAATGGCAAGTGTGCTTGCACACCACAGGTTATGACCGCAGTCTCAATGTCCTACAAGTATTTAAGTTATTCCTAAGTGGCAAACCTACTCCTAAATAGGAGCAATGGTGATTGGACCTCTTTTTTTAAAAAAAAAATATGTGTGTAGAGGATGATAAAGATGAAGGTTCCATCCCAATGAGACCCAAGCAATGGCCAAGAGACCTCCACCAAGAGAATCTAAAGGCCGCTAAGTATCTCAAAGGCAGACCCTTTTCTTTCTTTTTGTCATAAGGAGTACCCCATGAAGATAAGGGCATCGGTCTCGAGGGCCCATAATGTACCCCAGAGTCCTACCAACATCTATCAAGGCGATAGATTCCTTGAAGGTCTTCTTCTGAAGCTTTTAGACGTCAGTGTTCACCCCATGGAAACCAAGGCATCGGCCCCAAGGTGCTAAGACAACCCCAGGTCCTACCAAGCATTCCACATAGCTGTAGACACGTCATGTCTCGATTCACTTGTATATATTTTTTAGGGTATATTTTCGTAAATTTTTTATTAATCCTAGCACCTAGCTCATACCTAAGAGGTAGCTACCACTAGGGATAACTAATATACCTTGAGAGCATAAGAAATTGGCATACTCCGTCGGTATATATCCTACACTGTCTTCAAATAGAATTACCTTCTACTAAGTCCTCTAAGAATCTAGAAATTACTCACCACATTTTAACAACTAATCTAAAACTTAAACCAGCCAACTGTGTGTGAACATGCAAACAATGTATCCAAAAGTTAAAAGCACATAAAGAACAAAAGATTATGATTTGAATACACCTGTTGTAGTGCTCGTTGATGTTGTGTGTTTGCATTGATTCATTGCTAATGCTGATTGCTTCTCTTTGCTTCTTGTAGGCATTGCATGTCTCCCCTCTTCCTAATTTGTTTGCACGGTAGGTGGACTATGGGGGCATGGTTGTATGCTCTTGTTTAGCTGAGATCTCTGCAAAATGTTTATTAACAAACAAGAAAAGACAAGAAAGGAATAAAATTTGTTATTGGTGCCAATCACCGAATATAGCCGAAGGGAAAAAACCCAGTGGGAGAAAAGTGCCCTGGCTTGTTGATCTTATTGTGGAGTCGCTGAGCTTACCCTTGCGCTGGTGGTGGATCTGTGTCCACGTCTGCTGGAAAGATGGTATCAATTTCTTCAGGATGCAGGGACAACCCTTCACAAAAACCGGCCTTTGGAGAAGGTGGTAGAGGAAGGAGTGCTTCCTCGCTAAAATATGGCATTGGTTCTATGGGAAGGTTAAGCAGACAATTTCGATTTTGGAACTGCGCAATATAGGTACTCATATTGATACAAAATTGACATGTTGAGGCTTGGGGAAGGAGGGCTTGCAAGATAGGTGGTTGCAAGTCATTTAAGCATGTATCCCTCCATTGTTGTTCTTGAACCTCCTCAGGTAATCTACGTTGATTTGGTCCTCTCTCTCTGGTATTCTCACATTAAGAAGATTATGGCATTGGGGTGTAATTCCCACAATTTGTTTCATTAAGCCCGTGCCATATCGTCTAAAGTAAGAGCGGCATATCCAACAAATGTGTGAAGCTTCTCCTAATACGAGTCGTGCACACTCTTGACAATGTGGAAATGGGTGATGCTGTTGATAGAATAACGTGACAAAGTGATGCCCACAACAATTTTCACCTAAGGGAGCATAGAAGTACCTAGAATGAGTTTGAAAAGGAGGAGCACTATAACCCCCGCGATGTTCATGTCGAGTACTATCAGGGTCAATACATGGTGGACATGTATCTCGCCATCAGGAGTTATCTTAACGTTATCTCCTCCGGATCGTGCGGCTCCGGATTCTCTGCCGCCTCCATGCTTGCTACAGCCTGCTTCTGCTTGCCTTCTTCAATGCGCCCACACGCCTTCTTCAATGCGCCCACGCGTTCGTCTGCAACGGCCTCTCACTTTCTGCCGGCTACTCTACAGCTGCAACCGGCCTCCTTCTTTCGCTTCCAATCAGCCTTCGCTTAGCTTACAGTTAACCGACAGCTGCAGCCTCTCACTGGCTCTTGGCTCTCAGGCGCCTTCCGCCTTCACAACTCCACGCAGGTCGCCTCGACGCCACCTCCACGCCACCTCCTTCCACGCCGGCTACTCCACGCATCCACAGCCCGCCTTCTCACTGCCGGGGCTAGTTCACTTTTTTTATTTCCTTTTGCTACGCCTTGCCTGACGTGCGGCCAGCCTTCGCTCTCCGCCGCCAGCTGCCTTCACAACTGCTGTGCCTCCCCGTCGCCTCTCCTGCCTTTCTTCTTCGCCGGCCTCAGCTGACTCTCTTTCTCCTTCGCCAACTCATTCACAGCCAGGTGGCCCTTCACAGTCTCCACGCCTCCTTCGCTTGCTTCAACGGCCACCACTTCACCGTCTTTGAACCAGTCAGCCAACAGTTTTGTGTGTTTTATATATATATATATATATATATATATATATATATATATATATAACAAAAAAAAAACAAAATTTCAACCTCTCCTCTCTTCCTTTCTCCCTTCTCTTTCCCTCTCTCCTCTCTTCCTTAAGGGGGCTTCTCACTTGGGAGCCTATGGAGCTTGCATAAGCTATGGAAGAGCTTAGCAATGCACCTCTTTTCTTTTTATTTTTTATTTTACTAATCGCATGTTAGCAAAAAGCATGAAAGCATGAAATGGCAAAAAAAAAACAATGAATGTAAGCATAATGACGGTACTTGAAAAGGAATAAAAGCAATAAAACATAAAAAACAATGCAGGAGAAACCTCAACCGCTCAATGGTTTTTTTCTTATCCTAACCTTATCCACTTACACCGGGATCGCACACCCGAACTTAACCTAATCACTCAATGGTTTTGCAACCAAAAGAGGAAATAGTGGTGGTTTCCACACACTCTCAACCGGATTTGAGTCTTCTCCCCGACAGCAGCGCCAATGGAGAGACGGAAAACTCTCTCACTTGTAGCAAGAGTAATATGATCCACATGTAGCTCAAACCAATGGGATTTGCATCCCTTTCGGAGCTAGGGATTCAACCCGTACCGGTGCACAAAAGCTTATCCATTTGATGGAGAGAATGCTAGGAATACTACTACTATTGACATAGACTTAACACACACACAAGCTCAATCTTGCTATTGCTCACTCAACTCCACATTCCACTCATCCATGCATCCAAAAACAAGAAGAAAGCTTAGCTATTGCATACACAAGATCAAAGCATTCTTCATTCTCAAATACTCATTTTTCGAGCATGCACAAAAACCTTGAAACTATCAACCATGAAACATGCACACTAGCGAATAGACATGAGAAGAGAGACAAATATCAACTCATTGCATTGAATTAACAAAAATAGAACTTACAACAATGTAGATGGGGAGAGAGAAGAGCTTGCACCTCTATGGGAAAAGAGGGAGAGCTAGTCTCAAGAGAGCTCAAACATGAGTTTGCCCAATGTGTCCATAAGCTCTCAAATGAGCCACTTTTTATACAAAAACTCTAAAACTCCCAAAAGTTCCCATGTGGGATTATTGTCAAGCCCACTCCCACACTCATCTACAGCTTGGAACTCTTTACAAGAGCCCTAAGTATCTTTTTGTTGCATCCTTGCATTGATCTTCACTCGTCACGCAAGAGAGAGAGAGAGAGAGAGAGAGAGAGAGAGAGAGAGAGAGAGAGAGAGAGAGATAGGAGTTGAGATTAGAGGGAGTGAGTGCATGCCATAACCTTCCAAGGAGTTGAGATTAGAGAGAGGGAGGAGGTAGTCATAGGGGAGAGAGAGAGAGAGAGAGAGAGAGAGAGAGAGAGAGAGAGAGAGAAGAGAGAGAAGAGAGTGTGTTTGCAGGCCATTAGCTCAAAGTAGAGAGAGAAAGGGAGAGTTGAGAGTAGATGAGAGGATTGTAGAGAGAGGAATAGAGTGAGGCTATGCAGGCCAAGCTCACAGTAGAGAGAGAGAGAGAGAGAGAGAGAGAGAGAGAGAGAGGTGGTTCAATTTTGGGGGGAAAAAGAGATTGGAAGCTCTCCGCCATAAAGACTCCTAGCTCGAAGCCGACGAGGCCCAAGCCACCCAACCTCCACCCACCCCTTTTGGTCATGTTCCCAGCACAGTCGAGAAAAGAGTTAACGCACTGATGGACACTACAACCGAGCTCCCCATCCTCGTCATTCCTCCCCAAAACCCTGCTCAACTCTTCGAGCTCAACTTTCGAGCCATTTTCCTTAACCTCCTCCAACACAACATCTTCTTGACGAACCCATCTCCCCTGCCACCTTCTTATACATCCTCACCAAGCTTCCCCTCGCCTCCATCTCCCTTTTATCCACCCTTTTCTTCCAAGGCCAAATCACCTTCATCCAACCCCACACCCTCTTCGATCTCCCCACCAAACTCATTCATGCCACCCTCGTCCAACTGGGCACACCTTCTCAAGTGCGGCCACCAAAGCATTGATGAAACCATTGACCTTGTTGTCCCTGATAGGCTTTGCCCCTATCCCTACTCATCTTTCTGCACCGAAAAAGCCTTCACTTCCTCCACCACACGGGGTGGGAAACCATCTACGTTGCATACAGATCCCTCCATTGTTATGAGCTCCCCCCGTACACCCCTAAAGGCCTTCTCATTCTCTATCACAGGTGCCACCTCCAGCTTGAAGCTATCCAAGCCCCCCACCACAGGGATCATGCAATTTGATGACTCCCACATGGCCTTCCCCATGGATTTCTCCCCCCAAGAGGCTACCGATGCCCGTCGCTTCTTTCACTCCAAGTGCTAGGACAACAACTCCTCCAACAACGATGACAATCATGATGACGAAGGAGAGACACCTGGCAACCCCCCAAATGAGCCACCCCCACCCTCGTCTCCTCCGCATCAACCTCCTTGTAAGATTCCTCCCTCTAGCTTTTGAGGTGTAAAGGTGTAAGAACCTCCCCTTCTGTTCTTGCAATCATTCCCCTCTTTGAAATAGATGAAAGATCTTGTTTCACCTTGTTTTGGCCTAGAGAGAGAAAATGTCTAGAGAGATATAATTCAAAATTGAGATATCTTTGGATACAAAAATTCTCCTAGTGTCTAAAATGGATTCTTCTGAAATAGAAGTTCAAAATGAACTTTCCAATGTGCATTAGGAATTAATTGAAAATGGTATAAGGGACCTTAGCCTAAGGGTCTACATTTTCAAAAAATTAGATTATGGTCCAATTAAGGTTCCAATGGGCCAATTGGATTAATCCAAGTGTTGGGATGAGATAAATCCAAAGAATAAAAAAAAAAACCAAAAAATGAGTAAATTCTCACATAAGATGAAGAGTTGACTGAGTACAAGATTTATTAGTTAAAAATTAAGAGATATTAGTTAAAAAATGAGATATTTTAGAGAAATGATGCATTTTTGACACCTTGGTAAGGAGAGGGAGACTCTTGAGGTAGGTGCCTTTTCACATGTGTGGTTGGGTTTTTAAATTCAAAAAAATGTGATATTTTTATCTCTCCTCTCTCTTGGATCATACTAGATCAAAAAGGAGCCAAACTGGTCCAAATCTTGTCCAAATTAAGTTAAACTGAAGCTCAAAAATTTTAGAACCCAGTTGGACTTAGTTAGTGGGCTTCCTCACCTATAAATAGACCCTCATTCCTTTTTATTTTCATATTGGAGCTATACCATGCTAGTATTATCTTATAATAATCATATTTCTATTATCCCTTAAATTTTCCTCTCTTGGGAGCTTGGAGCTTCTCTCTCTCTACAACAACTCTTGAACTTTGTTCTTCTCCTCTTGGTGGACCAATTGATTGGTTGGGGGCTTCACTGCTAATAAGAATCAAGCCAAACTTGGAGGTAAAATTCGTTTTTATGGTTTTTTCCAATTATCTCAATGACTTTCTTCTTCTCAACCCCTCTCAATCTTGAGAAGCTTTCAAAATGATTGTTTTTATTCAAATCAAGCTTTTCCTAAGATTCTTAATGTTTAATTAGCATTAAGTTAATCTTTATGCTTAATTGTAATGCTTTCTTTAAGTAAATCTCTCTCTCTAAAAGAGTAGTCATCTTTATGGCTAAATCTTTAGCAAAAGTATTCTTCTCAATGATAGTCTCTTATTCCAAATCTAAACTCTAGGCTCAATGAGCTAGAGGATAAGAATTGATATTTTCATGATTTTAAGTTAGTGAAAATAATGGTTAATCTTTTTTAGATTGTTTATGAGTAGAAAATAATCACTTTAACTCATTCTAAATGAGAAAAGGATTATCTTAATAATTTGGAAAAGGAGGAATGTTTAAATTAACCTAATCAAAGAGAATAATCATAATTATGCTTATAATTATGGTTAAAATTATGATATATATACGTAGTTTAAATTTAAGCTTAAAAGAAGAACTTCTATCATATTTTCATTACAAGCTTTTATTCTTTTAGAATTTTTTTTTGAGAATTATGAGTAAATAGCAGCGAAGCTATGGCAAAATTTTCAAAAAAAAAAATACATATCTTATTTTTATGCATAATGCTAAAAGAAGAATTCCTACCATATTCTAGGATTAGACATCTTATGCAAAAAGAATGATTTTCATCATATTGACGGAAAATATTTTTTGATTATTATGAGAAAATAGTAATTTTTGATAAATTTATTTTTATGCAAAAAGAGGAATTCCCATGATATTCGAGAGCCAAACAATTAAATGTTAAAAGAGGAATTTTTGGCATAATTCAAATTATGAGTATTTATCAAAAGTGGAATTTTGAGTATTATCATTTTTATTGAGAAATATAGGTAGAATTGATTTTTGTAAATCCCATGAATCTTTTATTCAAAAAGAAGAATATTGGATATATCTTATTTGAGAAATTTGAGAAAGAATGTGAACATATCCATCGAGAAAACTTGGATAATTTCTTAATTAGAAAAGGGAATTTGGAATCCCTGGGAGAATCGAGGATCCAATGAGTAAACGGAAGTTTAGAATTAGTTCTCATTAATGAAGCTTAAGGAATGAAAACACAATACATAAATGCTCTTTCTGAGTTTTACTATAAAATTTTGATAAGGTTCATTTCTCCTTTTTAAACCTTTAACAACACTCTGATACTTAGATTTAATGGGATCGAGAAAAAGTTACCTTTAAAACTAAGCCAAGCAATTGGCAGAAACTTAGAAAAGTCCTATTAGTATCGAAAGTAGAGAAACTGTACTAAGAGTGTGATGTGATGATATGTGGATGTGATGTGATATAAATGCATGTGAATGTGATATAAATGGATGTGGATGTGGATGTGATGAGATGTAAATGGATGTGATGTGAATGTGGATGTGATGAGATATAAATGAATGTGATGAGATGGGATGTGAATGTGTCGAGATATAAATGAATGTGATATGAGATGTGAATGGATGTGATGTGATGTAAATGGATGTGAATGTGGATGTGATGAGATGTAAATGGATGTGATGAGATGTGAATGGATGTGATGTGATGTAAATGGATGTGAATGTGGATGTGATGAGATGTAAATGTGGATAGATGTGATGTGATGAGAAATGATGTGGATAGATGTGATGAGAAATGTGGATGTGATGAGAAATAATGTGGATAGATGTGATGTGATGTGGATCTGGGTAGATGTGAATGGATGAGAAGCGCTGTGGATAGATATGATGTGGATTTGGATAGATGTGAATGTGATGTGATATGGATAGATTTGATGAGATGTGATGAGGATGGATGTGACGTGATGTGATGAGGATCTGAATAGATGTAAATGGATGTGATGTGGACGAATGTGATGTGATGTGGATAGATGTGATGAGATGTAATATGATGTGAATAGATGTAAATGGATGTGATGTGGATAGATGTGAATGGATGTAAATGGATGTGATGTGGATAGATGTGATGAGATGTAATATGATGTGAATGGATGAAGGACAATGGGAATAGATATGACTGGATGTGGAATAAGCAATGTGAGTTGATGATGTGGAACAATGTGGAAAGATGAGAGTTCGTTAGAAACTGTATTTATGAAACCTGTTTTTAAAAGACTGTTTTATGTCAAGAATGTTGGGGAAGCATTTTGACTATCTTGTCGATTATGGTCATTGACGACCTAAGTGAAAGTTGCAACAGCTGACGGGGAGTCAATGGAGGACGTCTCGCGTGGCAAGGTCGGCTGAGGTCTTGACCAGACTCGGTTCGATTTAAATGGTGAGCTTCCGGTACAGTGGATGAGGGACCATGGAAGCGGCCTATGAGTGAAGCGCTAGGTGACCTGCGAGAAGGAACCTAAAGGGTGCTGACCATACGGTGCTCGGGCTTTGGGTCGCCGAAGATACCCACGCATGCGTTGAGGAAGAAAATGGAACAAGGAGTTGGAGTTGTTTTCTTAACACGGGCATGGATCTGGTTGATTGGCCTTATTGGTCTTTAACTGATGAGTCCATGGCTCTTTTATATGGATCTGTTGGTTGATCTTGCTGATCTTCAACGGGGAGTCCATCTGGATTTTCTTATGTGATTATAATTTTGGGTACTATGAGCTAGGAACTATTGAAAAGGCCCCAGAGTGAGCAGGTGGTGAGCGTTCTGGTACACTGATGAAGGAATGATTGCAAATTGGAATTCAAGCTAGATATTTTGGAGGATTATGATCAGTGATACTATGGTTTCATTAAAAGATTATTTTAAAGACAACTGAATCTATGAAAAAGGCAATTTCATATTGGGTGTCTAAGTGGTGTGACTATCTTGAACTTTGCTTGAAGCGCCAGCTAGGGGGCCTGGGAACTCTTTTCCCTGGTACCCAGGGCAAAACATAACCAAAATTCTAAATAATTCCTATCAATACACTGGCTGGACGGTTGGCTAACCCATGGGATTGGATGGGGTTAAGCTGGATTGATGGATCCCTAAAATAAGACTCAATTCTGTTAAGTTACGATAGTTGAAGTAAATCCCAGATAATCCTTGTTCTATGGAAAAGAATCAACGGCTGTGCCTCTTAATGGGGAAAAAAACGTTGGTTTCTCTATGATCCAAGTGCAAGTTCCTCCCTTGACCTGGCCATGTGACTTGCGAGTTCGGTCGGAATGTCAATGGCTAAATTAAGGCTCTTGACTACGATAGAATAAATTTTCCTGGAGGAATCGCCTGTGCTTTCTGGGGGCGAGGGAAGTTTTTTCGAGTTCAGTTTTGGAAGAACCGAGGGTTTAGTCTCTTGTCCGGATATCCGTGGTGGCCAAGGCCCTGAGTGAGAGGCTCTGCCCTGCGTAAGAAGTGCTATTTCTGCTGCTAGCACCCCAGAATTCGTTGCGCGGAGAGGGCAGGGATCTTTCACTCCTCCTCCTAACCCATCCCACCCCAGCACAAGCTCCCAACAACCACCACCACCCCCACCACTACCTTCTCTCTCCTACCCTCACCGTCCTCTACACCCCCTCACATCCCCACTACCTTCTCTCTCCTCCCCTCACCATCCTCTACACCCCCTCACATCCCCACTCTGCCTCCATCACCAACACCCCCTCCATTCCCCACTCTAAATCTCCATTTAGAATTCCCCTTCACCTCAAGGACATTTTACTTTCGACATCGGCAAGGGTTCCACCTCTCCTCACCATAGCTCTCGCCCACGGTACCTTCTCCGTTTGACAACAGCCCCTCCCCCCTCATCACAACCTCCCCTTGACATCCCTTCCCCCACACCTCTCGAAGAAGGCAAATTCCCCCCACCACAAGAGACTAAAGCGGTGGATCCACCCCTTAACACCCTCAACTGGCGTGATCCTTGGATCACGCCAGTTGAGGGTGGATCCACCCCTTAACACCCTCAACTGGCGTGATCCTTGGATCACATAGAGTTGAAGTAGGCAATCAACATCCTGCTCGGTTGACAACTCCAAGAAGCCCCCACACTAGGGTGACCACCATATGGACATCCATGTCCTACGGCCCTACTTGGATGCCAAAGCAATAGTGCATGGAAGCGCCAACACCCCCATCGGCAACAACGAGGAGGCTACCAGCAGCAACGACCCCCCTTCACTGCTTACCCCATCATGTTCGAACATATGGGCAAGCAGCCTGCCTGGCGCGTTGGCTTTTTCTTCTCTAGCCTTTTATCTCGCAGCAGTATTGCAAGGCGCCACGTCAACTCAGGATCGATCCCGCCTATCTGCCCATCAACCGACACTGAGCCTGGGACCTCTTCCACAAAGAGCAAGCATAGAACCCTAAACTTTGCTACAACTTTCCATGGTTTGTGCCACCAACCTCCCAAAACCCCTGCACCTAGACCACGATGCTCATGAAGATCCATGACTTCATCTCGACAGATATCTGTAGATGCTTGATCCCGCAATTATGGTTACCATCGGTTTCTTCCACCTCATCATTACTCTTCTAGAAGCCTTCCCAGAATGGAACCACTACCACAAGGGCAGCCAAGGCCTCGCATTCGACCTCAACAAAGGCCCTACTCTAAAGTAGTTATTCGACTACTACGAGCGCATCCACAATGGATGCCCGCCTGGTGCCTGTAGACTTTGAAGATATGGTGGAGACTAGTTTTTGGACGAGCTACAAGGTCTTTTATCGATCCCCCCCACATCCCAGGTCGCGGGTCAACTTCATCCGCACCTACTCCATCTAATACTGCTAAGTCCTCTTACCACCTCTAAGGACGAATCTGAATTAGGGAGGGGGGGTATGTTAACCACACTGGTTAACATCATTTTTCAAGCATGGTTACGCTTCTTGTAATCCATTGCTATGTAAAAAGAGAGCTCATGTATATAGGTGATTTACAAAACATGAAGAGGGACAATCCCATTATCACAATTGAGTCTTGCGTTCTCTCTCTCCCTCTCTCTCTTGTGGCTTTGGTGGTAAGCTTGTATTGGTGAATGCTTGCTTGCTTGATTGCAGTGTGTGCATGGAGTGGATGATTCTTGTGTTGTCTTCTCTTTTCCCTCTTCTTGTCTCCTTCTCAAGATCCCTCTTCTTGTCTCCTTCTCAAGATCCCTCTTGCATACACATTGGCATTAAGTTGAGGTAGAGCTCTCCATAGCTCCCTTCCTCTTTGCTCACTACCTAGCTTGTGAGACTCCATTTGGGTGACACAAAGTGAGCCCCTAACGGCCTCGCATCAGGGAGTTAACCCTCATTAGGATTGGCTAAGTGCTAGTCTCCGAACCGACCCTTGCATGGCATCTTTCTCTTCTTCTCTTCCTCTCTTGTGCAAGGTAGTGTGTTGAAATGGTTAACAAATGATAAGTGCTAATGCAAGTAAATTAATCATGAAAACCCAAAACCAACCTCTATGTTTTTATGCAAAAAACTGCCAATGTTCAAGTGATTGATTGGCCCTTCAAATCAAGAAGAAAATTGAATGTGATGATATGGACTACTTGTAGAAAACTCCTGAACTTATGATTTGAGCTCTCACTTGCCCAAAAATACCAAGAAATGAATGAATTAAAGGCTTGTGAGACAAAGATAGTTTTTGATAGCACAGCTAGTTTTGAAATTCACTTTACAGCTTGATTATCTCACCAAATGACATGAAACTTGTTGTTAACCACTCTGGTTAACATTACCGTTAGCATGGCTACACTCTTTCTAATCTATCTTTTGTAACCGCGCTTTGTAACCGCGCAATGCGCTTATTGTATAAGAGGCATTGGATGACCGAGCTTATGGCTTGTGTAGTGCCGGTCATAAGGAATAGTTGTACATAGAGCTAGAAAGACTAGGAAGACTAGTTTTGGGCCCCCAATTGTAAATGGGTGGCTAGCCATTGTAATTATGAGCTCTTGTATATAAGTTATTTTATGAAATATGAAAAGGGAAAATCCCATTTGTCTCATTTGAGCTTGCCTCTTCTCTCTTTCTCTCTTTTGAGCTTGTGGATGCTTGCTTGCTTGCATGTTTGATTGTCGGTGTATGTAAGTAGGGATGGTAATGCTCTCATTTCTCTTCTTCTCTACCCTCTCTTTGCTATCTACCAAGTCCCTTTTGCATGCTAGTTGCATGAGGTGAAGGTTGAGCTCTCCATAGCTCCCTCCTTCTTGCTCTCAACCTAGCCATTGGATCTCTTCTTGGGTGACACAAGAAGAGGTGGAGTGAGCCCCAGCAGCTTCACATCGAGGAGTTAACCCTTTTAGGGTTGGCTAAGTGCAACTCTTCAGACTCGACCCTTGGATATATCTCTCAACTCTTCTCTTTCGTTCTTGTGTGCAAGGTAGCATGTTATCCTTAACACTCATGCTCCACAGGGGAGCTTGAGGAGCTGCCATGTAGTAGCTCAAGGGAGAGTTGCCATGTTATAGTGGAGATAGTGAAAATGAAAAGGTAATATAGATAATCCCCTTGTGAGAGTGGACATCAACCTGATTCTGTGTATACCAGTCTATCCCAAGAATCCAATCCTATACGCCTAAGGGAAAAATGCTGAACTTACATTTGGTGAGGTTCCCATATAAAGAGAACTGAATCCCATCATCTCATGGCACATAAAAAGAATCTTTCCACTAGCCAATTCTACTTACATTGGTTTACTTTGCTTTTGCTACTTACATTGGTTTACTTTGCTTTTGCTCAATTACTTTGCTTTTGCTTTTGCTCAATTACTAATTGACGCAAGCATCGAAGAAAAATGAATGAATGAGTGTCTGACCAAATCAATTAAATTATCTGTGAGAAGCTGGACAAGAATGACTTCCATGCTTTGAAGTTTAGAATAACCAATTTATTGATGGTGGTGGATAAAGGACTTTGGGATTGTCGAAGGAGACAATGAGGAGCCTCTAGAGTCACATGAAGAGACTGTCACTCCAATAGATGTAAAGGCACTCAAGGACTGGAACTAGGGTGCAAGGAAAGTTATGTATTGGCTTTCAATCAATATCACAGACATAATGATAGGACACATATAGGCCTAGGGGATTCACTTCCATAGAAAGGGGACATCATCTGTGTGCATGAAACTCATAAAAACCCCCTATCTACGTTTCTCTTTTAAAAAAACTATACCCCTTTTTTTCTAAGCTTATGACGCCTAATTATGAAACTCAAGTACCCCCTATTTAAGGTTTAAACATTAGATAGTAGGTATTACTATAATACCTACTATCTAATGCAACCCATGTAATTAGTGTGGGTGTAAGTGCTAGAAGCACAAAGGCCTACATGTATTACTGTAATACCTACTATCTAATGTGGCAAGATGCAGCCCATGTAATACATTTAAGGTTTAAACATTAGATAGTAGGTATTACTCTAATACCTACTATCTAATGTGGCAAGATGTAGCCCATGTAATACATGTGGCAAGATGCAGCCCATATAATTAGTGTGGGTGTAAGTGCTAGAAGCACAAAGGCCTACATGTACCCTCCTAAAATTATTTCTATGGGTGGTTAACTTACAAGATCGATAAACTTATCAAGTTTTCGGCCTACACCACTAGATCCCATACTGTGAACTGCAAGTAGAAACCAATTCTCTACTTCCATTCTCCACTACTCCCACCTTCCCCCCCATAAGTTTCCCCTTACACCCTAACTTATAAGCTTAAGAACACCCTTCCAAAACCCCCTCCCTTACACTCAAGTGACATCATAAGCTATGGTTTGTGAATCCCCTAGGCATATAGGATGCTAACACTCCAGCAATTCCATGGTAGAACCTAGTGCAGATGTTCTAGACCAACACAAAGGCAAGGAAACTATAACTAAAACAAGAGTTGCATACTGTGCAGACAAGAGAAGCATGTCTATCAAATGAGTATGCTTTAAAGATCAAGGGCATTGTTGAATCCCTTGGGTCTATGGCAATGTATCGGTGGGAAGATGATAATTTAGTGAGCGTTTGTCTAAATGGGCTTGGCAAAGAGTACAAGCCATTCAAGACCTCCATTGCAGTCAAAGAGAATGTTTCCAACTTTTGGGACTTAGTATCTGGCATGGATCCAATTCTAAGAAAATAGAGTAAATCGAAATTTTCAAGAAAATAGATTATTCAAACCAAATAACTCTCATCAAAAGACCACAAATTCAACATATTCAAGATTTGAATGAATAACAAATAAAAATACTTAGCTCAAGATAGCGATTCAAACATTGGGTGAAATCATCCCCTCTCCCCACACTTAATTCTTTATTCCCAAAATAAGCCATAGCCTCTAAAAATACAAAAAGGTGCTTTTACTTGCATGACACTCTCTTATGCTCAAAATAGAGTGTCCATAAATTGAGGCTAGGGTAAAATCATATCACGATTTATAAAAATATTAAAGTTCAAGTCTAAGCTTGATAAATCAAAATGTGCACAAGCTAGCACAAAAAATGTGTGCCAACAAATAATAATGTGTGAATTCTCCTCAATCTTTTGAATCCTCTTCACCTATAAAATAACCAATAATAAATTGGCAAACAAATTTTCATAAGTATACAAACCATAACCACACATATGTTTGCTAGGCGTAAGTAACCTATGAATCACCTTCCATATACAAACTAAATGTAACAAACATTGGAGGCCCCAATCATATGTCAATGTATACCAAACGTATTAATATTTATAATGGCATCACCCATGATATTAACATGATTTGGATTGATGCAAAGAAAATCCAAGCATCCCCAAAATATCTAAGAGGGTAGAATAATATTTTTAAGAGAGCTTTAAATATATTCCCATAATAGTGTCTATGTTAATCATAGAAGAAAAGTCTCTGGATGAGGACTTTTCTTCACAAAGCAAGAACACATCAGAACAAGCCTTCTACTCCAATTCAATTAGAGGTAAAGGTAGAGGTCGTGGCCGAGGCCAAGGTGGTGGCTAACCTGGAAACCGAAATTATGGACAACAACAGTCCAATGATTTGTAGCAGCGAGAGTAATAAAATGCCTCAGATGATCAAATGGTGGGGGAGAGTATTTCTCCAGTGAGTTGTTCAATGATTTCTTAAGAAAGCAGGGAATTAAGAGGCAGTTTACATGAAGGTACACTCTGTAATAGAATGGTATTGTAGAAAGAAAAAATAGACACATTGTAGAAGTGACACGTGCCTTGATGTCTGAAAAGAATATGCCACATTATTTTGGGTAGAAGTAGTAGCAATTGCTATGTATATTATGAACAAGACCCCCACTACAATTTTTCATGGTATGATGCTTGAAGGCATAAAACTAGATGTGTCTCACTTGAAAGTGTTTGGATGTATTTCATATGTGCATGTTCCCGCGAGACGAAGTGGGAACAAAGTTGGATCCAAAGGTAGAGAAATGTATCTATTCTTTAGAGTAGAAAGGTTATAGATGTTATAACCCTATGTTAAAACCTCATAGATCTCTCTAGCTAATCACTATGCATAAACACACATAATCCAGGTATATACTCATCATCTACCCGACCACCCCCGAGCCCAAGGATGCACACATCAAAGTAATGAAGAACCACATTCCTAACCTTGGTGTCCCATACCACCAAGAGGTATGTCTTCAATCCTGCAGCATGTAGCTCTAGTATGAAATGGCAAGAGAGTAGATACTATGATCTACATAAGAGAACATCCCTTGAGAGTGTCCCACACTCCTATTATACAGGAGAGCTCTCAAGTGACTCTTGACTCTCCATTTCCATGTGTGACCCTTGGATGCCTAACCATAACCCCAACCCAAGGTTAGGTCTAACCCATGTCCCACTAGAGAATGTTTCCATGCTCCCATGCTCCCACGCCTAGGGTGGGTTAGCCTCCTCATATATGCACATAATATGATGTGCACATAACACCCTACCACTCGTGAGATGCGAGTAAGCAGAGATGTTTGTGATGAGATGAGTAGCTAATATGCACCAGCAGAGTGAAGGCAACATACGATGCAGATGTAAGAAATATTGATACTATGCCACATGTAAAGCAGCAATCACAGGTGCTTAGTGGACATGGAGAGTCCTCTAGCAGTCTATCCAGTGTTAGTCCAAGTTGAGGATAGATGTAGGTACACATGTATCAAGGGAAGGAAAAGGTAGATCAAAATTTTGTGCCTAATTTGTTAGTAGCTCACGTATATGTAGACGGGGACTCTAGTGGCTCTCAGCAGAGCCTTGATGAGGAGCTTGGCATTCCATCTGTGGTGGTTACTCTTAGTGTAAGGAGAATCAGGGCTGTTTTGAGGACACTTGGTAGTGATCTAGGTGTACACAGGTCTACGAGGTTTAGGTACCCTATTGGCAGGTTGAGATATGATGGATATATAGCCCATTGTTATGTTTACATGGTTAAAGCAATATAGGAGTTGGAGCCCACTTGTTTTGATTAAGCACTTAGAAATAAAAAATGTGAAGATGCCAGAATGAGGAGATGGTAGTATTGGATGCAAATGCAACATGGGAGTTAGTGCCTTTGCCTAAGGAAACTAAGACAATTAGATGTAAGTGGGTATATAAGGTCAAGCATAACACAGATGGTTCAGTGAGCAGGTATAAGGTGAGGTTGGGGCTATGCGCAAACTTATGGCATTGACTATGAGGAGACATTCAACGTGGTTGTTGCGAGAATGGCAAGGGTGAGAGCTATCATTCTATGGCTAAAGCAAAGGGTTGATCTTTACATATCAGATGGATGTAAAGAATACCTTCTTATAAGTAGAAGTATACATGATGCAGCCACCACATTATGAGAGTGATGCACACTCAGATTTTGTGCACAACTTATGCAAATCCATGTATGGCTTGAAGCAGGCACCCAAAGCATGGTCAAACAAGATCAGGGAGTATCTTGTTACCATTGGATTTTAGATATCCACTTTATGTGAAAAAGATAGATAGAGGGATCATGCTATTAGTCATTTATGTGGATGACTTGATTATCATTGGTGATAGTGATGTTAACATACATGATGTCATGAGGCTTGTGAAGCAAAAATAGATGAAGGATTTGAGTGAGCTGCATTATTTCTTGGGCATAGAGGTGGTGAGATCACCTCATGGAATATTGTTATTACAGAGGTAGTATGGCTTGGGCATGTTGTCCAAGTATGATATGATAGGCTGTAATCCTATTTTAATGCCATTGAATCAAAACACAAATCTTTCTAGAGATACAAGTGAGCTTTTGGAGGACCCCACTATGTACAGGCACATAGTGGGTAGCTTGATCTACATGACCATTACTAGGCCATACTTGAGCTATGCCGTTGGACTAGTGAGTTAGTTTATGCAGCCCCTAGGAAGCCACACTTGGATGTGGCTACACGGAGTCTCAAGCACATAAAGTCCACAGTTGATTACAGACTTTTCTATAAGGTTGGTACAGAGATACAACAACATGGGTACATAGATGTTGATTGGGTTGATAGTGTCAAAGACAAGACGTCTACCAGTGGCCTAATGTTTTCATTTGGGAGTGTTGCTTTTTCTAGTATAGAGGAAGAGGACAAGGGTACTGCTATGGTAGCTTGTGAGGTAACTTGGTTTCAGAAGCACCCATGGATAGGGGAATTGTCATTTATTGTGACAACATGAGTAGAATACAATTGGCCAGTAACCCAGTATACCATGCTAGAACAAAGCACATTGAGGTGCATTATCACTTTTTGAGGAAGAAGGTTCTAGCAGGTGATGTAAATCTGGTATATGTCAGCAAAGAGGATCAGGTGGTTGACATCTTCACCAAGGCATTGGGCACATAGAAGCTCCACAAGTTTAGGAGCTTACTTAGAGTGCAGTGTGTGGAGTTGACTCCAAGGGGAGTGTTGAGATATCGAGCTCAACTACTGCTACTGTTGCTACAGGCATTCTAGGTGATAGCTTCCACACTTATGTCACTGGCATGGTTGGTGACATTATGGTTGATATGCCGCTAGTGTGGATGAGAGGTTGTGTGACCACTTTGCAGTACTAGAGTTATGGCATAGTTAGAGCGCCAGCTCATATAGTCGAGTTTACACTATGGAACCACCATTGTATATTATTATAGGAGAGTACTTTCCCTTATAGTATGTACTCTCATCTTTTTAGTTATATTTATATATAGAAAAGAAGATGATAGAAGAAAATTCAGCCATCCATCTCTCTCGCATGTCTTGCTCTCTTTGGTGCATGTGTGTTTGCTTGCAAGGAAATCAAGCTCTCCCTCTCCCTCGCATTTCTTTATAGAGTGTTCATTTGGGAAGGTTTTCACCTTAGAGAATTAGAATGGTCAACCTCACATTACATGGATGCGTAGTATTGTGAACACAATTGATAGTTAATGGTAGGAGAGCCACTTAAATAGGGCAACAAAAGTTATTTGAAGATGCATTAATTAATTTACAACATATTTTATTTTATTTTTTCTCTAATGTTTCCTTCTTTAAAGTTTTTACACCTTGATGTTTAGTACTTCAAATGTGTTTTCAATATCTTTTAGACATAACAACTTGAGGGTAGGATTTAAATACCTACGCTACCCTTACCCATAAGGTACGTTGATTGTATGAGTTAATTGACCCAAAATATTATTTTGTGTTAGAAATAAGATTAATTAAAGAGGAGGATGTTGATTTTCAAAGGTTTGAGATTATGTGATATTTTTTTAAGTGAAAAAACAAAAAAGACATGTCCAAGGTGGCATGCATACACACCATTTTCTCACTTTCTTTTTGCAGACAGCCCCCCCCCCCCCTCTCTCTCTCTCTCTCTCTCTCTCTCTCTCTCTCTCTCTCTCTCTCTCGATGTAGTTCCACACCAGTACATGTTCTCTAACATAGGGTACATGTTCTCTAACATAGGGTACACAAGTGCCTTTGCCTATAGAGGGATTACTAAGAGCCCTAGATGCCTCTCTCTCCCTCTCACTCATTATATGACATCTTGCTCTCACTCTCTCTCTATAGCTTTTAAGGGTTCTTCGTGTGAGCAAGACGACATTCTGTCGGGCTAGAGATGTGGAGGAGAAATGTAGGTAGGGTATCCTTACTCTCTCTCTCTCTCTCTCTCTCTCTCTCTCTCTCTCTCTCTCTCTCTCTCTCTCTCATTATATAGCTATGAAGGGTCTCTATGAGCAACACGCAAAGTGAAGGCTCTAAGGTGACATGGGTCTAGCCATGGAGGAAGAGAGGAGGTGAAAGTTCAAGAGAGGCCATGCAATTGTAGGCGCAAGAGAAAGGGCAAGACGAGAGGGGAAGGGGTTATGTCAAAAACCTTGAGGGAATGTCTAGAACCTTAGTTTTCTAATTAATGCTACACTAATAGAGTTAAATAGGGCTCTGAAATGCATAAAAAAGAACAAATTGATTAACTAATTCTAGTTTTAGTGTGTTGTTATAACCTTTGATTATAAATTTTTGAAATGAAAGGATGCTTTCATAATTGCAAATCACTGTAATCAAAAACTTATGAACAATCATATCTTTGAAGCCAGTCACGCGTACCTGAGAATTGCGAATCTTTTCATTTGAGGGCTTTCGTATGTATATCCATCAAAATCCAACTCCATTTAAGACATTTACACCCAAATTAGTGTTTTCCAACCTTTCGTATGTATATCCATCAAAATCCAACTCCATTTAAGACATTTACACCCAAATTAGTGTTTTCCAACCTTTCCAAAGCTGTAAATCAACATGGGGAATAGAGGAAGACCCTTGTAGCTAAGTAAATCGTTGTTGCATCGTATATAGCCAAGTGTCTTTGCAAGGTAGTAATCTTGCATCTCTCTCTCTCTCTCTTTCTCTCTCAACCATCTAGTGAATTGCACCCTCTTTCTCTCTTTTGCACTCATCCAATAAAAAATTGCTCTCTCTCTCTCTCTCTCTCTCTCTCTCTCTCTCTCTCTCTCTCGTAGAGCTGTCATGCGAATCCATGAGAATTTTTGTCATCATAAATAAAAAAGGTGTATGGTTTTAAGGAGAGAAATTAGGATGTCTAGGGAGCAATTATTAGTGAGAGTGGATGTGTGTGTGAGACGACGTGGGTGAGTGGCTTTTTACTCCATGCATGTGAAGTGCATGCCCCTGTACAATGGACGGGTAACAATCAGGGCATGCATGCACGCTGGTGACCCAAATGGAGAAGGCCTAGGCCATGCAAGAGGCAGCAAAATGGTGGCTGGGGGGACTAGGGGATGGAGGAAATGAAGCGACTCCATGAGCAAGATGATGGAGAGAGGGAGAGAAAGAAAGTATTTCTTCCTGATTGGGTGGTGGCGAGACTCAGCGTGCAAACACAACGGGTCCAAAAATGAGAGAACGCAAGGTATGTATGAAGGTATCCCCGGAGCTTATTAGGAGTCAAGTTGGCCTTTTTTCCATGTGCAGTGTGATTGTGTTTTGTTCTGGCAAGCCTCCTTCTAAGGTAGATATTGGTAAATGGCTGTAAGATGAGATTTTTCATGATAGAGTGGACTCTCAGGTCTTTTACCTAGGCAAGGGGTTTCTTGCAGTCTCGGAGCTATTTACAAAAAGTGCCATTGTTCATGGGGCATAGAATTGTACATGCTATCCCATTTGACTCTCTCTTCGATGTGACCAAAAGCTTTCAAGAAGCTTGCCCTGTTTGGGTAGAGCTCCCTAGCTTAGGCCTGCACTGAGTGAGATTGCATGCACTCTTGGTTCGGTTCTGTATTTGTCAAAGGATGAGGTGGGGGACCTCCAAGCTAATAATGTATGTATCTCTTGGAACACCATGGTAGAAACCATTAAAACTCTAGAGGGAGATTTAGGGGAGTTGGGAAAGTTGGAGTTGAACTTGAGGTTCGGGCCATTTCTAGGTGCTTGTTTCAGATGTGGTGGCTTTGGGCATATAGCTAAAAATTGTGTCGGGGGGGTGCATGCAAAACCAGAAAGTAAGGAAAAAGAGTTGGGGGAAGGTGGGGATAGTGTTACTAAGGGAAAAGAGACAAGTACTGAGGGGGGGGAAGAAGGGAAAGGGAAAGATGCTTTAATTGGTGAAGGAGGGATTCAAGATGAGGGATCCTGGAAAAAAGTTAAGGGAAAATACAATCTTAGACAAGCTAAAGATGAGGCTAGGAAAGCTCTTAATAAAGGGGCTATAGGAGAAACTAGAGGGACTAGATCCCAAAGTAATATGAGCCCTCTGATCCTTTTAGTCCTCTGGGAGATGTGGATAGTGGGACCTCCTCTGTTCAAAGGTTTGGCTAGTAGGTGGAAGAAGCTTAGAAGGAGATGCAAAAAGGTGTGGCTCACAATGGGAATGATGAGGAAAAGGACATGGTACCAGAAACAACCTTAACAGGAGTAAGTCAATAGAAGTTAGTGGATGCACATGGAATGCTAAAGGGATTAAAGATTAAAAAAACTTTGCTTTTTTTTTGGGGGGGGGGGGCTTTATATTATGGCTATTTAGGAACATAACCTATTTGGGTTAAAGTCCTTTAGAAAAGATAGGTAAGTATGAGGATTGGACTGTGTTGTATGGAGGGAGTGAAGGGTGGATATAGTGGAGTGATGACTATCATTTATAATATTCTGATCATCCTAATGGTAGGATTTTGGTAGTTGAAGTTCAAGTAAATGGGGAAAGTATGTGGTGGGTGAAGAATATCTATGGGGAAAGGATGTGGGTGGTGAATATGTAACCATAATATTAGAAGTGGAATGTGGGAATGGATTGCTAATCTGAATATTTAGGGTCACTGTATTCTCTTGGGAGATTTTAACATGGTTGAAAAGCAGAAGGATCGATGTGGGGGGAGAACCATTTTGATGGGCCAAGAGAAGAAGTGGTGGGAGGAATTATGAGGAAAAATGGGGTTGATGGATGGGTGGGATATGGGTGATTGGGGGTCCTGGGCATTCTTATTTTACTCTACAATACTTTGGGTCATCATCTAGAATAGATAGAGTCTTTCTTAACCAACAAGCAATATGGGCCCCTCACACTTTGAAGATATCAGCTGATTCCGGCATTGCTCTTTCTGACCATAGGCCTTTGAAATGGGGTTGGCACATAGCTGACTAGGAAGAGGCCAAACTAAATAAATTCCCCACAAGGAAACTAAGAGTTAACAATATGCTTCTTAAGGATGAGCTCTTTATTAGATACACTGAGGAGGCAATTGGGAGACTTAAAAATAGAGGGACTGTTCATGGTTCCTTGAGATCTTTTTCTAATGAGATGTAAGGTATAATAAGGGGGGTTGGGAAACTTAGAGCTGAAGAAAAAAGACATGAAAGGAGGAGATGGAGTGAACTGATGGAAATCTTGCAGAAAAAGAGGCAAATTAGGAAACTCACAGATGAAGAAGCTATTTTGTATCTTAAGTGCTAGACATGCCTGAATGTGTTACATCGTGGTAATTTCACAGAGGGCAAGGAGCTCTAGTCACCACCCAACCATAGAGAAATACGGATAAGTGCCCACATTGGTGGCGTATATAGTGGCTTGCTTGCCCACACTAGCTCAACCACCCACGGTGCTCCGATCCGAGCGCCTCACCCCTGAACCCCGGACACACTCACATACACTCCTACTTTCTGTTGCTGCACAGGTGACTCACGCATGCTGTTTTATAGGCTACGTTACATTGCCCCTCCCTTCTAAAGAGTTTTCGTCCATGAAAAGAAAGTAGGGAAAGTTGTTGGTAAGCATATATAGTTGTTCTCACTTGAGAGCTTTTCTGACCTATTCATCCACTTAACAATTTCTCATCGGTACACAATACACCTCGTGTTCCAGTTTTTGAACCTAAGAATTCTCCTTGGTTCATGTGGAAGTGCGGTAACTCCAAGGACTCAACTACAACTTTCAAGACAAACTACGTTGTCTTGTGATACATTGTTTTCACATGCCACTGACATGAAAAACTAGGTGTACTCAAGAGCTCTCCGGCAACTCAAGTTTGTAGACTACGCTACCAACCATTTGTAGACTACACTACTAAATATTTGTAGACTATGCTACCATACTTTGCTACCAACTTCTTGACTCTGCTCCTTGCATAGCTCTACGGCCATAGGAGATCTAGACTAGATTCTATAAAACAACGTAAATGGAGCAAATCTAGTCATGAACAACAAAAAATAGATTTCAAAGGTCAAAGGTACTCCTCTCCACTAGATTATTCATGTATGCACAAGAATATGCTCTAGAACCTCATTGGGTTTCTAGTTTAACCACCATCAATCTACGGATGGTTGACCTCACTCTTACTTAGAAAGTAATATTTGACCTTTGAAGATTTTCCTTTAAGATGACTATCAAACTTTCTATCTCTACCCAACACTATATTTGTGGGGGCATGCCATATAGTTTGTAGAGATGTTTGATAAAGAGCCTTTCAAACTCAGATGTTTTCACATCTTATTAGTTGGTCAAATTTTGACCTTTTTACTTTTTCCTTCAATAAGAAGCTCTCAAATCCTTAAGAACCTCATAATAAATGTGCTCCAATATTTAAGGAATTCCTTTGCATGTTCTACGACATCAAATATGTTTTCCTCTTGTGGTTAGAAACCACATGAAATTTAATTCAACAAATTTGCGCAACTATTACAATTCTTTAGCAAATTGTTCTATAATGTGGTAAAGTTTATAGAGTTTAAGGAAAGCTATACTTTCCTCTCTCCAAAAGTTCCTGTGTGTTCTTCCAAGAACCGTTTACACATCTTGCAACGAAGATGATTTCCACGTAGACAGCATCTATGTGATGTACAGTGTCTACGCACTACTAGAAAATCAAGAGTAACGTGCACCAATGAGAGTTCCACTCCCAACCCACGAGTAGATACATGCCTATCCACATGTTTACTACTACTGCAACCACTTTGGTTGCTTGGCAATACATATCTATGTATCTACGGCCAACCATGTCTCTACGGACATGTTTATGGGCTATCTATGGTCACATCTAAAAGCTAATAGCACCATCCAAACACACATCTCCAGGCGTGTGGTTTCATTGGACACCTCTACTATGTGAAACAATATTATAAACCATTTCAATTATGGGAAATGATTTACTATAAAGAAATTGTTTATCGCTTACCCAATTTGTATATACATATGCTACAATATGTGGATTAGGTATGCCTTGAACATACCTTACACTGATAGACAAACAAAATCAATCTATGTACTTATGAAGTATGGCGTATAACAAATCTTTGAAGTGAAAATTCACTACTTACCCGTATAGGTGGCAATATACTACCCAACTGTAACCAATGAAAACAAAAATTAACGGGTCCTTGTACGCACTTCATAAACATATTACGAAACACAAATGTGTATGATTATTCTTTTTCCTAGCAAAGGAAAGAGGAACAACATCCACTTTACCCTATCTATCAAAACACCAAATCTTTCCCTTGATTTGGTTAACTCCGTACTCCTCTATAACAGCAACTCTGCACCCATGAATATACCCTTCTCAAGTTGGGATATTTATAGAGCTGTCTTTAACAAGACGCTCTAGCTAATTACTGAGCGAAGTGCTCATCTAGATTGACTCAAAACCTTTGGGACTACGACACAAAGTATGGGGCATTCCAGCATCTAATCAGCAATTATGCCCATCTCTGAACTCCGGTTCAATATCTAACTATGAGTCCCACTAGGTAGTGATAGAGGCCTTAGACTCAGCTTCAGACTCAGCTTCAGTGTGAATACAAATAGC
Source organism: Cibotium barometz (assembly GCF_041138505.1). Lineage (NCBI taxonomy): Eukaryota > Viridiplantae > Streptophyta > Polypodiopsida > Cyatheales > Cibotiaceae > Cibotium > Cibotium barometz. The sequence continues at coordinate 22,326,529 of NC_141106.1, forward strand.
AAAGCTCTTTAAGAACTTCCCCCAAATATTTTGTGGATCCACTTCATGGCCAACTGCCAGCATGTGAGATCCCTATTCCCACCGAGCAACGAGTAGCACTTCTCGCGCGGGATAGGGGTCCCACATTCGGGCCTCGTCCCCACGGATATCCGGACAAGAGACTAATCCGTCAATTTTTCCAGAAACCGGACTCGAAAAGACTTCTCTTACCCGGAAAGCACGGGCGATTCCACCAGGATAACTTTTTACTCTAACGTAGTCAAGACCATTATTGATCAAGCTAATCCGATTGTACCATTATTGATCAAAGCTAATCCGATTGTACCATTATTGATCAAGCTAATCCGATTGTACCTATAAAGATACTCGATCAGATCAAGGAAGAAACTTGCACTTGGATCATTGGGATCAACGCTCTTTTCCCCATCAAAGAGGCACAGCCGTTGATTCTTATCCTCCATAGAACAATTACTATCCGAGATTTACTTTATCTATCATAATAACAGAAATTGAGTCTCGATTTACGGATCCATCAGTCTAGCCTAACCCCATCCAATCCCATGGGTTAGCCAACCGCCCAACCACTGTAGTGATGGGATCCAATTAAGAATTTGGTTAGGTTTTGTCCCGGGTACCAAGGAAAAGAGTTCCAAGGCCCCCTAGCCGGAAGTTCATGCAAAAATAAAACTAGTCACACCACTTACACACCCAATATGAAATTGCCTTTTCACAGATTCAACCAGTTTTAAAACAATCCTTTAATAAAACCATAGTATCATTGATCACCATCTTCCAATTTATCCAATTGATTCTTAATTTCCCATCATTCCTTCATCAGAGTATTTATGGCATCATTGGCAACTAGAACGCTCACCACCTGTCCACTCAGGGGCCGTTTCAATAGTTCCTAGCCCATAATACTCGGTAATATAATCACTTATCAAGATGGACTCTCGTTGAAGATCAGCAAGATCAACCAACAGATCCATATAAAGAGCCATGGACTCATCCATTGAAGACCAGCAAGGTCAATCAACTAGATCCATGCCCAATTTCAGAAAACAACTCTTACTCCTTGTTCCAATATCTTCCTCGACGCACGCGTGGGTATCGTAGGCGACCCAGAGCCCGAGCACCGTATGGTCAGCACCCTCTAGGATCCTTCACAAGTGACCTAGCGCTTCACTCATAGGCCGCTTCCTTGGCCCCTCATCCACCGTACCGGAAGCTCACCATTTAATCGCACCGAGGCTGGCGGCCGACCTTGCTACACGAGACGTCCTCCATTGACTCTCCGTCAGCAATTGCAACTTTATCAGTTAGGTCTCCACGACCTTAATCACAAGACGGTCAAAATGCTTTCCCAGCATTCTTGACATAAAACAGTCATTTACAAACAGCATTTACAAACAGTTTACAATTACAGTTTTTGTATTAACTCTCATTTTTCCACATTATCCCTCATCAATCCACATTACTTATTCCACATTCCATTTATATGTGTACTCATCCCATCACATCATTTTCCATCTCATCACTTCAGATTCCTTCACATCACATATCATATATTCACATCCATACATATATCCACATCCACATCCTCATTCACATCCATACATCCACATTCATGCATCCACATCTACATGCATACATCCATACATACCCATCCACATTCACATCCATATTCTCACCCTATCACAACCCATATACATCTTATCCCATCATATACACTTCTTACCTCATCCCATACACATCCTATCACTTCTTAACTCATCTTATCAATTTACAAACAGTCACAAAATACAATTTCTATATTAACTCTCATTTTTCCACATTATCCCTCATCAATCCACATTACTTATTCCACATTCCATTTATATGTGTACTCATCCCATCACATCATTTTCCATCTCATCACTTCAGATTCCTTCACATCACATATCATATATTCACATCCATACATATATCCACATCCACATCCTCATTCACATCCATACATCCACATTCATGCATCCACATCTACATGCATACATCCATACATACCCATCCACATTCACATCCATATTCTCACCCTATCACAATCCATATATATCTTATCCCATCATATACACTTCTTACCTCATCCCATACACATCCTATCACTTCTTAACTCATCTTATCACATCCTAACTCATCTCGTATGCATCTTATCACATCATATCACTTCCCATATCTTTTATGCATACCTCTATGCATGAAATTCAATTATGCTAAAAGTAACACTTTTATAATAAAATAATTATCTTTTATGCATACCTCTATGCCTGAAATTCAATTATGCTAAAAGTAACTCTTTTATAATAAAATATTCATCTCTTATGCATACCTCTATGCATGAAATTCAATTATGCTAAAAGTAACTCTTTTATAATAAAATATTCATCTCTTATGCATACCTCTATGCATGAAGTTCAATTATGCTAAAAGTAACACTTTTATAATAAAATATTCATCTCTTATGCATACCTCTATGCATGAAATTCAATTATGATAAAAGTAATTCTTTTATAATAAAATATTCATCTCTTATGCATACCTCTATGCATGAAATTCAATTACGCTAAAAGGAACTCTTTTATAATAAAATATTCATCTCTTATGCATACCTCTATGCATGAAATTCAATTATGCTAAAAGTAACTCTTTTATAATAAAATATTCATCTCTTATGCATACCTCTATGCATGAAATTCAATTATGCTAAAATTAACACTTTTATAATAAAATATTTATCTTTTATGCATAATATAAAAATTTAATTTTTCCATGATTACTATGAAATTATTTCAATTAATCTAGGATGATAATTCCTAGAATATGGTAGGAAATCCTCTTTTCATGCTTTGAATGAAATTATTTTATGTGTAAATTTTTATAAAATTTTGCCATAGCTCCGCTACTATAACTAATAAATCTCAATTATTTTAAAAAATAAGGCTTATCTTTAAGGGAATGATTAGAATGATCCCTAATTGGATCATCAACCCTTAATGGATTGAATAAAAAATAATCATGGAATACATAAACTAAAAGTATAGATTAAAACCATTAATTTGTTCTTAAGCATAGATTAATCTTGGATTAAGAAAAAGCTTTATGAAAAGCTTCATTTGGATTAAGAATGGGTCATGAGTATGACCATTTCTTAAGTGAGAGAGAGAAAAAACCATTAGAATTAAACATAAATGGAAATTTATGTAATTCTTTACTATCATTAATTAATTAACTTCAATAGCATTTCAAAAACCATACCAATTAAGCTTCTCAAGCTTGAGAGGGGTTGAGAAGAGAGAAACATTGAGAAATTATAGAAAAGATCAAAATTCACCATACTTACCTTACAATTTGCTTGATTCTTTGTTCACGGTAGAGGTCCCCAACCAATCAATTGGTTTAGTATGTTGATGGAGCCACCAATGGAGATTGAAGAAAGAGAGAAGTGTCAAAAACTAGTGAATTATTAAAGAATTCACAGTTCTTGGCTTAGGTGGAGTAGAGTAACAATGCATAAGACACTATATATTTTCAACAAGGGGAGGCTTCTATTTATAGGAAAAATTGAGCTCCTAACCAAACAAACTGATTCTAGAATTTTCCAAGTCAGTTTGGTCACTTTTTGACCATTTTTAGGTCAGTTAAGCTAACTTTTTAGAACTAGACTTGAATGAGGAGAGAGGAGAGATGAAATATCTCAATTTTTATGAGTTTAAAACTCATTTAAGCATGTGTTTTAGGCACCTCATTGAAGGCCCTCCTTTTCCTTACTGATGTGTCAAAAATGGAATCCTTACACTCAAAATATCTCATATTTTTATATTACTCATAGTTTTTTACTATTAAACCTTGTACATTTTCAACTCTTCATCTTATGTGAGCATTGAAGGGACTCCCCTTCCTTACATATGTGTCAAAATGAAATCATTATACCCAAAATATCTCATATTTTTAATATTGCTCATAGTTTTTTACTAATAACCTTGTACATTTTTAACTCTTCACCTTATGTGAGCATTTACTCATTTTTGGGTATCTTCTTTTACAAAATTGGATTTATCTCCTCCCTACACATGGATTGATGCTATTGGCCCATAGGAACCTTAATTGGACCATAGTCCAAAGATTTCTGAAAATCTAGACCCTTAGACTAAGGTTCTTTATACCTATTTCCAATTAATTCCAATTGCACAAAACATTGGAAAATTCTTTTTGAATTTCTGTTTCAGGGGAATTCATCTTAATTATATGAGATATTTTTCTATCCAAAAATATTCAAAATCTGAATATTCTCTCTCTAGAATATGTTCTCTCTCTAGGTTAAAACGGTTAGAAACAAGGTCTTTATATTTCTGAAGAGGGATTGATTACAGGGGAAGATACTAGACATCAAAAAGGGGTTGGGGGAGGAATCTTACACAGCATAGCATGAAAACACTTCCACGCCTACCCAAAATATACACTGAACACTCTTGGCAATTTGGCCACACCAAATTGACAAGTAGGGCTTTATCTAGAATAACAAGCACCTAAGGTTTGTGACTTTCCATAAAGTTTGAGCTCGTTGTGGAAGTCAACACCTATATCGGTTAAATGAATCTATCGCTTTCTTCTAATAAATTTATCACCCCCATTTAACACAAGGTCAAGTAGGCATGAAGGGTCCACCCCCCCCCTGAGCACTCTGTCTTAGTACATGACCCAAGATATTCATCTTATCACTCTAGGTTAGCGCTCACTCTTCTTCTTGGAGAAACCTTGTCTATTCACTCAGGATTAGCACACCTTTCTAATGAGGAAGGTGATGATTTGTGGAAAGTGCGCATGCATAACTACTAGGAATTCCATACCAGCATCAAGATCAAGATTTGTGTAATCACTCCGGATTAATGCCAAATCTAGTGTGGTTTGCCTCTAATCTCTCCGGATTAGCTTCAAACCTTTAGTTTACTTCTGAACCACCATGTTCAGTCCTAAACTCGCCAGACATGTTAGAATACCCCGTTAAGCTCTCCGGCTTAGAAATCTTTCTAACAAACACAGTGATGGTTTATAAAACTATGTTAGATTCAATGAAAAAAAATAACCATGCTCGTCTGGAGTGAAGTACTTCTCACCTTAACCAAGTAATAATCCCATCACATACTAATGATGATCCACTCATTTCCCAGTGTCTTTCAACTGGTAGGTTCTACGAGGACATGAACTTTGCAACACTAAATAGCCCAAGAAAACTAAGAATTTACTTTTTAAATTTATGAAAGTCATTCCATACTTCCATAATTTGTACATTAGCAACAACGAAACATGTGCTCAAAATGAACACCAGTGTTGGATATAAGCGAGATTACACTCCCTGAATGTTTTAGGGTGTCCCCCACATATCACAACCATCCAACTATACTAATCTTTCTGCTCACCAATGGTTCTATAGCATTCTCAAACTAGAAACCACTCTATCAGCACTAGTATTTAATCATGGCTATGCTACATAGAGCTTCTCCGAACTCTATTGTTGGATTTCTTCCTAACAAAAGGCTATAAGTGAGTCTCAAACTCAATCTTATCCAAACACTTGGTCACTATGGAATAAGCATACAACCAATCAAAGGGTCAACCTATGTGTACGATTACATATTTAAGTGGATTCACTCTCAATAATTAATTGGATTCACTCCCAATGTCCTCACACACGTCGCACGTGCCTTAGAGTTGATCGGATTCACTCACAATCAAACTCACAGAACCTTTGCACACGTCACACGTGTCTTAGAGTTGATCGGATTCACTCACAATCAAACTCCCATAATCTTTACATGCGTCACATATGTCTTAGAGTTGATCGGATTCACTCACAATGTTTTCATACGCATCACACGTATTCACAGAGTATACCACACGTTTCACAGAGTATACCACACGTTTCACAGCTGGTTGAATTCACTCACAACCAACTAGGGTCACTCTCTAAAGAATTAATTCAAAAGAGCTGCTCAGATTCACTCACAATCAAGCTCACATATTCCTTACATGCGTCACACATGTCACACTTGATTGGATTCACTCACAACCAACACTCAATTTGTGATAAGTTATTCGTCACACAGATAAATATCACTAAGTATTCATCATAGACATGTAAAAGAGACATTGTATCAAGGACTTTAAATTCTAGTGTCCCATACCACCAGAAATTATCCCACACAAATCTAGAGATAAGTTTGTATCAGAATACTTCACATAGGATTAATTTCGTGTCCCATATACCACAAGATTAATTCATAGTAGTGAAAATTTCATAAAGTATAGTTCGAGATGTATAGTTCGAGATGAAGGGCCAGTTTCTCCAACAAGTTCTACTTTTGATACATAAGAACTCTCTTTAAAATTTACAAAAAGGCTTAAATATATTTTTTTTTTGTAGGGATAATAAAATGAACATGTTACCCTAAGAGTTAGAGTAGTCGTTGTGGTAGGCTTGTTCTTCAAAATAAAACTTGATGACATAAAAATAAAATCCAAAAGTAAGAGAGTCTTACCTTGATGTATTGTTGGCTATAAAATAAAAAGGTTAAGAGAAATAGAGAATTTAAAACAATTTGTGAATAACTGAAAACGTAATTATTGGGTAAAGATGAAGACTTATCGTGTGTAAGTCGAGATGACAATTGTTGCAAACTCAACATGGCTCCATGGTAGAGATCATTGGTATAACACCACCGGGTAGGATCCCTTTGACAATAAACTTGCCCAGCAGGGCACGACTCTGTATAACTGGATCAATGAGGCCAAGGCCCCCTACCTTGCTGAATGATCACTCTCCATGCCACCTTGGCCCTGGCTGGCCTCCCATCACTTCCTTCCCACAAGAAGTTTTGGATCAAACACTGTATCTGGCCAATACAAGCCCGAGAAAAGACCCAGCACGAGGTGATGTACCACATGGTGGCAGCAGTATCACAAATCCCTGCGGGGCTGAGAAAATATCTAAAACCATGGAATCGAATGATAGGTAAAAGTTGTATATAACAATGATTGTAACCGTAAAACAATAACGCTCGAGTTGGTCTTGTCACGACACCACTAGAGTGATCCATATATCTACCAACACATCTGGAGTCATTAAGTCCAACGTTTAAACTATGAGAGTATAGCACTAATCATTAATAATTCTTTTTTTCTCTCTCTTCTTGTTTTTCTTTTTCTCTTTTTTTTCTTCTTCTTCTCTCTCTCCTCCTCTTCTTCTTCTCCCTCTTCTTTTTCTTTCTTCTCTCTCCTCTTCTTTCTTCTTCTTCTCTCCTCCTCCTCTTCTTCTTCTTCTCCTCTCTTTTCCTCTTCTTTTTCTCCCTCTTATTTCTCGTTCTTCTCTCTCCTCTTCTTTCTTTCTTCTTCTTCTCTTTTTCTCTTTTTCTCCCTCTTCTCTTCTTTCTTCTTCTTCTTCTTCTTTCTCGTTCTTCTCTCTCCTCTTCTTTCTTCTTCTTCTTCTCTTTTTCTCCCTCTTCTTTCTCGTTCTTCTCTCTCCTCTTCTTTCTTCTTCTTCTTCTTCTTCTCTTCTTCTCCTTCTCCCACAGCTCGCCATAAGCTGCCACGTAGCACGCAGTTTATCCCACATAGCGTTGTGTTCGTATGAGGGGGAAAGTATAAAAAACACAAAGGGCTTCCTTAATCTTCAACTCGTGGAAGAGTGAGAGGCTTCTCCTCGTAGCCGTCCATTGGCTTTTGGTGTTGATATTTCGGTGGTCTATAACATCCATTGCTGCCTGCATTCAGTTGTTCTTGCTACCTCTGAGTGGTCGATGTTGGCGAGACTGGCTCGTTTCTTGAGCGTCGTGTGCTACTCTGACCAATGTTCCTTATTCGAACTTTGTGCCTGTGTTGTTGGTGCCTGTTACATGGCCGTCTGAGTGCTGCAATATCCAAAGCATATCTTTTAATCTCAAATTTTTTCGGAGTGTCGCGCCAGGGCTATGATACCATTGAAATGGGAAAACGCAGACCTCGAGAAGCGCATGCAACCAAAATACAAAAAATTAAGAGAAACACCAAATTGGGTCGCAATTTCCCCTCCAAGTGTGTGCCAAAAGTATCCCTGCTTAAGTATTTTAATAGTATTATATTCCATCAAAAATAGATTACATGGCTATTTGAGCCCAAGCTTGCTTTACAAGCTTTCTTTTTTACAAAAATAAAGCAATAAAATATTTCAAAAATCTCACTCCTGTGACAGCTCCGGCGTGTGGACTCCATGTCCGGTCGAGCTTCGTCACCGCATGGGCGACTCATGCATGCCATTTTATAGGCTACGTGACAATGTGCTAGGAGAGAGGAAAGTAGATGGAAAACCTTCAATAATAAAAGAAAACCCGACAAATATCTCTTCAAATTGGCTGAGGGAAAACATTGCGAGGAAGTAATGGGAAGGATTTTCGATGAAAATGGAAAAGGGTTGGGGGGAATTGACTTGATTGCCAAAAGGTGGGTAGAAGTTTTAGGATCCACCCTTAGCTTGAAAGAAGACTACTCATGCAGAAGATTTCAAGCTGAAAATAAGTTGTTAGGACTGATTGATCAACAATAAAGCCAAGTGGCTTGAGAGAGAGAGATAGATGCTAAAGAGTGCTGGGTGGCCCTTCAAAAGCTGAGAGAGAGAAGTCCCCTGGGATGGATCTCTCTCTCAAGACAAGTGGCTTGAGAGAGAGATAGATGCTAATAAAGAGTGCTGGGTGGGATCTCTCTCTCAAGCCAAGTGGCTTGAGAGAGAGATAGATGCTAATAAAGAGTGCTGGGTGGCCCTTCAAAAGCTGGGGAGAGAGAAGTCCCCTGGGTGGGATGGATTATCAATTGAATTTTTCATTGCCTTTTGGCCATCATTAAAGGACTTGGTTTAGAAAGTGTGCAAAGAAGCTTTCACATCAATTGAATTTTTCATTGCCTTTTGGCCATCATTAAAGGACTTGGTTTAGAAAGTGTGCAGAGAAGCTTTCACATCAATTAAATTTTTCATTGCCTTTTGGCCATCATTAAAGGAATTGGTTTAGAAAGTTTGCAGAGAAGCTTTCACATCTCGCAACTTGGATAAAGACTTGAAGGAGGGACTGGTGAAACTTATCCCCAAACAGGCAGCATGTGAGAGATTCAACCACTCGAGACCCATTACCTTGTTGACTGTTATATATAAAATCCTAGCCAAAATCATTGCTATAAGGATCACCCTTGTTCTTCAAGAAATCATTTCCAAGAGAGACAATATGGCTTCATAAAAGGTAGGTCAATATATGATAATATATATATATATATGCAGCTATGCTGGGAAGAGATGTGGCTTTTAGGACACATAAAAAATGCATATTATTTCAACTTGATCTAAAGAAGGCCTATAACATGGTGCATTGATCATTTGTGGCTAGCGTGATGGAAAAATCGGGGTTTGGTGTTAGGATGGCTACTTGCATATACACTCTTACCTTGGGAGGGCACTCTAAGTTGATGTTGAATGGGAGAGTGGTTGGGGGATTTGAAGTGAATAGGTCTATGAGGTAGGGCTATCCTCTTGCTCCTTTACTGTTTACCATTGCCTCTCACCCTTTGATAGTGGCCTTGGAAGATGCCTATGCAAAAGGTAGGATAAGTGGACTGAAACTGAGAAATGGTGAGCAGTTGGTGTGATACAATGCTTTGCTGATGACTCTTTACTCTTCTTGAAAGCAAATAATAACAATATGAGAGATGCTTTGTCTATTATTTAGGAGTTTGTAGAAGCTTCTAGGTCCAAGTGCCATATACATAAGTCCAAGATCATAAGTCTATCTGAGGATAATGGTTTTAATTTAGAAAGATGGGGATGTGAGGTTATCAAGGGGGGACATATTATTAGACATTTAGGGGTCCCTTTTGGGGTTGATCTTACTAACAACAAGCAATTGACTGACTGAGCCCTAGAGAGATTATGCTTGAAGCTTAAAAAATGGGAGGGCATCAGAATTCCATTTCATGACATGATAGCTAATGCAATGCTGTGTTGAATGCCTACATTATGTTCCTATGCCCTATGCTAGAGTTTGGAAAATGTCACTAGCAAAAGATTGTGGGCCCCATAAGGGATTTCTTGTGGAGAAATGGAGTCCTAATAAGAAAACCTTAGCCTGGCTTGCCTGGGACAAATTATGTTTACCCAAGAGTAAAGGAGGTATTGGTATTCTGCATCTCCCCTCTTAGACTATAGCAAGGATTGCTTTGCTCCTCCCCAAGTGTCTTAACCAAGAGGAGATATGGACTAAGATGTTAAACGAGATTGTGGAAGATTCCCATACTCACTCAAAAGGAAGATGGTAGGGACTAGGGTGGAAGGACAAGCTATTCTCTTATGCCCCCCTAAAAGTCATAGGATCCCCCTGATTTGCAGAATGCTATGTAGCAAATGGAAGGAGGCTTTGGGACTGATGGTCTAGGATGGATGCTGCAAAGCATCAGGGAATTCTCTGTTGAGCCTAGGGATATGGTGGACTCACAAATTTAGCCCTTCTGGATCCCAGAGTAGCTAAAAACTTAAACAATAATGGGCTAAGGAGACTAGCTGATTGTTGGGATGGAAAAACAGTGGGGTGGAAGGAGCTTGATCAGTTAGAAGAGGAGTTTGGATTGTCCTCAAGGGAAGGGCAATTAGTTGGACTGGTGCTGGTTGAGGTACAAAAGGGGTGGACGCCTATAGCCTTTGATGAATCCTGTTGGTGGATAAAGGATTGGGCTTGGTACAATGGTGTGAAATTGGATAAAGGGGCAACAAAAGACTTATATAAGGAGTTGAGGAAAAGTGAGGTGAATGTAGACCACTGTAACAAAATTTGGAGGGTAAACTTGAGCCTAAACAGCTAAAGAAGGAGATTGAAAGCAATATGGGAGATAGGTATCTCTACAAAATCCCAGGTCTTTCTTTGGAGGATATGTATGTGGGCCCTACCCATTGGGATCAAGCTGCTTTAGAGAAACTTCACTAGTGGATGCTGTCCCAGGTGCAAGATAGCCCTGGAAGATGGGAAACATGCCTTTTGGGACTGCCTTGCTATTAGAGGGGCATGGGACAAAATTGGGAAATGGGTTTGCTGTAGGATAGGTATACAAGGCCAATGGGGGACTGCCAGATCTTAGGAAGATGGATAGTCACTGATGAAGCTGTCGATCTAGTTTTTAGCATAATTAGGTTATGCTATCTATGGTTATGTTGTTGATCTAGTTTTCAGCATAATCAGGTTATGCTGTCTATGGGAGATATGGAATACCAGAAATTGTATAGTTTTTAAAAAAGAAACTAATCTAGGGATGGATGTGATAGAGCTGATGCACAAATGTATATACATGTGTTAGTCTGTATACTATGTGAATAAGCTGAATAAGGTTGAGATGATTCAGGTAATTCAGGCATTGCAAGCTGGCATAGCTTGACGCCTATACCTCTTTGGGTGACTTTCATACATACTAGGTAAATCCTAACAGGCTCTTTATGTTTCAGGGTGTGCAGGGCTACATGTGAAGCCAAAAGGTGTGAAGTTTGGGTCAAAGACTAAAAGGTGGTACCTCAAAGAGAAGCAAATTGTATACACTTATGTGGCCTTCATTGAGAACCATGTTGGAACCAGACCAATAGTGAAAATATGGACCAAGAAAGGAGATATCTTGGAGAAACAATCTCCTACAGGATGCACAATTGAAGCCATGATTGAGACATGTATTCAGCTTTGGTTACCAAATCTCATTGGGGACCAAATCTCATTGGGGACGGTCTTCTTTTGTGATGGAAGATGATAGATGGTCTTTAATATGTGATTTGCTCAACATGGAGATGCAAAAGTTAAAGGTTTTTTTCTCTTGGGTCGGAATGTGAAGATGTAAAAAAAAACAAAAATAAAAATGTGTAATGGTTTTACTTTATTGCGAAGAGAATATTCCTTGGCATCCATTTGATTCCTTATATAGAGGACGAGAAAGCCGTCTTTTGTTGTTGATATCCGAAGTTCTTGTTGTACAGAGGTGGTTTCGTAAAGCTTTGCAGTATGCCTCGTCGAAGCGGTAGTGGAGGTATGCCTTCTTATGCGTGTGAAGTTTTCTGATTCTGAGTAGTATGTTCAGGTTTTGGTTGTCTGTTTTAGGGTTTTCAAGTTTTCTGTTCCGTTTTAGGATTTCTAGCGCCCTACGGTTTTCAAGTTATCTGTACTTATTAGGGCTTGTTTTCTGTTTTGATTTAGGGTTTTTTCTATTATGATTGGATTTTTCTAGTTGTCTTTCCTGATCAGGGTTTTCAAGTTTTCTTTCCTGATCAATGTGTTTAATTCTGTTCCGATGCAGGGTTTGGTGTCTGCCTGTGTAGGTGTTCGAAATTCTGATTAGGGTTTTTTTTCTGAATTCTGGTAGGCGGTTTAGGGTTTGAAGTTCCGATCTAGGGTTTCTGTGTCAAGGAGTTTATCCTTTTTAAGGACACGTTTTCTGTTGTTCTTTGATGAGTTTAGAACAGGCTTGTAGGAGCATACCGAGACATGGAAGCATCAGGTTTAGGTCTGGGGTCCACGTGTTCCTCTTTCTTTCATTTAAGCCAAGAAATAATTCCGAGTATCTTGATGATATGTGCTGTACATCAGTATCCAATATGTTTCAGCCTTTGCCTCATGAATTATATGCTGAGCCTTTGCTTGATGAACCACATTTAGGGTTTCCAGGGGTGGCATTTGTCAAGGATCCCACTCTTATACCTGTATGGGTTGCATGGGGATTAATGAATCAAGTAGGGATTACCAAAGTCGAGGGCCAGTGATGACACAGGGCCTAGTTTGATATCACAAGGTGTTGAGTTTGATTCTCTGTGCATTCCACACTTTGTACAAAAGAACATTTTCTTTGCAGTAGCGTTTATTTGGTTGCCTTGTTTGACGGGTGTCCAGGAAATTGGCGGATGCTAGACCACCACCTCTGACAGTTGCGCTTTAATGGTGCAACACCCAATATATAAAGGTCCTACTGAGGCCTTCCATTTTTATGCAGTGATCTTCGTCCCCGCTTTTCTTTAGCAAGCAGTAACTAAAACCTAGATGGCCACATGAGCCCTTCTCAAGCACGCTTTGATGAAGCTCTTCAAGATATAGACATTCAGTTGAGCTTAACGAAAACTGTGTTTATGACACTTCTTTTAACAATACTTGTGGTTCAACATCTATGACATTAGCTCAAGGAGGAGAAAAGCTGTACTAGTTGCATTTGCATGCTGTCATTATCAATTCAAAGTATTAGCCCTTTTCAAATTCAGTAAGCATATGCTTGTTAGTGGTGTGGTTTTATGATTTGTCTTATTAGTTTGCATTGAATTTTGGAACTATGGTATTCATACATTTGAATGGCTACATTTGAATATGTTTTGCTGTATCGATAATTATAATTTCTGATTAGTTTTTTTGCTGAATTGTTTCAGGGAAGTCATCTTACCGTCCGGCTCCTCGCCCTGTACATACTGCCCCACCTCCCAAGCCTGGTTTGCTTATGCCCACCTATGCCTATTGTGATTAGCTTTTTCCTTTTCCTTTTGGTATGGTAAGTTCAAATATCTTTTCTTCATATCTATCTCAGTGCAACATGCACCCCCGCCAGCTCCAGCTCAATCAAGTGGTGGTTCCATGATGGGTGGCCTTGGTGCTACAATTGCCCAAGGTACTTCAATAATATCTACAAGTGTACTCTAATTTCATACTAGCTTTATAGAATTTAATATGGCTACTTGAAAATGCTTAACTACTCTTTTTTTTTTTTGGGTGGCCCAAGGTATGGCCTTTGGGACTGGGAGTGCCATTGCACACAGGGCTGTCGATGGATTGATGGGGCCTCGCACTGTGACCCATGAGCATGTGACTTCAGATCCACAAGCTTCTGCACCTGCTGGCTCCCCTAATCTTACCACTGTCAGTGGAGCAGATGCTTGCACCAACCAAGCTAAGTCCTTCCAAGATGTAAGTTAATCTGTGGACTTGTTCATCTTTGTCAAGAGATTTGTATGCTGAAAGTGTTCTTGTTGCAGTGTATCAATGCTTATGGAAGTGAAATCGGGAAATGTCAGTTCTACGTTGATGTGCTGAATGAGTGTCGCCGTGGACTGACTGCATCTTCAGGGACCCTGTAATGTAGTTGGACATGCAATAACCCGAGAGGGTTGCACCGGATCTCTGGTGGATGCATAGCTAGTAGGTTTCCTTGTAAGTTCTCAGCCAGATCATTAATGCTGGATAAGAGTCAATTGTTTTGATTATGCTGTTATGCAATGTATAGGGAGAGATTTTGGCTCCTTCAAATATTTGCAATTCTCTCTTTTGTGTGTAGTGACCTTACAAAATGATTTGTGTGGTTATAATTTGGTGCTGGTTGTATTGCTTGATTAATTTGTGCTTTTGTTTTGTTTTGCGTGATTAGAACGGGTGCTGTTATGGATGGATGAATTGTAATAGTTTCCTGTTGCCTTGAACATGGGCATTATGTGCCGTCGCTGACTTGGCACGTTGTTTCCAGTATTTGGCTTGATCTTCAGATATCACTCCACACTAAGTACACTTGAAAATAGTGGGTGCTCCCAACATTGCTCACCAGTAGGCTCATTATTTATTGCTGTAAGTTTGTGAATTGATTTTCCATGAGTTGTTCAATTAATGGGATCCCCTAGTGTTCATCTTGGATGTCTTTACTTTGGTATAGTGCATCTTGGAGGGAGTTGAGATGATGATGAGCATCATGTGACATCGATGTTGTGGCATATTGTTGCTAGTGTTTGGCTTTATCTTCAGAGGTCATTGCACTCTTACATATGCTAGACTCCTCTAGACAAAAATTTGGAAAATGTCATCATGCCATTGGCATAGTTTGATGGAAATATCTCTCAGATAGAGAGTAATGGGCTGATGTGCACATTAATAGATGGTCATATTTAGAGAGTTTGCCTTATAGCTTTCTTAGAGGCAAGGTTTTGTATAAATAAGGGTTGTTTCTCTCTCATGATTCAAGGAGTTGTCTTTGGGGTTTTTAGCTTTTTTATCAGTTGAGACTCCTTACTCTCTTTCTCTTTATCTCTCATCATCAGTCATGCTTTTAAGAAAACGTCAAGGTGCTTTGTCCCCAACAGGAGCCCCCACATTTTTGGTGAACCTGACGTGACGTGGAAGCCTTTGGCTTTGGTGAGAGAGAGAAAGAGAAGAGAAGGCTTTGTCCATTACAAAAGTGTAAGGAAAAGATTTGCTATTTGCATAATAAAGAGATGGAGCCTGCAATTGTTGCGCATACAAGGGGAGGAGAACATTGTTTTTAGAAGAAGAATTGGCACATGTATTGGGAGGAGAAGAGACGCGTGGATTGGATAATAAGAGGAAGGCTTTATTTTTTCAAGGTTTGGAAAAGCTTTAAAAGAAGCTTGTTTTTGTCTTTGTTGTGCCTACTTGAGAGGGATCTTCAAGAGAGCTTGGAGTCGGGTGCATAAGAGAGAGTAACGTAGGCAAGGAGAAGCGTTGTCGTCAAGGAGATCATCAACAATGTCATTAGTGTTGCATCGACGGGGCGAGTGGAACAGAAGGACATCGCTCCTTGTTTGCGGCGTTGATGTCTTAGCTAGCTTTTTGTGGTCGCTTCTGGCGGTGGTTTTTGCACATGATTTATTTTATAATAATCTTATTTTTTTTTTCAAAAAAACCACAAAACAACTATGAACCTTTTTGTAAGACCTTATATTTTTAGAATTCCAGAATTAAAAAAAAAAACAAGATAACAACCATTATTCGGACAATAGTTTTTGACGATAGTCTTGGCGAGGCCTTGATGCATGAATTGGTTGGTGTGTGGTGACTTGTGATGTAGACGGGTGGTGACCTTGATGTGTTTGAGCTTTGACACTAGAGATCGACTACTTTTGGGAGAGAGGGTCATGGTTCTTTAATCAATGGATCTTCACTACCTTGGAGTGCATGAAGACTTTTCAAGTTGATAAGTACATCCGTATTGGTTAACTCGGAGGGGTAAATGATATTGAGATTTGTCACGTGAATCTGCATTGAATTGATGTTAAGATCATGAGAACACAGTAAATCTATACCGCTAGGGAGCTTGGATTGGATGAATCTCATCATATGGAATAATTGGATCATCTACTAGAAGGTTATTGGCTTAAGCATTAATTTGGATTATGGTATATTTCAAAGTGTGCACATTAATAGATGGTCATATTTAGAGAGTTTTCTTTTTGGCTTTTTGGAGCCAAGGTTTTGTATAAATAAGGGTTGTCTCTCTCTCATAATTCAGGGAGTCTTGGGGTTTCCAACTTTTTATCAATTGAGACTCTCTCCTTTCTCTCTTGCTCTCTATCTCTTATCATCCGTCATGCTTTCAAGCACACGTTGAGGCACTTTGTCTTGAACAAAATAGCCCTCACAATGGGTTAGAGGAGAAGATTTCAACCTTCAAAGTTGAATTACATGTGCCATTTGAGATGACAGATTTGGGCTCATTGCATTATTATTTGGGCATATTGTTTGTAGTGAGATGAAGCTGCAGTTATGTTATAGCCAAAGTATATACATAGAGATTGCTTACATGGTTCGGTTTTGAAGATTGAGACTATAAACCTATTTGCTAGAGACAGGTGCTAGGCTTAGTCTCCAAATGCAAGTGAACCACCATTTGATGCATCACGCTATTGGGTGCCTCATTTATCTATATAATACAAGGTCAACATTCAGTTTGGGGTTTTCGAGTTGAGCATGTTTATGCATACTCTTGGAAGTAAGCAGCATTGGCAGGCTACCAAGTGAGTATTCTGATACTTACTTGGCACTTAGTCCCTTAGGCTACTCTATGCTAAGGGGAGTGATATTCAATTGCATGCTTTCAATAACTCTGATTGGGCTGGATGTTATGACACACGGATGCTTACAAGTGGCTTTTGCTTTTATCTTGGTGATTCATGTATATCATGGCTTAGCAACAAGAAGGTAGGCAATGATGGCCACTTCGAGCTGTGAAGTTGAGTATAGGATAGTTTTTATAGTAACAATTGAGGAGTGTGTCTAGTTCAGATGCCTTTTAGTAGATCTTGGTTTTGGATAGAAGTCCCCCACCTCCATCTTCACTAGCTAGAGTGCATTGGCAAGTTTAAGCTGTGAAGTTGACTATAGGGTAGCTTTATATCAATTGAGGAGTGTGTCTCGTTCAAATGCGTTTTGGCAGACCTTAGTGCTAGATAGAAGTTTCGCACCTCCCATCTTCAGTGACAACCATAGTGCATTGGCCACGTAAGGAACCCATTGTTTAATGCTCGCATAAAGCACATTGAGGTGCAATCTAATTATGTTAGTCATTGTAGGAGAGATTAGCTTGGCTTATGTATCTACACATGAAAATAAGGTAAATATGTTCATGAAGGTTCTTTCATGATGAGAGAAGTTTGAGGCTTTTTGCAAATCTTTAGACTTATTGTTGCCATTTGAGTATTGATGAGTCACATGATCATTGTACATGTTCACATCATCATTATAGGGGAGATCTGTAGCCATTTCTATGGTAGTGGTGTGGATGTAGGCTAAAAATGGGTTAGGGCACTTTTTTCCCAAGCGTATGTACACACTCTTATGAGCGAGTGTGTAAGTGACCATATCACTTCATTTGTACTTCACTCATACTCATCAATCTACTTTGAGTGTTGTTCTTCTCTACATCTCTTCTTACTTGTTGCATCTATGTGTGTGTTGCTACCTTTGTCTCCACACTAACACTGTTGGGTGCTAGCGCATTCTCTATGTTCTCACTTTTTATCTCTAAGCAACAAATAAAAAATAATATAGCCCATCCGTTTCCTGAGAAGTTAACAAATTAATCTTGGGCGAAAATTTTCCTTGTTGGGATTGCCATGATCTTTGTAGCTTCCTTTTCTATTTGGAATAAGGCGATATGTGAGATTCTCTATGTGTAACCAAGTCTAGCCAAGCCACTCAAAAAGGCCATCTTGAAATATACTATAAAAATAAACACGCAATATCTTTGAGCTCATGTTGGTACAACTCCAAATTTCTTTGAATGACAAAGTTGTGGACACAATATTTGAAATATAATGTCATTCTCATAAGTCTTAATCAAGGATGTTCTAACTATTCCACTTGTCACACTTGTAAGGCTAAATCAAGGATATTCCAGTTATCCACTTGTCACACTCATGATTCTTAAGGTCAACCATCTCAAAGGTACAACCTAAGAGGAAAAACGAACAACTTAATCCATGCTCTCTCTCTCTCTCTCTCTCTCTCTCTCTCTCTCAACACAATAGTCTAAGATTTGGTACAAGTGCAAAATCTATGGTACCAAATCATTGCTCTCATTTTTTAATTTAGTATTTGTTAAATAATTTAAAGTAATAGTCCTCTCTCTATGTCTACTCTTACACACCCACAATCATCTCTCTCTCTCTCTCTCTCTCTCTCTCTCTACACACACACATACACGCAAACACACCACGCACACGCACGCGTACACACACACAATGTGTGTGTTAACATGGTGGGGGGAGGATTAAAAAGTGAGAGGATGAAACGACTCGGTTCAAATTAGCCTCTATGCTTGGAATGTGTGTGTTTGTATGTTAGAGAGAGAGAGAGAGAGAGAGAGAGAGAGAGAGAGAGAGAGAGAGAGAGAGAGAGAGAGATTATATGTGTGTGTGAAGGAGAGGGAGAGAGAGAGAGGGGGGGAGTGAGAAGGATTTCATAGAGAGGTGTGTGTGTGTGTGTGTGTGAGAGAGAGAGAGAGAGAGAGAGAGAGAGAGAGAGAGAGAGTATGTGTGTGTGTGTGTGAAGGAGAGGGAGAGAGAGAGGGGGGGGGGCAGTGAGAAGGATTTCATAGAGAGAGAGGTGTGTGTGTGTGAGAGAGAGAGAGAGAGAGAGAGAGAGAGAGAGAGAGATGCTGAATTCTCTCTATGGGTAAGCTTGAAGTGGTCATGATGGGATTTTACCCCCCTTTTCAGAGCCATTTGTGCAAACAGATTTTCCATCCGGGCAATGGAGAATTCGCGATCGCGGCCACATGTAGATTCTCAGCCCTGCATAATGTTTGTGTTTGCCCTAATTTTTCCGTGGGTGAGCCTGAAGCGGTTCCACCATCTATGCTAAGGTTTTACCCCCCTTTTGGAGCCATTCGTGTAGACAGATTATCCATCCGGGCAGTGGATCTTCTCCTCTTTGTTTGCCGGGCTAAAATGTAACTCTTCTCCTTCTTTTGGTGTGGAAGCATTAATTTTCAGTGTTGAGCACAGTGGAAAGGGAACCATAGATATGCATTTTGTAGAGGGACATGTCTCAACAAAAGATGTAGAGAAGTTTGAGTGTGGAGGGCCTAAGCCAGATCTTGAAGATGAGGCTAAAAGGCAGAGATTAATTAGAGGTGAATATGGAGGGAAGGAGGCTGGTCGGATGCTTCAGGATACCTTGCTTCTTGATGCACCTCAGGAAGAGAACCATGAGGTGGATTTTGAATTTCAATTTGCACAAGCTAATCAAACTGTGCAGCCATATGTGATGGCAAATCACGTTAGGGCTACCAAGGTTCCAATAGAGGAAGTGGTAGATGTCCGAGTGGAAACATGGTGGTTTGTGGCACAAGTGGTGCAATTTTCTTTTTTACTGGACGAATTCCATTCTTCAATAGGATTACATATTGGTTACATGATTTACTAGATGGTAATTTTGTGGAGAAGATCTTTGATGGTTCCAGAGGATTCTATGAGGTCCTATTCTCATCCAAAGAAATTCGAGATTTGGTTATGTAGAAAGTCCCGTTATTTCTAGATGGACACTTGCATGTTGTACCCTGGCGCCCTATGGTAGAGTATAGAGATATGTTGCACTAGGTCCTGTTTGGGTTGAAGTTATAGACTTCCCATCAACTATGTGGGAATTGTTACAATTGGCCACACGTACTATTCGGGAGGTGTTGGTGGAGCCCATAATGTTGTCCAAGAATAAAAACAGGGTTTGCATGTGCTGTGGGATACTGGGAAACCCTAACCTTGACAATTGAGGTTGTGTGGATGCATTTGACCCTTTGTATTTTGAATTAAAAATGGGATCGTTTGCAGGCCACTGCTTTCATTGCGGGGAGATGGGTCACTTGATTTCAGAGTGTCCAGAGGAGGTGAATGCTTAGCCACCACAACCGAATGTGTCCCAGGGTTCGACTCATAAGGATACATTAGCTCCTATTTTTCCATCTCGTTTGAATATAGAGAAGGCAAACAAGTAGCAAAACAAAGTCAGCGTCAGCAAGTGGTAGATAAAGGCAAACAAGTTTTTCTAGATAAAGGTAAATAAGTTTTGGGGGTAGATAAAGGTAAACAAGTTTTGGCAGATACAAAAGATAGACCTTGGCTTGTGGTGACGAAGTGAGGCACTCACCAGACAGATACTTCTAGTGGTAGTTAAAATGTGGGTGCTGGTCATGGTGCCTCTTCATCATTTCGTCCTGGTGACACATGATGGACTCTAGAGAAAGATAACCAAGGCAGGGTATCACACTCTCGGTATAATGTGAGACCTTGAGTTACGAAAAAAATTCAAGTCAATGTTCCTCTTCTATTTGATAAAAAAAGGGGCTATGGTGTCAGCTTGGGACAAGAAGTATCTGGAAGAGGATACATTACCTAGTGTGTTAACCACATATTTGATGAGGGAAACACCCTAAAGAGGCTCCCAAGTATTGAGCTTCGAAGGAAAGACAAGAGGACTTGGTCAGTTGGCCAAACCATAGAGAAAAGCCTTGTAACTATGTTTTGAGCACCTCGGGTCACTTACTCACGAGCGGCGGGCTGATGGGAAAAGACTTGGAACTATAAAAGCTAATTTCTCTTATTTGTAACTCATTCTCCCATTTGTGCAATAGCGGTGGAGTGTTCTCTCTCCCTCTCTCTTGCAACTCTAATCTAGCATGTGTGGTGTGCTTAGGGTTAGGGTTTGGGAGTGATTAGTGCTTAGGGTTTGGGAGTGATTAGTACTAATCACTTGTTCTCTCATGCTTCCCTCTTGCTTCTTCTCTCCCTCTTGCTTGAGTGATTAGACTACCAACATGATCGTCTTCCCCGCAGAGATCCCACACGATCTTTGCAGCAAGAGATATTATACCACTTGTTGGATTAGAGCAACTGCCTTGATGTGACAAGTGCGGGAGGATGGCGGTGGATGAGTGGATACGGTGGAGTGTGGAGCTCTTGAGCATAGCTCCAGCTCGATGGATCAACAACTTCCCATGACACGTTAGGGTGAGCTTAACATCTTTGGTGCCACTGTTGGGGAGCGCTAATCCGCTACTTGTTAAAAACCTTCTTTGATTTGAATTTGACGGAGTCTCCATAGCCCGGTGCCAAGTAAGCAACTATGTCATTTGGTTTTTGGTTGTTGGATTTGTTTTATTGATTTATTTTTATTTCTATTTTTTTTCATTTTGATTTTATGCATAGCTTATGGTTGGGAGTAGAATTAGCAAGTGTTTGGGTAAAAAAACTAGAGATTTGGGTGATTAGAGAGCTCAAAGGAAGAGGGTTTTTACTTAAACATAGAGTGTTTTTTGCTAATCTTTTGCTTCCAAACATGTTTTATGTTAGATTAGTGTACATAGGTAGCTTAGGAATGTTAGATAGAACCCTAATCCACCAAAAAACCTAAAAAATCATAAACAATCTCTTAATTCTCGCTAATCTAATCGTTACTATGATAAGTGAACTTAAAGAGAGTAAAAAATCAACAAGTGGTATAATATCTCTTTGCAGCAAGAGATATTATACCACTTGTTGGATTAGAGCAACCGCCTTGATGTGACAACGAGTGCGGGAGGATGGCTGTGGACGAGTGGATATGGTGGAGCGTGGAGCTCTTGAGCATAGCTCCAGCTCGATGGATCAACAACTTCCCATGACACGTTAGGGTGAGCTTAACATCTTTGGTGCCACTGTCGGGGAGCGCTAATCCGCTACTTGTTAAAAACCTTCTTTGATTTGAATTTGACGGAGTCTCCATAGCCCGGTGCCAAGTAAGCAACTATGTCATTTGGTTTTTGGTTGTTGGATTTGTTTTATTGATTTATTTTTATTTCTATTTTTTTTCATTTTGATTTTATGCATAGCTTATGGTTGGGAGTAGAATTAGCAAGTGTTTGGGTAAAAAAACTAGAGATTTGGGTGATTAGAGAGCTCAAAGGAAGAGGGTTTTTACTTAAACATAGAGTGTTTTTTGCTAATCTTTTGCTTCCAAACATGTTTTGTGTTAGATTAGTGTACATAGGTAGCTTAGGAATGTTAGATAGAACCCTAATCCACCAAAAAACCTAAAAAATCATAAACAATCTCTTAATTCTTGCTAATCTAATCGTTACTATGATAAGTGAACTTAAAGAGCGTAAAAAATCAAAAATTAAGCCTAATCACTTGTAATTGGAGTGGCATTAGTGTCTAAACACTTGCCTTGACCTAAATCCATTCATAGTCCACTCCCATTAGCTCATAATTAGTGAGAATTAGTACTAATTAGGTCTCACTTGCCTAATTTTCTCTCTCTTTTGAGTGGGTTAATTAGAGACCTAATTAAAGAGATTAATTAAGGGTGATCACATCATTGGGTTAGCCTAATTGCTAATCCACCTATCAAATCTCCATCCCTAAACTCCTCACCATTAGGGAGTAATTAGAGAGCAAAGAAAAGGATTATAAAGTGATTTAATAGTGGGATTAAGAAGGATTAATCTTTAGTTAAGTTAGAGTGCCTCTAAATTAGTTAAAAACCACTAATTTAGAGTTTCCCTCTAACTTTTACCTTTTCCCACCTACCTTGTATTAATGAGGGGATCTTAGTTATTCCCAACTCAATAACCACCTTTTCCCCAAATTCAAATTTGGGCGGCGTACATACGTACCGTTCAAAAAAAAGCTTTTTGTTTTTGCCATGGTTGTACCTTCCTAAAGCCATGGATATATCATCTCAAAAAAAGGAAAAAAAGACTTTTTACTAAAAAAAAAACTTGCCACAACCATACCATCCTAAAGCCAGGCGACTGTACCTTCATAAAGTCACAAACAAGCGTATGGATGTGTACCGTTCCAAAAAAACTCTTTTTTTAGAAAAAAAAACTTGCCACAGTCGTACCATCCTAAAGCCACGGTTGTACCTTCCTAAAGCCACAAACGTACGCTCGTTACGGTACTATAATTTTTTTCCCAGAAAAAAGAAAAAAAACTTGCCATGGCCGTACCATTATTAAGCCACAATCGTACCTTCTTGAAGCCACGAACGTACGCTCATTAGCGTAAGGACGTACTGTTCCAAAAAAAAAGATTTTTTTTTGAAAAAAAAGAAAAAATCTTACCACGATTGTACCATCCTAAAGCCACGACCGTACCCAACACTTGCACCCATAAACCTCACATATAGAATCCATGTGGGAAAACAATTTCAAACGTTACTGAAATTCCATGGAGTTGGAGACCCAATATTCCACCTAGAGGTCTTTAACCAAATCTGTGAGGCATTTGAAATTTTCGATGATGCAACCAAAGTCCATCTCCTTGGAATCAGCCTTGAAGGCAAGGCAATGCAATGGATCTAATCCTTGGACCCTCGGCACAAAGACACTTTCAAAGCTGTGCGAGAGGCCTTCATTCTTGGGTTTACACCCTATGGGCCCAAATGCAGCCCCGGTCATCCAACTGTTCCAATTGGAACAAAAACCAGAGGAAACCTTACGTGACTACATCGCACATATCAAGTACCTTGATTCGCATTGTGAAGAAAAGGAAAAATTGAGTGACAAACACTTAATGGACCGTTTCCTCTTGGGCTTGCACAATCCAAGGCTTCACGACATGGTCAAGGACCCCTCCACCTTTGATTAGGCCTCTAATTGGGGATCTTTCTTGATCATAGCATGCAAGAAAGCTATTCCATGCAATTGGCCACCACCGCACCATCAATGACAACCCAAAGCTCATTAGTAACATTACCTTCCTCTCCTCCTAGGCACCACGCATTACTATTGGCACCACCCCCAATTAACTACTCACATATAGCGCCACCACGACCTTTGTTGGAATATTGATGTTTAGCATGCCTAGGAGGAGAAAATGTGTACTAGGGCATAAGAAAGAAATTGAATGGTTGTAAGGGGTCCAATAACATTGCTAGGGAATTGGAAGAGCCAATAGGAAAAAGGTCAAGTGCAAGTGGCACCAATGGGTGCAATCTACCTTGTAAGCAAAAAAGCTATATCTAGCATTTAGAATGAATGGAGACGTATTCCTTTTTTTTGCACGAATCCCTCATCCACACTTTACCACTATAGCATTATCTTCTACATCTTCACTCACCCATGAATGCTACCCTCTCATTTCCTCCATAGCCTCTTATCTCCTTGAAGCTCACCATAGCTATGGCACTATAACTTTATCATGGTATCAGAGCTTGGTTGTGTTGGAATTAGTGTTAAGGTTACAACAATGCACACACACAATAGAGAAGCTTGAGAGTACACAAACTCAATAGATTAGAATGAAAAAATGTGTGCCAAATACAAAAGATGAGTATACACCCCAAAATGAGTAGATAAGAGGGTGTACATACGCACGGGGAAAAAACCTCCTAGTTAGGGAAAAAGTGTCCCAATAGTCCTAAGTGTGTTCACACACATCACTACCATAGAATGCTACAAATCCCCCCTTGGAGTGATGATGTGAACATGTATAGGGTATGGCTGATCAATCCTGAAAAGGCAGTAAGCCCAAAGCTTTACTAAAAGCTTCGAACTTTTCATGAGGAAGAGCCTTCGTGAATAAATGTGCCATGCTGTCATGTGTATGCACATAGACCAAACTGATCTCTGCTCTAATAACAGAGAGTGGTAATGCACCTCAATGTGCTTAGTGCGAGCATGAAACACTGGGTTCCTCACAACTGCTAATGCGCTCTGGCTATTAGCAAAAATCGTAGTGCTAGATGACTGTCCGATACCCAAATCAGCCTTAAGACGTCTGAGCCACACACACTCAACTGTAGCTATAAAAGCTACCCCTGTACTTAGCTTCATAGATGGAAGTGGCCACTGTAGGCTACTTCTTGTTGAGCCATGATATACATGAATCACCCAAGCGAAAGCAAAACCCACTAGTGGACACTCGCGTCGCCACTAGTGGACACTCGTGTGTCATAACATCCAGCCCAATCTGAATCACTGAAAGCATGCAGCTGTGACTCACCCCCTTTTAGATAAAACAATTCAAAATACTGAGTGCCCTATAAATAGCAAAAAACCCACTTAATAGCCTACCAATGCTTCGTACTTGGGCTATGCATAAATTTGCTTAACTGTGAGACCGCATACTATATATTTGGCCTTGTGTTGCATACATGAAGAAGGGATCCAACAGCCCTGCTGATACAAACTAGCATCAACAAAAGAGTCTCCTGCATCTTAAAGACTAAGTCGAGTACCTGTCTCCGTAGGTGTAGGCACATGTTTAGAGTCTTCCCAAATTAAACCTCTTTAATAGCTTTTGTATATATTTAGACTGCAGCATAACAATGCCATCAATGCGCTGCATAAACTGAATCCCCAAAATGGTAATGCAACGGCCACAAATCTGACATCTCAAACGATGACTGCAAATCAACCTTAAAGGCTGAAATCTGATCTATATCGGGTCCCATGAGTAGCATGTCATCAACATACAGAATGATGACCAAAAATGTGTCCTTACTCCTCTTCACATAGAGGGTACTCTCTGTTGGACTGTTGCAAAAATCATTTGCAACCAAGTATGTATGAATCTTCTCATACCATGCTCTAGGAGCCTGCTTAAGGCCATAAAGAGCATTTTTTAACCTGTATACTTTAGACTCTTCTCCTTTCATAACAAAACCAGGAGGTTGCGATACATACACCTCCTCATGTAAATCACCATTCAAGAATGTAGTCTTAATGTTCAACTGATGTACATTCCACCCATGATGTGATGCCAAAGCAATGAGACACCTAATGGTAGTCATACAAGATGTGGGTGCAAAGATCTTATCATAATCAATGTCCTTTTGCTGGGCATACTCCTTTGCAACAAGTCTGGCCTTATAGCGATCAATGCAACCATTTGCTTTGCGTTTTAACTTGTAAACCCACTTAGTACCAATGGCCTTCTTGCCATGAGGTAGATCTATCATACCAAGTGTCATTCTTGAGTATAGAGTTATACTCATCCTGCATAGCATGCATCCATAGATCATCATCTTGCGCTTCCTCAAAAGAAATAGGTTCCTCCTCATTACATAAAGTAGAAATGAGAACATGATCCACATAAGAATAATCTGCATGATGAGAACTTGCACGCTAGGTAAAGGAGTTGCCAACTTGCTATCCCTCAATGTCTTAACAAGCCATTTTGGCATACGCCTAGATTCTTGTATGTCTGCTCTCTCCTCATCCACTACATTCTCCATAATTGCCTCATCAAAAGGCTGATTTGCAGGCTGATCAGTTTTGCACCTACAAAGGCTGAATTTTAGCACTTGGTTGAGCATTCAATTGCCCTCCATTAAACAAAGGTAGGAGCGAATCAAACATGTCCTATGAGCATACATTGTACTATTTTTTGCATGAAAACATGGGATGAAAACTGAATTTTCGATAAAAACAACATCTCTACTCCAAAATCCGCTTTGAGGCCGAATGGTAGAGTCTATATCCCTTGCTTTCTGAACTGTATCATCCCACAAATATGCATTTAACTGCCTTATCTCATCAAGCTTATTGCGTTGTTGCTCAAGCACAAGAGCATGACCGAGACAACCAAAAACACGCAAAAAATGAGCCACAGAAGGCTTCCTGCCATGCCAAGCTTCATAAGGAGTTTTAGACTGCAAGACCTTGGTAGGGCATTTGTTCAATACATAGTTTGTGCACATAGTTGCCTCTAACAAAAAACCATGAGGTAAATCTTGGGCTTTCACCATACATCGTGCCATTTCCATGAGAGACCTGTTCTTCCTCTTAGCCACACCATTTTGTTGAGGTGTGTATGGCATTGTACATTGATGCCTTATGCCTTTTCCAGCCATATATGCATGAAATTCCTTGGACATATACTCCCCCCCTCGATATGAATGAAGGGTGCCAACTTTACATTCACATGCATTTTCAGCCATGGTTGGATACGAAGTGCCTAAAGCACATAAAAACCTCTGACTTCTGCTTTAATGGATTTACCCAGCTATATCTGGAGTAATCATCAATAAAAGTGACAAAGTAGAGATATCTCTCAATAGATTGTGTCCTCATAATAGGACCACATACATCACTATGTATAAGTTATAATTTCTTAACAGCTCTCATAGATCCATCCTTTGGAAATGATAACTGATGCATTTTACCAAGAATACATCCCTCACATACATGTCTAGTAGGGGTCTCAAGAGTTGGCAACTCAGACACCATATTATGCCTTTGAAGGCATAACAAACTGCCATAATTCAGATGGCCAAATTGTGCATGCCATAATTCTACATCACTCATAGCACAAGTCATAGAGACTGAGCAAGCATCATGCCTGCAACTTCTCAAATACATCCATCTTTTATAGGCCATGTAACAAGGTACTTGAGGCAATGATAGAATAACCATCATTTCTATCCTGAACTGTACATCTGTCATCCACAAATTTCACCGTCAAGTCTGACAAGGCTAAGGCTAAAACTGGCAGCAAGTTCTTCTTAATGCCTAGCACATATAAAACTTTATAAAGAGTAAATGTGCCCCCATTTTTAGCAGTGAGCACAACTCTACCAACTCCTTTGACAGGATATGAGGAATCATTTGCACATGTGACGGTTCTTGCACTTGGGACAGATTCTAGAGATGAGAACAAAATTTTTTGTGAATTAATGTGCTTTACTAGCACCACTGTCAAAGTACCAAGCATCCGATTTTGCCAATGTGACATGCATACATCATGAACAGAAGGGTCATAACTACAATGTACTATCCATGCCCAATCATTTTGAGCAAAACTTGTAGATTTCTTCTTCTCTACACTTGGTGCAGATGCATCAGCCAAAGCCATGCCCGATTCTTTCTTTTTCTCCTTCTCTAACCTTTTCTTGCACTCACTATATGTAGTGCCTTGGTTTCCTGCAATAATGACACTTGCCCTTCTTTTTAGGCTTATCACCTTCTTTCTTTGTATACTTACCTGAGGATTCTGATTTTGGCTTATAGCACACTAGGTTACTCACCAACTGTATAATGACAACAACTTAATGTACCTCGTCCTAGCATAATACACTAGGTTACTCACCAACTACATAATGCTCATGTTCTCACAATAAATGACAACAACCCTATCCATGGGCTCACTCATATCTATAAGTAGCTTTTGTAACTAAGCTACCTCATATGCTACCATACTAGGTTACTCACCAACTTAATGTACCTCGTCCTAGCATAATACACTAGGTTACTCACCAACTGTATAATGCTCATGTTCTCACAATAAATGACAACAACCCTATCCATGGGCTCACTCATATCTATAAGTAGCTTTTGTAACTAAGCTACCTCATATGCTACCATACTAGTTTCCCTGTACTCAACCTTTTTACTCAACAAAGCAATCATTGGTTTTCTTATTGCTCCAGCTTATAGCAACACTCCTTGAAGAAAACATGAAGCCGCTAGTAGATCTCCTATTTGTTAAGAGACTACCAACCCAATCTGCATCTATATATCCATGTACATGTACATATACTCTAGCCTCATAAAAAAGTCTATAGTAGATCCTGATAGTAGATCTCTCCTATTTGAGACACTACTAGCCTAATCAGCATATGTATATCCATGTACATAGTAAGGTCCTCCAAAAGATCACATATATTTATAGTCACTTTTGTGTTCTACTCTAATGGCACTCAGATTGACTTACAAACTATTATTTCGTACTTGGATAGCATGTCTAAAGCATACTACCTTCTCTCTGAAAGCTAAATCCTATCACGTGATCTAATCATTTCTATATCCACAAAGTATCACAGCTCACCCAAATCCTTCATTTCAAAAATTTTCTTAAGGAGCATCTTGGCCTCTTTGGCTCCCCTTGCCACTAGAGTGACCTCTTTCACATGTTTATACATTAGATTCATGTTGTTTTGATGACCATGATTTATATTTCCAAAATAGCCTACACCTCAGCCCCTCTAGATGAAGATCTTCATCTACCTCTACTTATGTCCATGTAGAAGGCTTGCTCTTACGTATTTTTGGAAGATGGTTTAATCCCAACATTCATCGTCTTCAAATTTTGGGAAGTTTTCTTGAGTTTGGATAGATTTTAAAAACTGATTATAGTCTTTACCAAGCCCATTCAATGTGACCGACATCAAGCAACTGGAGCTCCAATAGAGACGAGGTTATTATCTTTGTAAGCCCTTTCACTTTCAGTAATTAGTTATATTCATCTTACTCCTCTATACATATTATGTAACTCTTACTTCAATTACATTTTTCTTGCCTTGGTACTTATGCTATACAATTTAAACAAGGTATCCTATGTATCCTATGTATTCTTGCCTTGGTACTTATGCTATACAATTTAAACAAGGTATCCTATGTATTCTTAAGTATCCTTGCATCCTATATATGGCTAATCATAGCATCCGACATGCTAACGCCAGTACATCAATTTGCTAGCTTTCTCATGCTGCTAAGCCTTAATGGCTTGGCCTATTGAGGAGCGACACTTTCTTTCAGAAATTCCATCTCCTTCTCATTACCTAAAATAAACTCCCAATATCCTTTTTGCATCATGAAGTTTCTTATCCTGAACTTCCATGCTTGGAAGTTATTCTTGTTTAGCTTCTCACTCATAATCTAGGATAGACTATCAGACATGACTACCTGTATAGCAACTTACCAAACAGTGCTTGAAAAACTTATACACTTATAGCAAACATGTAATCTTCATCGACAAAGTTACACCTCTTGGTGGGATACTATAAACCTGTTAATAATGAAACTATATGTGAACTAGTCCAATAGCCTTCAAATCTCATATTCTCTTCACATAATATTCTACAGCCAAATTTCTACTATAATTATGCACCAAACTAGAAATTGGGCATACACAATCAAAATAGATACTTTCACAAAGTGTCTGTAGAAATTTGCAAAGCCAAAATGGAGCCCAAAATGGCCTTGAATCCAAATTTCAAAAATTCACATAACATAATGCTCCTCTGCTTCACTACAAAGGGTGATTGCACCTTATTATTATAACTGCATGCTACTCTTGACTAGCAGCTACATATAGAGATTTGCTTTCAAATCAAAGGAAAAGAGATGGAGTAACCCTTATTGGGGTGCATCGCTTCCTTTTCTTGTTCTCTCTTGCTAGATGCTTAAGCTCTTCATATTATGAACTGGTGCTCTGATACTACGAGAAGAGAATGTGAGAAAGAGGGTGATCTTGAGTCCCTTGCAAAAGTAAACACACACAAAAGTAAATAGGTTGAAAACGTTTCTTCGAATGAAAAGATGTGAAAACATCTGAGTTTGCTAGGCTCTTTAATATTAAACATCTCTACAAACTATATGGCCTGCCTGCAGATATAGTGGGGTAGAGATCAAAAGTTTGATAGTCATCTTTGAAGGAAAATCTTCAAAGGTTAAATATCACTCTAAGTAAGAGTGAGGTCAATCATCCATAGATTGATGGTGGTCAAAATCCAATGAGGTTCTAGAGCATATGCTTATGCATAGATGAATAATCTAGTGGAAAGGAGTACCTCTCACCTTTGGAATATGTCTTTTGTTGTTCATGACTACATTTTCTCCATGTATGGTGTTTTATGGACTCTAGTCTAGATCTCCTATGGTCGTAGAGCTATGCAAGGAGAAGATTTAACAAGTTGGTAGCGTAGCGTGGTAGCGTAGTCTACAAACTTGAGTTTTCAAATGGATCTCAAGTACATCAATTGTAAAATCTCAATGAAACCAACTATGATATTCCAATTGTATTGCCTTATATATTCATTGCCAATTATGCAATATCAATCGATGTATGTTGATGAAGTGCTACTTGTCGATCTCCCCACCAAGTATTTCCACCCCCTTACCAAATTTTATAATCTAATGATAAGGGTTAGGGCCATGTCTTCACATCTAATGTACTTAATTCCCTTTCGTAGTACTGCTTTATCAAGACACTCACGGCACAAAAGGTTCAAGACATGCTCCCCTTTGGCCTCTTCATTCACCAATGCCACGTATGACAATTTTGTTCAGAAATTTAACCAAGACCTCTTTTTCTAGGGCTATTTTGAGGTAGAAGGACACCTTTTTAGGAACCTTTCACTAGGACCATTCTTATAGAGGATATTTTTTTGTTAACTTTTTGTGTTTAGATTTTTTTCTAATTCTTGATACAAAAGAAGATATAGGTCTTCCAAAAGGTGGTGTTGTAAAGAGTGGACTTTAGCCACATTAGAGATGCGTCTCCATAGAACACATGTGATAGAGTTAATATTTTGGATGTAAATTGAGATAAAACAATTACTC